>NC_072805.1:33657500-34337500 GCF_028583425.1 Eublepharis macularius
GAATTGTGACGATTGTCTCCACTGTTCACTGGTTACACCTTTAAATTTAAGGCCAAGTTGCCTACAGGACAGCCAAAAATGGGAACCAGCCCTGATTTTTCAACATCTCGGTGCTAGACTTATTAATAGGAATAGTCAGAAGTAAGTTGCATGGGACATTTCAACACACTCACAGGCATCACAAACCAAACACTATAAATATCACATCTTACAAATATCCCTTTGTTTAAAGTTTAGTTTGAGTGAAAAACTCCCTGTTCTTGGAACCCTACAGGCCCTTGGAAATAAATTAAAGGCTTGGTGTTCTGAGAGGCCTTTGAATCAACTTCTTTACTGATTGTTTTACTGCTTTCCTTTTGGGTGTTAGTCATTACTCATGATTCTATGATTTTCACGATCGCATTTTGATATAGAATCAGGCTAGCTGACAAGAACATACGACTCCTACTGTAAAACAGCCGCATTGGCTGCCAGTTTGTGTCTGAGTCCAACTGACGGTGCTGGTAATCAATCAGGGTTTCACATCCAATAAGAAAAGAAGTCTGGCTTCCCCCCCTGTGACTGCTGACAAGAATTCAAGCTCCAGATTGGACACCTGGCCTTTCAAACTGCTACCACCTTTCACATGATGTTGGTCACCAAAATAACAGTCCGGATGGTAATGTCTTTTGGTCAGTGCTGAAGCAAGCACAATCCAAGCGATGACCTAGATGTGAAAGGCTTCCTGATTCTCCTTGGATATCAGCAAAACATCCAGTCTCTGCCAAATGCATGTTTCTCATGTTCACAGGGCTATGGCTCCTCCTTCAAAGCATCTTTCCTTAAGCAAAGAAAAATCACCCCAAAATCAACCAATTCCCTTCATATGTAAATATCCCTTTTAGTGTCAGTGTGTCTGTCGCTGTGTTAATCCCACGTTACGGTTTCAAGAATCCAGCAAGCCATTTGATTCAGTGGAGTCTATATCAGCAGTGACAGTGGTCACGTTTGTGCCGGCATTTCAGGCAAAAGGGGTGTTTTTAGGTCAAATTGCATTGGGTAGTTAAGAGTGACATCCCCGCTGAGGAGGGAGTCCTTGCTAACCCATCATCTCCATCCAAACACACGAATGCAGTCATATCCATAGTCACATACCCGAATCCCCTGTTTGAATGTTGTTGCAAAGGATAACAAAGCTGTTTCATTTATAACTGTAGCTGTATGTTTATTTGCTGCTTTTATATCCCACCTTTCTGACAAGGCACTTTACAATTTTAAATAACTGTGCGTATATACAGCTCTTCTAGACAGATTAGTGCCCCACCTAGAGTGGTGAACAAGTTAGTGTTATTATTATTGCCACAATACAGCTGGGGAGCTGGGTTGAGAGGGAGTGGCTTCCCCAAGGCCACCTACTGAGCTCATGGCAGTAGTGGGATTTGAACCAGAAGAGTGCTGATTCGCAGCCGAACCACTTAACCACTGTGCTACAGCAGCATCTGACAAAAAGAGCTGTGGTTCTCGAAAGCTTATGCTACAATAAAGTTGGTTAATCTTAAAGGTGCTCCTGGACACTCTACTGTTTTACAATTTTAAAGTACATTTTTATTGAAAAGTATATTTAAAAGTAGGTCTAATACATGTTTTTTATTCCAACTTTATCCTGGGGAGCTCAGAACTGCTTACACCATTCTGCCTTCCACATTTTAGCCTCACAAGAACCCTATAAACTCAGTTATACTGAGAGAAAGTTGACTAGCCCAATATTCCCCATCTCCCGCAAGATTTGTGGAAGAGAATCTCAGGCCATGAAGTTCCTACTATCACCCCCTAAAGAAACTACAAAAAAAAACTCCTGAGGAAGTCCAGCTTGGAAATTCTCTCTCCAAGTTCTCCGAGGTTACTAACAGTGCAATCCTAAAAAGAGTTATTCCAGTCTAAGCGCCCAATAATCCCCATCTCCCGCAAGCTTTATGGAAGAGTGGGGATTTGAACATGGGTCTTCCGCACACGTTGGATAATGCACTTCCAATCCTCTTTATAGATCATTTGGAACGGATTTTTTTGTATGCGGAACAAAAAATCCACCTCAAACGATAAAGTGCATTGAAAGTGCATTATCCAACGTGTGCGGAATCAGCCCTTGTGTGACTGCTACATCCCGTTGCCTTGAAAGCACAAAATTAAAGAGACTGCTGCCATAAAAGGCATCTGTTGGTCTCCAGGAGATGATGGAAGCTTCCAGGCTTGGGTTTCTCCTATTCTAACTTCCTTTCAGAGCACATGGGTCTTTTACTGTGCAATCCTAAGAAGAGTTACTCCAGTCTCAGCCCATTGGAATCAGTGCGCTTAGCCTGGAATAACTCTTTTTAGGATTGCACCGTTAGTAACCTCAGAGAACTTGGAGAGAGAATTTCCAAGCTAGACTTCTTTATATTTTTTGTAGTTTCTTCAGGGGCTGAGGGCAGGATTCTCTTCTGCCTTTGTTTCAGGGTCTTTCAGTAATCCCAGCAAAGATGGAGAGAGGCTGCCTCAGCTGGATTGTTTTAGGCTTTTAGTAGCAGGAGCTGCCTAGCCCGGAATTCTCCTTCTAGATCTTGGCTTCTGAATGCCAGACTTGGTATTGAAAGTTTCAGCAGGGAAAAGATGAGCATACACTTGAAGCAAGCATACACCAGTCTGATGTAGTGGTCAAGAGTGGCAGGACTCTAATCTGGAGAACCGGGTTTGATTCCCCCACTCCTCAGCTCGAAGCCAGTCGGGTGACCTTGGGTCAGTTATGGCTTCTCGGAGCTTTCTCAGCCCCACCCACCTCACAGGGTGTCTGTTACAGGGATAATAATAACACTGACTTGTTAACCACTCTGAGTGTGGCGCTAATCTGTCCTGAAGAGCGGTAGATAAGCACAAAGCTATTATTGATGGAAAGGGATAAGGTGTGGTGATGTGATATCAAGAACAAGCAGATTTCCCACCGCTCAAGTGACTACTTTTTCATCACGTGACAAGGCAGCAGTGGCCATTTTGCGGATAGTATCCAGCGGATAGTATCCAGACACTGTTGCGCTGTATTTCAGGAATTTAATATAACAAAACAGGCGACTACTGACTGCTATTTAGAAACTCAGCACAAGTGCAGGTAAAGGGAGTGAGGGTTAGTTTATATGAGGGATGATTTCAGATTTTTCCTCTCAGCTGTTCCTGCTCCCAAATCCTTGTTTCAGTTTTGGTTCTCCCTTGTGCAAATCAAACCATGCTTCTTTATTTTGACAGCACTCTCATTAATGTAGTTCTTTCCTCTCAAGTTTGTCCCATCACCACATCCTGTCTGCATAAGAACTGCTGTATCACAGTGGTTAAGTGGTTGGGCTGTGAATCAGCATTTTGCTAGTTCTACTCGGACTACTGCCATGAGCTCAGCAGGTGGCCTTGGGTAAGCCAGTCCTCTCAGCCCCAGCTCCCCAGCTGTATTATGGGGATAATAGCAACACTGACTTTGTTCACCGCTCTGAGTATGTCACTAAACTGTCCAGAAAGGCGATATATAAGCATACTCTTGTGGTGGTGATGATGATGATGATGATGATGATGATGATGATAAAATTGCACCTACTGGGAGACTTCCAACCACACATCATGAGAGCATGTGTACTCCCCTGATTCTACATGTTCTGTGGATAGAAGCACACACAGCCTCAATACATACAAACATGACCCATGAAAAATCCAGCGATCAGTTCATGCATAAGGAAACAGTACATCGATGGTAACCTTGTGTGTTATCCCAGTTCACACAACATGGTGACTGGTGGTATTGGAAGGATCACAGATACAGTGTAGTTCTGCTGTGCACGGTTGGTCAGCTCCAACGGATATATGGTGGTAATGCCTGGAAATGGTTATTGCCTCTGTTATACCAGATTTTTAAGTGATAGGTAGGGTCTCTTTTTGTGTATGCCTCCCAACACCATGCTTTTTTTCACAGTGTTATATTAATCATAATAGAAAAGCTAGCACCACCGGTTCTATTCTGAGACTTTGGGACGCTGTGTGGCTCAGCGCATCTGATTTGCACACAGAAGGTCCCAGGTTCCCTGGCATCTACAGTTAAAAGGATTAGTTAATAGATGATAGGAAAGATCCGCTGCCAATCAGAGCAAATAATGCTTCTCTTGATAGGCTGGTATTCACACTCAGGCAAAGAGAACTTCATGCGTTCATGTGAGTAAAGTGGCCTCAGCTACTAGGTATCAATTGAGAAACGCTATGCCATTAATGCTGCCGTACTAGAAAAAAAAAGATCCTTTTAAGGATTCCTCGTGGCAATAAAAATATTCCGGTAGAGCATTAAGGAGTTTGCTTCTGAAATGTGTTTAATGTAAATATGCTGTCAGATACCCTTCAAGTAATTGACAAGAGCAGATGATTAGCACTGTTCTCAATAGTGTTTTTGCATAATCTTACATTTTGACAGAACTCTTCACCAGCTCTTTATTGTCAGTACTCTGCAATCAGGAATACTTTTTTTTTTTTGCCTTGACAACATTTACTTTGTCATTATGAATCTTGTAAGTGGTCATTTAACTTGTTCAGTGTGCATGTAGAACTTTCAATAGGAACCAGTCTTTTTTTTTTTCTTCTACATGGCGAGGAACAAGTCAGCAAAGTAAACTCGGCTAATCTCGATATGCACATCTTTTTAAAAGAAGGAAGATAACGTACCTGTATCCTTGATTGGTGCCTCCCAATCTGATCTGGGAAATACTAGCTCACGCGTGCATGCATACACTTATCTCCTCTTGACGACGAGTGGCTGAATGTGTGAACTGATTCCACTGAAAAAGGATGGATTTGAGGAGACATCCGGTGATAGGCAAGTTGATATGGTGGCTTATTCACACATGCAAATCTGCTTGATAATACCATGGTCAGACTATGACATTTTTATCCTGCCCTTCCCTAAGAATCTTATGGCAGCATATCGGGTTCTGCTCTTCCTCTACCTGTTTTGTCCTCACAAAAACCAAGTTAAGTTGAAAGAGAATGACTGGACCAAGGCCACCCAGAGAGCTTCTAGAGCTGAGTAGAAGTTTGAACTGGTGTTCCGATCCTATTCTGATATTCTAACACCTACTCCACAATGGATCTTACAACTCCCCTTTGTTAACTGGCATAGAGAGTAAAAAGTTCAGACTAGAATCCTGGGAGACCCAGATCCGAATTCTGGAAGCTCGCTGGGTGACCTTCAGACATGGTTGTCTGAAAGCCTGTATGGGGTATTTTTACTGTTAAAGACCATGATTAAATCCCGTTTCCTTCTAATCTCCTCCATAAACAGGTTTTCCAGAGATGCAGCGTAAACCTTTTCTTAATAAATTCATGCACAAAGACCCTAAAATCCAGCTGCCACCATTCATAACGGTGTCCTATACCTTACATAAATAGTCAATATAATAAACTTTCCCCTTTATTTGAAGCATTACTCTTGTTCCTGCTGTCCCTCTTTAATCTATCTCAATGGATTTCCGGTGTACGGCTCGTATAGATTTGGCTGGTGACAAGGGTTAGAGTAGTCTTGTAGAACATTCACTTGTAGCTGTGAAAAGCGAGCATTCATCAGGGGATTAAGTCGATCAGATTGTGTCAAAGATCAATGAGAGGCTTGTGTGATCCTTCTTAGGCCCTAATGTATTCACCTTCTTTTGGTGAGAATTCACACACACACACATTCCTCGGTCTGAAAGCTATTTATCTCAGAATGTCAAATTGCAATAATTAACCATTATTGATCTTAAATTCAATTAACTTCATTAACACAGGTCATGATGAGGGTGCTTGTAAGGGGAAAGACATTTGACAATGCCTTTTTTTCTTGTGTGACACCAAGACTCGCAATGGCAACGATAAACTATTCTTAATACTATACTGGGAATAATATTTTTTTCTAAAAAAAAATTGGTGCCATACATGAGACATCTCAATCCAGTTGCCATCTGTTAACCTGAGGTATCTTCCTAATGTGGAGGAAATATTATAACAGGCTGCCCCCTGAGGACATTTTGCCATTCGCTAAATTCTCAAATGGTATCAGAAACATTTCTTGGATGTCACAAAAGTTAGTCTGGAAGTGACTAGCATTGAGGGTTGGTCTGTCCCTTCCTCTGTGATTGTTTGGAGGACCAGAGTGGATTTATTTAAGCACATATACCTGTGCGTACTGGTGATAGATCTCACCAGACAGACAAAAATGAAACTGTGATTCCAAATTAATTATTTAATTTCTAATCGGTTGCCCCCCCCACTACAAAGTGGTGTTTGTTATTAATATGCAAGGGTACATGCTAAAACACACATATGATAGCAGCATACTCCTTATACTGATATAGAGGTCATGTTTCAATGATGTCTACATGATAGTTTAAAATCAGTAGATACAAATTCATTCATTCATTCCCTTTTACAAAAGTCAAAATGCTTCAGTCCAGAATTATTTTCTCCCAGTCCATCACTGATGGTGGATTTCTTGGTTTCTGTACAACTGCGATGCAATCATCCAAGCTGTAACTAATTTTGGTTGTTGTGGATTTTCCAGGCTGTATCGCTGTGGTCTTGGCATTGTAGTTCCTGATGTTTCACCAGCAGCTGTGACTGGCATCTTCAGAGTTTTATGCTGAGAGATCTCGTCTTTCGGTGCTACACCTCTGAAGATGCCAGTCACAGCTGCTGGTGAAACATCAGGAACTACAATGCCAAGACCATGGCCATACAGCCCGGAAAATCCACAACAACCATTGTTCTCCAGCTGTGAAAGCCTTCGACAATATATGTAACTATGTTGTGGGTTGTGGTTGTTGTGGGTTTTCCTTCCTTCCTTCCTTCCTTCCTTTTGAGGCGGCTTACGAATTGTCTCTCAAGGAATGTGTGTCTGCTGGAGGAATAGATCCTTAGAATCCAATCCAATGGATTTGTTTCCCATATTTCACTGACAGCTTATCCTTCCAACATGTAGGTGCCTGTACAAATACCAGAAGGATTAAAAATAAAAATACAATTTATTGGCATATAAGTAGAAGGAAAAGCAGTTGACATAGAAAGCTCGCAAGAATGTCAGGTGGTGGTGAGGTTTCTTCATTTTGACATTTCTGAACTTGTGTAGCTTAGTGGCAAAGGAAAGAATCTATGACCATTGAGAGAGCTCAGTCCAAATCTTTGATAAACATATTGGCCTTGGAGAAAAATAATAAAATATTTAACTTTTCTCAACAGGTAGTTGGCTTGTGGAACTGCCTGCAAGAAGACGTTGTTGTAACAGAGGGTTGATTAGATTTGCCATTACCTGCCCTCAGTGGGCAAATCTTTGCCCTTGGCCCCAATCCTCCACAGTCAATGATTTGAGGCACTGCTTTTTTTCTGGGAAAAGAGGTGGTGGAACTCAGTGGGTTGCCCTTGGCAAAAATGGTCACATGGCTGGTGGCCCCGCCCCCTGGTCTCCAGACAGAGGGGAGTTGAGATTGCCCTTCATGCCAGCGGCGCGGAGGGCAATCTCAACTCCCCTCTGTCTGGAGATCAGGGGGCGGGGCCACCAGCCATGTGACCATTTTCAAGAGGTTCCGGAACTCCGTTCCCCCACGTTCCCCCTGAAAAAAAAAGCCTTGAGGAGTGGGAGAAAAATGGAGGGGAATAAATACTGGGATAAATGGACAATTGGTCTGCTCCAACAGGGCTACTTTTATGTTTTATTCTGGCAGGCTTTTTATACTGTTGAAAGGGCAGTGCTGATGGTATTCTTTTTGCTTCATCTTGTTTTTAATGTATTTAAAACATATTGATCCCACCTTATGCCCTTGGACTCAGGGCATAGTTATTTCATGATTTTTAAATGTCACATTGTGTTTTTTGTTTTATATACTTTTCTAGCCTGAGACTGAAAGGTGACACAAGAATTAACAAAATAGAAATAATGCCTGCCTAACTTGCAAGATTGCTTTGAGGATAATTGTGAATCACTTTGAACCTGGTAAACAATAGATAGTGTGTATTAATAGTAATAATAACAATAACATTATTGTTAACAACTTAATGCCCGCTCAGAGTGGTTTACAAAATTTGTTATTATTATTCTCACGGCAATCACCCTGTGTGGAGGATGGGGCTGAGAAAGCTCTGAGAGAGCTGTGACTGACCCAAGGTCACCCAGCTGGCTTCAAGCGGAGGAGTGAGGAATCAAACCCAATTCTCCAGATTAGAGTCCCACCATTCTTAACCACTACACCAAACTTGCTATTGTAACCAAATTGGTGGAGCCAAAGAACCATGTCAGGTATTTGCATCGGAGATGTTCCATTTTAGATTGCCAGTGGGGGACCATAATGTTCTGGAAATAAAATATATTTCTTATGCATACAAAACCTGTATGGGAGGCGGAAAGGTCTATGCAAGCCTATATTCTCACATGCTGATTTTTAAAAATATACAGGAAGGCAGCATTGTATAGCCCAATCACCTCAGGTTTTGGAAGCTCAGCAAGGTCAGGTTTTGGATGGAAGATCCCTGAAAAAGACTCTGCAGAGGAAGGCAATGGCAAACCATCTCCTCTTCTCACTTGCTTTAAAAGCCCCTTAATGGGGGTCACCGTGTTGATTGTGACTTGATACACACACACACACAAAAGCTCAAGTGTGACAGAAATGAGGCACAGACAGGCAGTTGATGGGCACATTAAGGAGGGATTGCTGTGTGGACGGGAGTCCCCAGAGCATGGAGTGGGTTTGGAACTAGGGTTGCCAACGTCTGGGTGGCGGCTGGAGATCTCCTGGAATTATTACTGATCTGCAGCCATCAGAGATCTGATGTAGAACTTCACCGTCTCCAGGTTCCTCCCCCAAAATCTCCAGGAATTTCTCAACCTGGAGCTAGCAACCCTAATTGGAACTCAAGTTGGAGATGATCTGTCTTCAAGACTGTATAGTGATCAACTCCTCAAGCTACATAAGAATATATATATATATATATATATATATATATATATATATATAAAATAGGTAAAGCATACAAGTGGATTCAATACATTCGGTTCAGTCCATGTCCCACATCCAGCAACAGAAAGCATGCCCTGAGAGAAAAGCAGAGATTTACAGATATCCCCACCACAATTTAAAAAGATCGCATATGAGAAAACATTTATACAAAACACCTTTACTGCTTTCAAGAAGAAGCCGGTGAGGTATAGTTGTTGGATTACATCTGGGTTAAACTCCTCACTCTGCCATGGAGCAACCTAGATGTTGAGTTGCTTGCTCTCTCAGTCTAGCCTCCTTCACAGGGGTGTTGTAGAGATCCCATTCCCCCAGTGGGGGCAGGGGATCCCCTTCATTCACTGTCCACCCCCACCTCTGCTTACCTGGCCAGTGGGGAGGAAGGCACGGGAACAGACCTCCCAGACATGCTCCTGGGGTGGCGCAATGATATCATTGACATCATTGCACCACCCTGAGAGCACTCCTGTGCTTCGCTGTGGGCCGAATTGGGCCCATTTGAGGCGCACATTGGCCTGCTATGAAGTGGGTGCGACCTCTGTGCCTGTGCGGTGACATCACCAGCAGCGACATCGCTGGAAATGACATCACTGCACAGCTGTGGGATTGTGCACATGTAGCACGCATAAGTAAAGAATAAAGAAGGCAAGAAGGAAGTAAGAGCCAGGTCTCCCCCCCGCCCCCCGCTGGTAACCTTAAGGGGTTGTGAGGGTCAGGAGCAAGGAAACAGCCATCTATCCCACTCTGAGCACCTTGGAGAATAGGTGAGGTACAAATCTCTACACACTGAAGATGTAAAGTGAAGCAGGCTAGAAGCAGAATGGTTTGAATAAACTCTTGAATCATAAGCGGGGAGGGGGGGGCTGAAAGTTTCCTCTCAACATCTGTCTGCTCAGTGAAGAATTATAATAATTAAGAGCTGTTAGAGCCATATTGAGAACTTTCGTTCTCGAGCCTACTCACATCCTGAAATCTGGCTGTGAATCTCACATCCGTTTCCTCGAATGCACCACATTCTTCGACGTGATTCAAAAGTTGTCGCCAAAATACTACACAGGTAGCGGTGGCATTTGCATACCTCCGGCAATCCTTCATGGGACATATTTGGTAAAATGTTCTCTGCCAAATCTCTGTTTACTCTGTCCCCACGCCGCCAGGGAATGCTGAATGTCGAATGACAGATTTGGGTTACGATCATAGAACCTCTTAATAGAGGGATAATGTACGTGCCCCAGGCTTTGAGTGCTCATATGTCACAGTGCGGAAAGATCAGATCCTTATGTTAACAGAAGAGACACAGGAATTGTTTGAATATGAAATATTACTAAAATAAATAATTTACGCCCCCTATTGTAAATCCAAAGGGAGCCCTTTCTGTCGTAGCCCTTTACACAGGAGTAACATTGGCAGCACTGCCTCAGCAGGTGCCAGTAGTTTTTGAGGGTGGAGACTGCAGAGGTTGGGAGAACGTAACATCACTTCTGGGTGACGCTTCAGGAATTCCCCCTAATCAGTAGCATTGCCAGGTCTCTCTGTCATCCCCAAAGAGGTCAGGAGTGATACTTACTTGAACGATCCGTGTGCCTTAGGCAATGATGTCACCTCTGGAACTGAGATTGTTGCACAGGGAGCACAAGTGTACTTCTTGCCACCAAATCGTCCCAAAATAAATTTGGCCCCTAATCTGCTCCAAACATAGCATGATATAGTGTGATGTCATCGCACAGGCAGCAAGTGTGGATTTTTGCATGGGCTGCCTCCTGGTTGCAAGCAATTCCCTGTCGCCTCCCACCCAATGCCAGCAATTGGCAAGCAGAGCTGCAAACTGCCAGGAGTTTACCCGCCACCCATGGGCATCTGGCAACCTTACTAATCCTTATGGTAAAGACAATACAGACCTGGGGGAATCTCTGCAGGTGCCATTTTCCAGCCATTTCCCCCCACTTCTCAATTTCTCAAGAGTAATGGTTTGTCCATGGTGGATGGGCAAATGGGGAGCCTACACAGGCATCAAGTAGCACTTTCAAGACTAATCGAATGTATTTTAGTATAACCTTTTGTGAAATGCATAAAGTGCATGACTCACATAAAGTTAGCATCTTCAGAGACGTAAAGTGCACCACCATTGGAGCTCTCTCAGAATTACAACTGATCTATTGTTTACAGAAATCAGTTCCCTTGGAGAAAATAGCTGGTTTGGAGGGTAGATTCTATAGCATTATACCCCAATGAGGTCCTTACCCAAGTCCAAACTGTATCCTCCATAGTTTTGTCCACCAAATCTCCAGGAATTTCCCAACCTGAAGTTGACAACCTTAGATACCGGCCAGTTGCCCAGGTAGGGAAGAGAGAAAGAAAATGGGTGATAATACAGTTTGGGAAGCTACACCGGCTTCTTGTAAGTACAGAAACTGCCGTTCCTTCACTTCGCACATGATGCTGTCTCTGATTATAAAGTCTGATTACAGCATGGGCTCTTCTTGGAGAGTTTTCACTAAGCAGCAATAAATATGGAGGCCGTCTGGATGTTTGGGTGGGTGGGGGTAGAGGTGGAAGGGGTGTTTCTAAATTCTGTGACAACTCCGGATCAATTCAAAAGTTCAGGGTTTTTTAAAAAATGGTTTCCCCCACTTTTTGATGGAACTGAAGTTGTGCTTCCCACCCCAGAGCCATGTTGATGAAATTGGAGAGAAATATTGCCATTAAAATTGCTGCTTGCTTTTGTATCAGCTGCACGAAGAGTATAAAGAATAGCATAAAGAAACAAGCACAAACTGGAAAGGTGCCCCGAAAGAATAAGATGTAAACAATCTTCCTGACCATCCATAAAGATAAAGAGAAATAAGAAAAATGTATCTTGATTTGTTTATTATTATCTTTGAATTGTGATGATAGGATGGGCTTAGCATCAAAAGGCACTTTCCTGCTTTTACAAGCCGTGGCATTGGCTGGGTTGATTCTGGGCACATTTAGCAATACTCTTTTTTTTTTTTGTCTTTATAAACCATGAGATAAAACACCCATTTTCTTCGAAGGCAAATCAGCAAGATAAACATTCAGCTTCGCATCTGGCAGACATCCTGTAAAACCATCCAATGGACCATTTGAGCATTGTTTCGTCCAATGCACAGCAACAGCAAGATTGCCTTGACATGTTAGTTATTCAGCTCTGTTTCTTTGATCCTGCTGAATGGGTCTTTCCCAAACTGACAGCTAAGGCACACCTTTTTTTCTGAATTAAAGTCAGAAGCAAACTTCACTCTCGCGCCCCACAGATGTTTAGTAGTAGAGAGTGTAGCAAACCAATACTCAGAGGAGGGTCCTCATTGCCCTATTTCTAAGGGCATTAATATTTTGGACAAGTGTTGCCTTCTGATGACTCAGGGCCAAGCTACAAGTGACAAATGACACTTGAACGGCAAGTGGATTGAGCGGAGGGCAAGTGTACAGGGAGAAATACACTTGCCGTTCAAGTGTTATTCGTCACTTGTAGCTTGGCCCTCAGGAATAGTTTTGCCAAATCAAGGCTAGGAAATTCCGGGAGATTTGGAGGGCGGAGCCTGGAGAGAATGGGGTTTAGGTAGAAGAGAGATCTCAGCAAGGTGTGATACCATACAGTCCACCCTCCAAAATAACCATTTCCTCTAGGGTAACTGAACTCTGTGGACTGGAGATTAATTGTAATCTCTAGCCACCCCCTGGAGGTTGACAGACCTACTGAGATATCTACAGCACCTATCTAGCAGGAATAATTTTCATCAAGTGACATCCAAGGAAAAGTTACTTACTTCTCCCATTAAGTCTCACAGGAAGGAGGAAAAGTCAGAACATGAAGAGGGGCAACAGTTTGTCTCATATTCTAGAATGGTTGGGATTTGCAGGACCTCATAACTACATAATTATTTTATTTTCCCAACTAGATTGGCACAAATATGCTGTTTTTGTTTCCCTGTTTTGTTGTAGAGTCTTTACATTTCAGCCATTTTAATTGCTGATGTTCCCATTTTTTTGTGTTTTCATGACATTTTTATACCACATATACATTAACAATCATGCAACTGATACAAAATGAGGCATCCATTTGACCAGATTAAAAAAAAAATAAAGGTTTGTATGGTAAGACAACTCTTGTTTCATTCCATGATTCCCGCATTTTCAAAATCAAAGAAGTTTGTTTCTGAAATCCAATTTCCTCCTTCACTCGCAACACAGCAATTCTCTCCTGACACACCCATTCTCCCAGCATGCAGTATGGGAATTAATGTGCTGACCGACTAGGTTGCATCCGACCACCTTTTCAACTGGTGAAAGGTGGAAGAGGGCTCCCAAAAGATTATGCTAGAGATTATGGGACCCATGAGTGGACACACTGTAGGCGATGGAGGTGCAGAGGGAAATTAAGCAAAGTCAAGTGGAAAAGATGGTAGCATCCAACCCATCTTTCAGCACAAGGTATTTTGACAAATGCTTCTAAGTTAGATTTGGATTTTGGTTAGGGGTGCCATTCCCCCGCCTGGGGCGAGGGGTTTCCTGCTCTCACCCTCCTCCACCCCCCCCCACTTACTTGGATGGTGAGGGGCACTCTCCCCAGAGTGCCCCCCACAGGCAACGCAACATGCCCCTTTGCCAACAGTGGCCCAAATCATGCCCCACAGCAGGCCTGTTTTGGGCCGAATCATGCCTGTTGAGAGCGCCCTTTGACATGTGGGGCCATCCTTTGCCCTGTGTGATAACATCACCTCCAGGAAGTGATGTCATCATGCAAGCTGGGAGCACGCACACAAAGAAAGGCTCTACAGATGCCTCAGGGTAAGAGCCAGGCTCCCAAGGAACCTGACAACCCTAATTTTGATTGATTCTGTAGAGGAGGACTGAGTCCATCCAATGATAAGGGTGTTGGTTCTTCTGCTCTGAGATTCTGGATGTTTTTGTTTTCCTGCTGCTCGGAAGCTCTAGTCTGCATAGCTCTGCTAAGCTCTGGTAAGACATAAAAACAGGCTTTGCACAAAGGTTGTTTTAACATGCCATATTTTCCAGAGACAGAGGACCTATGAAAAGCCCAAGCCAAATACTCTTTCGAAATGGAAGGAGGTGTGATTCATAGCATTGTTCCTTACATTCTAATCAGTCAGCATATAGACCTTGCAGCACAAATTCTCAACTGGGCCAGGTCTCGATGGCTCCAGCAAATTGATGGCCCCGTGCAGAAGCCTCAATTGGATTCCAAACCCAAGTTGCTTGTCCAAGGTTTCCGTCACTAAATCAATAAGTAATCACTGGTTTGGGGCTTTGCAAAAATTCACACATGCCTGCAAATTCTAAAGAACAAATAGAAAATAGATATATGTGTCTTGATGGAGTCTGGGGGACAGAATCTAAACTTCGGGTTTCCTTCTATGATATGATAGAACAGCTGTTGCAGCATAGTGGTTAAGTGGTTGGGTTGCGAATCAGCACTCTGCTGGTTCAAATCCCACTACTGCCATGAGCTCACTAGGTGGCCTTGGGTAAGCCACTCCCCTCAGCCCCAGCTCCCCAGGTGTATTGTGGGGATAACAATGATCTTGTTCACTGCTCTGGGGCACTACCTAGAAGAACAGAATATAAGTGCAGTTATTATTATTAAAATATTGTGCTTTAGGTTATACAGTACATGGTTTGATACATAGTGGTGGTTTCTTTATTGGCTCCAAAGTGCAAGAGATCAGCCTGTTCTGGAACACAAAGCATGCATACTCCTAAATTAACCTGAGTTTATCAAAAAAAGAAGACACCTGCAATGGTAATTCCAGAGGTCATAGATCCAGAGGAGTTAGCCATGTTAGTCTGTAGTAGCAAAATAGCAAAGAGTCTAGTAGCACCTTTAAGACTAACCAACTTTATTGTAGCATAAGCTTTTGAGAGCCACAGCTACAATAAAGTTGGTTAGTCTTAAAGGTACTACTGGACTCTACTTAATTCCAGAGGTGTAGACATATTGATCTGCCGTAGCAAAATTATACAAGAGACCAATGACACCTCTGAAGAGTAATGAAGCTCCAACTAGAACAGATTTTGTTAATCTTGAAAGTTGTACCGGGCACCTGTTGGATTACAAAGTAATGTGCCTGTTTGCCTCCTTTTCAGGGCTAGAGTTCTGGGATAATTTTTTTCATGTGGCCACCACAGAATTGGGCTGTACCCAACATTGGGCTAGTGAGTGTACTACTCCACATTAAAATGTGGATTCACCTGAAATCAGATTTTTTAAACAAAAAAAATTCTATGTGACAGCATACGTGTAAATAAATTGTTTTGAATATGAATGCTTGAGAGAGGGCTTAAAACAACCCATTGTATTCATTTATTTAGATAACCTTAATAGAGATGGGCACGATCCAAAAAAAAATAATGATCCAGCTGATTGTGGATCGGTGCCGACGACGATCCTGAATTAACGAACCACACCGAGCATCTCCCGTTCCCGAGCCGTGGATCGTGGATCGTGGAGGCCAAAGCGGGGCATGCTGGTATTCCCAGCTATGTGGGAAGGTGGGTGGTGGCAGTGGCCACCGAGCCTGGTGGGCATGGGGAGGTGGCGACGAGCCACCTCCCCTCAGGGGGGGGGGGGTCTGGCCACTCGCCGGCTGCTCCATGGTTAGAAGGAAGCCCTGCTGATCAAGGAAATCTGGGCTTCCATTCGGGTCTCCAGGGCGACAGAAGGAGGGCAAACAGAGCTCAGGCATTCCCCTGGCTCCATTGCCAGGGGAATAGATTGCTGGCGCCTGAGTGTCTGGATCCCCGAACCGAGCCCAATCGTCCCGATCCAGGCTGGCCCAAGAACGCCTAGCTTGCATGGCAGTGTCCTAATCTAACCAACTTATTTGTAGCATAAACGTTCAAGAACCACAGCTCTCTTTGTCAGATGCAGAGAGCTATGGTTCTCGAAAGCTTATGCTACAAATAAGTTGGTTAGTCTTAAAGGTACTTCTGGACTCTACTATTTTGGAACTGCAGACAAACAAGGTTAACTGCTCTGGATCAGTGTCCTAGTCTGACACTCTGATCACAGCATCATGCTGATTTGGTAGCAGCTGGTGTCCCCTGAAGTGGTATTGCTCTAAACTCCTTCCATTGCATCTTCCCTTCTTCTAAGGGAGTTTCAGGTGGGTCGCTGCATTGGTCTGCAGTGGAACGGCTGACGAAGGGAGCTTTGCCTCTTGAAAGCTTGCATCCTGAAAATCTTATTGGTCTTTAATGTGCTACTGGACTCGAATCTTGTTCTTCTAAGAGAGTAATTTTCATCAGCATCCTCATGATGCTTGTTACCAATAATAATAATAATAATAATAATAATAATAATAATAATAATAATAATAATAATAATAAACATTGCCATTCCTGGGGATGCCAGAGTCAAAGAAAAAGAACAAGAAAAAAAGATTAAATATAGAGATCTGGCAATAGAAACCACCTGACTATGGAAGAAGAATGCAACAGTAGTCCCCATTGTCATCGAGGCACTTGGAACCACCTCGAAAAACTTTGCAATTCGTACGGAAAAAATGCAGCTTTCTGACAGAACACCTACAGAACTGCAAAGATGGCGCAACTTGGAGCAGCGTGCTTATTACGCTGATATCTGGTTGATACTTAAGTCTCCGCTCCGGTGGAAACTTGTATAAGCTTAGCAAGGCCAATCAATAATAATGTGCTTATTGTTGATTGTGTTCTGGATGATGATGATGATGATGATGATGATGATACCTTTTTAGATGCTAATAAAGGTACCAGGGAAGTTAGATGAATGTGGCCAGCGGCAAGAGCACTAGGCAAAGTCCATGCAACACTTAGAATAACTGTCCAAACCATTAGCCACAGCCATCTGGCCTGGGTTTTAGACCATCAATTCAGTGGATTCCAAACAAGGGACAGTACAGTGCAGGATCTCTGCTGGTTACCAGTGTAGCTTATGGTGAGTAAATATTGACAAAGTAGTCAGAAGAGCAAACACTTTGACATTTGTAATGTCCACTGGAAGATCTTGTATATATTTATCATGGAAAGAGAAGGGCAGCATACCAATTTTCCTAAGCTCACAGCTGTTCTCATTCTCTCTCTCATTTTAGGTCGAAGAGCCCTTTGTAATTGTAATTGGGACATTTGTAGCATAGATAATAGAGATGTTCAGTCTCGGTTAGAATAATATTTCTGTGTCGATCCATCTGGTTTTCTCCCAGCATCTGCTTTCCCAAAGCTTCAATTTTAAAGGCAAGCTTCAAAGCTTGCTGGAAATCATATCCCTCTGCCCTACTCTCTAACTTCAGATGGTTCTGATTTCTGGGTGGTGGTAAGAAAGCCATTTACACACATTCAGATTAAGGAAAAATAGATGCCACTCATCCTGTCCTTAGGTTGCTCTGTGCTCACTCTTCATGAACTCCAGTTTCTTTTGGAGAATTTTGACAATTGATTCCAGAATTGGGGTTTGTGCCGTTCCTGGCAGCATTCAGCCCCTTCAGTTCCTTTGCATTTCTTTCTCTTCCTTGCATAGCTGATACAAATTGATAGAATACTGAATACCAGGGCTCATTTCGAGGGGGAACGTGCAGGACTGCAGTTCCAGCAGTTCCCCAAAGAGGTCACATGTCAGGTGGCTCTGCCCACCTGACTCTCAGCCATTTTGGGCCCGTTTCAGCCTGGATTGGGGCCGAAACAGCGTGGATTGGGCCTCTGATGCGTGGTGGATCATTCTTTCACTCAGCAGCGGGCTGATCCTGACCATTTTGGGTCCCTTTTTGGCCATTTTCAGCCCCTTTTGCCATTTTGGGCCCAATTTTGCCCCTGAATGGCCAGGATTGAGTCCAAAACAGCTAGGAGAGGGGATGTCAGGGGTGTGGCATATGCAAATCAGTTATGCTAATGACACACTTCTGGTGATGGCATGGGGCGTGGTATATGCTAATGAGCTACGCTAATGAGTTATGCTAATGAGTTCCTCCAGCTCTTTTTCTACGAAATGACCCCTGCTGAATACAATCTTGATATGGATGTCTGGATAATTGCAATGCGCTCTTTCTGAAGTGTTTTACTGATTTGCAAAGGTGTGTTGTTCAAACACCACAAAACAAGAATTTTTGATGCGAGCAGACATAGAACGAGGTCAGGGCTGCTTTTGTTTTTTAAATGCTAGATGAATGTCACTTTTAGTCTGGGACCCTCTTTCTCCCTTTCCACTAATGGAAGGCACTCCCATCCATTGATGAGAGAGATTTTGAGCAATTTCTCTTCCCGCTTTTCCTGGCAGACCTGATTTCAGAGGGCACAGAAAGATACAGATAAAGGAGGAGACGAGAGAATTCTCTTCCACTTCCACTCACACGCCACCTCAAATGCATGATTATGTTCTTTAAAAAAAAACAAAACTTCTATTAATGTGCACAGATACATTTGTTCTGTAGGCGGTGGGACACAAATGGCCTAAAGGAATGTGAAGCTGGGTCGTGTGTACAATTATAGCGTGCTTGGTACAAAATCCAGAAATTTAAAATGGAGATTGGAGGGGAAATAATTCCTCCTTCTCTGTGGCCTAGGTTACCAACTCTGAGAAGGGAAATTCTTGGATTTGGGGCGTGGAGCCTGGGGAGGGCAGAGTTTGGAGAGGGGAGGGAGCCAATGGCATACATTCCACCCTCTGAAGTTGCCTTTATCTCCCAAGAGAATTGACCTGCAAGCTCTGGAGATCAGTCATGATACCAAGAGAACCCCAGGTCCCAACTGGAGGTTGGCAACACTATCAGTGCGACCCTGCCCCTTGTGGTTGTTTGTTCACACAGGCCCTACAAGCCTAGTAAAAAAGGACTAATTCTTCCTCTTTTGCTTGTGGAAATGCTGGTAAAAACCCAAACCAAGGTAATTTGTGACTCCAAAATTCAGGGAGAAATCAGAAAAAGAATTTCAGAAACATCCCTAAAATATGTTTGGGGGTTAACCCCCCCCACTCTTGTTCAGTATACTACCTGTGCTTCTGAGAAGTCCCAGCAGGCAAATATGAGCTTTTAATTTTTTTCTAATTGAGTACATTTAAAAAAAAAAAACTTTCTGGAGTTCTTATTGATGTTTTTTATGTTTTATTAAAGATCGGTTCTCAGAAATGTTAGGCGTAAAAAAAATCTGGCTTAATTTAAATTGTGAATCTGTCTGTTAAGAAATACATTAGGGGTAGGAGAAGCATAAGACATATTAATTGACAGACAGGAACTGCTGTCTCAGAGGTTGATACAAGTAATTTATTACTTTAGAAATGAATGCCACCTTCAGAATGTGCTTCATTAATTTCAAATTTAGTTTTAATTTCAAGCTGTTGCCCCTTGAGAAGAATAAGGTGGCAAATTATGTTTGAAGAGCAGATTTCCCCCCCCCCTTCCTCTTGCTTGGAAGAAACGCTAAATTTTAACTGTTTAATTTTAATAAATAAATGCAGTTCTTTGACTGAAACATGCCAGCTGCTAATGTACAGTGAGGCCAGCAATCACTAACTGATTTTTCTGTTTTGTTTTTTTCTCTTTCGGCCATGATAGCATATGTTTCAGATGAAATGAAAGCTGCTGCGATGGTGGAAGATGACCTCGAATCGGATGAGAATGCGGTAGATGGAGAGCCTTCTGCAAAGTACGCTTGTCCGGAAAAGGACTTCAGTAAGAACTGCCAGAGCTATCAAAACTCTCCAGTTGCCGAATTTTCCAGCCACGAAATGGACAGCGAGTCACACATCAGTGAGACCAGCGACCGAATGGCCGACTTCGAGAGCAGCTCCATCAAAAACGAGGAGGAGAGCAAAGAGGTTTCGATACAGCTGGAGGAGTCTGTGGTCTCTGACAGCTTGGAGCAGATGAAAGCTGTCTACAACAACTTCCTCTCCAACTCATACTGGTCCAATCTCAACCTGAATCTCCACCAGCCGACCTCTGAAAAAAACAACGGGAGCAGCAGCAGCAGCAGCAGTAGCAGCAGCAGCTGCGGCAGTGGAAGCTTTGACTGGCATCAGACAGCCATGGCGAAAACACTGCAGCAGGTTTCGCAGAACAGAATCCTTCCTGAGCCCAGCCTTTTTAGCACAGTTCAATTGTACAGACAAAGCAGTAAGCTTTATGGCTCTATATTTACTGGAGCTAGTAAATTCCGCTGTAAAGACTGCAGTGCTGCCTATGATACTTTAGTAGAATTAACAGTGCACATGAATGAAACGGGACATTATCGGGATGACAACCACGAAACAGATAACAATAACCCAAAAAGGTGGTCCAAGCCTCGTAAACGCTCTTTGCTAGAAATGGAAGGGAAGGAAGACGCTCAGAAAGTATTAAAGTGTATGTACTGCGGCCATTCTTTTGAATCGCTTCAAGACTTGAGTGTCCATATGATCAAAACGAAACATTACCAAAAAGTGCCTCTGAAGGAACCTGTAACCCCTGTAGCAGCAAAAATAATCCCAGCCACTAGGAAGAAAACTTCCCTAGAGCTGGAACTTCCAAGTTCTCCTGATTCCACTGGTGGGACCCCGAAAGCCACCATCTCCGATGCCAATGATGCACTTCAAAAGAATTCCAACCCATACATTACACCAAATAACCGTTACGGACACCAGAACGGTGCCAGCTATGCTTGGCATTTCGAGGCAAGGAAGTCTCAAATCCTGAAGTGCATGGAATGTGGCAGTTCTCATGATACTTTGCAGGAACTCACTGCCCACATGATGGTGACCGGGCATTTCATTAAAGTCACCAATTCTGCCATGAAGAAAGGGAAACCTATTATAGAAGCCCCTGTGACACCTACCATCACAGCGTTGCTGGATGAAAAAGTCCAGTCTGTGCCACTTGCAGCCACAACATTCACGTCTCCTTCCAATACGCCGTCTAGCATCTCCCCAAAATTAAATGTGGAAATAAAAAAAGAGGTTGATAAAGACAGGATGATTGCTGATGATAAGATGAAAGACAAGGAGAAATCAAGTGAAGATGAGGAGAAATATGACATCTCCTCAAAATATCATTATTTGACTGAAAATGACTTGGAAGAGAGTCCGAAAGGGGGGCTAGATATTTTAAAGTCTTTAGAAAACACAGTTACATCAGCTATTAATAAAGCTCAAAATGGCACACCAAGCTGGGGTGGCTACCCCAGTATTCATGCTGCCTACCAGCTACCCAACATGATGAAGTTGTCCTTAGGTTCATCAGGGAAAAGTACGTCCTTAAAACCTATGTTTGGAAATGCGGAAATGGTGTCCCCAACTAAAAGCCAGCCTCTAGTTTCCCCGCCAAGCAGCCAAACTTCTCCTGTGCCGAAGACTAATTTCCATGCAATGGAAGAGCTGGTCAAGAAGGTCACGGAGAAAGTGGCCAAAGTTGAAGAAAAAATGAAGGACCCTGAAGGGGGGAAACTGTCGCCATTGAAGAGAGCAACACCTTCGCCGTGTAGCAGTGAAGTCAGCGAGCAGATCAAGATGGACACCTCCAATGACATTAGTTTTAAAAGCCCACAGAATAGCCCGGTTTCTCAGAGGGAGAGTTGCAAGGACAGCCCAAAAGGGGAGCCGGTGGAAAATGGTAAGGAGCTTGTCAAGGCCATCACGAGTTCTTTGAGTAGCAGCACAGCTATTATTACTGACCATCCTCCTGAACAACCGTTCGTAAATCCGTTAAGCGCATTACAGTCCGTCATGAATATTCATCTTGGGAAGGCAGCAAAGCCCTCTCTGCCTGCTCTGGACCCAATGAGTATGCTCTTTAAAATGAGCAACAGCCTAGCAGAAAAAGCTGCTGTGGCTACCCCACCCCTACAGTCCAAAAAACCAGACCATTTAGACCGCTATTTTTATCATGTCAACAATGACCAGCCCATAGATTTGACGAAAGGCAAGAGTGACAAAGGCTGCTCTTTGGGTTCAGCGCTTTTGTCATCCACATCGGCGTCTTCTGCTTCTTCTTCATCTACAGTGACAACAGCAAAGACATCTGCAGTTGTGTCATTCATGTCAAACTCGCCGCTACGCGAGAATGCCTTGTCAGATATATCTGATATGCTGAAGAACCTGACAGAAAGTCACACATCAAAATCTTCCACACCTTCCAGCATATCTGAGAAATCTGACATTGATGGGACCACAATAGAAGAACCGGAAGAGGCGACCCCGGCTCAGAAAAGGAAGGGACGGCAGTCTAATTGGAACCCTCAACATTTGCTCATCTTGCAGGCCCAGTTTGCAGCCAGCTTACGGCAGACCTCAGAGGGAAAATACATCATGTCGGACTTAAGCCCTCAGGAAAGAATGCACATTTCTAGATTTACCGGGCTCTCCATGACCACCATTAGCCACTGGTTGGCCAATGTGAAATACCAACTTCGAAGGACAGGGGGGACAAAGTTCCTTAAAAATTTGGACACTGGGCATCCAGTGTTCTTTTGTAACGACTGTGCTTCACAAATCAGAACTCCTTCAACGTATATCAGTCATCTTGAATCACATCTAGGTTTCCGGCTACGAGACTTGTCCAAACTTTCCAGCGAACAGATTAACAATCAGATAGCACAAACCAAGTCACCCTCTGAAAAACTTTTGGCTCCATCGCCAGAGGATGAATTAGGAACTTCCTACCAGTGTAAACTTTGCAATAGGACCTTTGCAAGCAAACATGCCGTTAAGCTTCATCTCAGTAAAACGCATGGGAAGTCTCCAGAAGACCATCTCCTGTATGTTTGTGAACTAGAAAAGCAGTAGCGTTTGCTTTGGACAAAAAAAGGGAAAACGACAACTGTACTTAGCTTTGAGGGAAACTGTCAAAAAAGACGCCTTAAAGCTTTCTGTTCTGTTCTTGGCACATAATTCTTATTTTAACTCTGAGGTGTCACTCGGGCTTGAACTTCTATTTTTTTTTTTTATAAACTGTACAGTGTTTAATAGAGGTGCATAATCAGCTGTTGTTACTGGTAAAATATGAAGGTTAAAACGCAGTGGTAAGTGTTTGGAACTTTGTGTAAATTGGGGTTTAGTTGAAGCGCATCCCTCCGATGCCTCAAACTGCATGCATTAACAAGACAGTTTAATTAAGCATTTATTAACTAATGCTGGTGCACTTTTTTCATGGTGACTAAGTGTGCTGGTAGGTTCGCACCCTGTAAATCTTTAGCCCTCTGAGTACTTTGAAGCACTTTTGCATTAAATTTTTTTAAAGTATGTGGATATATTCCTTTTTTAAAAAAAATTATCCCTTTCCAACTTAGGACATATCCGGGCAATGTGGAGAACCTTGCCTTGAGCAAGATGTGCCACCAGCCACCAGCAGGAATTGCTTGTGTAATCCAACCAGCTAAGCATCTTTGTGACATCTGAAGGATCAGTCGCATAGCCTGCATGAGTTTCCATTAAGATATTACATCGGATTGCAATTGCCGCTGGTTGGATGTACAAGCCGCTCAGGCATCTGGTTGGTGGCTCTTCCTGTGACATCTGAAACCACTGTTATGTTAGGGATCTGATGCCTTGTGAAAGCGCTTCCAATATTAACAGTTTAGATGCTGGATCCCTTCTGCAGGTCCCTCACACAGCTGGCAATCCTAGGAGTTGGTTTTCTGTGATGTGTGCATGCATGTCTCGAAGGGAAATGCTTTTCCCTTGGATGCTTTCTGCACATTTGGCTGTGTGGTGCAGTGCCCGCCAAGGAGCATGGGATGTTGCCATCGGCTCACACCTTTTGTTGGAGTTAACTAATGGACTCCCATGTATGGTGAGGCGGCTCCCATCTTGAAACATTAAAATATATTATTTTCACATTGAAACATAGATGTATATATTGTATAGATTTCAAAATCCTCTTATGGAAAATGTGATTGTGGACGATGCCGTTTCTTCTTCTTCAACATTTTTAAAAAATCAATGGATTGGTTTTGTACCTGATATGCTCCAAGTATAAGTGGTACTTATAAATATATAAATATTATATATATAAATATATAAAATAATAATGTATATTTCTTTTCTAGGTCAAAGGGTTTCCTTTTAACATCTGAACAATGTAAATTATATGAAAGATAACGACAGATAGCCTTTATAAAGTATTCAGAAACATTATTCTTGAAGCAAAGTATGGTTCGTTTCTTTTTTGTTGTTTTGCTATACAGTACATCTATATTGATAGAGGTCCATGTTTAAATTATACATATTTATTAGTTGTTTGCTACCTTTTTTTAAGAAAAAAAACATTCTGATAATAGAAGCCACGGACTGGCATGCATTAGACCTATTTTGCACAACATGACTTATAAAAGTATTTATTAGTAAAAACAAATAAAAACAATTCAAAAGAGAAATTTTCAAAATCAACTCAGTGCTCAAAGGGTTAAATCTATTTGGGGGGCGGGAGAAGTTAAGAAAAAAGATCTTGTACTGTATTTCCTAAACATTGATATAAAAAAAAAGCCTTTAAAATGTTTGTACTGTAATACTTTGCTTAAAAGTTATGATGAGGCATTCTGTGATATAATCTCTTCTACTTATTTATAAGAACTCCTGCCTGTTGTTATTTCATATTGTAGAATGCCTTTTTTTTTTTTGGTTTGTTTGTTTCATTTCAGTTGGTAACTTTCTGTTTTTGTTCTTCCTAATTATTCTCCCAAGATTTCATACTGCAGTTTTATCTTTAGGCATATGAAAGGTAACCCGTGGTTACCAGCACACTAAGTGATTCTGTTCGTCTCCATTTCTGGCAGTTAATTTGCAGACGTAACTGACAGCTGACACCATATGAGAATCTATGTGTACAGTATTGGCATGTAAACAGCACAGACCCAGAATTGCACACTCTGTGCCCCTGTTTTGTTGTTGACAATGTGGCACCATTATATGACTCTTCATATAACCTTTTTTTTCTACAGCCGCATTAAAATTGTCTTTTTTGCTATAATTTTGTGTTGCGTTCACAATTATATCTGAAATGTGCTACGACTACGACTAACGAGCACATTAAAATTAAATTGTATGCTTGCTGTTTATGACGGAAGCTGGAGTAGGCTCCTTCATCTGCCAGGTGTTGGCAGTTGAAATCTATACATAAATCACGGGAGTTTTAGTGAACTTTACCATTTAAAGAGCACGGGAACAAATATTCAAAGGCTGCAACTTTTTCTCTTTTTTTAAAATCCCCCTGGAAAATGCAGAATGAAATGGAGGTTATATCTCCTCTTTAAACCTCCAAGAAGATTGACTGTAAAGAAGGGGCTTTATAAGCAAGGTTTGTAGCAAAGCAAATAGATCAGTTTCTGAGCTGCGCGTTCAAAACCAATCGAATGCTGATGTTCTTGGCCTCTTAAAGGTGTGGTTACTGTTCTGAGCACAAGTCTCATCTTCCTTTGTAGATTAGAGAATCCCTTCTTTCAATTAATTAAAACAAATCTGAGAACTACAACTTAGCCCTTTTCAGACATCAGGGCTGTTTCCAGATGGCTTACCTGCCTCTGGAACGTCGCGCCATGTTGCGGGGAAAATGCAAAATATCGCGTTTTCTTGCGCGAGTTTTGCGCGACGTCGCTTGACGTCGCGCAAAACTCGCACAAGAAAACGCGATATTTCACATTTTCCCTGCAACATGGCGCGACGTTCCAGAGGCAGGTAAGCCATCTGGAAACGGCCCATGTCTGCACATACTGGTAAGTGCATGTCTTAGGAGCACATTGCTCGCAATGCGAATGGTCACTATGTTGTCTGGACAACGGCACTGTGCATATTTTGCTTGCATGTACAGCTTTGTTACCCATTAACTTGAACCCCAGAATATCCATTGCTGCAAAATTTGTGTGATGCCCTTTTTCAAACAACATGGAGAATGTATGTATTGGGACGAGCGATATGTTCCCGATACACATGATACGAGTAGATATAACACTTGAAAAGAGCTTTTATGATTTCAGCAAGTTTACACTTTTGCACACTATTGATAGCAGATCGGGAAGCACATCCTAACAAACTTTACTGAGAATAAGCCTCATTAAATAGATTCGAGTTGGATTCTGAGTAGCCTGACTGGGATAGCCCTGGCAAGCCCAAATTCAGCAGGGCCCTTTTCACACTCTTTACTGGCTTCCGAAACATTGCGAAATGTAGCGCAAAAAACGTGGATCGACCTTGGCAGGATTGACCTTGGTTAGTAACTGGATGGAAGACCTCCAAGGAAGACCAGGGCCGCTGTGCAGAGGCTGGTAATGGCAAACCACCTCCGTTAGTTTCTTTCTTTGAAAACAACAGCAGGGGTCGCCATAAGCCAGCTATGACTTGATGGAACTTTCTACCACCACTAGGATTCTGTAGATAGGCACGTAGACAAACAAGGACACTTAAATGCTAATGACACACTTTTACTGGCACAGGAATACCAGTCCAACAAAACCATAGAAACTGCCATTTTAATCTTCATTAGCATGCTCAAATGGGAGTTTTTTTATACAACAATAGACTCCAGAGGCTGCAAATTTATAAACAGAAAGCAAATCTACCTTACAGCCTTATGTTACCTATTGGATCTTCTGTAGATGATACAGAGGAACCTTGAACCTTGGTCTTATGTGCACACAACTAAGCAAATATATAGACCCAGAGGGGGAAAATAGCTGCCAATGGCTGCCTAGGAAATGCCCAGTGATAGCCCAAGTGGAAGCGAATGATTTTTGCACACAACAAAGCAAATAGATAGACCCAGAGGCGGGAAATGGCCGCCAATGGCTGCCTAGGAAATGCCCAGTAATAGGCCAAGTGGAAGCAAATGATTTTTGCTTCTGTGTTTCAGGAAAAATCCATAATAGAATAACAAGTATACTTTGCAGTTACTGGATGATGTCACCAACTCCCGTGATGTCTGGTAGTTGCCCTGAACAGGTCACGTGCCCAACAGGCCAGGTCTGGAAGGAGCACAGTTCCGACTCCGCTGTCACTGCATCACTGCAAATGGGCTCTTTGAACTTTCAATACAGACCACTTTAAAGAAGCGCAGGATGGTTTCCACTGGCATAAATATAGTCTCATCCTGATGCAGGTCAGATGAGGCTAGTCTATTCAAGGAGAGGCTGTGAGACTCAGTGGAAGAGCTTCTGCTTTGTATGCAGAACATCCCAAGTTCAATACCCAGCACCTCCAGTTAAAAAGGACCAGCTGTGATGTGAAAGATCTCTGCCTGAGACACTGGAGAGCAGCTGCCAGTCAGAGTAGACAATACTGACCCTGATGGAGCAATGGTCTGATTCAGTATAAGGCCGCTTCATGTGTGTTCACGTGTGTGTATTTGGCTGCTGGTGGACAATGGCAGTCATATTGTAAGAGTCTGATGACAAATATTAAATGCTTAGTGGCTTGTCCTGTTTTGTAGCTGGTTACAAGGTGGCGGAGAAAGATATATTTCTCCCCGACGTATCCCATACCCAGGACGTTAACTCAGCCCCTTGCCATTCTGTGCATCTTGTAATTATTTATTTATTTTATTTAATTTATAGCCTGCCCTCCCCGTGAGTGGGCTCAGAGCAGGTTACAGCAATAGATGAAATAACAGTAAATAAAACAATAAAATCACAAACTCATTGATCACAGCATAATTTCCAGTATCCCAGACGGGTCCCCCTTCCCTTTCCCTGAACATCATACACATAAGAAAAGGTAGAGGTGTGAGTTAATAAACTTTAACTCCTCATGCGTTGGGGGGGGGGGCAGATAATCATATGGCCCCTTGCTGGTAGGAGACTGACAGGGAGGCTGATCAGATAGAACCAGTGCTGGTGGAAAATCTCTGTTTTACAGACCCACTAAAATGATACAAGACCTAGGCAGGCCCGAGTGTCTTCCGACAGAGAGTTCCACCAGATCGGGGCCAAGACAGAGAATGCCATGCACATCACATATGGACCTTGCCTTGGTCAGGTTACATAAATGCCCCAAATGGCTACTTTGGGCATCAGCCCAGTGGAGGCACCACTTGGTAGGATGTGTGGGGCACCGGTTACCACATCCTTCCCCAGTGCCGCTGCTGTTAGAGGTCCTAGGGCATACTGCAGAGATGCTTCCTCTGCAAACTGCCAAGAAGTGCCAGAAACTGTGCCATCTGCCCAGAATCCTCCATCCCAGGCAGTTGCAGAGATGGTTCCTCTGCACCCCAGGAATTTGAGGGCCAAGCTAGAAGTGATGAATTACACTTGAATGGCAAGTGAACAGACTCACGTGATCTAGTGGAGTGCAAGTGGAGCTCAAGTGAACAGGGAGGGATACACGTGAGTGTGTTCACTTGCCATTCAAGTGTAACTTGTCCCTTCTAGCTCGGCCCTGAGATGGTTTATTATCTTGAGCTGGGCCTGGGCTTGCCAGCCTTAGAGCCGCAACCACACAAATATTTCTGGCTCATTAATTTCATCTCAGCCTAACCCCTCTACTGATGGCGTTCATCATAGTCCTGTAAGAACAAAAGTCTTTGCACTTATGAAACTGTCAACAATGCTTCCTGTAGGTGGAACCACTGAGGTCAGCGTCAGGGCCAACGGGATGTGACATTATAAAGTATGAATGAAACAACCGTCTGTTCCTTCCTTGCATACTGGAATGCTTCTGGGCCTGGACATTTGGGGTGACAAATTTCCAAGTGTCTCCATTTTCCCCTCTGAATATGTTCAGCGATGCTCAAGCATCTTTGGCTGTCAATTTTCCTACATCAACTGTTACCAGTCAACAATCAAAATGGTCAGCTCTATTCAAGCATAAGGTAAACGTATTAAACCAGCTAGCGGGACCATAGCCATGTGATTAAAAGGATGCTTACAGTGATTGATATCCATGGTGATATTTCAGGCAACTCAGGTATTCTTGGGAGGTCATATGAGAGAAGAAACATACCATAAAAGCAGGGTAGGGGGAAGTGAGATGTTGACAGGGGCCAAGGTAAGACATGCTGAAGCCATAAACTACATCCAGTCTGAGATCCCATAATGTTACCAAAAAATGTTACCGTGCAATCCTATAAGCAGAGTTACTCCAGTCTATGCCAATTGACTTCAATGGGCGTAGACTGGAGTAACTCTGCTTAGGACGGCACTGTTCGTTTCGTAATTTTGAGTAAACGTTTTGTCTTTTGAGGCTCATTTAGCTTTTACATAAAACCATCTCTGGGTATTAGGCTGTTTTTCTTTGCAAGTGAAGATTTTCATCGGACTTTTCACAAACACGCAAGCCCAAGGAACAAAAAGATTGAAAATAATCCTTGAATGGAAAGTGGCACACAGCAGTTGGGAGGAGCAAGGGTGACACAGATGAGCTTTAAATCAAAAGTGGATCAAGGTGACCCTTGTCTAACCCCACCCCAAGTTGTGGCTTGTTACTGTCTACTGTATATCTCCCAGCCATCACATTTACACAGTATCTTAAAATAACATTTGTGATAAATGTGCAATTTAACTAATTTATGATGCTAGGATGTGCTCAGGGCTACATGCAAGATGAAAATCTTAAATGGAGCTTGAACAGTTCACTTCACAACAAGAAATCAATATGCCAGATCTGAGGAAGCTGTTCAATGAAGTCAACATTTAGCCAAAAAAAAAAAAAATAATAAAATCAGAGTATGTATCTTTAACTTTTCAGCAGTGAGAATTTTATAATTAATTGAAATATTGCATATAGGTTTTTTTGAAAGCAGCTGCGGCTGGAGCCCAGATCTCTCCAGCAACTTCATTATATTTTCTTTTGGCATCGGAAATTGCAGCTCGGCTGTTCTAATTATACTGTTCCCGTCGTCGTTCAAACTACATTGTAATTTTCTATCCAAAGCAAGACAGCTTTGCATTGTTTAAAACTTTAATATTCACAATATTGGGCTAATCTATTGCTTGTTAATATCTTTGTGAGTAAACATTTAGTTAATTGATATTTTTAAAAATTAAAAACAAATCTGTTACTCCGTTCCCAAACACATTTTAGATGATTTTTGTATCGTATTTCATATATATGTTATGGAGAACATCAAAATTCTGTGGCTGTTGATATCCACGTGTAGATTTTAACAATCCCTGATCGAATCTTGTGAATGCTTGGAAGCGTGTATCTGTTTGCCCTCTGCTTGGACATGAATGCTGAAAATTGCATTTTATTTTGCGGCGATTGCTATTCACTGGTAGATTTCTAAATGTTCAGATGTTTACAACGGCTTGCATTCTAAACTTTGCTACCAGCCACACTGCACATTTTTTTTCCTGTTGCAGGGATGGGCCTCCACTGTGGAGCACATTCTTCAGTGCTAGGAAGACTAGTATCTTTTTTCAGTGAGCAGAATAGCATCTAGTGCTTAAAGAAAGCACCATGAAACAGAGGACTGCGTATGGAATGGATGAAGAAGGGTGCAAATATGAGCAAGGTTTAGGATCCAAGCCATTATAGGTCTGGGATTATCAGTGTTTACATGTGAACATTGACATTCACCAGCAGTCAGATATTCACTCTGCGTACATGCGTGTGTTTAGATATATAGTACTGCAACCAGCCATCTTTGCGAAGTGGGAATATGTTTCATGAATGAATGAAAAAGCATATATGTCTAGAACTCTGTCACCAATCCCCAGAAGCATTCAGGAAGGGGACAGGAGTCTGCAGTAGAATAGCTGCCTGACATACAGAACGTGCCAGGTTCAGTCCCTGGCACCTCTGGTTAAAGGGTCAGGAAGCAGGTGATGTGAAAGACTGAGCAACTTGGAGAGCCATCGCCAGTCTGAGTAGATAGCACTGACCTCGATGGACCAAGGGTCTCATTCAGTATAAGGCAATTTTGTAAGAGTTATTTTATTCTTCTGTGAGTTCTTAGGTTCAGAAATAATATCAGTTGAATACAAACTGTTTTGGAAAAAAATGGAAACTAATTTAATTCACCAGAAGTGCTGTTGTTAAATAAACAATACAATGGAGGAGCCCTGGAGAAGGAAATTTGACACCATCGTTACAGGAAGGTTCTTCTAGAGGTGATAAATCAGTATTTGTGCCTTCAAGTTGTTACAAGGTGCCTGACTAAGGGCTACATCCTAGTTAAAAGTTGGTCTAAGGAGACCGCAGTAAAACAAGTGAGTAACTCAATCGAAATCTTGCTGCTATACCAAAAAAATATCCAGTTTAGGTTGCTTAAAAGATGGACTGCCGTTCTAAGTCTCCTCCCTACCGCCTAGCTCTTTTCTTATGCTTATAGACTGTATTATTAACACCATTATAAAGATTATGGTCATCTTGAAAAATCCACCTTGAAACAAGAGTGGACACAGGTGAGCAGGACAGGTAGGTAGAGTTTGGTGTGCCATCATCATGACTGGGGTGCATTAGGTGACACTGTTTTTTAAAATAAATAAATAAATAAACATTTCATATATTTTAAAAAAAGTTCTCACTAGTCTTTAAAAAGAAATAGGTTGTGAGAATGTTTGCTCCAGGTTGTACAGTGTACCTGCATGACCCACCCTGACCACGACCTTCTTCATTTGTATAATTTTTTTTTAAAGTTCTATACATTTCATCAGAAATTCACCTACAAATGAATATTAATGAAATAATTCCACAAAACAAAAAAGGGAATTAGCTGGGTACTGGGTAACAGGTAAATTTAATAAATGTTAATGAAAGTTTTTAAGCCTGCCTCCAGAGAACTCTTGGAAGCTTCTTGTTTTTTTAAAAAATGATTTCCCCTTTTTTAAAGATTTTACTTTTGCTTGAGCTCCTGGTTACCTGTTAACATCAGAGGTGCTGAAATAATATACATGCTAACACAGAAAGTGACCACAACTGGATGTTTAAAAAACAAACAAACTGAAGTTGGTGAAATTGTTCTAGTAATACATGAATTAGTTCTAAACTTGGACAGACTGTGTTTTGTTTGAGTTTTTTCCTTGCAAAGAAACAAATGTATATTTTCCTATGATATACGCCAGGCAAGAAAATGTATCTTGGCTAAAGGAAGCTAGCTAATTAATTCCCTGTTTCTCCACTCTTTAATGCCAAGGTACATTATCCAGCCTGAATTAGGCTGCCATTGAAAATACAGTTTTCTTGGCTCTCTGCATTTGCCAATATACAGAGCTAAAGCTTCACATATAAAGCTAATGAACTGTTCTGTAACTGGAGGTGCACGTGGGATACTGCATTATCACAGCTATCATTCCCAACCCAATTTCCTGTGTGGGCAAGACAATGCACTTGCAAGCCATTGCTATACCGCAGTGTTTCCCAACCTCAGGACCCAGAAGAGGGTGGCAAAGACTCTGAAAGAGGGTCGCAGGCCAGCCCTCCCTAATGGCCACCCCTGCCCTTTGCATTGATCTCTTTCTCTCCTCTTCTTCCATGCCAGCTTTTCACATTCTCACTTCCCCTATGGTTTGCAACAATAATAAGTGTGTGTGTGTGGGAGGGGGTGTCCAGAAGCTAGTAACTTTACAAGTATGCACATTTTCCTATGTAGAATGATATTTCTGTAGGAAAATCATCATGTGTGAAGGAGCTCCTATTAAAAATAGCTTCAGTGCTTAATTTGAGACAAGGATTTGAACTGTACTTTGGAAAATAAAACCGGACTCTTGAAATGGTATCTTCCATGTCATACATTAGTTGGTATTATTTTCCCTTTCACTGCATATACAAATTGATTGATAAAGAATCAAGTAAAATGTGTCCTGATGGTTACTTGAATGACTTTTTAAGAATCTTAAAGGGGATTAGAGGGAATAATGGAGAAGAAGGGGGTGGTCGAAAGGCGGACTATAGCCCCCTTATACAAACACTGAATGCCACCTTCCTGGGATTCATAGTAGAATGTGATGTTTGTTGGTTTCTCAAAAACATCTGGTTGGCCACTATAGAAAATAGAATGCTGGACTAAATGGGTGTCAAGACCATACTTTGCTTAGAGTGCCAGAAAACGTTGAGCCAACCCTGAATGGGTCCCAAGGGCCAACCCTCTGGACTTGTAGGACACCATATCCAAAAGCTTGGGAATAGAGATGAGCATGAACCAGGAAAATTCCAAACCATGTGGTTCTTGGTTCGTATCATTTCATGAACCACGAACCCATGAACTTTCACAAACTTGCCCTGGTTCGCGAATCATTTCATTTAGTTTGTGAAAACATCACTTCCAGGTTAGCAGAAGGTCTGTAGAGAGCCCATCCCCCGCATTGCCTAGGAAATTGATTGATCGGTGCAAGGTTGTCTGCAGTGACGAACTGAAATACGAACCAAATGAACCGGGCTAAAATTCATCACGGTTCGTGAGAAATGAGCTCCCACGAACCGCCGGTTTCTGAACCATGAACTGGCCGGTTCGTGATGAACTTTGGTTCATATTTCGGTTCATGCCTGCCTCTAGATGGGAACTACAGCTATAGTGCATTGATAGCACTACAGGGGATGGGCTGTGGCTCAGTGGCAGCACTTCTGCTTGCAGAGGGTTCAGGTTCAATCCCTGACATCTTTGGTTTAGAAGGCTCAGTTAGTGGGTGATGGGAAAGACTTCTTCGTTAAAGCCACTGCCACTGCTGATCACAATAGACAATCCTGATGTTGATAGACCAATGTTCTATTGCAATATAAGGCAGCTTCAAAATCCAATGAAGTGTTGATGTGGCATAAGCTAGAATGGTTAACGGCTGCTCATATCCCAAGTGTAATTTTCCTAGTCGGATAGAGGAAGAATATTCATTCCTACTCATTATTATTAATAATGATACTATAACAACATTGATGTGAATGGCTTTTTGCAGAATATGAGGCAGATGGCATCTGACCTTTCTAAACAGTTCTGTGAGGTCTATATGCTACAGTATTGGAATAATTAGCTTCCCCGTAACTTCTGATACGTGGGTTTTAGCATATTCAGTCACAGAATTCCATAAAATTCATTCCCAAGGAGACATGCCTCTTGGCCTTTAGTGTATGAATTAAGTAATCACAGCCCTCAGATAAAACACAGCATTTACCTAGCTGTGAAGTACATATATTTTTTAAAAGGAATTTGTTAATGTGCACTCTGAATTGTGGTCGGATAGTTTCATTAAACTGCAACCCGCCCTGTTAATTTTCTCACCGCTGAAAAATAGGGGAAGAGGATGCAGTTATAGCCATCATAAGGGTGAGTTAGTGACCTTTCTAGTCCGACAAAATGATTACTCATTGAAAATGATTTTTTTTAAAAAAGATGTTATTTGTAAAAGAAGCGTTAAGAGAGGAGGAGGAGGGAGGAAAGGGAATTCTTCAGGAATCAAATGTTCCCATTTTCACCACCTGAATGGTAACAAGAAAGATAAAGCATTTCTCAAAGATGTAAATGTTTGCAGGAGAGAGAGAGAGAGAGAGAGAGAAAGAGGGAGAGAGAACGAGGTAGGTGTGTCAGGAAGCAGTTCTATTCTCAGTCTTTTTAAAAAAAAAACTCGAGGTACAGTCTGTGTAGTTACGCCTCAGTGACCACGAAACCAAGTCGGCGAAAGCTGAAGGACTCGGCTCCTGAAAGCCTCATCAGGACTTGTCATCGCTCTAATGAATATCATTTAAATTGCTTTGTATATTGGTGGAGTTTGGATGTCGATTTAATTTGTGCATGTGTTTTGAGTTCTTCTGCTTGGCTACGCTAACGCAGCGCAACAGCCTAATGAAAAGTGAGCCGAGTGACACTATGATGAGCTCCAACCCGATCAAATGGGTCTGAAGGGCTGTTTTGACAGGGATCTTTAAAGTGGATCTCAAGAGGGGAGAGTGCATCGTTTTGCTGGAGTGGAATTATTTCAGGCTTTAGGACGCCTCTCTTTTCTCCTCCTTGCCAATCTATCAATGGCTGCATTTTTTTTTCTCTGTACAAAATGTTAGCTTCCAAATTGACACGTGTTTTCTCAAATGGTCTCAATGCCCAATATGAAAATCCCACTTTCAAAGAGCAAGTATCCAACATTCCCTTTTGGAAAAAAAATTGCATGTTGTAAATTATTATTCACAGGTTAAACTATTGGGTGTACAGTCTCTCTCTCCTTTTCACTACATGCCCAGTCTTGCTGCAAGTACTTTACCTTCCTCTTGTGTGTGTGTGTTATGTGCCATCAAGTCACCTCCGACCTATGGTGACCCTATGAATGAAAGACCTCCAAAATGTCCTATCATTAACAGACTTGCTCAGATACTGCAAACTGGAGAACATGGTTTCTTTTATTGAGTCAAGCCATCTCATTTTAGGTCTTCCTCTTTCCCCACTGCCTTCCACTTTTCCAAGCATTGTTGACTTTTCCAGAGAATCTTGTCTTCTCATAATGTGATCAAAGTATGATAGCCTCAGTTTTGTCATTTTAGCTTTTATGGAGAATTCAGGCTTGATATTATCTAGTACCCATTTATTTGTCTTTTTGGCTGTCCATGGTATCCACAAAATCACAGAATCACAGAGTTGGAAGGGGCCATACAGACCTTCTAGTCCAACTCCCTGCCCAATGCAGGATGAGCCTAAAGCATCCCTGACAAATATTCATCCAGCCTCTTCTTGAAAACTGCCAGTGAAGGGGAGCTCACTAACCACTCTAACCATGAAAACGTTTTTCCTAATATCCAGCTGGTACCTTTCTGCCTATAATTTAAGCCCATTGCCTTTATCCTCTGCTGCCCACTGGAACAGCTCCTTGCCCTCCTCCAAATGACAGCCTTTCAAATATTTAAAGAAAGCAATCATGTCCCCCCTCAGTCTCCTGTTCTCCAAACAAAACATTCCCAAGGCCCTCAGCCTTTCCTCATAGGGCTCAGTCTCCAGACCCCTGATCATTCGTGTCACTCTCTTCTGCACCCTCTCAATTTTGTCCACATCCTTTTTGAAGTGAGGCCTCCAGAACTGCACACAGTACTCCAGGTGTGACCTGACCAAGGCAGTATAGAGAGGGACTATGACCTCCTGCAATTTCGATGCAATGGCCCTTTTGATACAACCCAAGACTGAATTTGCCTTTTTTTGCCACTGGATCACACTGACTGCTCACATTTAGTTTACAGTCCACCTTTATTCCCTTTCGCATATATTATTACCCAGAAGGGTATCCCCCATCCTGTATTTGTGCTTCATATTTTTGTATAAGTCCTCCTCCAGCACCACATTTCAAATGAATCAATTTTCTTCCTGTCAGCTTTCTTCACTGTCCAGCTTTCACATCCATACATTGCAATGGGGAATACCATAGTTTGGATTATCTTGATCTTGGTCCCCAGAGAGACATCTTTATCTTTAAGAATCTTCTCTAGCTCCCTCATAGTTGCTCTTCCAAGTCTCAATCTTCTTCAGATTTCTTCATTGCAATCTCCCTTTTGGTTGATGATTGAGCCAAGGAATAGATAACCTAGAACAATTTCCATTTCCTCATTGTCAACTTTAAAATTGTGTAATTCCTCAGGAGTCATTACTTTTGTCTTCTTGATGTTCTTCTGTAAACCTGCTTTGGTGCTTTCTCCTTCTTCTCGTATAAGACTAAAATTCAGGGACACCCAATGAAATTCATGAGCAATAGATTCCGAATGGGTAAAATAAAGTACGTCTTCACTCAGTGAATAACTGAATTATGGAATTCACTGCCAGAGGATATAGTGACGGCCATTAGCGTAGCTTTAAACAGGGATTTGACAGATACATGGAATAGAGATCCATCAGTGACTATTGTCCATGATGACTAAAGGGAACCTTCACATCCAGTGGAAGTAACCACTTGAATATCGAGAAACATCGAGGGAAAGCTGTGACCACTGAGCCCTGTTTCTTAGCCCTTCGGCACTACTGGTTGGCCTCTGTGTGAAACAGGATGTTGGACTAGGTGAACCACTAGCCTGATCCAGCAAGTCATTTCTTATGTATGTCATCAGAATTCTGTCATTTTCTGTTTTCACAAGTGCAGTCTTCGATAATGCACTGGGTTTATCAACCATGTAGAAGTATATTGCCCCCCTCCTCAAAGAATTGATATCTGCTGTTAACTTACATTATGCCATTTGACATCAAGGAAGGGGCACAGGGATTGCCACCTCCATGGTTGCTATGACTCAAAGTAACATCTGTAAATAGTGTCATGTGATCATATGCAGCCAATAGGGTACCCAACAAGAAATGTAATGCTATGATGATGTTTATCTTGGACTAGCAATGAACAATAGCTGCTTTGCAATGGACTCCTCAGCCACAATCTTGAAGCATGCAATGTTTGTAAACTGAATGTAAGGAATATTTAATAGAGGAAATCCCCTTTATTAAGATCCCATTTGGAAGGTGTTTGGTATGTTTGGCAATGTCATTTCTGAAGCTCTTGCCACGTACAGACATCAAGACAAACCTGTTCTTTGTGACAGGCATGAATGCAGATCATTAGCCATGTTTGAGTACTTCCCCTTGGCTCCTCCTTTCACAGAATCAAAGCCTCCTAGGGGATCTGTGGCTTTTAAAATGTAAGAGAAAGAAGTCCAATCAAATCCACGTCTTAAGAACTGGATATGCAATTGGATCAAGTCAGCTTTTCCCTTCAATCTCACCCAATCCTTATCCCTTCCACAGCCCTTGTCCCACATGGTTTTTGTACATGACAATCCCATGACCCCCCCCCCCCCCCAGCTTAGCCCCTTTTTGGTCTCAAAGAGAAACCTCTCTCTTTTTCACCAGCAGACAAGTTAATTGGATCTAACATCTGTATGTATTGTTTTTTGTTATATTTTGCAAAGTTCTGAATTGATCAAATCCTGAGTAATGAGGTGAGCCACACTGAACTAGTGATGGTGAGTGATGAGGTGAGCTCCCCCCTTGTTAGGGAATGCATTGGTGCCCAGCCAGCCTCATGACAAATGGTGAAGCCATACTCCCTGAGGATCCAAACAGGGCTCTCACACATCCCAATCCACCTCTGGTGATTTGTGTGTTGGTTCACAAATTCAAGGTAAGAGGACAGAGAAGAATATGTTTTAATAATGGGAACAATAACACCAGAAGTCAGGTTGTGATAGGTTAGAAAAATATAGCAATCTTCTGCATCTACTCTGATCAGGTAAGCCTGATCTCATCAGATCTCAGAAGCTAAGCAGGGTCAATCATGGTTAGTTATTGGATAGGAGATCTCCAATGAACACGAGGATTGCAGAGGCAGGTGATGGCAAACCACCTCTGTTAGTTTCTTGCCATGAAAACCCCACCAGCAGTCACCAAAAGTTAGCTATGACTTGATAGCACTCTCCACCACCACTCCTGAATCTACATCTCTTCTTCATTGTTAGGTAGACATCCCACGTGCACATTTGTTGTGTCTGGATATGCAAGTATCTAATTTATATCACGTGGTCCTCTCTGTCGAATTGTCCCCATTGACAAAGCCCGTGTTTGAATCAGCATGGAGTGAATGGAAAGGTCTGCCTCTCAGTGGTCTAAGGCACTCACCCATGTAGGTTCTCGTTGATGCTATGGTTCATGATGAATGAAGGTATTGTAATTAAAGTAGTGTAGTAGGACTGAAGAGAGCCAAGTTCACTCAAGATCACTGGGTAACCTTAGACCAGTTAGTTGCTTGCAACCTAACCTACCTCAGAATATTGTTGCAAGAAGAAAATGGGAAAGGGGAAGCATGTCCCTGAGTCCCTTGGCAGAAGGGACAAAAATACAACAGGTGTGAACCAGTAGATGTAGGAATTAATGGCCACACAACTGAAAGTATGGCAATTGGTCTATAAAAAGAAAGGTGCATGTGGTTTGGGTCAAGCATGCTTGGTTTCATCACAGCTATGCAGTGGTCTCACCAATGATGGACAATGCTTGGGTCAGACATACTGAATTGGGATATTCACCCCATCCTACTGAATGCTCCAAGGTCTAATCTCTATAAGGTCCAGTTTGCCCATCAAACAGCAATAATATTATTTTCAAGCACTATTGCCAAGTATTTTCAAGAGGCGCTGGAACTCCATTCCACCGCGTTCCCCCTGAAAAAAGCCCTGCCTACCTCCATTGTTGCTGCTAGCCAAGACTTAGGGCCAAGCTACACATGACAAATGACACTTGAACGGCAAGTGGATTGAGTGGAGGGCAAGTGAACAGGGAGAAATACACTTGCTGTTCAAGTGTCATTCGTCATGTGTAGCTTGGCCCTTAGTTAAATAGCCTCTGGGGCTCTGCTTACTCCACAAAGACCACTTGGTTCAGTTTCTTCCTGGGCCATTTTAAGACTCCAGTCTGCCCCTGAACTTACATGAGAGGAGAAGGAAAAGAAGCAGACATTGTACCAAATATCCAGAGTAGACGGGGGCATGAACCACAAAAAAAATGAACCATGTGGTTCATGGTTCGTGGGGTTTCCATGAACCAGGAACCATGAACTCCCATGAACTGGGGCAAGTTTGCAAACCAGTTCATGTTTCATGGTTCGTGGGGTTTAAATGCCCCTTTCTGGCTGCTTAGCAGCAGCAGGGAAAGGGGCATTTGATAGTTTAAAGGGCCCTTTCCTGCCGCTGGCAAGCAGCAGATGGGGGGGGGAATCCCTGCTTGCCAGCGGCAGGGCAACGGCCCTTAAAATGGCCCAAAGCTCACAAACCCCAGCCTCAGGGAAATGGCCATTTAAACTGCCCCTTTCCCTGCCACTTTGCAGTGGCAGGGAAAGGGGCATTGTCCTTTAATACGAACCAAATGAACCAGTAGACCAGTTCCATGGAAGTTCATGGAAACGAGCTTTCTCGAACCACTGGTTCGCTACCCATGAACTGGGCTGGTTTGTGGGTTTTTTTTGGTTCATATTCAGGTTCATGGTCATCTCTAATTCACAGCCCCAGGTCCCCAGGAACCAATCTGTTATAATATTTTTTTTTATTAAGGACACCATTGATAATCAAATTAAAGCATGCTAATAGTCAATTTAGCAATTTATTTTATTTTATTTTATTTATTACTTTCGACTTTTATTCTGCCCTCCCCGCACAAACAGGCCCAGAGTGGATTACATCAGAAACACCTTTCTAATAAAACATCTTAAAACAGTTTAAAATCAACAGACAGCACAGCAGTACCATATAAAGTTAAAATATACAAGGTAGCAACAGTCAGCTAATCGGAGGCAATCAATCTGCCAATTTAAAAATGGATGGTAGACACCTCTAATAGGGAGAGATCCAGTCTTCCCTTCTCCTCTTCTATCCAGGCTGGTGGAGGCCTAGCCTAGACTCAACCATATGCCTGGCAGAATGTCTCTGTCTTACAGACCCAGCGGAAAGGTAGTAAATCCAGCTGGGCCCTGGTGTCACTAGACAGAGAGTTCCACCAGGCTGGAGCTAGGATAGAAAAGGCCCTGGCTCTGGTTGAGGCCAGGTGGGCCTCCCTGGGGCCAGGGACCACCATTATCTCCTGTTTAACTCCTGATCGGAGTGTCCTCTGGGGCACATATGGGGAGAAGCGGTCCTGCAGAATATTAATTCTTGCAATTCTTCTATTTATTTATTTTAAAATGTGTACCATGTCTTTCCCTTATGGGTCAAGGTGGCTGGCTTACAATTCTAAATTAAAACCAAACATAACACAATAAAACTTCATTCACAGCCCCACCCCAAGAAAATGGCTGCTCATATTCCATTCAAAGCCTTTGCAAATAGGATGACCCTATGATATCTTCTTCACATATAAATATATCAATTAAATGCCCATAACTGTCTCTAATAAATAAATTTGGATTCTGGATATTACTTATAAATAAACCAGCCAGTGTCAATTTGTCAATGTGTCCACATATGTAAGAAGGTTATTACTTTTTATAAATATACTTTTCTTCCCTCTTTTTGGCCTGTTTTCTAATGCTATACCTTCCTTATTACTTTCCTGGTCAAATGTGATCTTTAAGCGTCCTTTTCATGTATGTATATTTGAACACTGTGATTCCCCCCCCCCCCTTTGGCTATGGCTTTCAGAGTGGAAATCTGTGTTTGAAACAGAGGCGCCTATGATTTGTGAGGATTTTGTTAGAAGATATGTGGAATGTTAGTTTACAAAGATAACTCAGCCATTAAAACCAACAGCCCCTTTTAAAGCAAACACCCTATTAAAATAGAGCAACAATTTATAGTGTAAATAAAATTGAGGATATGGATTATTTAAAGATAAAAGTTTTTAGGGTGAGCAGTGAGATAAAAATGTATTTAATTGTACCACGGTTGGAGGGTTGTTGTTGTTGTTTTTCCTTCGTAAAGTAAACTTCAAAGAAAAGATTCGGAGAAAGACATTAAAATGAATTTTGCTTCAGCAGCTGCATAATTGTCATTTGGCTTTTATTTTCCTATCTGAATCAGATTTCTACTGGCAAAAAAAATGTATATTTAAACTCATAAATGACAGGAGTTATCTTATCTTGCCTGTGTATCTATATAGTGGGAATGGGGGGGGGGGAGACGTTACCTTCTAGATCCTTCTCCCGAGCTGAATGACAAACGCAATAATTCCTTCTATTAGTCGGATCCATTGTCTTTATTTTGTGTGGAGAGCTACTGTGTTCCTGAGGTAGACTTCGTTGGTTATGCATATTTTAAGGGTTATTTGGCAACATGAGTAAAGCTTAAAGTAGCCTCTTAATCTAATTAATTGACATTTCTGAATCGTGCTTTCAAAACAACACATGGTTTCATGTTCTGGGTTTTAGCACTTGTCAGGGCTTTTCGGAGAATGTTTTGGTCAGAATGACAAGATAATTCATGACTGAGGCTGGGAGCTAGAGAAGTGTTTAAGGCTATAATGATTTATTATCATCACAGAATAACAAAATTTACAAAGCACTTGATCAGAAATTTTGGAGGGGGTAACTTTGCCGGCAGTGGAGAGGAACCTGGAGAGAAGGAGTTGCAGAGTGAAGTGTTTTGTTTTGTGTGCGTGTATCTGTGCATATATCCACTCAAATATACTCACACAATAACTTCATCATAAACAAACAGAAATTACCATGTTTCAAGGGGTTTTTTTTTGTTTGACTTGACAAAGTGACTTACAGTGAAATCCTAATGGGATTAGACTGGAGTAACTCTGCTTCGGATTTCGTTGTTAGAGCAGTTGCAAATATTTTGTAGGATGAGGTAGAAGCCTGAAAAGGTAGAATTTTAGCAATCCAAAAGTGGGAAGGAATTACATTTGCTAATGTTCCTTGCCATTCAAGAGACAGGTACTAAGTTACTTCTTTCTGGAGGTACTAAACCCGGAAGTACTAAGTTATGACACACATTTTTAAAAAAAATACTTGCATTCAAATATTATCCAAAGGCTGAAACTATCTCAATTTTATCATTACCAGTGAAACAGTATAGTCTAGATTTCTGCTTCCTCAGATTGCCACCTTCTTCTGTGTAGTGAATAGAATGGCTTTTATCCCTTGGATTCTTTCTTTCTTTCTTTCTTTCTTTCTTTCTTTCTTTCTTTCTTTCTTTCTTTCTTTCTTTCTTTCTTTCTTTCTTTCTTTCTTTCTTTCTTTCTTTCTACATTCGATTTATATCCTGCCCTCCCTGCAAGCAGGCTCAGGGCGGGTTACGATGTTAGACATACAATAAATACATTAAAATCACTATAAAAACAGTCTACCGATGCAGAGGAGCAATCTGTTGTAGCAAAGGCAAAAGGAGTCCTCTGGTGTCTTGAAGACCATAATCTGTATTATGACATAAGATTTAATTGTCAGTTCATACAGCAGATACAAAAGCTGTTACTGCTAATCTACCTGAGGTGGGGCCATAGCTCAGTGGTAGAGCATCCCCTTGGAATGCAGATGGTCCAGGTTTGCTCATCATCATCTCCAGATAAAAAGAACCAGGAAGCAGGAGATGTGAAAGACCTCTGCCCGAGACCCTGGAGAGCTGCTGGACCAAGAAATTGATTCAGGGCCAAGCTACACATGACAAATGACACTTGAACAGCAAGTGTATTTCTCCCTGTTCACTTGCCCTCCACTCAATCCACTTGCCGTTCAAGTGTCATTCGTCATGTGTAGCTTGGCCCTCAGTATAAGGCAGCTTTATGTGTGTTCAGGTGTATGAGTGTTCACGTGGGTACCATGGGATTCAACACAGGCCTCCTATCAGGCAGTGGTCAGGGGACTGCTGGTTAGAAGAGACAACTACCGTATCTGAGCCAGGAATTTTACATCAGCAACCTACAATTCTCTTGGCCTGGGAAGTCAGGTGGAGGTAGGGCTGCCAACTCTGGATGGAAAAACTCCTGGAGATTTGGAGGTGAAGCCTGGGGAACATGGCGTTTGTGAAGGGGGTGGACAAGACTGTAATGTAAGAGAGGAGAGACTGTCAAGTGCTACTGAGGGATATAAAGATTTGCAGACCTCTCTCAGAGCGGAACTACAAGTGACAAAAGGCACAGATTGGACACTTGTCAGCTTCCCTCAAGTTTTGTTGGGAAATGTAGTCAGCTTGGCGGAATGTTGGACAAGTGACAGTTGAAAAGTCCATTGGACAGCAGTCAGGGAGCCAAGCTACAAGACTAGGATGCCTACATTTCCCATCAAAACTTGAGGGAAGCTGACAAGTGTCCAATCTGTGCCTTTTGTCACTTGTAGTTCCGCTCTCAGTCTGTGGTGCTAACACTCGAAGAGGCCTGCCCACAGTTTGGATGCCTGGCAGGGAAGATAGATCGAGATGGGTAGCCATGTTAGTCTGACTGTAGCAGTAGAAAAGAGCAAGAGTCCAGTAGCACCTATAAAATTAACAAAATTTGCGGCAAGGTATGAGCTTTTGTGAGCCACAGCTCACTTCTTTAGATACAGCTAGAATGTGAGTCCATCTGTCCTTATATCTTAGAGAGCGGAGTGATTATAAGCATAAGATATAAGGCCAAGATATAAGGACAGAAGGACTCACATTCTAGCTGTATCTGACAGGGAAGAACACTCTCTTTTTTTCTTCTTCAAATGGTGACAGAGATTGTGCCTTAGGAAGGAAGGAGGCAGTTACACTGTTTGCCCACTTGGCAAGTATGTTGGCAAGTATCTATCCAACAACTCCACTGGAATAAAAAACCCATTTGTAGAAGAGACACCTGCTAATTCTCTGTCTCATTTTATTCCCTATACCATCCCTGAAGGTCTAATGACCTCCCCGCCCCCGAAACTTCAGTGGTTTTTGTGGGTTGACATGGAAGAAAATAATTCCTTCTCCACAAAGTCCATGAAGCATAGCCTCGAAAAGGTGCATTTGCCTCCATTTATTTTAATGGGGTGGCGGAAGTCAAAGGAGGGAGATGTATTAAAAAGTTGTACACGGCTTCTGACTCCTGCCTTGCTTGGAAACATAACACAGAGTAACAATCCCTATGACAAACACAGATAAACGTGCTGACATTTGCAGACTCTCGGTGCATTACTGCACAAAGAAATCATGCAACATCACTCCTGATTCTCCCTCATTTTTATTCCTCACGACAGTGCCAGACTCTCTGAGACAAAATGCCTGACTTTGAATGTATTCCACTTATTCTTGGTGTGTTTCCATAATTTGCTTATTATGTAATTAAAGAGCTGAAAACCTGAGGCACTGGATAGCTGGAGACAGAGTTATGACAGTTATTTGACTTCAGAGCCCGGGAAGAGAAGCTACCTGACATCCTGAAGTCATTTCATTTCGGTGCCTGTTGTTTGGGTTGACTATTAAAAGCACTCCTTCTTGGAACGCAAGAGATGTATGGCTGTGGTTCTTCAGAAAAAGAAAGCAAAAGAGGCAAACAGTGGGCATGAACACAGGACATAAGTATGGGAGGGGAGTACACTTTATTGAGTATGGGAAGTGAGTACACTTTACCCCAATCTGGGAAATTCCTGGAGATTTGGGGATGGTCTTGTGGTAACCTTCTGCTCTAGAGGAGATATACCCGGATTGCTAGGGGTAGGGTTAAAACAGTATTAAACTTGGTTCCTACCAGAAGGTTGTGTCTGTGCAAGCTAGGACCAATTTACAACAGTGCCTGGGGAATAAAGAGTCTGGGGAGGGGAAGAAGCTCAGTGGCGACATGATACCATAGATTCAACTCCCTGACACTGCCATTCTATACAGCAGTTGTTTGGAGGTCAGTTGTAATTCTGGGGAAATTCCAGGTCCTACCTAGCAGAGAGTCTGTTATCATGAGATGGCCAATTTATGTCTTTTCAGAAATAAAAATAAAAAGATTTATTTTATGATTCATGCAATTATATTATGGAAGAGGAGCCTGTGTTTAAATGTAGTATAGTCCCAGGAAAATAGGATTGCTAGGTCTCCTTACCCTCACATGGGGAGGGTGGAATCTGGTGCTTACTTTCTTCTTGTTCCTGGCATGCTTTTTGTGCATGCACTTTGCGAGCATGCAGTCCTGTGCTGGCATGATGATGTCACTTCTGGGAAGTGACATCATCACATAGGATGGGGGAGCACGCACATGCTTCATAGGGGGCCGATTTGGGCCTCAAATGGGTCCAATTTGACCCATTTGGGGCCCATATTGGCCCACTGCAAAGCACAGGAGTACTCTCAGGACATCGTGATGATGTCAATGACATCATTGCACCAGCCCTGGAAGCACCCAGAAGGCCCGTTCCCAGCCTTCCCCCCCCCACTGGTTAGGTAAGTGGTGGCAGGGGGCGAAAGGTGGGAGCAGGGGATGCTCAAGAGTAGACTGAGATGATTAGAAATAATAATTGATTATCTGTTTGTTTCAGTTGTCAGTTAGGGGCTGCTTTAGCATAGATTCAGCTATAAAACCTGCAAGTTCTGGAACACTCACGCTTTGGCTTTGAGAATATATACATATACTGAATTTTTCCCCATTGCTCCATGCTTAGCAACCCTTGTTTAAGAATTGCTGCTACCTTCTTTTATTTTCTTAAACCTCCTTAGGAAACATAGATCTTGCCAGACAGCTTCAGCTTGGGAAATCTTGGAAAACGAGGGGTGGTGCCTGGGGGTAGTTGGGGAGGGAGGGCAGCGAGGATGTGGTGTCACTCTAGGACTTACATTTCCCCTAGATTCTATGGTATAGCATCAAGTCCATCCTCTGAAGCTGCCAGTTTCGCCTTTGGAGATCTTTGGTGATTCCTGAAGAACTCCAGGCCCCACCTTGAGGTTAGTAGCTCTAGCCCCTTTTGTTGTGTTCCTCAAATCAAGAACTGATTTGAGGAAACGTTTGATAATGTTTCATTTACTATATCTCAAAAGTGGATCATACACCACCAACCACTGCCCAGACCTCTTTTTTTCTACCATAAATTGATGTGATTTTGACTCTGGGGAATGGAGGTCCATCTTACAGAGAGATGGGAGTCCAGTCCAGTATCAGGTTCAATGCTCTATTGCTTCAGCCCAATTTAAGACTGGGCTGGGAATCGGAAAGCATATGAGAAAGCCTGTCTTACAGTTTCTGAAGAAATGGCAAGATGCATGGCCTGTCAGATTTCTGGCAAGAGTCTGTGTTCCTCCACAAAAGGACCCACCACAGAGAACATGTATATATTTATTTATTTTAATCTTTTGTAGACATTCCTGAAGCATTCTGGTTTGTATTATCTAAACACGTCACCAGAATTAAAAGCTTATCATTCACTCGAATGGATTCTTAGGGAGGGATGAGCAGATTTTTCCTGTTCTGTTCCTTTGTTGTTCCAAAATAAGAAAGAGTCTTGTGGCTCTTTAAAAAGAAATGGATTTTTTACAGCAGACATTTCTCAAGCCAGGGCTCCCTTCGTCAGATGCATGAAATGTTACATTCAATAGGCAGACAGGTTTATACCCAGCATAATGACAGCAGAAAGGCATGGAGATTGTTACATTGATGTCAGAAGTCCCGGTTTCCAGAACAAGGTGTGTGATGTTACGCTAGACATCCCAGCTATCAAGTCAAAAGACTAAACAATCAATCCCTTTTGAATGGGTGTGTCCCCCTTCAACGGCTGGTGAATTGGCAAACTAGGCTGAATTTCAATTGTGTACCTAAACTTGTACTCTGACCTGGATAGCCCAGGTGAACCTGATCTCTTCAGATCTCAGAAGCTAAGCAGGGTTGGCCTTGGTTAGTACTTGGATGGGAGATGTCCAACAAAGACCAAGGTTGCAGAGACAACCTCTGTTAGGGCCAAGCTAGAAGTGATGAATTATACTTGAATGGCAAGTGAACAGACTCACATGTATTCCTCCCTGTTCACTTGCACTCCACACAATTGGGTGGGGGATCCCCCCCGCCACCTGCCAGCTGACAGTTTAAAGGGACCTGCCGCTTGCAAGCCACAGGGAAAGTTTATATAGCCATTTCCCTGGGGAAATGGCCATTTAAACTGCCCCTTTATGACCCAAACGAACCAGTAGACCAGTTTGTGAAAGTTTGTGGAAACGAGCTTCCACGAACCACTGGTTCATGAACCACGAACCAGCCTGGTTTGTGTGTGTTTTTGGGGGGTCATAATTCGATTCGAGCCCATCTCTAATAGCAACATTCTAATCACGCATAGTGGATTAGATTCAGCCAGTTTTTTAGCGCTTTCTCACCTAGTTTCCCATCTTAATACAGCCCCTGTTCTTCATGGCTTTTGTCCATGCAGGGCCTGTGATCACCAGACTTTTTGAATAGTCAACTTTTCACCAGAGAAAAAGCTGGTTGGCTCCAAGCCATTATAGGAAAGATTATACAGGTAAATGAGCCCTTGGTGGTATGATTGATGCAGCTGTGTCCTGTGAAAGTGTCGCTTGTGTGGATATGAGGACAGAGACAGTTAGTCCGTGAGTTCAGTTTGCCTCTGGAATTAATTGTTCCAGAATTTCAACTCTCTCCTTCATTTCTTCCCTCTTTAATTCCAGTTGGGGATTTCTAACTTTGCCAAGCTTTTTATTCCTTCAGGTCATTTGTATCCACCCAACAACTTGCTGATATGCTTGCGTGTACTAACAGTGTTTTCAAAAAAGGGGTTGTACATTTAATCACTCACGGACTACAGCCAGACATTACTGGATACTGTGATATTATTAGGCCATAACAGTCGTTCTCAACTGGACTTTCCTTTGTGGAAAATCTAATCCAAAGGATAATAATTGCTATGGTGAAACAATAGCTCAGCAGCCAACAGTGTGTGGATAAAGGCCAAAATAGGTCTGAAGTGGCATATTATTACCAAACTTGTGCCTTGGTAAAACACCACACAAAAGGAATCTTGGCATCACTAGATATGCAATCACAACAAGATTTGTGTGTGTGTGTTTTGTTAAAGCACACTAATAATTGGTACTCCTGACAGGCAAAAAGTTGGAAATTGATGGAAAGATTCAAAATCTGTGTCAAGCTGTCATGGAAAGTACCTCAGTGCAAAACTGGGAAATTAAACACAAAAGAATCTTCTGAAGAGTCCACATTTATGGGTTCCAGTTAAGAACTCCAGAATATGGGGACAAAATCAGAATAAGGAGAATTGCAGAAGCGTACACATACATAATTTTTACTATCCTGTCAGACTGTCTGTTATTTGGCACAGTCCTTACTAGGCCTTATGGCTAGGAGAAGCAGAATGGAGAAATGATAACCTGAGGATGTTGAATGTTCAAATGTTTCAGTGGGAGGGTTGGGGGAAGCCTTGGACATCATCAGCAGTCAGTTCAGAACACAGCGCAGCGCACCCATGCAAAAAGTCAGACAGGTTCATTCTGTGCCAGATGAATCTTTCCATGCAGCTGTGGAGACAGTCTTGAGCTGTATGTGTTGTCAAAGATAAGTCTGGTAGTGACACATACGTCAATCTTAGAGACTGACTCAGGATCTGAGATGAAGGCGACACAATCTCTTAAGTCAGTTGGAGATGGATAAACAGACACGAATCCTGCGAAGACTTGAGACTGTAAGTTCCTTGACAGTTGGCAGACAGCAAACCCCTTGTGAAGGCTGCCAACAGAACCACTTTGTTTTCCTCTGGGAGTCCGCCACTTCCATAGACAATTAGTTTAATATACTCAGTATGCTGGTAGACTACTACAACCAAACTACTGTGACCCAGTTGTCACCAGGACGGGCAAGGCAGCCTTACCTAGATTTGCACAACTCCACAGTGTGCCATTTTTCTGAGATGTCTTCAATGTGTGACTCAACCCTAAATGTCCATCATTTGATATACGTGTCTGGCAAGTCTCTGTTGGAAATAACTGTTTTTGTGCCTTTCCCCTCTATGTGCCCATGTAGGGTGAAGCCAAATTTTAAAAGCTGTCTAGTTTGATTTCCTTTCTCTCCATGGAGAAATCAACTTGTGAGTCTTTATTTTGTACCCTCATATCCTACTTTCCTTACACTGATTTGTTCCCATTAGAATTAATACATTTTTCCAGTGCCATTTTTGCATCCATCACATATAAATGGAGCATATAAATGGAATAAAAACAAAAGAACAATCAACGACAGCAACAAAAATGAAGATAGTTTCACATTGGTAGCCCTGTTGGTCTGCAGTAGAAGAGCAAGATCTAAGTCCGGTAGCACCATAAAGACCAACAAGATTTCCAGGGTAGAAACTTTCAAGAGTCAAAGCTCCGTTTATCTGAAACCTGTGATTCTCGAAAGCTTATTCCCCTGAAATCTTGTTGGTCTCCTTTAGCAGTGCATCTAAGTTGCAGTGGAAACTCTGGCTGTGTCCCATGTTTTTCCAGCATGTGTGCATGGGAATTTGTTGGTTCCCAGCCATATAGAATGAATGCAGCAGTTACATTTCAATTTGGGAATTGGAACCTTTTCACACATCCTTCCATGTGGTGGCCATAAGGTAGGGGGAAATGGTGATCCACCAAAAAGAAAAAAAAAAGACAAGCCAGACACAACAGCGATTTCAGATCTAATAACATGTATGCACATGTGTGTGAGGATGTATGCCTGCAAAATATCAATTCCCAGTCCAGGGACAGAGTTCCAGATGTACACCTTACTGTGCAGTTGTGCATGCTTAGGAAGTATTCCTTGCAGAAGTGATCGTTGTGGGAAGAAAGGTGCCGTAGCACAGCAGCAAATATGTAGTCCTCGATGGCCATGAAGATGAAAGGGAAACTACATACGCAGAGGCAACAAACCTCTGGGCATCAGTACTAGGAGGAAATGTCAAGGAAAGACCTCAGCCTTGATGTCTTGCTTGTTGGCCCTCCAGAGTAGCTGGTTGGCCACTGTGTGATACGCAGTGCTGGAATATGTGAGCCAGTTGTCTGATCCAACTGGGCCTTTTTTATTTTCTTATTTTACCCATAGAATATTTTATTGCCTTTCCACCCAAAGCAGCAAACATCAAGGCATTAAAACGTTTAAAACATTAAACGAGCATTTAAAAGGCATATGTAAAATATTTAACAATGCAACAAAAATATATTCAAACACAGCACCAAAACCAGGAAGGAAGGCCAGTAAAAGTCACTGGGGATGCCAAATGGAACAGAAAAGTCGTCATCCGCTGGTGAAAGACAATGACAGAAGGAGACCAACAAACCTCCCAGGGGGGGGGGAGTGCCAATGTTTTGGAGCCACAACCGAGAAGGACCTCTCTTGGGTCGCCATCTAGCCTCAGTGGGGGCATCCAAAACACGGACTCCAAAGCAAGGCTTAGATGAGAATTCGGCCCTCCTGGCCAACAGCTTACCTGTATGATGTTGTAAATATTAATTCTTGAGCAAAAATACATATGATTTTGTGACCTCATGATTGTGAACAATTAATGACTTTGGCTTTTCTTAGACCTTTGCGCCGGATGTTACGTTTTATGACAAACAGTGATCTCTCTTTGCTTAAATTGACTTGGGATCTTGGCACACTTGACACTACATATTTAAATTTGCCAGAAATAAGAGGGAGGCAGAAATATGCAGAATGCTCCACGGGGAGTCTCCCACAAACTGGAAGATATGTAGCACACACAGGTCTGATTCAATCACACCTCCATTAGCTGGAGAATTGCTGTGCGGTTAACTAACTTGCAGGGTGATACGGCAAACGCCGGCTCTCTGAGCATAATTAAATGATAAGTTCACAATTGTAAGTTACAGAGACTGTCATACACAATGCCAAAAATAGGCTGTCTCATGATGAATACCCTTATTAACAGCTACACTTCTCTCTGCTCGTCGAAGGTGGCAGGGGAATTCCACAGGACTTAAGCCTGCTTGGCGACAATCTCCCCAAAGATTTTTTTACAAAGGAATCATACAAAACGAAGACTAAACTACAGAAAGTAAAAGAGACACATATCCCATGTTGGTGTCATTGTTTGTTATAAGATAGCGGCCCAATTTTGATCTCCAATGTCCCACTTGGCTAGATGCAATTGAAAAATCTCATCCTTAAATAACACAAAATGCTAAGGATTTCACAGCTATGGTTACTATAGAGAAGCTGAAGAAGAGAGCTTTGTTCTGAAGAAGGGAGCTTTGACTCTCGAAAGCTCATACTCTGAAAAGCTTGTTGGACTCTGATATCCTATTGGACTCAAATACTGCTGTTCTACACGGCTATCCGCCTAAAACTATAAGATCTTACCGTATGAGACAAAATACACTTGAGTTACACAGGTAATTTGAGTGTATTTTGTAATTCGAGTGTATTTGAGTGTAGTTCGAGTGTAATTCAAGTGTATTTTATCTCGTGTGGTTTGACCTGTAGAGAAACTAGTTATTTGTGTATGTCACACACCACTCATGATAGAGTTGGGTTGGAACACTCATGCTGGTAATACTGGCTGATTCTGCACACATTGGATAATGCACTTCCAATCCTCTTTAAAGATCATTTGGAATGGATTTTTTCGTGTGCGGAACAAAAAATCCACCTCAAACAATGGTTTGATAAAGTGCATTGAAAGTGCATTATCCAACGTGTGCGGAATCAGCCACTGCCAGAGCTGTGATCAGAAATATTGCCATCACAGAACTATATATAGGAAGTCAGTGCAGAATGACCAAAATCTAAATTCAAACAGCTCATCCTTGATTTTTTTGCAAATCCCATTTTTATTTTTTCTTCTCCCTTGTGCAAACAACTCTGGATTTTTGTGTCATTTTTTGTTTCCTTGCACTGAATTTTCCCTCCATAATATTGTCCTGTGTTTCAATGTTATTTTATGTCAATTAATCTCCATACTAATAAATGCCATATAAATTAGGTCTAAAAACTATCCCATGTGTGTATGCAATGCAAACAAATCTACAAAAATTCACTGCAAAAAGGCAGAAAACCTAAACGGTTTTAAAAATAGAAACATATGTAAAAAAGAATGAAATAGGAGACATTTGTTCATCTTTACTAATGCAGCTAGCCTATTACATTTAAATATATTTAGATGTGTTAGATCTTTTAAAATGTTATATACAAACATGCACATGCATCTATACGGAGAGAGAGACAGAGACAGAAAGAAAGAGCAATCTAGTGCTTGCTAGTTATACCAATGCTATTGTATTTGATAATCGGAACACTGGAAGGAGGCAGACAGCAAAATATTGTAATATAATTCTACCACTAAAATGGCTAAACATACTTAAAAAAAAAACTGGATCCTGAAAATGCAGTGATGGGGCCTAGAATATCCCTGACGAGGACATGCCCCCATAGCCCATTTTGCAACTATGGCCTTGAATATCATCTTATGTTGGGACTCATTCTGTCCTGACTTTGATGTTTAAACATATTCATATACCCTTATTATATTACTTATCCCTGTATCTTTTAGCCAAGAGATGACCCCGTGCAGATAGGAAAATACATGCAATGGAGCCAGATGTAGCTATAATGTTAGTTGCCAACCTCCAGATCTCTTGGAATTACAACTGATCTCCAGGCCATAGAGAACAGTTCCCTTGAGAAAATGGCTGTTTTGGAGTGTGGACTTTATGGCATTATACCTTGATGAGGCCCCTCCTTAAGCCCCACCCTTTCCAGACTCCACCCTCAAAATTTCCAGGAATTTCTCAACCTGGAGTGGCTACTGTATATGATAGTTTCTCAAACCCAAGAGAATCTCCAGGTTTGCAGGAAATAGATTTCATTGTAACTCATTTGGGTAGGGATCCCCAACACAGCACCTATGGGCACCACAGTAACTGCTAACACCCTTAGTAGTGCCCACCAAGTGGTTTTAGAAAGTGGGCAGGGCCAGAGGGAGCTTTTGCTCAGCAGGGCTCCTGATTGGCTCTTGGAGATCTTATGGTGCCACCACAGTACAAGGATCTTTACTGCATGACTGAAGCAAAGCTGTTTGTATGCAAGTTCTGTTAAGCAGAACTTCTACCTGAAATGTTGAAGTGTTGCTATTAGAGTTATGCATGACCTCACCCCCTGATATTTTATGGTTGGCGCCATCTCCCTCAGCAGCCATTTTGTGGTTGGCTTTATGTCCCCGGCAGCCATTTTGTGGTGAGCCCACCAGCCTGTGTCAGAATTCTAAAGATGCTTGTAGGCTCGAAAAGGCTGGAGACACCTGCATTAGGTGGTAAAGCTCTCCTAAAAGTTAGTAACGGCATCTGCAAATCTGAAGACACCTATGCCAGAGTTAGGCAGCATTTTAGGTTGCTGTGGTGGGTGCAGCTAGCTAGACAGGGCAAGAAGAAGAAGCTGTCTTTGTGGAAAGACAGATATATTATTAACAGAAAATAGCTTCTCCTGTCTACTCACTTCTGGTTATGCTGAATGGAGAATAGTCCACTTTGCCTATTTTTCCTGCACCTTACATAAACTCAGGGCTCATTTCGAGGGAGAATGCACAGGAATGCAGTTCTGGCAGTTCCCCAAAGAGGTCACATGTCAGGTAGCCCAGCCCACCTGACTCAGCCATTTTGGGCCCATTTTGGCCTGGATTGGGCCTCTGACGGGTGGTGGATCACTCTCCCGCTCCTCAGTGGCCTGATCCTGGCCATTTTGGCCCCCTTTTGCCATTTTGGGCCCAATTCCATCCTTGAGTGGCCAGGATTGGGTCCAAAACAGCCAGAATACGTGATGTCAGGGGGTGTGGCATATGCAAATCAGTTATACTAATGACACACTTCCAGTGATGGCAAGAGGCGTGTCATATGCTAATGAGTTATGCTAATGAGTTCCTCCAGCTCTTCTTCTACAAAATGACCCCTGCATAAACTTATGCACTTCTATCATGCCCCCCCTCCCTTCAACTATCAATTTTCCTCAACTACAAAGCACTGAACACTTTAATTTCTCCTTATCCCTTTGATTATTTTGGTTGCCCTTTTTTACACCTGTAAATACATTTCTCTTTTAATATTACGTCCATCTTTTCACAAGTCTCTGAAAAAAAATCTACCCTCTGTATCTACTCTTCATAGCTGGAATTATGGAAAGAACTTGCATTCTGTACCATTTCTGCAGATTCGTGTCTTTTGAGCATGCTCTGTTGAAATAAATTGGATTGCCATCCTTCACCGGGACATACAATACTTGTAGGTTTTGCGAGCCAGCAAGAAGTCATTAATCTATTGCTTTCTACGAAGATGACAGTGATTTTGAGATTCAGAGCTCCAGTGGAATATGAATCACAATTGGATGCTGTTGGATAACTGTCCCAGAAACTCTTTTATGATATGTGATGGATCTACAAGACAAGAGTTGCAGGGCATTTTTGAGTCCGTTGTTAATATGATGCATGATGACGTGACCAATTATAGCAGGGAAATGTTCAAACTGCATGTCACAACCTGTGTATCAATGGATTAAGTCTCTGTTGCCAACGAACAATTGAAATGGAGAGCACCCTCTACCCATGAACTGTCATTGCAGATAGATGGTCAGCTGGAATCTGTGGGATTTTTGCTGTTGACGCTCACCTGGACTTTGGCACCTCTGCATCATTTTTTAAAATGGTAGAATGGTAGGTCTAGAGTCACTGTTTCATAATCACCTCTCAGAGTCTCTCTACACAAGACATCTGAAGAACACATGTCAGAAGTTGCAATGGAAGCTGGGAAGGGTAGTTTAAAGAGACAGCGCTGGTGGCAGGGCAGCTCTGTCTATACACTGGAGATGTATGAAGGGGCTGTGAAATGCCAGAAAGAAAACTTCAGCCCATTATAATCTCTCCAGGTCCAAGCCCAGCTCTAGAAGGCAACTCCAGCCCATTTCCTTGCTGCCCTCTGGTTGCGATCCCACAGTTTAAGACTGGATAGGTGATTTCTGCTTAAGGCAATAGCCGTAGAAGCAGTACTAGATAGATAGATAGATAGATAGATAGATAGATAGATAGATAGATAGATAGATAGATAGATAGATAGATAGATAGATAGATAGATAGATAGATAGATAGATAGATAGATAGATAGATAGATAGATAGATAGATAGATAGATACTGGAGAGGTGAAATTGACAGAGCCTTCAGGTAGATGAAATTAACAAACCCTCGGAGGAGTTCTCTCTTCCGGCTCTGTCTTTTTAAACTACCCTCATGTAGAGAGGTGAAATTGATAGAGCCTTTGAGGAGGCAAAGATGAAATTAACAAACCCTCGGAGGAGTTCTCTCTTCCGGCTCTGTCTTTTTAAACTACCCTCATGTAGAGAGGTGAAATTGATAGAGCCTTTGAGGAGGCAAAGATGAAATTAACAAACCCTCAGAGGAGCGATCTCCACTCCCGACTAACATTGTGTTTCCCTACACTTGACAAACACGTGCCAAGGCATCTCATGTAAAGACAGGTTGTCATTGCGGGTGTTCATTTAAAACGTTCGATCTACTTTTGACTCACAGATGAAATTTTGGGAAACGAGATTTAGTAAAGGGCTTCTTTAGATAACAGATCGGTTATCCCTAATTTATCACATTTTTATTTTGCCCTTTAGCCAAGAAGACCAGGTTCTCCCCACCTCTGTTTTATCCTCACAATAACTCTGCAAGATAGCTTAAGATGAAAGAGAAAGAGTGCCTGGTCCAAGAGCTCAGCCTCCCACTCCAGGCCCAAGCTTCAGGGTGGAATGGGAAATTGAGCCCTGCTCTCCTGAGTCCTAATCTGATATCACACAAGACTTCTTGCACTGCACCAAGATTATTATCCTCACAGAACAACTTAACATTTTGGTCCACTTACACATTACAACTGCAGCAGCTCCGATTAATTTCATTCTTTCATATGCCTGGGTCTGCTCCACCCATAGGAATGAATGAGCATTGTATTCACACAATAGAGTTAGCTGTAAATTATGATCAGGTGGTACATTGACATGAACAAGGACCCCTGGAATGTTCCAACTGCGCTCCTTTGGCTCATTCAATTTTTCTTGGAAACAGTGAATTCCATCCCTCTACCACGATCGCTTCTCCTGGAATGAAAGCAGTCTTTTGTTTCTGCAAGGATTGTTGACTCTCAAATCACCCCTTGAATATGGGGTGGGGGGGGGACTACAAGGATGAAGAGAAAGAAGAAAAGCAGAGTGCTAGGTGTCCATGCAAGCTGTTCTTCCCTTACACCCCTGCATTCCCACCCTATCTCGCCTAGCAGGAGATTGTGAGAGAAATGTGTGATTTTAACCATCGCAGCAGTGCCACCGTGATTGCAGAAGTCACAGCACAGTGTCTCCTTGTACTGCTTGTGGAATTGGCAGGAGGTGAGGTTGGGGAATATAACAAGGACAAGGTTCCCCGGGGGACCCGTTTCAACTATGCTGCCAGTTTACAGAAGCAGCTTTAGCCATCTGTGCAGGATTTGACAGAGAAATGGGATGTAAGGTGACTGAGAAGCAAGGACTGGAGAAAGCACTTGGCTCCTTCTCTGTTTGGGGAAGAATTTAGCCATTTGGGGTGCTTTCAGCAACCTGTGGATCAGGGTGGGTCTGGAAGTCTAAAGGCCAGAGGAAAGGTGTCAGACTATGGAATCCCTGTTATCTAGAGTTCATCTCCCCCTTCTGCAAGAAGCACAAGTTTCTTGATTTCAAAAGGTTTATTGAAAGACTAGGCTCTAATACAAGTGTCCATATTTCAAGGCCTAAAGAAGACTTGACTGAACCAAGGCGTTGTTGAGAATGAGATACAAAATGAAACCAGCAATACATCAAACCCCTCGTTCCCAGCCTCCCCCCATAGTTCTGTATGCTGAGAACGTGGAGGTGGGAAGGCCCGGGCTGCCAAGGTCTTTGGCTGAAGAGACAGATAAGAAGTATTCTCTCCCATGGAAAATGCGGTCAAAACAACATCTGGACCTGGAGGGAGAAAAAGCTTAACAACTACAACTTAAACATGGCGTAACTCTGGTTAAGAACATGAGCCTTAAAAGAGATCCTGACAAAAGGAACATGCTGGCATAAGAATATCAGAAAGCCCAGATCCATCTAGTCCAACTTCCTGTCTTTCACAAGGACTAACCAGTTGCCCTGGAGGGCCAAATAAACAGGTCACAGAGGCTGAGGCCTCCCACCGCAGTGGCCTCCTGGCATTGAGGTTTACTGTCTAAAGGTTCCCTTTAGTCACCATGGCTAGTAATCACTGGTGGCACCTTCTGACCCAAATCCTGACCACTAGAATGGATTTGAATTGTTTTATTCCTGCTGTTTCAGCACTCCACCGGCACCCCACCCGTATTATTTATTTATTTATTTGATTTGATTTATACCCCGCCCTCCCCACGAATGGGCTCTAGGCGGCTCGCAACATCCATAAAAATACAATAAATTAATCATAAAAGCTATAAAATCAATCGCCATCTTAACGGTTGTTAAAACAGTCCAGGCGCCTTATACAGAGGATACTTAGATAAACAATCGGATATTCAATTAGATATTCAATTTCATGTCTCCCTGGTGTGAACGGAACTCGCAATTCTTTATTTTTGTGCCATTGCCTCCTTTCTCACGCTGAATTTTTCACACAAAATAGGCACATCTTCCCCATGTGTCAAGGCACTACGTATATGATATGGATCGACGTTGTGCTTTCTACGCATAAAATGCCATACATATCGCCTTGATCCTGGAGCAAATCTACAAAACCCATCTATGGAAAGCAGTGAACTGAAACTGTTGATAAAAATATAAACAATTTTTAAAAATGACATAGGTGAAAATTCTCTTCTCCCTTCTATAATTCTCTCCTCCCATTTATTGTAATGGACCCTGTGTTTCAGTCGGCTACAGGGCCGAGGAAAGTAAGGATCAGAATTTTGTCTACTATGAGGGAAATGACCTCAAGAGGCAGATTTTGAGTGGTGGGATCTCCTACCCTGCCTTCTTATCTCTTTTTCTGTTGCTTCTGCCCCTGCCTGGGAGACGAAGCAGCTAATCATCTTTCTCTCCTTGATCCCCCAGAACTCTTTACTATTAATCTTTTGTGTTTAGAAAATGTACATTCCATCTCTCCAGACAGCTGCTTGTTCACAATTAATACAATAGAAGAAAACCACACCGCCATTTAAAAAAGCCAGAGCATAAAAACAAGCAGTTAAAAGAAACCAGAATATTAAAAACAGTAATTAAAAGCAAGTCATGAAACTTAAAACAAAAGCCCTTAGGCTAGAGCAGGCAATCCTATCTATCCATCTATCCATCTATCCATCCATCAGAAATGTTTTAGTAACTAGTAACTAAAAGAGAGTATGGTGGGCACCAAGAAAGCTTTGAAAGAGAAGAAAATCCACATTCAACATAGCAAGCCATACATGTCCTACAGGGCTTCATACTCTCAGGAGATTCTTTCTTCTGGTGAGAATTCAGCCACCATTCTTGTTGCCATTTGTTGACCCAGTACAAGTGAAGCAGGATCATACATTGTGATAAGAAGAACTGGCCTCTGGAATAGTTCTGGGTCCGCAACTAAGACAACCAGAATAAGAGTGACTTCAAATAGCTTTAATAGAAACACCAGCTGAAACTTTCTGTACAGCAGTCTCTAAGCCTTGTTCTAGAATTAAGGTTAGGGTTGGCAGCCCTGTACTATTAAATGAGAGGAGATTTGGATGGTGGTGCCTGGGGAGGGTGGCATTTCAAGGGATGTGATGTCACATCCTCCATGACTTGCTAGTAATTTTCCCAGTCTCTATGGTAAAAAAAGCATAGGAACTGGGGAAAATCATTGGCATATCAGGGAGGATGTGATGTCATGTCAGAGTGCAGATTTAGAGAATGTGGTGTCACTTCTGAGTGATGCTCTAGGAATCCCTACAATCTTTATGGTCTTTACCATAGACATTGGGGAGTTCCTAGAGAATCACCATCAATACTATTTCCCCCTACTGGTTTTTCTCTTTCTCCTCAAATCATCAGGAGGGGATTGCGCACTGTCAGCAGGCAAACAGCAGGCCCATGTGATAGGACACATTCACAAATGACAGGTTAAATATAAGGGAATATCTCTAAATTATAAATCAGATCACTACATCTTTTAGTTATCATACTGGGCAATCAAGTCCGCTAAGGCCTCGCACTGAATCAAGCTGAGGTTCTTTTTCTCCAGTGAAATACTTCTGGGACACTCTGGCCATTGCTGACGATTTGTGAGCTCTTGACTTTGCAGGCCTGAGCAGAAACGGTTATGAGGCAACATAAGTTGAGAGGTAACCTTTCAGCAGAATGGGCTTGAGTTAAAATGAAGGGATTGAAAAAGAGTACAATGACCAAAAAAATCTATAAAAATGCAATTGCGCTAATATAATTTTATCACTTATTTAAAAATTTAGTCGACCCAAAAGACTACCAAGTGTGAAATTAAGGAACAGCTCCTCTACTTTTATGGAAATCACTCTTCTTCACTTGTCTAATAGCCTGATTTTGTCAGATCATTTATTTCCATGGTTTTAAAATGAGCTTGACAGACAGAATTTTATAACACCACTTTACTGCAAATAAGAACATCATTTTCGCTTATTAAAACTGAAGCTTAGAGAAAGCATTAAAATTAACAGTTCACTCTGCTTTAACCTTTTGAATACTACTGTGACTTTACACTTTAGACCATATTGAAAGCTAGAGCTTATTACACTGGGGTAGAGCCTGCAGCGAACAGAATTGCCAAAGGGGTGGAAGGCTGAAAGCTGTGTTTAGCTAGCAGACAGTTCGGGAACAGTCCTGGCAGGCTACATTATCACATATTGCTCTATACTTGTCCTCACAGAAGTATCTGGTCTAAATATTAGGCAATATGAATATATTTCAGGATTGCAGAATTTTCTATCCATTTCCCAGGTTGCAACCACACATGCACTGTAGCCTACTGGAAGTCTCTCTCTCTCTCTCCCACACACACACACACACACACACACACACACACACACACACACACACACACACACACACACACACACACACAAACGCACACACACACACACAAAAACAAAATACACATAAAAAACAAAAACAAAAACCTTTTCTGAAGGGTGTTAGGATAATGTTTTTTTAAAATAGAATTTACGTAGTTATTGGTTTGGTTTTAATTTGTTGGTTCTGCTTGTTTAAAATACTCCATGATATTTTGAGACACCTTGAATCCTATAGAAAAGAGTTCAGTAGCACCTTTAAGACTAACCAGCTTTATTGTAGCCATAAGCTTTTGAGAACCACAGTTCTCTTCGTCAGATGCAGCATCTGACGAAGAGAACTGTGGTTCTCAAAAGCTTATGCTACAGTAAAGTTGGTTAGTCTTAAAGGTGCTACTGGACTCTTTTCTATTTTGCTTCTGCAGACTAACTCGGCTAACTCCTCTGGATCTTGAATCCTATATTATGGCATCTTGCTTCATAACCCACCATTGGCTCTCTGACCCAATTCCACCTAAAGTAAAAAGTGAGGTGAATTTGGAGCTTTCCAGAGGAGTTTCGAAAAAGTTTGAACAGTTTTGACAAGTGAAACTTCTCAGACATGTTTCTTGCATATTTTAAAGTAACCCGCCAATGTCAGAAAAGCCCTGCTCCTGTTTTCTCCCTTCCTTAGAAATGTTTGAATCGCTCAGTCTAGACACAGATATAAATGCCAATTCTGGCAATTTTTGATGCAAGAACACTGCCATCATCATTTTACATATCAGAAAGGTACCTTTTCTCCTATGAGCTGGTTTTAAAAAAATGTTTAAATAGGAATGGGGCTTTTCTCTGAGCAACAAAAACTCCTACTGATTTTGAGAACACTGACAGATGATGGATATTCCCCAGGATTGCTGAGTCTAGCTCAATTTTTGAGGTGAAAATCTCCCCTCTGTCTATTTTTCAAAGAGTAATGACATAAACAGAAGTGCAGCTGCACTCGTCCGACAGTGGTAGATTCAACGGTGGTGAAGTAAATCAAATTTTACCCATGCTCCCACATCATATTTTTACTTTACAGTTTTGCTTATAACCATGCACTCTGGTGGTATCTTGTGATGTGGTGTATATGGGACTGCTGAAAGCATTTTTTTATGTTATGATGGTTGTATCATTCCTCTAGGGTACGGAGAGCGAGGATCCTCTAGAGATTGAGGAATCTGCTCTTTCTTTGTTTGATGATTCATTGGCTTCCTTTATGCCATTTGTACCATATATGGTATTTCTTGTACAATGTCTGCCTTTTATATGTCAGAGAGCCTATGTGGTATATTAGGTGTTAGAGTCAAATCTGGGAAATCCAGGTTGAAATGTTATTTGTTTATTTAAAATATTTCTATCCCATCTTTCTGACCTGTTTGGGCCCTCACTCTGCCACGTAGTTTGTTGTGTGACCTTCGGCCGGTCACTCTCTCTCACTCTAATTTATCCCTCAGGGTCATTATGAGGAAAAAATGGCAGACTGGAGAATAATGTACACTGTCCTGAGCTCCAGAGAGTCAGGGCGGGGAAAAAATTGTCTCATTATTTGTTTACTTCATTTTGTTTCACTGTTTGTTTGCTTCAGAGCCAGTTTGGTGTAGTGGTTAAAAGCAGCAGGGCTGTAATTTGAAGACCCAGGTTTGATTCTCCACTCCTTCCCTTGAAGCCAGCTGGGTAACCTTGGGTCAGTCACATAAGAGCGGCACGACTCTAATCTGGAGAACCAGGTTTGATTCCCCACTGTTCCACTTGAAGCCAGCTGGGTGACCTTGGGTCAATCACAGGTCTCTTAGAGCTCTCTCAGCCCCACTGAAAGGGAATTTATTTGATGTATTGTCGAAGGCTTTCACGGCTGGAGAACGATGGTTGTTGTGGGTTTTCCGGGCTGTATTGCCGTGGTCTTGGCATTGTAGTTCCTGACGTTTTGCCAGCAGCTGTGGCTGGCATCTTGAGAGGTGTAGCACCAAAAGACAGAGATCTCTCAGTGTCACAGTGTGGAAAAGATGTTGGCAGGAATTTATTTGTTTTAATTTTACCTCTTCTTTCAGCCAATGACTTTACACAAATCAAGACACCAAAAGCAGTGATCTTCAAAGAAATGTGGGTTTATTGATTACAGCATAAGCCCATGACACCTATCACCTCTCCATAGGCACATGGGTGTAAAGACCTGTTCAGTTGGAGGGCTTGTTATACCCTTCAGTACTGATTGTTTATGGAATAATTTTTATTTGTTTACAGAATAAAAGATCAGAAGGTAGTATAGACAGTTCTTCAGACTACATCCCTCAGGATACCTGGCACCCAGCAAGTCTGATTGACAGGACAGTCAGATCTTACTGTACTATAAACATCTTAAAGCCCTGGAGCCATACTTCTGTTATGGACTTACAACCTCCCTGGGTAACTGCTTATCCAAGGTTAATTTTTGATTGCAAAGCAAAAATAAAGAAATTGTTGACATTCTCTCCTCACTGTAGGGCTAACTCGACCCACAACAATCTGAGAGAGGGAATTTGTCTATCGAGGCAGTCTTTGCCTCCTGTGTAAGTGTTTAGCTTCAACAGAGCTCATACATTGGTTGTTAGGTGAGCCCCCTCCCCAATCCCTTTACAACCACCTACCTCACAGGTAGGTGAGGAGGGGAAGGGAAGGTGATTGCAAGCAGCTCTGAGACTCCTTCTGGTAGTGAACAGCAAGGTATAAAACCAGCTATTCTTCTTTACTGACACACTGCCTCTCTTCCTAATGGGGACCCAAAGTTGCTTATGTTGTTCCTCTGTTTTATCCTCACAACAACCCTGAAAGGTAGGTTTAGTGGAGAGTGTGTGGTTGGCCCATTCTTATGCAGCAAGCTTCCATGGCAGAGTAAGGATTTGAATCTGGGTTTCCCAGATCCTTGTCTGACACTCTGTCCACTACACCACACTGGCATACCAGCACAGACTTATTGAGCCACAAATAATGTTGGGGAAAATGTGTGTGCGTTTATGGTCAAAGTTTGATATTGAAAACCAAAAATGAATAATAATAATAATAACAACATTCGATTTATATTCCGCCCTTCAGAACAACTTAATGCCCACTCAGAGCAGTTTTCAAAGTATGTTATTATTATCTCCACAACAAAACACCCTGTGAGGTGGGTGGGGCTGAGAGAGTTCCAGAGAGCTGTGACCCAGCTGGCTTCAAGTGGAGGAGTGGGGAATCAAACCTGGCTCTCCAGATTAGAGTCCTGCTGCTCTTAACCTCTACACCAAACTGAAACAACCCCCATTCACCCCCCCCCCCACACACACACAGAGTGTATGAGAAGATGGCACACCCAGCTGCATGTGAAACATGCTTAGGCTGGGTGCCACTTTTGCCTCACTGCACGGATGGAGAGACCAGCCTTACATTCCTGGGCATCCAGGCTTTGGGAGGTGGGGCCTGGCGGCTCTGCCTCTGTAGGGCTCAGTCAGCTTTGAAAGCTCGGCCCACCCACCACTCCCTATGGCAGTACAGGATTAGCTGGTTGCTGGTTACCAGGGCCAGGTAGGAATTTTTTCTCCTTTTCCCAAATTGGCACAGGGAAGCGGTGTTTTTCGCCTACCTTGTACTGTTTTGTAGGTGTGGTATTTGGAGTGGTGGAACTGTAACCTAGGTCCCTGGCAGGTTAGATTTGGGTAGACAGAGCGGGCCGGTGAGCACTCAGTGGCACCTCCCCATTGGTGGGGAATAGGGGTCTGTCAGGGATTGGCTGGCGGGCTGTACGGCTGCCAGCTGAGAGGGCAGACTGCCTGTGGGACCCCCTGTACAAGTCCTTCCCTCGGGCTTCATGGCTGGGGTGTATGGAGCTTTAAGGGGGGAACCATTCGCCTGGCCGGCCGGGTTACAGCCATTCACATGGATGGCTCGCACCTGGGGCAGGGGGTGCTCGCCCAAGCAGGTCGAGGAGTTGGTCCAATTGACCCCTTGTCTTGACCTGTAGTACCGCTAGTTATACCCTTGCCGTTATTAAGTTTAATGTTGGTCAATAAATGGCCCAAATTTATACCCAAGCCTTGTGTCTGTCTCTTCATTCCGAATGGGGGGGGGGGGCAAAAGCAAAAGCAAAAGGAGAATTTTCATCCTAAATCATCAGGGACAAGAAATTTGAAAAACGTACCTCAGATCCTTCTATGAATGCAAATCTCGGTGCTTTTGGAACTGGTGAATAACCTGCTATATAAACTGGAAATCATGATTATTATCACATTACTGTTGCTGTGGGTCTGTTGAGCTCCTAATAAAGAAGGAACCTGCCAGGCAAATGGAAGGCCACTCACCAGCTTCTTCTCCAGTATTCACAGCAGGTCTACAATTTAGCCTCAGCCTTAATTGCTGTATTCTTTTGGTGTGATTAAACCATCAGTCCTTGACTTTAGGTATCAATCCTTCTGAGGAAAAACTACAACTAGGAATCAAATTGCCACTGTGCCCTCAAGTCTCAGACTCAAATGAAGTTTACTGCAATGAGGTGTGTGGGATTGTTTCTTTCTTTTCTTTTTTTTTTAAAGCTTACTATCTAGAAGTTTCAGAAAGTTTGCTAGAAAACTACTAATCCTGATAAGAAACTTTTCTTGGGGATTCAAAGCATTCTTGTGGCTCTAGTGCTAAGTTGGAGGCCCCTCAATTCAGAGAATAATTTGTTTATTCGTTTGTTTGTTTGTTCATTCATTTATTCATTCATTCATCCGTTTGTTTGTTTGTTCATTCATTCGTTCATTCATATTGCCTCCTGGCTTTTGATAGCATTGCAATAGATTAAAATAATACAAGACACACAGCTTTAGCTGGAACATGGAACATTCTGGCTTATCTGTTGGCATAGGAGAGGTTAAGACTAGAGATGGGCATGAACCTGAATACGAACCAAAAAACCCATGAACCAGCTCGGTTCATGGTTTGTGAACCAGTGGTTCGTGGAAGCTCATTTCCATGAAATTCCATGAACTGGTCTACGGGTTCATTTGGTTGATATTAAAGGGGAAATGACCATTTAAACTTTTCCTGCCGCTTGCAAGCAGCAGGTCCTTTTAAACTATCAGCTGGCAAGCGGCAGGGGGGATCCCCCCTTGCTGCCTGCCAGTTGATACTTTAAAGGGACCTGCCACTTGCAAGCGGCAGGAAAGGCCCTTTAAATGATTAAATGCCCCTTTCCCTGCTGCTAAGCAGCCAGAAAGGGGCATTTAAACCCCACGAAGCACGGACTGGTTCAGGAACGTGCCCCAGTTCATGGTTCCTGGTTCGTGGAAACTCACGAACCACAAACCGCATGGTTTGGTTTTTTTATGGTTTGTGCCCATGTCTAGTTAAGACCAGTAATCTTACCAAATTTCACCTTTATTTTCTGTCATGATTCTGTTCCTGGTAGCCTTTTACATTGTTTCTTGAGATGTTGTATGTTTTGATTTTAACTTTTTAAAGTCAAGACAGAGCCTCCTGATGAGCCAATTGAATGTGGTATAAGTGTTGTAAGTTTAGTGACAATTTATGGGTTTTGACAAATGTGGGAGCTGAAGTCTCCAATAGGGAAAGGAGCGATTGAACTTGACAGTCACCCATGTTTGTCACTTGTGATCCCAATTCATGCCAGTGAGATTCACAACTCATCGTTTGTTGCTACCTCTGGAGTATAAGAGGAAATGAAAAAGCCATGCAAAAGGGCCATGGAACTTAAAAACTTACTGTTTATATCTGAGTCCTCAATTCTAATTAAATTGGATGGTGCGACAAAATTCTCATCTGAAGTGCCTGCTTGAGCTTATATACAATGTCGGGGGCGGGGGGGGGGAATAACTTTCTATTAGCAATCCCTTGGCAGCAAGTATGGAAACCAATACATTTTACTGTTTTCCCAGCCCTGGGGATGTTCTTCTGAAAAGAACTGCCATGGAAAGTAAAAAATATCTTATTGTCAACTACGGCTGTAACAGCCAATTAGCTATCCAGTGGTCTAGCATGCCATAGATATACCATCAATCCATAATGAATATGTGTCCTACAACTGTTCAGTAGCACACAACAAGAAATATAACAGCTGCAGTAACAGGTGGCGAGAAAGTGGTGATTGAAAGAGCTAGTAAATGCATGGAGGTTTTGATCATATGACAGTTCTTGCAAAGTATTCAGGTTAAGAGAGAGGAGGGGGAAGGAGAGGCAGAAAGATTGTGCCATTTCCTCTGGAAATGGATCTAGGTATGTAGATTTTTTTTTAAAGAATCGATAAGTATCTTCAGAAGGTTACCAAGTTTGTCATTTTGTTGCTTAGCGTTGATAACCCAAATTTCAAAAGGCAAGCTCATTCCAATAGAAAAGTTCACTTTCCCCTGCCCTTAGCTCTTCTTACTTTGCTTACGGTCATGTGTACAGACATTACTTGGTAAGCTTTCGGGAGTTTTATCTTTATTTATTTTTGAAAAGCAAGTTGGATTTCCCTTGCAAATCCAGGCAATTCTCCTAGGTTTGTAGAGCCCTGAATAGAGATGGGCACGAACCAAAAAAACCCTGAACCATGAGATTCGTGGTTCGTGGATTTTAACAAACTGAAAACCACGAATGGGCACGGAACTGGGGCCAGTTACGACCCAGTTTGTGGTGTTTAAATACCCCTTTCTGGTCACTTACCAGTGGCAGGGAAAGGGGCCTTTAACAGTTTAAAGGGCCCTTTCCTGTTTGGCAAGCAGCAGGTCCTTTTAAACTATCAGCTGGCAGGCAGCATGGGGGGGATTCCCCCCCCACTTCCAGCTGATAGTTTAAAGGGAACTGTCAGTGGCAAGGCCCTTTAAACTGCCCAAACCCCAGCCCCCACAACCCCAGCACAACCCCCCACCCCCCTGCCCCAACACCACACTTACCTTAAAGAAGCCTGCGGTGTCCTCCTCCTCCTCCTCCTGTGAGGGGCGACAAGGCCGTTTTTGGCCTCTTCCACCCCTGTGCAAACCCACAGAGGGACAGATGAGGCTGAGAATGGCCTTGCTGCCCCTCAAATGGCCACGGCGCGCCACAGCCATTTGAGGGGCTGCAAGGCCATTTTCAGCCTCGTCTGCCCCTCTGCAGGCTCATGCAGGGGCGCTGGAGGCTGAAGATGACCTCCTCCATCCCACTGCGGGCCCGCAGAGGGAAGGAGGAGGCTGAGAATGGCCTTGCTGCCCCTCAAATGGCCGCAGTGCGGCCATTTGAGGGGCGGCAAGGCCGTTCTCTGCCTCCTCTGTCTCTCTGCAGGCCCGTGCAGGGACGGAGGAGGCTAAAAATGGCAAGGCTGTTCTCAGCCTCCTCCTTCCCTCTGCGGGCCTACAGTGGGATGGAGGAGGTCATTTTCAGCCTCCTCCTCTCCAGCATGAGCCTAGCAGGGTTCCCCCTGCCACCTGCCAGCTGATAGTTTAAAGGGACCTGCCCTTGCAAGTCCCTTAAAGGGGCAGTTTAAATGTCCATCTGGCCATTTAAAGTGCCCCTGTAATACGACCCAACAAACCAGTATAAAGTTTGTGGAAGTTCCGTGGAAAGAGCTTCCATGAACCCTGGTTCGCAAATCACGAACCAGCCTGTTTTGTGGGTTTTTTTGGGTCGTAATTAGGTTCGTGCCCATCTCCAGCCCTGAATGATGATTTCATGTAGGTCTGTGCAGATTTCACTATCCCCAAGGGCTATCTCTTTGCTACAAGGCATAGTGATGTGCTTTTAAAAATACAATTAGAATTAATTAGATTTATGTAATATGGATGACGTATTTATATAAATAATCTTTCCTTCTTTATTTGTATGTCACCTTTCCCCATGAGCTCAGAGTGCCATTTCAGTCTCTCAACAATTCCAAGAACTAAGTGAGCTCACAAACTTGGACTCACACCTCATAACCTTGATTTTGTGGCAACTCAGGTTCATTTTGAAAGTTCAATGTTCTTTTATGGTCTCTCTATGATGAAGACAAAATAGCAGCTCCCCCTTTTCCTGATTAATGGTATTTGTTTGAAATACCGCCTTTAAAATTGGTGCATTTTTGTATCAGTTGCATATTAATGGCATAAAAATTGCTTATAACATCTTAAGACCGCCCCCCCCCAACCTTTAGTGAAATTTAATTTACTGAAATTTTAGATCAGCCCTATCCTATACACATCACTATGCACTGCAATTTGATTAGGGGGTTTAGTATTAAATAGGAACAAAGAACCCAGGGGTAAGATGCAAGAACAAAGTTAAGCTTGGTTAGCCCGTTGACAAACAAATGTCAAACAGCTTGATGCTTTTCTCAAGCAATAAAGTTTTGGGTACAAGGACTGGGTATGAGAGAGAACCAAACCAAATTTTGAGGAAATTTCTGTTTACAGATAAATAAGGGCACACAAGTAGTGGTAAGGTACCCACACAAGTATATGTATCTGTCTTTATAACATAATATTGTCTTGCATTATGTAGGTACCACTAGCGTTTGATATTACTAGAGATGCCATTAATATCTATTATTTTGCCTGAGCCAATCACACCCTTTCAGCCTATCCTACCTCACAAGGTTGTTGTAGAACAAAAATGGAGGAGTGTAGAATATTGTAAGCAGCTTTGAGTATAATGAAGTAAATAACTAACTAAAGAAACATACACCAGGATTTCAGCAATGTAATGCATAAAATCAGTCAAAGCCTTGTTGCATCAGAAAAAAAGGATTTGCAAATCATCACCTCGGAAATATATTTGGGGACTAACAAAAATTCCATCCAGCAGTTACACTTTGTAAACCAAACCTGTCCAAAACTGAACACAGAGTAACTTGTGTTTTTGCCTATGGAAAACAATCAAGGAAGTCAATAGTCATAAGCACACTTTTGGATTATAGATTGTGTGAAGGAAAATCCAAATGCCAGAGGTGAAGGCCAAATTTTGATCTAGGACTGTGAAATTGCACATTTCCCACTGGATTAAAAAACAAAGACCTGGGAATGATTGTACAATATTTTTTCTGTAGGCCTCAAAACCCCACCTTCCTTGTCACCCAACTCTTTACACGCCACTGAAATTTCATCTTGCTGATCCTTCCCCCCTTCCCCAAGTGTTAACTCCATCAGGCTAGACAGTCAGCAAACGAAACTACATGCAGAGATCATTGCTATTTTCATTCTTTTATAAATACTCCAGAATTTTTGCAGACCTCAGGAGAGTGCCTTGGAAATTGCAGAAAGATTAAAGCTGGAGGTGGGGAAGGAAGGAATGGGTCTGCATAAAAGATCATTGGATGATGGAGAGTTGGTGTGCCTGGATGTCACTTCACCTCTTTTGGTTGATAGATGCTTTTTGGTAGCAGGCGAGGACACGGATCTCACACTTGCCTTGGTCTTTATAATACATTTCTGAACTTGTTCTGATGGACTAGTGACACTAGCTGTTGTTTTGTTTATGGAATGTTACATGACTCACTCGAATATATTATAAGGGACTGTTTTGTGCTTTCTTTGACATTCCATCTTAATACAATATTGTTGTTTTTAAAAAATGAAGTATGCCAAACAGCAGCTGTTTCCACATGTTCTTAAAGGGACGGCCCACTCACCGAACACTGGTGGCTTTTCTCCTTCACTTCACATGTTTCTGATTTCAAAGCGGTAGCAGGCTGTTTGGCTTCCATTTTTTCGTTGCCTTTTCGGGGACTCAGGAAAGTGCGAAAATTGCATTCTCGTAAAAGGCACCGATTAGTGTAAGGATAAAAGGAGGGGAATATGTATACTGCTCTGAGATCCCTAGAAGGTGTACAGAATAAGAGCATGATAAATGGGTAGTCAGGCTCCAGGTGGTGGCCGGAGATCTGGAATTACAAGTGATCTCCAGAGATCAGTTCCTCTGAAGAAAAAGGCTGCGTTGAAGGGTGGACTCCGGCATTATGACCTGCTGAGGACCCTTCCCAAATTCCCCTCTCCAGGCTCCACCCCCCAAATCTTCAGGGATTTCCCAATACAGAGCTGGCAACCCTAAAGTAAATGCAATATTTGTCTTACTTAAAAAGAACACCCATCTTGTGTGTACAGATGATAGGGCCAGTGTGTTTTAGCCTTATCTGATTGTCATAGATCCAAATTCAAATCCCCACTGTGACGTGAAACTTGATGGGCAACCTTGGGCTAGTCAGTCTCTCCCACATTCTAACTCAACCAAATTTACAGGGTTGTTGTGAAGATAAAGTAGGGAAGGGAGGTCTGTGTCTATCACTCTGACCTCTTTGGAGGAAAACCAGAGTAAAAGGGTAATAGACAGACCTGGCAGTTTCCAGATTGCCCTCACATCCATCTTCTGAACTGATAGTTCCAGTGGGATTTCCTTAAGAAGTCAGAGTATCTCAGACTTGTCCTACGCAAAGTGTAAAAGCTCTTTGATCCTTGTGTGAATTCCTTCCACCTCAGTTTCTTCCTGTATTTGAGCAAGATTCAAGTCCAGTCGTATATTAAAAGATCAACAAGATTTCCAGCGTTTAAGCTTTCAGGAGTCAAAGCTCTCTTCATCAGGCATCAGGTATAGTCTCGAAAGTCTATATTCTGGAAATCTTGTTGGTCTTTCAAGTGCAACTGGACTCTAATCTTGCTCGTCTACTGCAGACCGACATGGCTACCCACCGGAAAATATCTTCCTATATTTGGTTTTCCCAGCGTTCTTTTCACATCCCAGCTCTCTTTCCATTTCCCCCTTTGATGCTCTTTAAGATGTAAATAATCAGCTGATTAACTCTCTCTAAACAATTATGCTATGGATCCAGGACTGTCATTGCTTCTCTGACAATCAGCGAGCTTCACCCATTTATCTGATCTATGTGCACCTGTGCCATTACTCTTGATTGCTGTGTAGGAAAATCTTAGTTACCCTATCTGTTGCAAACTATCTTTTAAAGAGAATCTCTTTGGTGCAAATGCAAAGGAAGCTGTTTGCCACATATTAACAAACTAGCAAAAATTGTGTGTATTTTTTCATGCATGCATGTACTGGTGTGTGTGTGTGGGGAGGGGCTTTGAGCAACAGCATCTTTGCTTTTACTCTCCTGTGATCATAAATCATTAGAGTTACGATGAGTTATCTTACCCGAAAATCTTGATTGCTTATTTCACAACAGAATTGCAAAATAAGCTAAGGAACAGTGATACGAAACAGGATGTGTTTTGGATCTGAAGGAAACAGGGAGGTAACTCTCGCCAACAACTCACACCTGAGAAATTAATTCAAAGTGGATTTCAGCTGCCCGGAGTGCCATGTGAACTGAACTGTGGGCTGAAACAGTGTATTTGAGGCAGTAACAATAAAAGGTAGTGGAGGAGGTTAAGCAGTTACAGGTAACATTCTTTTTTAACATCTTTGTTAACGATCTGGAGGAGTGAGTAAACAGCTTGTTAATAAAAACCCACATTGGGAGACATTACGCCTGCTTTTGAGGTCAGAGAAATAATGCTGGTGAAAAAGAGGAAAAGGGGGGCCCTGGACAGTACTTAGGATAAACAAATGATAATCTAGGATGTTTGTGTGGGATGGCGAATCTTGGAACATAAGAGGAACAGTGGCAAATATGTAGTGTGAGTCTTCAATCTGAAAGATTCCGAAAATCTGCCATATTGTGGAAACGAGTTAGCAAAAAAGGATTCAATAAGAGATTTCATACGCTGACCTGGAAAAGCCCAGGTGAGCCTGATCTTGTCAGATTTCAGAAGCTAAGCAGGGTTGGCCTTGGTTAGTAATTGGATGGGAGACCTCCAACAAAGACTAGGGTCAAAAAGGCAGCCAATGGCAAACTGATAGTTTCTTGCCATGAAAACCCCGCCAGGGGTTGCCATAAGTCAGCTATGACGTGAGGGCACTCTCCACCACAAGAGATTTCACACCATCTTCTCCCACTTTGACTTGACCAATACTTAGGATTTAGCATTATCACTGAATGGTCTCTATACTTTACTTGACTAGATTTGATGTTTATGTAATTACTTTCTATCCCGTACTTCCTACATTTCATGGCCCCTTGACCCTGCCATTTGTTAGTCCTCATAAAATAAGCTCAAAGTAAGGATTGCATTGATGTATTGTCGAAGGCTTTCACGGCCGGAGAACGATGGTTGTTGGGGGTTTTCCGGGCAATCCGTGGTCTTGGCATTGTAGTTCCTGACATTTCGCCAGCAGCTGTGGCTGGCATCTTCAGAGGTGTAGCACCAAAAGACAGAGATCTCTCAGTGTCACAGTGTGGAAAAGATGTAGGTCATTTGTATCTACTCAGGAGGGGTGGGGTTGAGCTGAGTCATTCTGTAAGAGTTTCCCAGGGTGTGGAATGCTAATGGCGGGAGGCTTCACTGTATCCTGAGGAGGTTCTTTTGCATATGGATTGGTGCTTGATGTGCTAATCTTCTCTGCAGGGCTATTGTCGGGTGTGGAGTGTTTTGTTGGCCTGGTGTTTTTCAGAACTGGAGCCCATGCTCTGTTCATTCTTAAGGTTTCTTCTTTCCTGTTGAAGTTTTGCTTATGCTTGTGAATTTCAATGGCTTCCCTGTGCAGTCTGACAAAGTAGTTGGAAGTGTTGTCCAGTATTTTGGTGTCCTGGAATAAGATACTGTGCCCTGTTTGAGTTAGGCTATGTTCAGCCACTGCTGATTTTTCAGGCTGTCCAAGTCTGCAGTGTCTTTCATGTTCTTTTATTCTTGTCTGGATGCTACGCTTTGTGGTCCCGTTGTAAACTTGTCCACAGCTGCAGGGTATACGGTATACTCCTGCAGAGGTGAGGGGGTCTCTGCTGTCTTTTGCTGATCGTAGCATCTGTTGTATTTTTCGGGTGGGTCTGAATACTGCTTGAAGGTTATGCTTTTCCATAAGCTTTCCCATCTGATCAGTAATTCCTTTGATATATGGCAAAAACACTTTTCCTGTAGGTGACTGTTTTTCTTGGTTGTTTGATTCATCCTGGGTTTGATTGCTCTTCGGATTTCATTTCTGGAGTAGCCATTTGCCTGAAGTGCGTGGTTTAGATGATTAATTTCCTCATTGAGAAAGCGCGGCTCACATATCCGTCTTGCACGATCCACTAATGTTTTCATTATGCCTCTTTTCTGTCGGGGGTGGTGATTGGAGTTTTTGTGTAAGTACCGATCAGTGTGAGTTGGTTTCCTGTAGACCTTGTGACCTAACTGAAAGTTTGCTTTGCGGATGACCCAGGTATCCAGGAATGAGAGTTTTCCCTCACTTTCTTTCTCCATTGTGAATTGTATGTTCAGGTGGATGTTGTTGAGATGATTCAAAAACTCCCTCAATTCTTCCTCCCCATGGCTCCAAATGATGAATGTATCATCCACAAACCGGAACCATACACTGGGTTTGTGGGGTGCTGATTCTAGAGCTGTTTTTTCAAAATGTTCCATGTAGAAGTTTGCTATAACTGGGCTGAGTGGGCCCTGATCTCTGTCTTTTGGTGCTACACCTCTGAAGATGCCAGCCACAGCTGCTGGCAAAACGTCAGGAACTACAATGCCAAGACCATGGCAATACAGCCCGGAAAACCCCCAACAACCTAAGGATTGCATTCATTGCATATGAAAGAATGGACCCTGGGCCACAAATGTTTATCCTGGAATAAACTTTTATTAGTCTCTATGGTGCCACTAGATTTCTGATTAGTTTTGCTGAAGTAGCAGGGCCGGATCGAGGGGGGCAGGGGGTAGCCTGCCCCTGGCACCACCAAAAAGGGGGTGCCAGGCGTGGCTGCCAGCCACTGGGAGCATGCCATGGCTTGCTGCACAGGAGGCTGAGCACAGGGTTGGGAAGCCCTCGCCTGCCCCGCCAATGGGGCAGCTGGCTTGCTGTGAGCACAGGACCTCCCAGCCCTGTGCTTAGCCACCCACATGGCAAGCTAGCTGCCCCAGCGCATGCCCGTGCTGCTGCCACCAGCTCCATGTTGCACCAGGTGCTGCGGCAGCCACCTTGCCGCACGGGAGGCATGGGGCAGGTGAAGCAGGCCAAGGGCCTCCTAGCCCAGCACTCAGCTGCCCGCGCAGCAAGCCAGCCGTCCCAGTGCACGTCCGCACCACTGCTGCCAGCTCCGCGGCGCACCGGGCACTGGGGTGGCCAGCTTGCTGCATGGGTGGCATGCCTCCAGCCCCTGCGTGATGATGTCATGGAAGTGACATCATCACGCAGTGCCAGGACAGGGCCAGACAAGGGTTGCACCGGGCACTGGCAACCCTAGATCTGGCCCAGTGGAGCAGACCAGTATGGCTACCCCTTTGGGAATAACCAGGATTCTGTGATCAAATATACTGCAAGTCATAGAAAAACACTCAATCCCTAGACCTTGCATCCCATAAGGTCTCCTTAGGTCTGCTTGAACACCTCTTGATTTGGCCTGCATTGTGTGGTTTTTCTGGATTCAAGCCTGTATAAAGAGTAGGCCTCTTCCTTAATGAATTCTCTGAGCATCCCGCAATAGTAGTGTGTAATCTCCCTTATTTCATAACCCAAGATTGTGCTCCAGTACTTGTGTAGATGGAATGTAACAGCAACCTCAACAACTTTATATGGGAGCAACATGCAATGTTTATTCCAGCACCACTCCCAAATGAAGTCACAGGACAACCATATTTAGATTTAACTAGTTGGTCCAAAGGGCTCGTCCACATCATAAGCACATTTAATGGTGGGATTTGCAAGGCAACCCACAACTCCCACATTTGGGCAACACCACCCTGGATCCAAATTTGGCCAGCAATTAATGGTGGATGTATTGTCGAAGGCTTTCACGGCTGGAGAACGATGGTTGTTGTGGGTTTTCCGGGCTGTATTGCCGTGGTCTTGGCATTGTAGTTCCTGACGTTTCTCCAGCAGCTGTGGCTGGCATCTTCAGAGGTGTAGCACCAAAAGACAGAGATCTCTCAGTGTCACTGAGAGATCTCTCACTGTGACACTGAGAGATCTCTGTCTTTTGGTGCTACACCTCTGAAGATGCCAGCCACAGCTGCTGGCGAAACGTCAGGAACTACAATGCCAAGACCATGGCAATACAGCCTGGAAAACCCACAACAACCATCAATTAATGGTGGTTTTATTTCTTCTCACTTGCACATGACCTGTGCCAAGCACTACCAAATCTCATCCCCCTCCTCCTCCTCCTCATACATGCAACTAAAGAACTGCTTGATGTTGCTCGACATCAAGGGCATTCCCTCCAAACCCAACCTGCTGTAGGACAAACGATGGGCTGTTTCAGAAATGGTCTTTTACTGCATTACAATTCAGGATGCTCACCAATTCACCCTACCTAAGACAAGCAACCCACTCTATCCCTGCAATCTCTAGTTATGGCCTAACTGGTCCAAGGACCAGGACTTTTATCTACATTCCTCCTGAGACAATGTGAAGCAGGGGAAGGAAGGAAGGAAGGAAGGAAGGAAGGAAGGAAGGAAGGAAGGAAGGAAGGAAGGAAGGAAGGAAGACCTTAACTTGCAAATCATAGGAGACCCCAAACTTGCTGCTCTGTTCCAAAGCAGCCATCTAGTCCCATATTGCCCTTTGGGAGGATAAACAAGTCACGACACGTAGCAAATGTCTGTGAGAATGACAGGTAGCCACTTCTATGGCTCCCTCACAGCCTTCTATTGGTTGGGCAATTTATTATCTTGCCAATCAGGTCATCCTGTATCTTATTTGAATTCTCAAAGGGGTTAGGGACAACAGCATCCCCGGACCCAGTGACCATGTGCCAGTGCTGTTTAGAGGTTAAGAGTGTCAGGCTAGGATCTGGGAGACCCAGGTTTGAATCCCCACTGGGATCGTAGGCCGGTCAGGTACTCCCAGCGTAACCACCTCCCAGGATTGTGGAGGAGAGGAGAGGAATGTAAGCCACTTTGGGGATCCCCATTGGAGAGAAAGGCAGGGTATAAATGAAATGAATAGATAAATACAATGAATTAAGTTAGAAGCCCATGCTGCAAATTAAGCTTCCCCTATATATGTATATGTGTGCCATCAAGTGAGGAGCAGAAGTGGTTTGCCATTGCCTCCCTCTGCAAAGCAACCCTACTCTTCCTCCCTGGTCCCTCTTCCAAGTACCTATCTTGCTTAACTTCTGAGAAGATCAGGCATCCTGTGATGCCATAGGCACAAAAAGTGGGGGTGTTTAAGAAGCTTTGGGCTTTCTCATCTATGTTTTCAAAATGTCTTGCACAGAAGACTCAAATAAGTATAAGCCATTGAGCATGTATCCCTGAACATCTGAGGTAAACCTCTTCCAAAAAAGGGCTCAGTCAGTTGTACTAGAAGAGAATGTAATTACTTGGGTATTCTATGGGATATTTACCCTGATAAAGACCCTTCTGTCCCTTCTGCTGCAGTTTAGAAGAGTTCATTGAGAATGCTATAAAGGATTTCATTGTTAACTAGGTGACCTCCTGGCATAAGCTCCCCAAATTATTACCAGTTCTTAGTTGTACTAATGCTTCTTTAAAAACCAATGGGGTGGAGAGGAAGTACAGCATTTTTTGACACATATATTTTATATATCAAGATGGGCGGCCGTGTTAGTCTGTCTGTAGAAAAGAGCAAGTGTCCAGTGAGCTGCAGCTCACTTCTTCAGATACAGCTAGAAGGTGAGCCCTTCTGTCCTTATAACTGTCCAGAGTTAATAACTGCAGAGGAATTTCAAAGGGCGATTAGAAAGTGAGACCGCTGAATTGCAACTGATAATGAAGCTCAAGACAATGCATCCACCTGGATTGAATCGAGACCTAGGCTTCCTCTACAGCTACCATCTCTCTGCATACCCTGCCCTATCCAATCACACCTGCTATTGTCATTCGGCATCTGAAATCACTCCACGCTCCAAGATATGACAGATGGACTCACATTCTGGCTGTATCTGCAGAAGTGAGCAATGGCTCATACCCTACCACAAATTTTGTTAGTCTTATAGGTGCTACTGAACTCTTCCTTTTTTCTACCCCTATATTTTATAGGCTAATAAAGGCAATGTTTTCCGCCCTGTGAAATAGCAACATCCTTTTCTAGCACTCCCTGAGTTTGATCAGTAAAGTTTTTTGCTTTTTTCATCTTCTGCTTACCTTGCCTCATTTCTGTGTGTGTGTGTGTTGCCTCCTTGCAGCAACATGCCAAGCAATTTTTTGTAGCCTACCTAGCAGTAAACCTAATCATCATTTATAAATCAGAAGTTTGACTTAAAGCAAAAGAAGGATTTTATAAACTAAGATCATTATTATATAACCTCAGGCTTATAAATCAGTCAGTTGTACCCTAAAATTGCAAAGTGAAGATTAGTAAATCACAACATTTTTTTTTTATTCAGGAATATCTTGGCATGATTTGTAAATCTGTTGTAGAATTTGTAAATCCAGATTGGGGTATGTAAAACCATTTCACGGCTTATAAATCAGCTGAATGTTTTAGCTAAATCTAATGTTTAAAATAATGATTTCTGAATCAAAACTTTTGGCTGAAGATTTACAGGCAAGTTTTATAAATCAGAGGCAAGATCTATAACTCAACCTTCTGAGAAGTGCAGATTTATAAATCCAACTTGTAAATCAACAGGGTGGGGGGAGATCTTGTTTTACACTAAATAATATTTTACCAATGGCACCTCATACATCATTCAATTGCCACAAATCTTTTACATGAGAGTCAGCATACATAATGTGAGATGGAATATATATATATATATATATATATATATATATATATATATATATATATAAGAAATTCTGTGAACTGGAGGCAATGCTGAGCTTATCTTAAGCAGCTCAACTAAGACTGAGATACAATAGGCGCAAGTTTAGGACTTGGAGTGTGGTCGATAGTGAAGATTTCTCCAACTCAATGCATGGCATTGTTGTTCACAGTGTTGACAAAATAGAGGTTCAGTGCAGGAATAACAAACATGCTTCAGGTTACAACCACAGACAACTCCAAAATTCACCCAGTCTTTGGTTTGTAATATGATTCTCTCCAGCTTACAATTTATAGAGCCAGTTTGGTGTAGTGGTTAAGAGTGGCAGGACTCTAACCTGAAGAACTCAGTTTGATTCCCCATTCTTCCACTTGACGCCATCTAGGTGCCCTTTGGTCAGTCACAGCTTCTTGGAACTCTCTCAGCCCCTCCCACCTCACAAGGTGATTGTTGTGGAGATTATAATAATAACATACTTTGTAAACTGCTCTGAATGGGCATTAAGTTGTCTGGAAGGGTGGTATATAAATCGAATGTTATGACATTATTCCAGATCAATTGAAATCCCCCTTCCTCGAAGTCTAGTTCAGTTCATCTTACCTCTTGCCTCTCTTGCATCAAGGATGGTGAAATGACAACACTCCAGAAGAAAAAAGAATGGAGATCTCTTGAAGAAATGTCCTATGAGGTTCAATTCAATTCAATTCAAATACCTTTAATGGCATACAGTCCTATGAGATCTTCCAGCTACTGCCACTATCACCAGGACAGAAAAGGTAAAATATGAAGGGAAGAGGACCCCAAAGTATGTGTGAGAAAAGCATTTGGGCCACAAGGGACCCTCAACGTTATGACCAAAAATTCAATTGGGCTCCAAATTTCAGAACTTGCGCAGAACTCATTCCAGATGCCGCGCAAAACTCGCACGAGAAAACGCGATCTTCCGTATTTTTTCCAGCATGTTCCACAACATTCTGGCTTCAGGTAAGCCGTGTGGAATCGGCCTAGGTTTGGGGTTGGGCCGTATGTGTTGTTTTCCCACTGAACATAAGAACAGCTCTGCCAGATCAGACCAGTGTTCCATCTGACACAGCGTCCTGTTTCGCACAGCAGCCAATCAGTTACTCTGGAGCAGGGCTTTTTTTCAGGGGGAACATGGGGGAACGGAGTTCCGGAACCTTTCAAAAATAGTCACATGGCTGGTGGCCCCGCCCCCTGATCTCCAGACAGAGGGGAGTTTAGATTGCCTTCTGCGCCATTGGAGTGGCATGGAGGGCAACCTAAACTCCCCTCTGTCTGGAGATCAGGGGGCGGGGCCCCAAGCCATGTGACCATTTTCTCAGAGGGCAACCCACTAAGTTCCACCACCCCTTTTCCCAGAAAAAAAGCCCTGCTCTGGAGGGCCAAGAACACAGCATGAAGGCCAAGGCCCTTCCCCTGAAGTTGCCTCTTGGACTTAGTATCTAGAAATTTATGTATGTATGTATGTATGTGCCATCAAGATGCAACTGACTTATGGTGACCCCAGTACGTGGCTTTCAAGGCAAGCAAGAAATGAAGGAGGATTGCCATTGCCTTCCTCTGCAGTCTTCCTTGGTGGTCTCCCATCCAAGTACCGACCCTGCTTAGCTTCTGCAATCTAACAAGATCAGGCTATACCATGCTACCTTCCCTCCCATGTTGCCTCTGAATATGGCGCTTGTCTTTAGCCTCCATGGATAGTTGCCACTGATATAACTATCCTCTTTTAATCTCTCTGATCTCCTTTTAAAGCTGTCTATGCTTCATGCTCTGGCAGCAAATTCCACATTTTATTCATCCTTTGTGTAAAGTGGTATTTCCTTTGGGGAGGGGTGGCTGGCTCCATTTGCGGAGCCCAATTCCAAATTAAGCATACCCCATTCATAACCGCTTCTAAAACTCACTGAGGAATGGAGCTGAGAAGAGGACCTGCTGGAGGACTTCCTCTCACAAAAGTCCCACGCCGACAATTTTAGAATGGAGAGAGTTAAGCATATGCATAACGTCAGATTGTGCCCTCCACTAGCAGCTGCCTGCAATGCATCTGTTGCAAGAAGCTGTTCTTTTGCAGAGCCCTGAGTGTTTTGACACGAACAAGAATAATAAAGTTTATTCACTCACTACCAAGTTAAAAAGAAAGGAAAAAATTGGATAAAGTTATATTGCTCACAGATAGGGACAATTTAGGCCTGAAGTTTGCAGTGACTTTGAGGTGTGGTTCTTTTCCAAACTTGCACTAATACTGTTGGAAAGAGCGAAAGCACACAGAAGGAAGGAGAGCACAGCTGCTCTGTAAGTTGTTGGTGCATTTTTCAAAGTCTGTTATTTGCCACAAAGAAGTAGGGCAGCTCTATAGTCAAGCCAGGTGAATGGGATGACCTTCCCAAAATGCCAACAGCAACAGCGACAACATTTGATTTACATACCACCCTTCAGGACAACTTAATGCCCACTCGGAGCAGTTTACAAAGTGTGTTATTTTTATCCCCACAACAAAACACCCTGTGAGGTGGGTGGGGCTGAGAGAGCTCTGAGAGAGCTGTGACTCTCACCCAGCTGGCTTCAAGTGGAAGAGTGAGGAATCAAACCCGGTTCTCCAGTTTAGAGTCCCACGCTCTTAACCACTACACCAAACTGGCTTTCAGTTTGAGAGCACAACAACGAGCACAACAACAATGCGCACAACAACAGGCATGCTATGTTCTTTGAACATGGTTACCTTTGCTTTAGAAACAGCTCCATGACTTGATTCCATTTGTTTTATTTATTTTACTACTGATTTTATTTATTATTATTTTATTTATTTTATTATGTTTTAAGTTGTCTTTCCAGTCAACTTGGGGTGTCCAAGGGGGCAAACAATTTAAAAATGATATATTGTCAAAGGCTATTTAAAAATGCATATAGGAATACAGAAAGCAGTTAAACACAATTAAAATAAAACACACAGAAACATGAATGGAAAGGAGGGGCAGTGAGAGTCAGTGAGGGGAAGCCACGAAAACAGAAATCCACTTGCAGAAGATAGTGATAGAGAGCCAGCCTGGTGTAAGAGAGCCAGTTTGGTGTAGTGGTTAAAAGCAGCAGGACTCCAATCTGGAGAGCCAGGTTTGATTCCCCACTCCTCCACTTGAAGCCAGCTGGGTGACCTTGGATCAGTCACAGCTCTCTCAGAGCTCTCTCAGCCCCACCCACCTCACAGGATGTTTTGTTGTGGGGATAATAATGACATACTTTGTAAACCACTCTGAAGTCATCCTGAAGGGTGGTATATAAATCACGTGTTATTAATGGGACAGACAAATCTCCCTGGGGAAGGAATTCCGTAGTTGTGGGGCCATGATCAAGCTGGCCTTTCCTTGGGTTGCTCTCTCTCTAGCCTCAGATGGCAAGGACACCTGAGGCAGGGCCTCCACAGATGACTGTGTCTAACTGAGTCTGTGTCTGAGAGCCAGTTTGGTGTAGTGGTTAAGAGCAGCAGGTCTCTAATCTGGAGAACCAAGTTTGATTCCCCACTCCTCCATTGGAGTCAGTCGCAGCTTTCTCAGAGCTCTCTCAGCCCCACCCACCTCACAGGGTGATTGTTGTGTGAGGATAATAATAACACACTTTGTAAACCACTCTGAGTGAGCATTAAGTTGTCCTGAAGGGTTGTATAAATTGAATGTTGTTATTGTACTTATGGTAGTAGACCATCCTTTAGATATGTAAAAATAAATCCAGATCTTGAAACAAGAAATCTTTAAATTGTACTTGTTTTCCAATGGCATCAAAATTATAAACTGTATGTAACATGGATATCATTCTCTTCTATAGTTTTGGTTCTCTGCTTTTCATTGTCAGCTTTAAAAACCTATTTGAACTGTACGCGTTTTGTATGATTTTCATATGCAGGTGACATGATATTTATGCATGCAATGCTAGTAATTTATACATGTAATGCTGAACACACATTGAAAAATATATATATATTTACAGGAAAAGGGGGTACAATAAAAAAGTACAAAAATAAACAATCAAGAGGTTCAATTTGTACAAGGCAGAATCAAAACTGGGAAGGGAGGGTTGGTTGAAACGGCAAGGATGGGAAAATCAAAACCCTCAGTACAGCAGGGCGAATATGCCACACAGGAACTCTTCAGCACTGGAGCCAAACGACAGATGAGCCACCGAGTAGCCATGTTAGTAGCACTAAAGCAACGTGATGATAGGTTGATTTTCCTCTGGTTTTGCAATTGTCCCAGAGGACCTCAGGAGTTATCCTGGCCCTTTCTCCCATGTATTATAATCATAATCATTATCTGGAGTAGCTATTAATAATCCATATAATTGCAACATTATTTCTTCAGATGTCTCCCGTGCACACATTTTCAATTAGTTTTAACGGTATGGAGAGATTTTTGAAGGGGCTGAGTTTTCATTATTAAGATCATTCGGGCCAAATAAAAATCTGGCACTGACAGCTAGGTTTATTTTTAAAAATTGCTTTTGATGAACTAAACAACAACGTTAATTTGGTGTTTCTGTATGAATTAAATGCTCAGTGGTGCAGAAGATGCAATAGTTGGACCTTCATAGTTTCATTGGGTAGTAGCTGGTGTTTTCCTTCCACAATTGAGGAATCTTCCATTGGAAGAAGCCCTCTTCACTAAAGGAATACCACTTAGCAGAATTGAACTATCAGATTCAACCTATTTGCTCTAGAACTTACATTCTCTAGATACGTAGAACCAATCTTAATTTCCAGCTGTCTCCTGCGATATATGACACACTTTTTTTCTGTCTCCCTCTATGTATTCCATTCTACTTCAGGCAGTTTTGCGTCACAGAAGCTTACATTTCGAACTTCTTAGTATAAAGTATGAAAGGGTTAAAACCCTTTGCATTGAAAATTCAGTATTTCTACCCACTTTTAGGCCAACCTGCAGTTTAAACAGGAAAAACCAGAGGCTATTGGCAGTTGAGTAAGTGACTGGCCCTAAGTCATGGCAGAGTAAGGGTGTGAAGCTGGGTTTCCCACTTCCTAATCTGCAACTCCAATCACTACATTACACTGGCTTTTGTGGGGTGGTTGCTGTTGGACAGTAGCAAGCAGCTGGCCTGGATGAGTGATGTAAGTCATGGGGTAGCAAATTGACTGGGGGTTGCTTATGGGTCTGGCTCCAATGAGTCCTCACTCAAAGGCCAAAACAGCCCAGGGAATGGTCCTGCCCCTCCCCTTCCTTCCACTGACAAAATCCAAGGTAGGGGACCATCTTCCAGGCTAGACTGAGTTTGTGGAAATAATTTTTTGCAGCTGCTTTAACTTGCTTTTCTAGAAGTAGCACTGGATCTAGTATAATCCCTAACCTCTTAACTGAGACTACAAGGGTTAGACAAACATAAAGACCACATAAATTATGTATTAAAATATACAGCATATATACACAATACAAACAGATCTATAAAATCAATACAAAAAAGTAGAGGATAGAGGTGGACATGAACCGGGAAAATATCGAACTGTGCGGTTCATGGTTCATCACGTTTCACAAACCACGAACTTGTCCCGGTTCGCGAACCAGTTTGTTTGGTTCATGAAAACATCACTTCTGGGGCAGCAGAATGTCACTTTCAGGGCTGCAAAAAGCCCATCTACCCGAGTGCCTAGGAAACGGATTGATTGGCGCCAGGCTGTCTGCAGTGATGAACCAAAAAATGAACCAAAAAAACTAGCCTAAAGTTCATGGTGGTTCATCAGAAACAGGCTCTGCTGAACCACAGGTTCACAAACCACTGACTGATCAGCACCAGGCTGTCAGCAGTGACAAACCAAAAAATGAACCAAACAAACTGGCCTAAAGTTCATGGCGCTTAATTAGAAATGGGCTCTGTCAAACCACTGGTTCATGAACCACAAACCGGCCCGGTTTGTGACGAATTTTGGTTCATATTTTGATTCATGCCTGCCTCTAGTAGAGAACCAAAATTGCTGACATCAAAGGATGTCAAAAGAAACACAACAGGGACTATTCATTTGTCCCTAACACACAGCAACTTCCACATTACACGATACAAACAACCTCCTACATAAACATGGACATGTATGAAAAAGCAATGCACGAAGTGTCTATTGAGAACTTTTCAATGCAACTTTCAATACAGGAGTCAGTTCCATTAAGGAAAAATCTAGACTCTGGGAATGAAACTGGCATGAAATTGACATGGCTTTAACTATTCAGGGTATGAACACCAGTCAGAATTTGAGGGCTTATGATCGAGTGTCAATAAAATGTTTAATCTCTTAAACATATATTAACATATCCAGTTATGCCCAGTAAGTGAAAGACTGGAGTGTCTGAATTTTGTTTATCAAGTAATATTTAGATATAAAGAAAGAGGATTCATTTATACAGGTGAAAAAAAATTCTACATAATTCAACCGAGTTTCTTTTTTGAAGCCTGGACTAGGAAAATAAGACCAATTATGGTGTAAGTGGACTTGGAAAATGGCAATAATTAGGTAATTAAAAATGTGCCTCAATTCCATTATGCTTCCATAAAACCCCACAATCTAAAAAACAATGTATTTGAACATATTTTACTAAATATAATTCACCTAATTGTGAATTTTATACGCTACCCAGTTATGCAATTAGATAGTACATGACTATTCCTCACAATTAGCTGTTGCAAGAATCTGCCTACAAACAGCATGATATATTTAACAACTTTTTAATGCAAAACAGTTGACATAGTTAATGCTATATTCCTTTAATTCAATTTTAATTAGTTAAACAGTAGTTAGAAAATGTGAGCTTTTCATTAACTCACATTGCCAATATTTTTTGCTAGTTGTCTTTTCCCATAGTTCTTTCAAATTATGAACATGTAATGGGATAATGCTCTTGCTGCATGTTATTGTTCTATTGGATTTGGTGCCAAAAATAGTAGTTATGGCAAAGTCAAACATTTGTATGTTTTTGACAAGAATAACAGAGCTTGTATTTTTCTTTAAAAAATCAGGTAAACAAGGGCCCTGCCAAGAAAGAAACCACTGGGAATTGCCATCATGGTCTCCTCTTGTATGGGATAACTTTAGTTAGGATTTTCATGTTGTGACTAGAGATGGGCATGAACAGAACCGAACATGATGTTCGTTGTTCATTGTCATCCACGAACACGAGCATGACCTATTCACAAACATGTTCATGGTTGGATGGTCGTGGGGGCCTCTCCTTCAACCACCATCCAAGTTTGGTCAAGATCCCTACTACACCACTCCCAGAAATCTGACCTGAGCAGGCGCCAGGAAAGGTACCAATAATAAATAATAGCTTGGCCTCAGAGCCTGGCAGCAGCCCTGGAACTTGAAGGGGTAGATCCCTACTGCACCATTCCCAGAAACCTTACCTGAGTAGGCAGCAGTAAAGGTACCAATAATAAATAATAGCTTGGCTCAGAGCCTGGCAGCAGCCCTGGAACCTTAAGGGGTAGATCCCTATCCCACCACACACAAAGAAAATTCAAGCTCCAATGCACTCTCTCTATCAAAATGCCAACAGCAGCTGTCTCTCTCCCTCTCCACAGTCTGCAAACTAAGCCTGAGCTGGGAGCCTCCCTCCCCCCTGGTCTTTGCTCCCTTGTAACAAATTTGGAGTGCCACACTTGAAAGGAAGATCTGCCTATCAAGCTAAATTGGGCTTAGATTGGGGTTTCCAGGGCAACAGCAGGAGTTCAGACAGAGTTCAAACAATCCCTGCCTAAGTTGCCAAGGAAATTGATTGCAGGTGCCAGACTGTCTGGCCTGATGAACAGCAAGACGAACAGCAATGAATGAGGCTTGCAATGACCACCTGTTCATTTAGAATGGGGCCTCACAAACAACTTGTTCTCAAACAGCAGATTGGGCTGTTCATGGCCTTTTTTTGTTCGTATTGCTGTTTGTGCCCATCTCTAGTTGTGACCATGAACCTGGACAGTGCACCTCAAGGCTTTCATGAAAACTGGCCGTCAGACAGACAGATGACAAATAACAAAGGGGGATCCAGTGGAATCTCCACAAGAGGCTGGCAAGGCCTGGAAAGCTGGAGCTTGCTGGGAATAAGTCACTGTCCAGACCAGGAGTCCCCCACCTTTTTGATTCTGCAGGCACTTTTGGAATTCTGAGACAGCATAGTGGGCACAGCCACAAAATGGCTACCACTGGAAGCGGAGCCTGACATTCAGTGGATGTCACAGCTTACCTTCAGTCACAGTGAAGATCATGTTGGCTGCTGTAGCAACATTTTAAGAATCTTCATAGCCAATCCCATCTCCAGTGGCCAATCCGAAGTCTTGCTGGGCAAAAGTGCCACTCGGCCCTTCCTACTTTCTAAAAAAAAAACACTTGTGGGCACCAGGAAAGGGGTCAACAGGCACCATTGTGCCCACAGGTACCATGTTGGGAACCCCTGATCCAGACTAAACATGAACTGGTTTAATGTGGAGGTTGAATGAACAATGACTGGGACTCAACTTGTGGCCTATAACAGAGAGTCCCACCCTTTACTGTAGCCAGGGCTTGGTCCCTACTACTTCCATGTTCCTGGTCTGATGGTTCCAAGGAAGCTTGAACCGGAGTCTGCTGTTGGAGAGGAGGAAGCTGGTCTAACCTTGGAGCTTCTGGAGTGCAAGAAGCTCAGGCATAGTGAGGAGTTCCTCATCTTCCAAGAAGTCTTCTTCCCAGGTGATGTCTAGCATGGTGGTTGGCATGTTTGCTAGTGGTGCATGCACACAATGTAATGGAGAAAAGGCAGGGTATAAACAAACAAGTAAGCATGCAAACTTTGCTCAATGGGATGGTAGGATAGATGTGGGATCCACTCAGTTACAATTTGTAACACAGCCCCTTATGCATAAACCCCATTTCCAAACAATGAAGGGAATAAAAATGGGTACAGTTCAAAGATCTATACTGAGAACAATAACTAATAAACTAATAAACAAAACTTATATTTGTTGTCTGGAGTTTCTGACCACTTAACAACAACAACAACAACAACATTTGATTTATATACCACCCTTCAGGATGACTTAACACCCACTCAGAGCGGTTTACAAAGTATGTAAATTTGTATGTAACCCACAACAACAAACAACCTGTGAGGTGGGTGGGGCTGAGAGAACTCCTAGGAGCTGTGACTGACCCAAGGTCACCCAGCTGGCTTCAAGTGGAGGAGTGGAGAATCAAGCCAGTCTTCTCCAGATTAGAGTCTCACGCCCTTAACAACTACACCAAACTGGCTCTACACCAAACTGGGAGAACTTGTGTGCAAGTTCTCCCAGAAAAAACTCAGAGACTGGGAAGTCTCAAACAAACTAGATTGCCTCAACCCTCCAGATGACTGCTAGGGGTTCTGGGTGGCAGCCTTCAGTGCTTAGAAACGGTAACCAAGGGCAGGGGTATCTAGACAGGGGTACGGTAGCTCCCAGTGATAAAGTGAGGGATTAGCTTCTTTCTTACAACAGTGCAACAGAAACAGAGGATAGAAAAGATTGCCATGATATAATCTTGTACAAAAAAAAATAGGAGAATAAAAAAAATTATAAAGTCAGGTGGGGCAGGGAATGAGCATACAACGCTGTATTAAGGACCATACATAGACATTCCCACCTAAAGAGTTTCCATCCAAGTACCTGTGAAATCTTCTTCTGAGTTGGTTAGCTGATCAGTATTCCTGAGCAATCGACCAGCTGTCAAATCTCAGTGTCTAAAGGCTTGTGGCAGGGCATGTGAAAAGGAGAATGTTAGCAGCCTTTGAAAATGGGCCATTTGGGCTATGAAAGACCATGCGAAGGAATGAAGTATGATGCCCTATGTGTGCAGGGCAGTTTTGCCACAGTATTACACAGTTCTGTCAGTCTGAAGGCCCATCCGCTACTGAGTGCTGATTATATATGTGTGTGCCGCCCTTTCAAGAAAATCAGATGCCTCAATGTGATCCATCAGAATTCTGCTCAGAGGAAATGAAGTCTGTTACGTTTTTATTCCTCTCTTCCCCCAAGGAGGTCAAGGAAGTTTATATCATTTCCCTCCATGTTTTATCTTCACAATCATATCGGAGGCCCATCAATGGCAATTAACCACAATGTTCCATGTTCTATTTTATTGTGGCTTTTATGCCCAAGTGCAGGACTCCTTGATTAGCCCCCTATTGTTTAACTGACAGGATCAATCTGACGGAAGGTTAGTCTTTTTGTTATTATCAAACCAGCGCCCATATATCACACATACAGTTGCACTGTATCGCTCAATTGCTATGTGGATCAGGGAATATATGGTTAATTCTACTGCCCGTTGATCTTGTTATATCCTTGGTTTGTCTTTCCCGGCGTAATTTTTTTTTTAAATTGAATGCCAATAAAAGATATTGACTGACTGACTGACAATTAGCCACAATGACCAAGTGGAACCTACATGTTTAGAGCCTTCCGCCGCGTTCTGCGAGCGGTTCGCCTACTCTGCCCTTTGAAAAACAATCCTGCAGGTCCACAGCAAAAGGAAAAACCATATGTCTGTTTAGGTGGGGCAGGGGGAGGGAGATTCAGGGCCAAGCTACAAGTGACAAATGACACTTGAATGGCAAGTGTATTTCTCCCTGTTCACTTGCCCTCCACTCAATCCACTTGCCAGGCAAGTGTCTTTTGTCATGTGTAGCTTGGCCCTCAGACAATTGTGCTGCCTGCCTGCCCTCCTCCCTGCACTTGGGCGATGGAGATTGGTGGCAATTTACGCAAGAACATCCTCTCATTGTGGGGGAAAAGAGTACAAAGCACAAAGAAACATGGTACTCACAAGCAACAGCAGGATATAAAGGCAGTAATTTATTGGCATTATAGAAAAAGAAAAATCCTACTATATAAAAGGCAAGCCGTATTGGCGACAACTCATTTTTTATCCCTGTGCAGGCACACTCGCAGTCTCCTCTGCGGGAATAAAAAGCGAGATGTCAGCAACACGGCTTGCTTTTCTGTCACCACGGCCGCCTCCTTGGGGCCTCTGGAAGCCCGGGAAGGCCTGGCCTGGCAGTGGGGAGGCCCAGCGTGGCAGCACAGCCCTACAGGAGGCCTGGGAAAGCCTAGTGCAGTGGTGGGAAGGCCTGATGCAGTGGCCCGGTGCTCCATAGGCAGTTTTCTAGACCCTGTTGTTTGCTCAACAAGCTTGGTTGCTAGTGTGAACATAAAGCATAATGCTGCTGCTACTCCTTTGCCAGACAGTTTCCCACCATAGTGTGCACCACATTGACACTTGCCTTCCTCAAGGCCCATTGCTGTTTTTGTGTGTATATAGTGTAACTCAGTGGATCAGTGGTTTAGAGGGAGGACTGTGTTCTGTGTGATTTTGGTGCTGTTAAGTGCCAAAACAGCTGCCCCAAAGAGCCTGAAAGCTCCCAATGCAAAAACAGAGCCAATTGGGGGGGGGGTCCAAATGGATTAGATTTGAGCTAGCAACATCCTATCCAGAAAAAAAAAACACAATAATGGTACATAGTTCCTTCAAAAATACTGGGTCTGAAATTGGATTGGAAACTTTTTCAATGCGCATTTCGACTAGATAGGTCATTGTTATGATCAAGCACAAGAGTTCTTATTTTCTTATATTCACTAATTGGGTTCATAGGATAGTTGCTGTTGAAATGGAAAATAATCTGCAGCCTGAACCATATGTCCCATATCACATGGACCTCACTTCACACAAATGCCCTTGTCCAATATGAACTTAAGTTTTGCTTTAGAAGGTGATGATGAATGCCAACATATAAGCTGGAGCTATCAGGCATCTCTTCCTTACAAACTTTGCTTCTGTGTCACAGAGCTATCTAATGTGGAATGTGCATGCATCGAAAGGTGCATAGGGCTTTTATGATTGTTTGAGTTTCTTCCTCACTTAAGAACCCGAGAAGAGCTCTGCTGGAGCATCCTGTCTCACACAGTGGCCAACCAATTGTCCTGGAGGTCCAACAAACAGGATGTAGAGTCCAAAGTTTCCCCTGCTGCTGCCTGTATTCAGAGGTTAGCTGCCTTTCTATATGAAGGTTACTCTTAGGGCCAAGCTACAAGTGACGAATGACACTTGAACGGCAAGGGGATTGAGTGGAGCGCAAGTGAACAGGGAGAAATACACTTGCCGTTCAAGTGTCATTCGTCACTTGTAGCTTCGCCTTTAGTCGCAAGTAAACATTGATGGACCTCTCTTTCATGAATCTGACTAATTCCTTCTTAAAGCCATCTATGATTATGAGCATCATGACAACCACTTGCAGTGAATTCCACAATTTAATTACTCATTGAGTATGGGAGTAGTTCCGTTTGTCTGCCCCTCCTTTTTTTCTTCCCCTTTCTAATTACTTTTCTCATTTCTTTTCCTTATGATGCCTACTGTTCAAATTCTACCTTCAGTGAGGTTGTAGCTATGAATGAGTTAAACCCAGTAGAACCTAGGAACTTCAACAAAAAAAGTGAGCTTTTTCATTTCCAATTTTTTTTTAAAAAAAAATGTCAAGGAGATATGAATAGCAATAAATGGCTCCGAAATGTTTAAATTGCAAGAAAACAATTGAAAATGGGTGTTGAAATAGAATGTTTCGCTAAGCAAGCTATAATATTCTACTACTCCAATCAGTCTGGTGAAGTAATTGAACTAAAGCAGGAAAAAGTCTTTTTATATTTTAATGTATAGCCTTTTATCATTCTTAAAAACATTTCTGAAAAGGCCCTCCATGGTAACTTTTCAGAATGGCAATCTTTTTACATTAGCAATAGATTGCACTTACCAATTGTGTAAAGAGTTATCAGTTAGCTTAAAAGGTAAAAAGTGCAAGTACTGAGTCATTACTGACCCATGGAGGGACTTCATATCATGACGTTTTCTTGGCAGACTTTTTATGGGGTGGTTTGCCATTGCCTTCCCCAGTCATCTACACTTTGCCCCCAGGAAACTGGGTACTCATTTTACTGACCTTAGAAGGATGGAAGGCTGAGTCAACCTTGAGCCGGCTATCTGAACCCAGCTTCCGCCAGGATTGAACTCAGGTCATGAGCAGAGCTCACCACTCTGTGCTTACATGGCTATAAAAGTGAGTTTGATGAAGTCATGGAGGATAAATCCATCTATGACTACTAGTCATGGTAGTTACTAAATGTAATGTTTATGTTAGGGAGGAGCCATGGCTTGGTAGTAGAGCCTCTGCTTGAAGAATGTCCCACATTCAATCCTGTTAAAAGGATCAGATAATAAGTGATTTGAAGGACCTGAACTTAAAACCCTGGAGAACTGTTGCCAGTTATAGTAGACAAAATTGACCTTGATGTAGCAATGGTCTGATTCAGTATAAGATAGCTTTTTGTGTTGATATTCAGAAGCACAGCAGTTATAAGGAGTTGTTACAGGGTTTGGCCTCTTTGCCTCTGTTTGTGAATCTTCCAGAAAGATCTAGTTGGGAAACAGGATGTTGGAATAGATAGACTGTTGGTCCAATCCAGCGAGAATTTTCTTACATTCCTTTGTTCTCAGAAGTGCTTTCTAGTAACTCCTGGTTTGAAAGAATTGCATTAATGACAGTGTGATAAATTCAAGAGAGCTGTTTTGTGATGGTGACACTGATGACAATCACTCCTCTTCCATGTGTAGGGGGAATGGTGCAGATGTGGAACAGCTGGTCTCCACGCACAATTATGAGCAGTCAAACAGCTGGATGAAAAATTGGCTTTCTGGTCAACTATGGCAAGCAAAGTATGATAAGAACCTGTGGAAGAAGAACCTGTGGGTCTTTGGGCATCCTTTGGTTTTTCCTGGCAAGAAAAAATCTGCCAAGAAGGACATTGTTCCAAGAACTTTGTTCACATCCACAGGAGGCAGCAATTAAAAAACTCATCCAAGTAATCGTAATGGGGCAAAAACTCCAGACACTTCTTCTAATAGTTCTGTAATAAATCTGAGCATATGGGAGAAATTTCTTCTGATCTTTTCTTAAAAGCATTGAAATAACTCAGGTAGGATCATTTGAGCTGTGTAGGAACCACAGAAGTCCAAGCTTCAGAAGAGGTCTTTTTCTCCCCAAGCTAGAAAAAAAAAATCTTGTGGTTTACCCACATGATTATTAGGAAATTAAATAGAACTGGAACACTGTGATGGGCTTAATTGGAAAGGCAAAAGCAGAATTCCCTGAGCAATTTTTTTAAGACAGTAGTTTTTGAACAAATTTCTTTTCTCTTGCAGAGAAGGGGGAAAAAATTTCCTCTTGCAACATGGGTGTCCATTACAATGTCGCTAATGAAATGTGTAGTGCAGTACTTCTGATATATTTTCTGTGCTACTGGCGTACAGGAGTGGTTAATCCAAAGAGAGGAGGAGAGGGGAAAAAGAACACACACACACACACACACCCTGATTCTGCTCTACTGACCTTTTGCTTAGCTTTTTGCTAATGTCATTTTCACTCTTGGTTAGGCTTCTCTGACAGTTAGGATGGCTTCTTTATAAAGATCCTGAGATAAACTAGGGTCATGCATTCATTCACATAGCAAAAAAACCGCTTCATCAGTTCGCTGCGTTGATTTAAAATATTCCTGCTCTAATCAAGACAACATCAAAACCCTGAGAGTGCACTTGTTAATCCTGTCACTTTCTACCTTCCCAGATTGTGAGAAATTTAATTAACCAAAATAAAAGAATTAAACCTTCTTTCAGAATATGTGTGTGTGTGTGCACGCACGCATGTTTAGCTTATGATGAGAAAAAGTTGTGTGCATCAGGTTACATAATGGAAAGTCAATGTATATCTCTCTATCTTTCGGTCTATCTCAATGGTGGCCCAAGTGACTTTACAACATCATTATCCCTCCTCCGTTTTACTCGCATAAAAACAACCCTGTGAGGCAGGTCAGGATGAGTATGATACTGGCTCAGGGTAACCTAACAAGTTTCCATGCCAGAGCAGGGAAGGATATGAACCTGGGCCCTGCAGATTGCTGTTTGACCTTCCCCTGCTGTCTCCCACTTGCAGTATGACGTAGTTTTCAAGTCAAATGCATTTATTCACTTCATTTATACTCCACCTTTCTTCCCAGTTGAGACCCAAAGCATCTTACATCGTTGTCCTCTCCTCTATTTTATCCTCATAAGAACTCTGCGAGGTAGGTTAGGCTGAAAGTGGTGCTGGGGAGATGAAGCAACTCTTCCCCCGCATCAGTTTGGTTTAGTGTGTAAGAGCGGCAGGGCTCTAGTCTGGAGAGCCAGGTTTGATTCCCTCTCCTCTGCTTGTAGCCAGCTGGGTGACTTTGGGTCAGTCACAGCTCTCTCAGAGCTTTTTCAGCCTCACCCACCCACTGCACAGGGCGATTGTTGTGAGGAAAATAATAATATACTTTGTAAACTGCTCTGAGTGTGTGTTAAGTTGTTCTGAAGGGCGATGCATAAATTGAATGTTATTATTATTCTTATTATCATTTCCAATCAGGCTGCCCATGCTGTGCCTGCTTTTCTTCCTTACCAGGGACCAGGGCAGCAATTTGCAAATGGGAAATGATGCTCCTCCCTTCCCAAACACCATGGCTGTTTTCACACTACTAACCTGCTTCTGTAACATTGTGAAATGTTGTGCAAAAAACTCAGAAGATAGCATCTTCTCGCGAGAGTTTTGTGCGACATCAAGCAAAACTCTAACGAGAACATGTTCAATAGTCAAACTTACCATATCCAAAAGGATCAATTAGATGCAAATTGAGCCTTTGTACCAAACTGCCCCCAAATGCCTGGCAAACTGCTTTGCCAGGCATTTCACAAAACTGTATACGGGCAGATGCCACTGATTCAAACGGAGTGGTGGCAATTAGCAACATGGGGGTGGGTTTTCATATCCACCCCTCAATCGCTGTTTTTGGAAAAAGCTGATACATGGCAACGTTAGAGATCAAAGGGTTCACATCTCTGCTGTATCTGCAACCTTCTCCAAACACAGTGATGGGGGGTGGGGAAGTACAAGCCCAATCCTAGAGACAAGGGGTCATTTTGTAGAAAAAGAGCTGCATGAACTCATTAGCATAACTCATTAGCACAACTCATTTGCATATGCCACACCCCTTGACATCACCAGAAGTGTGTCATTAGCATAACTTATTTGCATATGCCCCACCCCTGACATCACCTATCTTGCTTGTTTTGGACCCAATCCTGGCCATTCAGGGCCAAATTTGGGCCCAAAATGGCAAAAGGGGGCTGAAAATGGCCAAAAAGGGGCCCAAAATGGTCAGGACTGGGCCGCTGTTGAGTGGGAGAGTGATCCACCATCTGTCAGAGGCCTGATCCTGGTTGTTTTGGGACCAATCCTGGCTGTTTGGGGCCTGATCCTGGCCATTTTGGGCCCAAATTGGGCCATTTCGGCCCTGATCCAGGCTGAAACAGGCCCCAAATGGCCAAAAATCAGATGGGCACGGCCACCTGACAAGTGACCTTTTTGGGGAACTACCGGAACTGCGTTCCTGCGTGTTCCCCCTCAAAATGAGCCCTGCAAGAGACCACTGGATTCATATATTTTATTATGCAATGTGTGGACCTGGATGTCATACAATCTTCCAATGTGTTTTTGGTAACCCCATGTAAAAAATCATGAGGATACATGAGGATCCATGATTTTCATGGTGCCACCAACAGACCATGGCAGCTGATGTACTCGGGCAACTGATGTACTTGGCCATCTCTGACCCTTCATGATTAAGATGACTTCTGAGTAGCCTCTGCAAAAGCTGCTTGGTGAGTGTGGCAAACCTTTGTTTTACTGTGATTTTTAATTCTTAAATTTTGTTTACAGTGTATGGCCTATGGACTGTTAAACTTGAATCAACTTGAACTAGACCAAGATATGACCTAGGATAGGATGACAGTCTTGTTTTGTTTTTCAGTGTAAAAATCTGACGGATTCATGAGGATCCATTTCGAATTCTCCAGACCTTACTTCTATCCAGCCCCTACCAAACACAGCCAAAGGGAGGAGGATGGATTGGAAGCCCACTTCTAGAGAATGGGTTTCTAATTGATCCCTCCCAATTGCTTTGTTTGGGGAAAGTAAAACATAGCAAAGTTAGAGATCCAAAGCCTTCTCAAAACACAACAATTTGGGGGGAGGGTATTATAACCCCCCTCCTAGCTATATTTGGGGAAGGCTGAAACAAGGGAAAGTTTGTCCACAGGAGTGCACAAAAAGCTAACTGCATGGTATGGTTAGGAAAGAATACAGTGAAGCAATCTGTCAAACATCGACAACCAGATCGACAGCCTATCAAACCGATCATCGAAAAATTAGGTTGCAGTTTGTGACTGGTAAACAGTATGCAAACCAAACCCATGGATGCTTGAGGATCCCTACTGAAGGAACTTTTCAGACCTGCCCAGCATTCCAATCAAGAAATCCTAGTTTTTTCACAGTATGATGGTGCTGATTCAAACTTGGAGCCAACACCACTAAAACAAAAGTCACCAGGCCACCTCCATTGCCAGAGAAGCTTCCATGCAGGCATACTATAATCAGAACTACATTTCCCTAGATGTCACAGCAAACAGGACCCAATGTAGAGCAGGGGCATTGCTAATTTGTGTACGTCCTGCAAGGTTCTGATGTAAGACAGGACGCTAGAATGGAAGGAGGTAGAAAGGATGATTGTACTGGAAAACAAATGGGAGATCAGCATAAAAATGAAGTGGGACTCACCACTTGCAGATAGCCCATAGTGCATGATGACAACATGCCATTTATTTAGAACATTTATATGCTGCCTCTCCAGACACCTGCTCGAGACTGCATACAAAGTTTTTAAAAAAAGATCAATGTAATAACAAAAACACCACACAATGATCAGCATTAAACAAGCTCCCAGATGTCATAAAAAGCCAGGAGCATTAAAAGCATAGAACAATACCCAGCAGCCTAAAATGATATTCATAAAATAGTCTTCAGGCATAGATGGTGATGGAGAGTGCACTCAAGTCAGAGTTGACTTATGAGGACCCCTGGTGGGGTTTTCATGGCAAGGGACTAAAAGAGGTGGCTTGTAGAGATGTGCACGAACCGAGAAAACGGTGGTTCATTGTGATGTGTGGTTCGTAGCATTCCACAAACCATGAACCACGAACCGGCATGAAATTGCTCGGTGTGCAAACCGGTTTGTTTGGTTCATAAATACGTCACTTCCAGGGCAGCAGAAGGTCTGCAGAAAGCCCATCCCGTCTTCTTGCCTAGAAAACTGATTGATTAGTACCAGGCTGTCTGCAGTGATGAACCGAAAAACAAACTGGCCCCAAAATCATCACGGTTCATCAGAAATGCCCTCTGACAAACCACTGGTTCATCACGAACAAAAAAACCGCCCGGTTCTTGACAAATTTTGGTTTGTGTTTCAATTCATGCCTACCTCTAGTGACTTGTCATTACCTGCCTCTGCAACCCTGGTCTTCGTCAGAGGTCTCCCATCCAATTACTAACCAAGGTCAACCCTGCTTAGCTTCTGAGATCTGATGAGGTCAGGCTCACCTGGGCTATCTAGGTCAGGGCCTTCAGACTTAGAAGCAGACCATTAAAAACAACTAAAAGAGATGGGACCATTCTGTTAAAAAGCCTTAGTAGAAATAAAGATTTTGGCCCAGTTCCTAAAAGACAGTAAAGTTGGTGCCAAGTGAGACTCAAGGGGGAGAGTATTCCAAAGGTGAGGGGCTACCACTGAAAATGTCCTGTCTCTAGATGCCACTGTCCTTACCTCTGCAGGTAGAGGTGCTATTATGTTTGTAAATGCTCATGAGATATTTTTTTTTGGTTAGCTCCCTCCTCATTTGCCTATTCAGGGCACTCACCAAGGTGCAGAGGTGACGTGACTAAAGAGTCTATAGCATTCCCATTCTAATAATGGCCTTTGATATAAGTGCCTAACAAACAGGTTTTCCAAGAGCACTGAAGTAATTCTGTAATGCCCACATAGCTATAGAAAGTGCTGAGCAAAATTCTCACTCAATGTGTCTCTTTGGCATTCTTCAGCCATATTGATAATGCCTTATACATCTAGGCAAATCTTTAATTACACCTTTGGAACCCTCTGATATTGTAGTGGTAACATAGTAATAAAAAAAAAATCACATTTAGAATTAGTTACCATAGGTCTTTATTGACTCGGGGATGTAAGTTGCTCAGGTTTAGAAATGGTGCAAGATAGCCCAGTGCCTCTTGTTGAACATGTATTTTTTGTGCAATCATTTGTGAAATGGATTCTTATGTTTATTCTCAGTCAGAGTTTGCAAATAGCAATTCTACTTTATGGCAATTCCTATTTAAACTCCAGCGTTTGTTTCGATCGGGGCATTTTTTCAGCTGGAACGTGGTGGAACGGAGTTCTAGAACCTCTTTAAAATGGTCACTCCCTTCTGTCTGGAGATCAGGGGGTGGGGCCACCAGCCATGTGACCATTTTCTCAGCGGGCAACTCACTGAGTTCCACCACCTCTTTTCCCAGAAAAAAAGCCCTGGCTTTGATACTTTCATTGGTTCCAGTTTGTAGTAATATGGGACCAGGCTGGATCCAGTTACTTTGTTTTAACTTGTATAGGATACTGGCGTTCGGGCAGGAATGTCCAATCACCCCTCAGTACGAACTGGCATTTAATCGCAAGTTGCAGGTAGCATCTCGCACTTGGGGTGGGGGGAGTTCCATGTTTTCAGAACAGTTGAAACGGGTTCACAAATAACTTATGTCTGCACATTCTCACATTACTCTTCCCCATCTCTTCTTCACCATCCTTCATTGTGGTAAAAAAAATATATCAGTGAACTAAAACTAAATCAGTCACCTAAAAAGAGATGTTTGATCCTAGAGGGAGCTGCTTGGCTTCTGGTTAAAGTATTGCCCCACTTGGTCGGCTAACTTGTTGTTCATGAGACAATTCAGTCCAGGTTGCAAATATGTTGCACAATGTACATGTGTTGTTTTTGCACTGTGCTTGGAAGACACCTGGCAGAAAAATACATTCAATGGCTTTTCCGCGCCTGTCTTGATGTAACTGGGATGGGAGAAAGATCTCTTATACTGAATGAGGCTATCGGTCCATCAAGGTCAGTATCGCCTAATCTAACTGACAGCTGCTCTCCAAGGTTGCAGACAAAGTTCTTTCACATCACCTATTACATGGTCTGTTTAGCTGGATATGCCTGGAATCGAACCTGAGACATTTCTGCATTCAATCAAAACAGATGCTCTGGCTGCTTTTGCATATGTTAGATAATACACTTTCAATGCACTTTAGCAATAGTTTGCAACCAAATTTTCCTGTGGGTCAATCCTGCTCAAAGGACATAAGCCACAGGCAAAGAGCTAGCATCCAAGAGCCTCTGGCCAAAGCTCATTCTTGGAATGAGCTTGGCTATCTCATACATTTTCATCCCACCTTTCCTAACTGTAATGGGAAATCACAATCTGATTCTGGTTTGAAGGACAAGCATGTGCCACAGTTTTCCATAAGGTTGCCAACTGGGAAGGTATGGGGAGCAGAAACATTTGAAGAGAGAGTGTGGGAAATGACATTGCATGGCACTGTAACGTTGCTTTGGGAAGTGATGTCATGGCATTCTGCGATGTCATTCGCCCCATTTTGCTCCCTGTGGCCCATTGAACAAGGGTAGGGGTCAGGGCAGCAGGGGGCAGGAGGTTGTCCATTGCGGTGAACACCCAGGCAAGTCTAATTTGCCGACCTGGATGGAACAACTGACTATGATTGGTTGCCATCCAAGAAGTCAGGGCAAGAATCAAATCACATGAATACTGCAAGGTAAAGAAGGGTGGAGAGACCGCACAGTCCATTCAAGTAAAGCTAAGCCATAATTCATTATTATGATTTCTTTGTTTAAAGCATTTATAGTCTGCCTTTCTACCCAAATAGGGTCCCCAAGGCGGTGAGCATTAATGCATTAAAAATTTAAGACATTTTAAAAACAATTTAAATTTAAAACATTGAAAGAATGTTTTAAACATTCTATAAAAACATGCACACACAACACCAAGAACAGAGAGTCCAACAACACTTATTGGGGATTGCAAAGATTTGGCAGGACATCAGAACCTGCTGCAGGATAGTGGGAAACTTTCAAAGTTCTTTAAGCTTCCTGAAAAAATCCGCTCGAGTATTTTGCCTGACTCAAAATCTTAGGGGAAACCTGGTGGCAAGGTGGAGCAGGCCTCCTGCAGGAATCTCCAAACATACCTTTGAAATGTGATTTCAAAGAGTAGTCAGTGCTGCTGTAAATGATGCCTAAGCGCAAGGAGAAGCTGTCACGGAGAGTGGGCCGGATGGGAACCTATAGCAAGGGCCTGCGAGAAAGAAAGTTTCAGTAGCTGTAGTTTCTATTGACCTTAATGATAAGAAATTGAGGCCCAAGTACCCTCCTGACAGAAACAGTAAGCTGTGAAATCTAGGACAGAGTGGACTAACCAACCGCTGTTCTCCTCCGTTCTTTAAGTGCTGATAAATGTATTTAATTCTGTTCTGTTAGGTAAGCGATCGGCTTGGCGATAGCAGGCTGTGGAGAGCCATTTGGCCAGACCTGTCATCTTGCTCTTAATGAGCACTGAAGGCACACACGGTATAACTAGATATTCCACCTCGGATCCTGCCTAGCAGGTCATTATATAAAATCCTGCATATAGTTAAATTAGCAGCATGGTTGACAAGGAGGTGACACAGCTTAACTTATTATTTTTTTAAAAAATTGCCTAACTTTATCACTATATTGAACCAATTGTTCAAGTATTTATAGAATAACATGCTACCCTCAAGGTAAAGCAGTGGATATGAGTTATACATCTAAGCTTATATCCTGCTGTATCGCAGGCACTTGAGGCTAATATTATGCTAGCAAAACTAAATTGTAGGAATTAGAATGTAAGAAAAACCCGTCTGGATCAGTCCACCGGTCTATTCAGTCCAATGACATCCTGGCCGTTTCCACACGGCTTACCTTCCCTTGGAACGACCCAGAACATCGCGCAAAAACCGCAGAAGATCGCGTTTTCTCACACGAGATTTGCGTGATGTCACGCAAATCTCTCACGAGAAAACGTGATCTTCCATATTTTTTGCGTGATGTTCCGGGTCATTCTGAGGGAATGGCGCCTATTTCTAACAGAGAAACTGTTAGAACTTCTAACTGAGAGCCAGTTTGGTGTAGTGGTTAAGAGTGCAGGACTCTAATCTGGAGTACCAGGTTTGATTCCCCACTCCTCCACTTGAAGCCAGCTGGGTGACCTTGGGTCAGTCACAGCTCTCTCAGAGCTCTCTCGGCCCCATCCACCTCACAGGGTGTTTTGTTGTGGGGATAATAATGACATACTTTGTAAACCGCTCTGAGTGGGCATTAAGTTGTTCTGAAGGGCGGTATATAAATCGAATGTTATTATGTTATTAGAATCAAAATGTGCTTCCAGGAGGCCCCCAAGCATGCGACAGGAAAGGGTGTGTTCATCTTCTTTATCTCCATACAATTAACAGTTGGAGATATATTGCCTCTAAATATGGAGGTTCTGTTAAGCTAGTGTGGCTATTAGTCATGAATAGACCTACCCTCTATGAATTTGCTCAATACTTCCTTAAAGCCATCTAAGCCCCATGAATAATGTCTAGAAGTTAAGTGTGTATTGCATGAAGAACTATTTTCTCTGTCCTCCATCTATTGCCAATGGATTTCATTGAGCTGACCAAATGAATTAAAAGAGACAGAGATCATTTTTTCTCCGTTTTTTGTGGAGGGAGAAGGAACCTTAACTTTATAAACCTCTGTCAGGACAGGACTTTCCCCCCTAAACTAAAAACTCCAGATGCCTTTCTTGATAAGGGAGGCATTTCAATTATTATTTTCACATTTGGGTTGCTGTTTTCTGTTATCATTTTCAGTTTTTGAAATGAGGCCATTAGAAAAGTACACAGTTTTAGAAATCGCTCAGAACTAGGGATGTGCGTTTCGGCATTCAGAATGCCGAAAGAATGCCGAAACAAAAGTGTTTCGGCTTCTTTCGGGGAATGCCGAAACGTTTCGGGGAATGCCGAAACGTTTGGGGTAGCCGAAAGAAAAAAGCCGAAACGTTTCGGGATTCTTTCGGCTTTCTTTCGGCTTTTCTATGGGAAAATGCCTCCATCTTCCAGGACGTCTGGAAGAGGCATTTTCCCACCGAATAAGCCCAAAATTGGTGGGGACCTTCCTCTAACCCTTCTCTAACAACCACCCAAGTTTCAGACAGATTGGACTTTGGGGGGCCATGTTATGGCCCCCCAAAGCAGGTCCCCCCATCCTCCCATAAGAAAGCGAAGGAGCAGCATATTGTTAGCATGCTGCTGCTGATCTTTCTTCATTATTTCCTATGGGGGAAAAATGAAGAGGCAGGCTTCCTTTGCCAGGGGTGGCATTTTGCATGCAAAATGCCCCCCAGCCCTCAGGGGCCCTTCTCCCACCCCTCCTCCCACCCCCCACCAAGGCTCAGCCTGCTCCCACTTGGGGGGGCCATTTCATGGCCTCCCCAAGTAGGTGCTCTAATCTCTACCACTGACAGCTGGGGGAGGCTTGTGTTGCCAGGGGTGGCATTTTGCATGCAAAATGCCCCCCAACCCTCTGGGGCCCTTCTCCCACCCCTCCTCCCACCCCCCACCAAGGCTCAGCCTGCTCCCACTTGGGGGGGCATTTCATGGCCTCCCCAAGTAGATGCTCTGCTCTCATCTCTACCACTGACAGCTGGGGGAGGCTTGTGTTGCCAGGGGTGGCATTTTGCATGCAAAATGCCCCCCAGCCCTCTGGGGCCCTTCTCCCACCCTTCCTCCCACCCCCCACCAAGGCTCAGACTGCTCCCACTTGGGGGGGGCCATTTCATGGCCTCCCCAAGTAGGTCCTCTCAGCCCCTAAAGTCCACCCCTTACAGCCCCACACAAACCCAATTCCCCCCCAGCTGCCACACACAGACCCAAATCCCCACATTAGCCCCTCACAGACCCAAATCCACCCCCACCTGCCCCACACCCATAACCCCAGGAACAGGCTGGCAAAGGCCAGCCCTCTCCCTTTGTTCCCTATGCTGGGAACTTCTAAACTCTCTTTCCCTAGGCAATTCTGCACAGCCCAGGGGTGCCACAATGGTGGGCACACTTCTGAGTGCCAGCTGGTCCCTGTGAAAGAGCACCTGAACCACAGACACCCTCCCTCAAATTCCCCCACCACCTACAGAGATGGCTGGCCAGCCAGCCCCATTGTTCCCTATGATGGGAACCAACTGCACAACAAAGAATAAAACAAGAACAACACAAAATAAAGTTTAAAAAAAATTATATTCTCCCTTCCAAAGTACAAGTAGGCAAAGCATTATGACACATTACACCAGCAGTCCCCCACACAGAAAAATTAAAACAAAACTCACTTAACATCAGAGAATCACAAAGCATGATTCCTGTCAAAAACACTTTATTTCTTGAACAGCTTTAGGTTACACAGCAGGGGGGAACACCAAAGGGCATGGCAGCACTATCTTACACAAAAATAACACAACTCACTTAACATCAGAGAATCACAAAAACACAATTCCTGGCAAAAACACTTTATTTCTTGAACAGCTTTAGGTTACACAGTAGGAGGGCACAACAGGGCATGATAGCAATGTACTGCAAAAAATAATACAACCCACTTCACCGTTTTTGACAGCAATTGTGTTTGTGTGATTCTCTGATGTGAAGTGAGTTGTGTTATTTTTGTGTAGTACACTGCTTTCCTGCTCTGTGGTGCCTTCCTACTGTGTAACCTAAAGCAGTTACAGAAATAAAGTGCTTTTGACAGCAATTTTTGGGGGTGATTCTTTAATGTGAAGCGAGTTGTGTTATTTTTGTGTAAGATAGTGCTGCCATGCCCTTTGGTGTTCCCCCCTGCTGTGTAACCTAAAGCTGTTCAAGAAATAAAGTGTTTTTGACAGGAATCATGCTTTGTGATTCTCTGATGTTAAGTGAGTTTTGTTTTAATTTTTCTGTGTGGGGGACTGCTGGTGTAATGTGTCATAATGCTTTGCCTACTTGTACTTTGGAAGGGAGAATATAATTTTTTTTAAACTTTATTTTGTGTTGTTCTTGTTTTATTCTTTGTTGTGCAGTTGGTTCCCATCATAGGGAACAATGGGGCTGGCTGGCCAGCCATCTCTGTAGGTGGTGGGGGAATTTGAGGGAGGGTGTCTGTGGTTCAGGTGCTCTTTCACAGGGACCAGCTGGCACTCAGAAGTGTGCCCACCATTGTGGCACCCCTGGGCTGTGCAGAATTGCCCAGGGAAAGAGAGTTTAGAAGTTCCCAGCATAGGGAACAAAGGGAGAGGGCTGGCCTTTGCCAGCCTGTTCCTGGGGTTATGGGTGTAGGGCAGGTGGGGGTGGATTTGGGTCTGTGAGGGGCTAATGTGGGGATTTGGGTCTGTGTGTGGCAGCTGGGGGGGGAATTGGGTTTGTGTGGGGCTGTAAGGGGTGGACTTTAGGGGCTGAGAGGACCTACTTGGGGAGGCCATGAAATGGCCCCCCCAAGTGGGAGCAGTCTGAGCCTTGGTGGGGGGTGGGAGGAAGGGTGGGAGAAGGGCCCCAGAGGGCTGGGGGGCATTTTGCATGCAAAATGCCACCCCTGGCAACACAAGCCTCCCCCAGCTGTCAGTGGTAGAGATGAGAGCAGAGCATCTACTTGGGGAGGCCATGAAATGCCCCCCCAAGTGGGAGCAGGCTGAGCCTTGGTGGGGGGGTGGGGGGTGGGAGGAGGGGTGGGAGAAGGGCCCCAGAGGGTTGGGGGGCATTTTGCATGCAAAATGCCACCCCTGGCAACACAAGCCTCCCCCAGCTGTCAGTGGTAGAGATTAGAGCACCTACTTGGGGAGGCCATGAAATGCCCCCCCAAGTGGGAGCAGGCTGAGCCTTGGTGGGGGGTGGGAGGAGGGGTGGGAGAAGGGCCCCAGAGGGCTGGGGGGCATTTTGCATGCAAAATGCCACCCCTGGCAAAGGAAGCCTGCCTCTTCATTTTTCCCCCATAGGAAATAATGAAGAAAGATCAGCAGCAGCATGCTAACAATATGCTGCTCCTTCACTTTCTTATGGGAGGATGGGGGACCTGCTTTGGGGGGCCATAACATGGCCCCCCAAAGTCCAATCTGTCTGAAACTTGGGTGGTTGTTAGAGAAGGGTTAGAGGAAGGTCCCCACCAATTTTGGGCTTATTCGGTGGGAAAATGCCTCCTCCAGGCGTCCTGAAAGACGGAGGCATTTTCCCAAAAAAACCCCCCGAAAGAATGCCGAAAGAATGCCGAAAGAATCCCGAATCCTGAATCCCGAAAGAGATTCTTGTTTCGGCTTTCGGCTTTAACGGTAGAGAATCTTGTTTCGGGTAATCCCGAAACAAGAAAGCCGAAAGTTTTTTCCTTGCACACCCCTACTCAGAACTTGGGCTGTGTATCCTATGCCCAAATTTCAAAAATTCCTTGTTAAATTAAACTGGATCCTCTACCTCCAAAAATATGTTAATGCATTATGCAAATTAAACTTAATTGCATATCTGTGCAAATTTTGCATATTCCATTCTGCTTCTGCTAAATGTGGGGATAAGCAAAGATGTGTGGACCAAGGAAACCCCATAAACCTACTTTCTCCATTATCTTCAGTGGGCTGCTTAATCTAACTCCCCAGTATATCGAAGTCCTTCTAATTTGACCAGATTTGATGTTAGGATGCCAATGAGCCCCAAACAAAGCAAGCTAACCTGCCCCTCTTTGTCCAGAGAGCCTTCTACTTGAAGCCATGCTTGGAAGGATTTATTAATTATACTTCTACCCCACTCTTTTTTCCCAAGGACTCCAGAATAGTTTCCTTATGGACTCTCTGCAGTGATCTCCTATTCTGGCTCTTTAACAACAACAAAAACAACAACAACATTCGATTTATATACCACCCTTCAGGACAACTTAATGCCCACTCAGAGCGGTTTACAAAGCATGTTATCATTATCCCCACAAAAAAACACCCTGTGAGGTGGGTGGCACTGAGAGAGCTCCAGAGAACTGTAACTAGCCCAAGATCACCCAGCTGGCTTCAAGTGGAGGAGTGGGGAATCAGGCCTGGGTTTCCAGATTAGAGTCCCGCGCTCATAACCACTACACCAAACTGGCTCTTACACGGTAGCCCTCCTTAGCTTCAGTGGAGCAATGCGCCATCCAGCTCAAGTATGGCTGAACAGGTTTGCAGCTGTTCAATATCCGTGGTTGCTAACTTTTATTTCTTTAAACAACTGGCTGCAGAGCGGCACATGACAAGAACAGTTATGTAGGTTGTCTTCTCTGCCTTCTGTGAAATGCTGTTGATTGCACTATACTGTTCTGTTTCAATACACTGAAAAAGTAACAGGCTGAGCAGGCTTAAGCTGCTCACGAACAGCATAATCACTCACCTGCAAAAAGTATATCCTTGCTTGCAACTAGTGAGCAGATCATGAATCTAAGTGGCATGTGCTCAGACACCCCTCATTTCAATCCCCAAATCTTTGTTTTGACTTCATTTCCCTTGTGTGCAAACGGAACCCGTGTTCCTTTATCTTGTGACATTTTCTGTTTCCTTGCACTAAATTTTCCCCATAAAATGTAAACATTCTTCCATGTTAACTGTGCAACAGTAAATCAAAACTATACATATAAATAGCATACATTGTGCATATAAATATCGTATAAATCGTGCATGAGCAACTTACAACAGGTACACTGAATATTTTACTACGTAACATTGTAGTGAATTTTCCTCGTAAAATGTAAACATTTTTCAATGTTAGCTGCAAAACACTAAATCAGCACTATACGTAGAATTGGCACACATTGTTCATATAAGTACTGTACAAATTGTGCATGAATACCATACAACATGTTTACTTCAGACAAATGAATGTTCAAGACCAATGGTGAAAATTGGAGAACGAAACCATATAAACAAACATACAAAGAAATGTCATCAGGATCACTGGTGTATTCCCTACTAGGAGATATCTTGTATCTTCCTCAGACTATATGGCCCATGCCTCCAAGCATATTACAAAATGGTGTGGATAGGATCAAATATCACTTTTTGTCAAGTGATGAAAACTACCTTTTCTTGCATTCAATTTTATTGATCTGTATTTTGAAAATGTTTGAGAATGCCACAGAGAGCCACCATATTGCTTTCTTTTGATTAATTTTGTTTAGGGTTGACAAAAGTCCTTCTTGGAACACATTGTGCCAGTGGGGGGAAAGGTCCTCACTCGCCCCACAAAGAAAGATACAAGTTGATAACAGCTGATTTTTCTTTATACAGCTTCAAACACGTGAGAGACACACAAAGGTCCCAATTAGACAACTTCAGGCAAGCCTCACACTGCAGGAACGGAATGCACAAAAGGCTATTACAGGGATCTCAAAGCCGTCCACCACATCCCCAAAGGAAAAGAAACAAAGATATTTGGTTTGTGTTTGTAGATTTGTGTCATTCATACACATGCATTAGAATGGCTCTTTCAGGAGGAAAATTCCCCTTTGGGATTAATGTTAAGGCTCTCAAAACCAGTTTCATGGATTCCAAATGCAAAATAGGCATAAAAGTAACCAGGAATCAATCACCAGTCCCTTCCGCTCACACTCTGGCATTTAGTAAAGAGTCCAGTAGCACCTTTAAGATTAACCAACTTTAAAGTAGCATAAGCTTTTGAGAGCCACAGCTCTCTTTGTCAGATGCATCTGACGAAGAGAGCTGTGGCTCTCGAAAGCTTATGCAACTATACAGTTGGTTGGTCTTTTTGCTACTACAGACTAACATGGCTAACACCTCTGGAACTCTGCCATTTGTGATTCATACAGTCGAATATTCGACATACTATTTCGTACAGTCAAATATTCGACATACTGTTTGTCAGTGTTCAAACAGTGCTAATGTTTTAGTTGCGCTAAAATGCCACTTTTCCATACTGCTTTATAGTAGGTTCCTCCACAACTGTTTCCACCTCCCCTGTTGCCTCCATACTTACATAATGCCACATTTTCCAAGTAAAAATATGCATTCACTGTGATGTACATATGTGGGGCATATCTGTGTCTTTTATGGCTGTCTGATTTGACATTTCTTAATCCCAAAGGCAAATGAACTATCTGGATGTAAATGAATTCAAGCATTTGTGTGCTTACACTGCCCCATGGGAATTGTAGTTTTCACCCACAATGTGTCTGCCGAATTCTTACTGTTAGTCATTCCACTGACAAGAGATGACTCAGGACAGTAAGGCTTGTGCTATATTGGCCCACAATGTCTGCAGGACATGGTATTTTCTAACAAGAGGCAGGCAAATTGTTCAGATAAGGAAGATTTTGCACAAGTCCATTCATACACTGAGTCATGGGAACTGTAGTTATTTGATGGGGGGAAGAGACCTACTGTTCCCTAGCCAACCACTTTATCTTGCAAAGAGGTGCTCTGGTGAGCTGCTTTTCTGTGTTCACAACCCTGTAGTATATGAAGCAATAGAAAAGCTTGTAGAAGTGGCTAGTAGGCTACTGCACAGGTCCACGGGCCCAATGGACATGGTGTTTGATTAGAAGCTAGGACACAGACACTGAGGGCCAAGCTACACATGACGAATGACACTTGAGCGGCAAGTGTATTTCTCCCTGTTCACTTGCCCTCCACTCAATCCACTTGCCATTCAAGTGTCATTCATCATGTGTAGCTTGGCCCTGAGAGCCAAGCTACAAGTGACGCCGGACACAGGTTGGACACTTGTCAGCTTCCCTCAAGTTTTGATGGGAAATGTAGGTGTCCTGGTTTTATAGCTTGGCTCTCCATTACTAAAGAACTCACAGTTAGTCGATATCCAATATCCAATTATTTCATATAATTATACACAGACGTGAATCAAACCAGTAACGTAGTACTTTCTTTTCTCATAAAAGGTCATGTGTAACAGAACAATGTCATGTCTTATAAACTGTTTCTTTACATAACTTTTTGAACCACAATAAACAGCTGTTACATACGCGTCCCACAAAGGAGACCTCGGGAGTGCAAGGTGAGTCCAGAAAGTCCCTACAGATCAGTTGGTCGGTTCATATAATAATCTTCTTCTTGTATTTTCTTGCAGGTATAGTGTAAAGAAGGCGCAGATCTAACACGTGCCCAGAGCTTGGGTCAACAATTTCCTCACAGCTTTTCGTCTGAGAAGATTTCCTCAGGAGCAACAGCCTAACCCACCATATGGGTTCCTACTATCTCATCCACCTTTTGCAACACCCGGAAGCGACATCGGAAAAATACAAGAAGAAGATTATTATATGAACCAACCATATGATCTGTATGGACTTTCTGGACTTACCTTGCACTCCTGAGGTCTCCTTTGTGGGACGCGTATGTAACAGCTGTTTATTGTGGTTCAAAAAGTGATGTAAAGAAACAGTTTATAAGACATGACATTGTTCTGTTACACATGATGAGAAAAGAAAGTACTACGTTACTGGTTTGATTCAGGTCTGTGTATAATTATATGAAATAATTGGATATTGGATATCGACTAACTGTGAGTTCTTTAGTCCTGGGCGGTTTCCCGCCTCTAGTCTGTTACAGTCTTCCAGGACTAGCCATTTCTTGTTTATCTATTGGCTCTCCATGACAGCTGCAAGACCAGGATGCCTACATTTCCCATCAAAACTTGAGGGAAGCTGACAAGTGTCCAACCTGTGTCAGGCGTCACTTGTAGCTTGGCTCTGAGACAACCTAAAGAAGGGCTCCGTTCAATTCAATCTTAGAAAGTTCAAATTTTCGTCATGTTCTTTCCAAAGTTCTTAGCAACCTGAAGATGGCAGTTCTTGCTAATCAGATATCAATATACCAGGCTGGTGCCTCTCTTTCTCAAGTGCACATCTCTGCTATGTACTATTTTCAAGTGTGCATGAGAGAGAGGAGAGGAAAGGGACACTCAGTGAAATCCTAAGCAGAGTTACTCCAGTCTAAGCCCATTGATTTTGATGACTGTCATGTATCAAATGATATTTCACAGTTTTAGTATATTAGATTTTAGCAAATTAGATTTTAGCATATTAGATACCTTGCTATTTTCAGTTGATGATTTGCTGTTTGTCTGTTTGTATTGCTTCTGTTATCTTTAATTTTAGTAAAATATTATTTTTAATGATTTGGGAGGGCACCACCTTAGGATTTTAGGTTTGCAGTACAGCCTGGAAGGAATTAAATTAATAAATAAAATGCATTCTGAGACTGGAGACTGAATATTCAAAATATATTTGTAAGCAACTTGTAGAGACTGGCGCAGCATGTCTTGACCTTGGAACATGGTGTATGTGTGTGTGTGTGAGAGAGAGAGAGACACCATCTAATCACAGCCAAATTAGGACAACCCCTCATGGGATTGATGAACAGAGTCATTGTCTGCTTCTGTGTAGCAACCCTGGACTTCTTGGTGGTCTCCCATCCAAGTTACTTACCAGAGCCAACCCTGCTTAGCTTTTGAGATCCAACAAGATCTAGCTAGCCTGGACCATCCAGGTAAGAGCAGAACTTGATAGGAGGTAGTAAATACTGAAAATAAAACATGACATAATTGAACCTGATTTTAATTGTACAGACTCGAAGCCCCGTTTTGCATCTCTGTACAGCATTATTTCAAAAAGACTTGTAATGACTTTTGAAAAACCTTAGTTGAGGATGTCTAATCTGATAGGTAAGGAATATGATAGACATTTTTTTTACCTGACCTTCTGTTGTGTATTGGGTTGAGTTAGGCCAAGCAAGGCCTCTAATGCAATTATTGTACTGAATGTTATGCACTGTTAGCTTCAGTTTATGTCAAAGTTCCTAATGCCTGCACTCTCATTGGTTACATTTGCCTGCACTTCATTGGTTATATTCCATAGGCAGCAGCCAATCGGTCCTGAGGAATAAAGACCAATCAGTGGCCTGCCTATCTTAGAGCGGAACTACAAGTGACAAAAGGCACAGATTGGACACTTTGTCAGCTTCCCTCAAGTTTTGATGGGAAATGTAGGCATCCTAGTCTTGCAGCTTGGCTCTCTGACTGCTGTCCAATGGACTTTTCAACTGTCATTTGTCCAACATTCTGCCAAGCTGCCTACATTTCCCATCAAAACTTGAGGGAAGCTAACAAGTGTCCAACCTGTGCCTTTTGTCACTTGTAGTTCCGCTCTTATACATTGTATATAGTTCATGCAAATGATGGTATCGTAAAGTACATGTTCTTATTGGTTACTGGCTATTCTTGGGGCGGGGTTTATATATATATTGAGGGCTTCTGTTCAGCTTGTGTGTCTGTGTGGTGTCATCTAGTGAGTAGTGTCTGCTGTCGTCTGTCTGTTCTGGCTTGCAATAAAGAACTTTGTTTTGCCTGAAATCACTCTGGGCTGCAATCATTCTGAGCTCCAGGCTCAGTACACAATACCTTCCACTTGTATAGAATATGTAGTTTTGAAAAAAAGGCTTCCTCTTTGTACCATGCTGACATTAAAGACAGGGGAGCAGCAATAATGTAAAGTTAATGTAAAACATGGTGGCCCTAGGTATAAAAGGCTTAAGGTCACTTTGGAAGGAAACAGAATGCCCCTTCGAAACCCACCCTTTAATTATATTATTTCCAACAGGAAAAGTTGAGTTTTCATGGTCTTGCTTGCACATAACTAGATACAGAAGGGTAGTTTTACTATCCAGCAGAGTTTTGGTTTTCCCTGACAGGATATATCTATACTGCTTGGGATTTCTCTTTATTTAAGGTTCACTGCCTTTTAGTAGAGCCGTTTCAGATACCCTGGTGAATCAACATATTTCGACAACGCTTGCCAGTTGAGCACTCATATCTCTGGAGCTGAAAGAGGCCGGGCTATTTAATTATGCAAAATGATTTAACCGATCATTAATATCACAATATTTTGACTTAACTGGCTTGGCTAGGGAAATAAAAGTGACTATCCTACTGCACATCTTGGATCTGGGTATTCCGAGGAGAAGATTTTTAAGTGGAAGCAACAGTGCTAGGAGAGGGGGAAAGAGTTAAGGTTCTAATATACTTCTCTCTTTTTTTTAAGTTAACAGTCTGTTTTTACTCACCTTTCCACACAGAGAGAAACCTATCAAAACATTGCTGAACAGTTTGCATGGCTTCAACATATGATTCCCTTTTGCAAAGGTAAATGGAATCCATCCATAATAGATTGCTTCTTTGCAGGGAGATGAATATGCTCCTGGTAGTGTTGCCAGCCTCCAGGTAGTGGCTGGAGATCTCCCGGAATTACAACTGATCTCCAGGCCACAGAGATCAGTTCACCTGGAGAAAATGTCTATGGGGGGGTGGACTCTATTGAATTATGCCATGCCAAGGTTCTTTCCCTCCCCAAACCCCACTTTCTTCAGGTTTCTCCAGGTTTCACCCCCTAGATCTCCAGGAATTTCCCAACTTGGAGCTGGCAACCCTAGCCTGGTAAACAAAAAATGCATTCCAGGTTCTCTCACGTGTTTCGCCCAACGATGAATTTTGCTTCAGAAGGAGTAACAAACTAAAGATATGCTCACCCATGCCCTCACAGATAAGAAATGTTCCTAAGTAATTTTAGACTCTGGATTTAACAGCCTCCCCAACCCCATTATTAATGTCAGGTCTTTCTGAAACTACAACTCCTACAATGTACCATGGGACGGAATAATTCCAGAAGCACATTGTGCCAGAAGGATTTAAAGTTTTATTTGGAACAAAAGGTGGGCCTTCCTTGGGCCATTTCCAGATGGCTTACCTTGTTCCGGAAAACAGCAAAATCTTGCATGATATCTCTCAAGAAGACACTGTTATCGCATCTTCTTGCGCGATAATGGCATCTTCTCATGTGATTTCATGTGATAACAGCGTCTTCTCGCGTGATTTTGTGTGAGATTTTGCTGTTTTCCGGAACAAGGTAAGCTGTGTGGAAACGGCCCTGGCTGTTTCCACACAGAACAAACAGCCAACTCCCAGAAGGGAAAGTGAAACCAAACTACAGCACAGGCTTTTGGGCCCTAAGTAGGGTTCCCATGTGCCTGCCAGTGGCGGGCAAATTCCCAGGGATTTGCCCCCTCAAGGGAGCAAACTCTCGGAGCTTGCCCGCCACCGACAGGCACCTCAGGAGCACACACATGACACGCACTCCCACCTGGCGCAACGATGTTACTTTCATAAGTGATATTGTCGCACTGGCCACGGGAGAAGCCCCATGCTCCATTTGGGGCCGACTTGGGCCCCAAACCAGCTGAATCTGAACCGTGCGGAGCGTAAGAGCGCTCCCATGGCCAGCACGACCATGTCACTTATGGAAGAGACGCTGCTGCCAGAGCACGTGCGTGCTTCGTGCATGCACAAAGATTTGAACTGGGGCAGACAAAGGTAAGTGTTATGTCCCAACCCTCCCGGCAGGAGGCTAGAGGGACCTGGCAGGCCTAGCCCTAAGAGATCAGGGGAAAATAACTAAACAGTTCAATAAGGGAACATCACCAAATTCACAACTTGCCAAAGCCACGATATAACACGGAGGAAGAAAATTGGAGATAAGTTGTGTGGACCTCACTTATCTCTACCTATAGGGTTCATTTGCCTCCCCCTACTGAGTCAGGGTGACTGGGCCTCAGTCCCAATTGCCCCACTGTTGGTCCAGATTTGCCAAAGCTTGTTTTTAGAAGTGGCAGTTGCACCATGGAATGCCCTCCAGGCCCATCTGTCAGACTTCTACCTTATTGATCTTTCGGCATCTGTTAAAGACTTTTGTTTACTCAAAACTTTATTGATTTGTGACTCCCTGTAGTTTGTGAATATCTCTTGGCAGTATTTTGGCAGATACATTGCCTTAACTGCTGTTTTATCCTTTTTTAAAAATTGGATTTCTTCTTCTTGTTTTTATTGTACTCATTTAAAATAAAATGTTCATTGGCTGCTTTGAAGGCCTGACATGAAGGAAGGTCAGGTAACTGCATTTTAAGTAAATTAAATAAAGTGGCATCAAATTTTGCCGGTCACTGATATTTGGTGGCAAATCAGTGGCTAAGCTTCTAGCGGTATCGATCACACTGAAAGGTCTTCACAGGTTGTGTGTTCTCAGGACACATTAGAATTCTGTAGCAGGAAAAGACTGATTCTGCAATCTTGCAGAAGTTACCCAAATGTATACACATTTCTTTAATCCTTCTAGACACTGTGGAGAACTGATTAACTATGTAGGGTGATGAAGTGTTGCAGTGACTTTTGGAAACCCTACTGGGACCATCTTTGGAGATTTCATCACATACTTTCAACCCTCTTGCTCCATCATAAGGGCGGTTTTTTAAAGCCTTGCTGAATTCTGTGGACAATATCAAATCATATGGCTTTTTCTGAGTGTGCAAGAAATTCTGGAATACACACACAGCACCAGAGTTAAATTTCGTGATTTTGTAGGGGAGCAATACCGCCATCACTACCCACAGTAGCACAGAGGTAGCATGGCAAATTTTACTGAACAGCTCTCCTTAATTGAGTCAGCTGGTGCCTGCCATGCACTGAAACTTCAAATTTGATCTGGTCAGCATGCCTGTGCACTGCATTGGTGGTTTGAAGTTGGATTTATCCTGCCATGGGAACTGTCTCCATCAATGAAACAAACAGTCTGTGAGTCTAGTGGACTGTGACAGCCTGAAACACCAAACTCAAGAGGGTAAGCAAGAGAGAAAAAAGGGGGAAATGCAATTGTGAGCTTTAACTAACACGACCTGGGTGCTTGCATGTTGCTCTTTCCCATAGCCATGTGGCTTAGGACAAAGGATTAGAAACAAATATCTGTCCCCATGTCACAACTGTAAAGGACAGAGGCTGCAATCCCTAAGAACATTTACTGGGAGTAAGCCCCAGGGGGTGTAAAAATGGGATTTACTTCTGAGAAGACCTGTCTAAGATTGTGACAACTTTGGTTAGGCTGACCCTTCTTTTACACATGCAGCAAGAAAGAAAATGCTACTGTCACCTCCACCCGGGAGCCAGAGCAGGAAACCCTCTTGCCTTCTCATGTTCCTAGAATCTCCTTAGAAATCAATGTGGCAAGGTCCACATGCCCCAGTGGGCTTCTTAAATTCTTGTAAGTTTCCTTCCTCTTGCAAGAGTATGGTCACTATTTTTGGTTGCAGCTTGACAAAGGTGTTTTCAAAGATGCCTGGGGAACTAACGAGGCAAGGTAGACTGCTGTTGGGTTGCTGTGGGTCCTCTTTCAAGCAAAGGTGCTCATGGCTAATGCCAGCTCATCATAGCGCTGCCTGAACGCAGATGTTGTTGCTTCACTGATGCTGTCCCCACCCAAATATATTTGCTTCTAATGTGTAGTAAAGTTTTTTTTCTTTAGGAAAAGCATTCGTGTACACTTCCCCATCTTCAGTCTGAAGTAGGGTAGCCAGGCCTACTCATCATTGCAGCATGAGACATTGGGGAGAGAGGGTATTGCATCTAAACGCAGAAGTGACATCAATTCCAGGCAACAGTCTAGGATTCCTTCTCAATCTCGGTGGTTACGACCATAGAGAATGAAGGGATTCCTAGAGCCTCACTTGTCACTTCAAAGTTTGGATGCAATTCCCCCTCACACACACACACTTTCTCCAGCTGTAATAATCAACATTGGTGGGCAAAATAGTGGGTTAGTGGGCAAATCCCACTTCCAGTCTTATGGAAATTGTCGTTGCCCTACAGGCATAATTTCATTACTTGACCCAACTGCACATCACCCTGGGGATGAATTCATTTTACCTACTGTGCAGATGCCAAGGGCAAAGGGAACTGAAACCCCACCACCACAACTACAGCAAAACTGTTCAGCAACATTGTTCAGATCAGAAGGTGGTGAAAGTGAGGACATCCAAGGGTTGGTTCCTGGGTGATTGTGGCCATTCAGCTGGCTGCTTGGAGTCAGCATGGTATAGCGGTTAAAGCGTGGAACTAGGATTTGGGAGACCCAGGTTTGAATCCCCACTCTGCCATGGAAGCTTGCCTTGGGCAACTCACACACTTGCAGCCTAACCTACCTCACAGGGTAGTTGTGAGGATAGACTGGAAGAGAGTAGAATGAAGTAAGCCTCTTTGGGTGCCCATTGGGGAGAAAGGCAAGGTATAAATAAATGAATAAATTGGTGTGTTCACTGTGAAGTTCACAGCACCTCCACCTAGAACACTCTCTTCCTATGTGTAACCTCAAAATCCAAAGGATTAGTAGAGTATGAAGCAGAAGGGATAATGAGTGATGTTGGGGTGGAAATAGACATTACTAAGTACCTAGAGATGCTCAAGTGCAGGATTGTATGTGTAGTCCTCAATTCACGTGCAGGCTGTTCTTGCTCGGCACATGTAAATGCCTCTTTCACAGGAGCTCCCTTTGTGTGGTCGCACCTGCAAGTGTGGTGTCCGGAGGGCAAAGAGCCAATTCAGCTCTGGTTTTGCTGCAAGAACAAGTACTGTAGGCTCCTTTGACTTGCCAATTTGCATTTCTTTATGGCGTGAGAAAGTGTCAAGATCTGCATTTCAGTGAATGGATGTGGGGGAAACTGGGATACTTTTAGCAGTTGAGGAGGAACGGATATGGAACATGTGAATCTATTCACATGGAGCAAATGGAAGTGTGGCTGTGCAAGTGAGTGCATGGAAAATTGGAGGGGGGGCACATGAAGTGAGGTTCACTTGAGCATCCTTAGGTAAGATGTCTTGAGTAGAGAGACCCTTGGATGACTGTGAAAGTAGAGGCAAAGGTATGTGTCCAATACTGTATGACTCATCTCTACCCATGCCTTTTCTTTCCATATCTGTGGAAGATTGGATCGTTTCTCCCCTCTCTACATTGTACTAAGCTTAGCAGACATAACCCTCTTTGCAACAAAACTTTCCACAATCTCCATATAAGAAGACAAATCATTAGGAGAAGTTCATTGCTACCGTGTGATATAACTGCAACTGTCTGAAAATTGTAAAGTTGACAAGTCAGTATCAAAATCTGACATGTCCTCATCAGGGTGACAAGTGAAGCCTAAGGCCCTTCATGAATGCTGTTTAACCACACTTGAACAGTTAGCCTTAAAATACTTTTTAAAATGTTTTAGTTTTCACTCATTCAGTGAACCATCCAGAGCATAGCACATGTAACTTTTTTCCCCTCGTGGAAGTTAATGTCTAAAGGTACTTTTCAGTTATATGCTGGGGATGGGTTTAATTTATGAATTGATTGATTTTGCTTCATTTATATCTCACAGTGTAGACTTAAAGTGGCTTACAATGTTCTTCCCTTCACCATTTATCCCCAGCATCAGACAGACAGACAGACAGACAGACAGACAGACAGACAGACAGACAGACAGACAGACAGACAGACAGACAGACAGACAGACAGACAGACAGACAGACAGACAGACAGACAGACAGATAGATAGATAGATAGATAGATAGATAGATAGATAGATAGATAGATAGATAGATAGATAGGCCGTTTTTACACGCCCCCTGAGAGATCGCGGAAACTCACGGCAGGAAGCATCTTCCTAGCACGATCTCCCGTCACGATCCCTTTTAATGGCCCGATGATGTCAGAAAAAGGGCCATTAAAAAGGAGTTTCGCTGCTGTGAATTTCGCGAGATCTTCTGGGCGCATGGCCATGTGAAAACAGCCATAGATAGATAGATAGATAGATAGATAGATAGATAGATAGATAGATAGATAGATAGATAGATAGATAGATAGATAGATAGATAGATAGATAGATAGATAGATAGATAGATAGATAGATAGATAGATAGATAGATAGATAAGGATGCATACACTCACACAGCTAAACGACAGATAATAGTTCTGATGCTGAGGAAAATATCATATGCCATTGGCAGCTGCAAAAATGCCACTTGCTATGCATTTCTTATCTACCCATCAGATTTTTATCCTATGCACAGGTGCATAGTTTTCCCTCTTCCAATTTATTTTCACCATAACCCTGTGAGACATGATCAACAAAGAGTGAATAGCCCAAAGATTCGCACAATGTGCTAGAGAGCAGGAACTAGCCATATTGTCATGTCATCTACTTCTATTCACCTAATTTTTGGTCACTGTTGTTGGTGATTCTTTCATTTTACACCATTCTTTGGCATTTCTACACAAGTGACGCAAAAACGTCTTGTTGAAGAATGCCTTCGCTTTAATGGGAAAATTCAAAATGAAGAAAGAGAAGCTGATGCAAAAAATTTCATAGGTTTGTTTCTCGCAATGGAGGAAAAGTTGATATGGGGATATTTAAATCAAAGTTTTGGAGAGTCAGTTTTGTGTCTAGAAGGGAGTCTTGGCAGATAAGGCAGATCTATGTAATTTTTTTTAAAAAAATTAACTCATCTTTTCTCTTCATGCAACCTAGCTAGCCTGATGGAATAGATCCGTAATGCATCCAGATGTTCACATCAAAAATGCTATAATTCTTTCTGATTTTTCAAAATTAATTTCCCCCACAAAGTCCTTCCTAAACATCTCAGTCTTCTTGGCCAGCCTTGAATGTGATTGTACATCCTAATTTATTAGGGATGGAAACTGTAATTGGTTAAGCCCTTAGATTAACCAACTAAAGCATTCATTGATTATTAGGTGGGACACTATTTTAATTGGCAGAGCTGAGAGTTAATATATGGAGGTTTTAAGGATGAAGGGTTTTTTTTGTTCTGATATGTATAAAATGGAAAATATTAATGGTTGCTAACAGTGAATATTAGCCTTTATTAAATGACAACATATCCCATGTGTCCTTCAGTATCCAAAAAGGCTGTTACTGCCGATGTTTTGGCAATACACAGAAATATTTAAATGTAATCAGTCAATCAATGAAAAGGAAGATGATTAATCAATTAATTATTCTTTAATCAGTCAACAGCTTGCCTTGTTACAATGGCTGCATGCATCATCTTTCATTTGTTCTCTCTCCAATGTTAAATTTTAAAATATAAACTTTGTGGTGCAGGGAGCTGTATTTTTTATAAGGCAATATATACACAGACGAAACCGTATCAGTCCTCCTAACATGGAACTTGGTGTCTTTCTGCCTATTGGTACGACGGTGGAAAGGGCAAACCACAAACAAGTTAGGAGGTTCTATATAATGGGGAGACTTCTCAGGTACAAAAATAGCTTGTGAATTGAAAAGAAAAAAATTGCCTCCCCTTCCCGATGATATAGGAAGTTGTAGGCAGTTGACTATCATTTTAAACAGGGTGTGTGTGAAACAGAAAGACAGTGTATCATAGAAGTTAGAGTTAGAAGTTAGAGTTCTAAAGTTCTTGAACTCTAACTTCAAATCCCCTCCCCAACCGTCCAGGAAGCTAGCTTGGTGACCTTGGGCCAGTTACACGCAGTCAGACTAATTTACCTCACAGAGTGCTGTGAGGATAAAACAAAGAATTGGAGACCTAAGGACAGTGTTCTGAGCTTCTGGAAGGAAGGATGGAATAAAAATGTGTTAAATAGGCTAAATTTTGTTTCTATGTAGCCCTGAATTGTGATAGATTTCCTTTATAGTGGGTAGGAGTTTTCAATTTGTTTGCTCCATTACTCTACAACTTTTGATGAGTCTCTGGCCTGTAAATAACCATAATCCATTATCTTATTCTTCCATAACTTCACCATTTTGCACAGGAGTCCTTTTCTCCAACTGGATTTGGCGTTCCTTGGTGAGTTCACTTCTCATAAGAAGAGAGAAAAAATACGCCCACTTGTTTCCGAAGCCTTCTGCTTCTCTAGCTGGGTACCAGAGAGCTCGAGACATTTTACAGGTGGGCCTCTGAAGTCCTGAGCCTAACTCATTGTATACAATTGTTATTCTTAGTTCCCGCTGTATGCGCCGTTTTCCTGAGAGACATAATCTAAACAGTTTCTCTTAAGCTGATCGTTCTGTCTAAAATGTTGCCAAAAAAAAGCATGACAGCTCTAGACAGATTAATTTAGAATAGTGAGAGGGTAAGCTTAGTTGTTTTTGAACTCATGTATGGGAAATATTCCCTGCCCCCCTCAGTTTTGATAACCCTTATATGTGTATCAGTTGCAGTGGAAATCCAGGTTGGTGTTATTAAACTGCATCTATGAAATACGGAAGTCTGTATGGGGTATGACAAAGACATTGGGGACGTAGGATTCTACTTGTTACTCTCTGCATGGAACTGACCTTGTCTTTCTTCGGTAATGGAGGTTTTCTATAACTTTCTAGTCTTAAGGCTCTCTTGGGCAAGACCTGCCAATCACAATGAATGCTACGAAATGGCACAGACTCGTTTAAGTTATGTAGACAAATATCCACTGAGGACAACGAAGGAGACCACCAAGCCACTTGTTATTTGTGACTGAACAGGATTTGTAATTTGTTTCTCAACAATAGAAGAGCTTGAAATTTACGAGTGGCGTTCTTTTTTTGTTTGTTTTTTGTTTTTCATTTTATAGTCAGTAGACTGGGAGGCAACTGGACATAAAGACAATTAGGAATGCTCCTGAAATTCTCCTCAGATTTTCCAATTCTCAGTTATATGCGCTTGGCTTGGAGACTGTGGTTAATTTCCATAAATGAAAGGAGGGGGCATTTTTTTCCAATTTACCCTCCCATTGCAGACCCCAGATTTCCCCTGTGTGCTGTTCGAGGGGGTCCTTGGTTCCTAAGAACCAAGAACCATTTAAGAGAGTATTTTGAGCTGCAGCAGGAGGAAGAAGACAAAAAAAATCTGTCTTATTGATGGAAACACCTTCCGTTAGTGGACATTTACTGTAGGAGCCAAGCCCTTGTTCCCAAAGTGGAATTAATGCGTTAGGAAAGTTTCATGGTTCCTTAGTGATTTTTAACAATTTGAGAGCCAGTAGGATGTATTAGGGCCAAGCTAGAAGTGATGAATTACACTTGAACGGCAAGTGAACAGACTCAGGGCCAAGCTACACATGACGAATGACACTTGAACAGCAAGTGTATTTCTTCCTGTTCACTTGCCCTCCACTCAATCCACTTGCCATTCAAGTGTCATTCGTCATGTGTAGCTTGGCCCTCACATGTATTCTTCCCTGTTCACTTGTGCTCCACTTGCATTCCTCTCATTCACATAGTGATCGAGTGGAGCACAAGTGGAGCGCAAGTGAACAGGGAGGAATACATGTGAGGGCCAAGCTACACATGACAAATGACACTTGAATGGCAACTGTATTTCTCCCTGTTCACTTGCCCTCTACTCAATCCACTTGCCGTTCAAGTGTCATTCGTCATGTGTAGCTTGGCCCTTAGTCTTTTCATTTGCTGTTCAAGTGTAATTCGTCACTTCTAGCTTGACCCTTAGTATGAATGCTAATGAGTGCTTACAGGTCTCTCCGCCTCCAATTTGCCCCACACAGCCTATGAGGTAGGTTAGACTCAGGGCCAAGCTACAAGTGACAACTGACACTTGAGCAGCAAGTGGATTGAGTGGAGCACAAGTGAACAGGGAGAAATACACTTGCCATTCAAGTGTCATTCGTCACTTGTAGCTTCGCCCTGAGAAAAGGTAACTTACCCAAGGTCACCGAATTAGCTCCATAGTGGAATAAAGTTTTGTATATGCGTATCACAGGTCCATCTCTGACATTTTAATCACTGCACCATACTGGCTCCATACATGTAAGTGCTATGTGGCCAAAGGAGAGAAGGCAGCATGGTATAGATCAGTCTCATCAGAACTTGGAAGCTAAGCGAGGCCGATAATTGGATGGGGGATCACCAAAGAAGACTCTACAGAGGAAGGTAACAGCAAACCACCTCTGCTTCTCACTTGCCTTGGAAGGCCTTTGCTGGGGTCACCATAAGTTGGTTGCAACTTGATGGCACATACGTACATATATTGCCAAATTGTGGGTCTATTCTAATTTTGGTCTGTTCTAAAGTGGAATTTCTTTTTTTTCCCCTCTTCCTCTTTCTTTGTGAAATATGCTGATATGTCCATTGAAAGATTTTCCTGTAATTAATACTGATTGCTGAAAAAGACATCATTCTTCTTTTAATCAGGCAATTTGCATATTCAATAACTTTAATCTCCCTTGTTGAAAGACAGTTTGAAAGTTTATTTGTATGTTCTTTCACACATTTTTTTCCTGATTCTCTTAGCGTGTTTTCCATTAACAGGATGATAAATGAAATCAAAATAGGAAGTGGCAGCTCTCATTCCGGAGTTATTCTTGTAGGCTAACAAAAAGTCCAACCTTACAACTATGGACTGATAGAAAATTGTCATCCACCAATATAATAGTCTTCAGAAAGGATGGTCAACAATTGAGACCTGGGAGTTGCAAGAAAGAAAGAAAGAAAGAAAGAAAGAAAGAAAGAAAGAAAGAAAGAAAGAAAGAAAGAAAGAAAGAAAGAAAGAAAGAAAGAAAGAAAGAAAGAAAGAAAGAAAGAAAGAAAGAAAGAAAGAAAGAAAGAGCAAAAAGCAGAGGGGACATGTTTAGATTTCACAGTGTTAGAAAGATAGGAACTGTCTAGTGGGCTGGAATTATGGCTGGCATTGAATTTTGCAAGTTTCCTAGGGCAATCCAAATATTGATTTTAATTTTGCTCTAGTGCTTTAGTCCTATTGGTGAGAAGGAAGGCAGGAAGAAATGATCCAGTGCTCAGTTCTTACGGCTTTTTCATATGTGCTCAGGGTAATAGCAACTGCCACTTTGGGGTCAGGAAGGAATTGTCCTCCAGGCCACATTGGCCAGGAATCCTGGAGGATTTTTTTTCCTTCCTCTTGCCATTGATCAGGGGTCATTGGGGGAGTAGGGGGGGTCGCTCTGAATTTCCTGCATGGTGCAGGGGGTTGAACTAGATGACCCTTGGCTCTATGATTCTGTGATTAAATTGCAACCAGCAAAGAACTCAGTGCAAAGGATCATCATTGAATCAGAGCCATTATACCCAAAGTTTTGTGATTCTACAACTCTTGTTTTAATAACCTTTAGATTTTTGCAGTGCCAGCTTTTTAGCTGATCAGTCCCGTTAACCTAATAGAAGACTCACTTGCTTTAAAATCATGAGAGTCACTATCCCCCAAAGAGGAGACCTTAGTATTTCTCTCTGTTTTGCACCTGCTTCAATACCATTTAACCTCGAGCTACTGGCCTACAATATCCCCTCTAGGCAACATTTCTGTTAATGCCGTCCCAATTAAGTAATTGTCATTGTCACTCACAAACATTAGGCTCAATTGGCTTCTTGGGAGGTGTCTTAATAATGCAGCTATCCCAATTAAGTCCACCCTCATTAAGCGAAGTATACAATATTATCATTTTATTGCCATCTGCAAAGTAGTCCCAATTTGAGCTATGGAATTATTAATATGCAACCTAAACAGAATTCCCAGCCAGTGTGTTACTTGCTGACCCTAGCCTATGGTAACGATGGCCCATTGGCTTTGATGGCACTGGGTAGGTATTCGGAGGCACTCATGATTACTCTGTTGAGCTCAAGGAATACAATGTAATTTTGTCTTCTTCTGATGGTCTTGCTCTACTGTTTATGCTGACACACTGGGACCACACGGAAGAAACTGGAGGGAACATAAAAACAACCGATGTGATCTGTGGAGTCTGGGAGTGTGAGACTGGGATAAGCTGAGATCTTTGTAGCATAGGCTCATGCCATTTTCCAGGTTTTGAAGAGCTGGGGCACAGTTTGAAGTTAACATTTACGGATGTGTGTTACGTGTCATCAAATCGCCTCCAACCTACAGTGACCCTATGAATGAAAGAGCTCTAAAACGTCCTTATCATTAACAGACTTACTCAGAACTTGCAAACTGGAGGACTCAGAACTTGCAAACTGTAGCATAGACTCATGCAATTTTCCAGGTTTTGAAGAGCTGGGGCACAGTTTGAAGTTAACACTTAAGGATGTTTGTTATGTGTCATTAAACCACCTCTGACCTATAGTGACCCTATGAATGAAAGACCTCTAAAACGTCCTTATCATTAACAGACTTACTCAGATCTTGCAAACTGGAGGATGTGGCTTCTTTTATTGAGTCAAGCCATCTCATTTTAGGTCTTCCTCTTTTCCTACTGCTTTTCACTTTTCCTAGCATTATTGCCTTTTCCAGAGAATCGTGTCTTCTCACGAATGTGACCAAAGTATGATAGCCTCAGTTTTGTCAGTTAGAGATGTGCCCTTTTAATTTTGTTGTGGTTTTGTACATTGTCAATATGAATCTTTTCACGTTGCTTGTTTTTATTGTTGGAGATCCCTATTGTAGCATTTTTGCACCCTCTTATGCCATTTTTATGCTAAAAACAAAGAAACCTTAAAATGGCTTAAATGAAATAGGAAAAATTCAGCATGCAGTAGGAGAAAAGGGCATGTAAAATCAGACTCACAAGTTCAGGTAACACAAAGGGCAAGTGGAAATAAAATGGGGATATGAGGTGAAACCTCGGAGCTGTGAACTTCCATAGCATCCTTAATTATAATTGGATAGTGTGGAAGACTGAGAATAATCCTTTCCCTGATTGTTTCTCTGCATGAGTTCTCAATGCATTTCTGTTGGCAATTCTGCATTAAGAGTCACCGAATTATCCAATCTCGCTTGTTCAAGAGGTGCAGCAGCATTACCCAACCTCCCAGTGGAAGTTGATTTCAAGAAGATGAGGCCAGAGCAGAAGCATGCAGAGACACAATGGGCAGCCTCCTCTTTGGCTGACTGCATCAGTCTCATGTTGCTTGATTTATTTCTTGTGGCAGGCTGTTGGTTCCCTTATGGCACTCAGCTTTACTGGCCCAACGCACAGGAGATGTTTGTGCTAGGTTTAGCGTTGAACACTGAGGTTGAGATTTTTCTGTGAATAGCATTGTAAGAATGCACACAATCATACAATCCTGAAAGGGTGCATTTGGACTCTTCTCGTCCTGGCCGTTTTGAGCGCATATGCTGGAACGAAGTCTTTTTTGGCTCAGCTGTAGCTTGAATCTAATGAAAATGACAGATAATGCGGGAAGTAGAGTGTCTGCCAAAAAGGAGGATATTTCCCACGAGATAGCACCTGGTGATGCAGAAATAGACACTATAGATTTGTGATTGGCTGGTACTTACCAGTATTCCTATCGAGTCAGTATTATCAACCACAGAAGATCACATCTTGGATAATAACGGCAACAATGGCATGCATAAAAAAATTACTGCAGCAAAAAAGGAGGAAAAATAGATCAATTATGTCAATTATATGGTAGTGCTCTCTACCTCTCCCCCCTCCACACATAGTTTCAGCACTGAGGAAAGGTGGCATCTATCTCTGATCTAATTATTCACATCCTTATTTGGGTGCCCCCTCCTTTTCTCTTTTCTCTTGCAAGCACACATAAAAGAGATTCCTTTTCAAATACAAGCGAGAATCAAATGTGTGTGTATGTATGTTCTCTAGACCCTTTACTTGCCGAAGATTTGTTTGCTAGAAAATCAGAATACTTAAAAAAGAACACCTGACATTCTTATGATGATTATTCTTCAAAAGAAAACTAGAGAAAGGATCTGTGTATTTGGATGTGGGGAGAAGCTGCTGCCACCCACCCCCACCCCAAATAAATTGTAAAAAGATACATACAGCGTACCTGCAAAACTCTTGAGGAAGCAACGAGCAAGAGCAGTGCTTGGTGAATTGGACAACCAAGCCATTCTTCTCCTCCCCCTATTCTGAAAAAAGACTATCCGTTTCTAAGGCATGCTCTTCTTTTGACAACGGTGGTGTTTTCTCTCTCTTATTAAAAAAATGACAAAAAGAAGAGAGTTTAAAACAAAAGCTTTCCAAATGCACACAAAAAAGGGCCAGAAAGCATTGGCTTTTCTACCTGGGACATTGTTATAGATAACTCCAAGATTGCAGGCCAATAAAGGTCAGCTACTAAGATGCAGGTCGAATGTCTGGGGACATCAGCCTACAGTCATCAACTCAACGTAACCCTAACCCTAGCCCCCATCCACTGAAACTTAGTATTTCTTGATGTCACTTTTAACCCATTTTTCTCCCACAAGGGACTGGAAGCATTTTACAGTGATACATCTAAAACATATCTCAACACACAGCAAAACTTTGTATTGAGAGCTGCTGTAGCAGAGTGGTTAATTGACTGGACTGCAAACGGAACCACTTTGCTGGTTCAGATCCCACCTCCCTCACTGTGTTGTGGGAGATGATAATAACACTGACTTTGTTTACCACTTTGAGTGGGAACTAATTTGTCTAGAAGTGTGGGATATAAGCAGGGCTCGTTTTGAGGGGGAACGCAGAGGAACGCAGTTCCAGCAGTTCCCCAAAGAGGTCACATGTCAGGTGGCCCCACCCACCTGACTCTCGGCCATTTAGGACCCATTTTGGCCTGGATTGGGGCCGAAACGGCCTGGATCAGGCCTCTGATGGGTGGTTGCTCGCTTTCCTGCTCATCAGCGGCCCAATCCTGACCATTTTGGGCCCCTTTTCAGCCATTCTCAGTCCTTTTTTGCCATTTTGGGCTCAATTTCAGCCCTGAATGGCCAGGATTGGGTCCAAAACAGCCAGAATAGGTGATGCCATGGGGTGTGGCATATGCAAATTAGTTATACTAATGACACACTTCTGGTGATGGCAAGAGACGTGGCATATGCTAATGAGTTATGCTAATGAATTATGCTAATGAGTTCCTCCAGCTCTTTTTCTACGAAATGATCCCTGGATATAAGCCTACTGTTGTTATTATAAGCACACTGTCATTGACTCATCCAATACCAGCCCACATTTTTAAAAACACCTATTGTCATCTCGAAAAGTTTTGCACAATAGTTCTGTTTTACTTTATTTCCACAAATTCAGCAAACTTTCCAACATGCTCTTAATGGGCACTGTACTACACAGGGCAACACACAGACACCTCTGGTTGCCAGGCCAAACCTGGCAACTGGTGAGAGACCTAACTGATATCAGTGGAGCCTCAATGGTGACATAATGACATTGCCAGAAATGCAGTGATGTCACTCCCATGTGCATAGAAGTTAGCATATTTTCAACAACACTAGCATTTGGGCAAAATTCTATGGTTTAGCCGTAGAGTTTTGTCCAAATGCTAGAGTGTCTCTGGTGATGTGATGACATCAGTTCCAAGTAAAACCCCTTGTGCTGTGGTGAAAGTTGCTGTCAAAGCAGTGTCTTTTTTAAAAAAAAAATCTGCACAGTTAAATTTCTAATGGCCAATCAGAAGCCATGATGGGCAAAAGACCCACCTGGCTCCACCCACTTTCTAAAAAAACACTTGTTGGGCATAATAACAGGTGGGGGATGTCATGGTGTCATGGGGACTCCTGTAAACTATGAGCAAATGGTGTGCCCATGGAGCTAAGTTAGAATTTCTTAAAGAAATCTCTGCTTGCATACTGCCTGAGAGAAGCAGGTCTCTTTTCTCTCATTTTGGGTATCTCATTACATGGAAGGTGACTCTACTAACTCAGGAGACCACAAATCCCAGATTCTTCCATAATCTGCATTTAAGGTATTGTAGTGATGGTGATAAAATCTCTGGCTCTGATTAATTGAGTTGCCGTCTTTTCAGAGAAGGGTAAGCAGGCAGAAGTGCCTGTCTGTCTGCCATTGGCTAAGCTGCCTTGATCTTATGGCAAGGCAAGGCACACCAAAAGCCTAAGGAAAGAAAGATGGAAACCTAAGTCTATGAACTGGGAAACCAAGGACCTGAGAAGATAGCTAGTGATGAAAAGAATGAGGATTTAGGAAACTGGAATTACAATTTGGGATATTGCCTAGCCTGCAAGTTAAGATGCTCTTCCAAAGCACTACTCTTTATTCCTTTGTGCCCTTGACCAGCAAGAGATGAAATAGATGTTGACCAGAAACAGGACTTTTTCAGTGGTGGGTCCAACTCCTGACCTTTGGAAAGTCCTCCCCTTTGAAGGTCACTTGGTACCTACCTTACTTTCCTTTAAGTCCTTGCCCAAAACATTCTTTTTCACTCATGCTTTTAACTAAGGAGTTTTATCTCTTTTAGCTGTTTTATAGTCTGCATCTGGCTCGAGAATTGTTTCATCAATATCATTTTAGACTTTTCGGTGTTTGTTTTATGCGGTCGTTCTGCCCTGGCTAGTTTATAACGGCTTTGTTTCATTTTTAATGGTTGTGTTTTAATGGTTTTTAAAATTGTTTTAGTTGTAAGCTGCCTCGAGTAGGTCTCTAGAGAGGCAGCCTACACATTTTCCAAATAAAACACAAATAAATAAATAGGGATTAATTCAGAAGCAAGAGAGATGAGTATGGGAAAAAGAATGGCTAGAGAGAAAAGATACCAATTGTGAGATGTCGTAGTTAGGTTATTTGCTGTTGCTTTGAAATATCCTCTCCAAGAGTCTTGGTTCTCCCCACTAGGTTGGACTGAGTTATTCCAGTCTAAGTCCATCGAAGTCAATGAATTTAGACTAGAGTAACGCTCCATAGGATTGCACTGTTAGTTTCTCTGAATTCTCATCTTTAGTTTCTGTTAAAAAAAGCAACTTTTGGTCAGTTCGGGTCAGTATTGTCTACTCGGAGTGGCCGGGTCTCAGGCAGAAAGATTTCACATCACATTGAGAGCCAGTTCGATTTTTCAGCTCACAATTTATAGGGCCAGTTTGGTGTAGTGGTGAAGAGCAGCAGGACTCTAATCTGGAGAGCCAGGTTTGATTCCCCACTCCTCCACTTGAAGCCAGCTGGGTGACCTTGGGTCAGTCACATAAGAGCAGCAGGACTCTAATCTGGAGAGCCAGGTTTGATTCCCCACTTCTCCACTTGAAGCCAGCTGGGTGACTTTGGGTCAGTCACTTAAGAACGGCGGGACTTGAATCTGGAGAGCCAGGTTTGATTCCCCACTCCTCTGCTTGAAGCCAGCTGAGTGACCTTGCGTCAGTCACAGCTCTTCTAGAGCTCTCTCAGCCTCACCCACCTCACAGGGTGATTGTTGTGAGGATAATAACTAACACACTTTGTAAACCATTCTGAGTGAGTGTTAAGTTGTACTGAAGGGTGGTATATACATCGAATGTTGTTATTATAATTCTTGTCCTTCTAGCTGGATTGGGACCTTTGACGTGTATAGCCAATGCAGCACCCTGAGCCATAACCCCTCCTGCCCAGGTTCTAGAAGGAGGAGGTGGGCGACCTGTGCCACTTCCTGCGGCAAATCCACATGCCCTTGGCATGTCCCAGTGTTGCGCTAAATGTTCACTAAACACCCAGAAGTATAACATCTTTCTAGCGCAATTTCAGAAATCGTGCTAGAAAGACGCTATACTTCCAGGTGTTTAGCAAACATTTAGCGCAATGCCAGGACGCTCCGAGGGCGTGAGGATTTGCCCCTGTTCTGCAACCTCTTTGCAATTGGCTTCTTGAGGAGCAATTGACTTTTTAAGGAATTTGCTCTGATTTTGAAGAGAGGCTGGCGGTGAAAATCTAAGTGATGGCGTGACACGATCCCATGCGCTTTCTCCCGTTAATCCTTCACCGGGAGGTCAGGTGCTTTTTCTGCTCAATGACTCCTTTGATTGTCATCTACCTTGCAAGCACACACACACAACAGAAAAAGGAATGGAAGGGGGGGGGAGGCACGGAGCCCCAAGCAGTGTCTGGTAAGGATGACAGGCAGTCAGCGTGGTGAGCATTGTGCAGGAATAACCGAGTTAGAAAGGCGCTGCTGGCACTGTAATAAAGCGTTTAATGGACAGACTGCCTCTTTTACCTTCCTTGGGGTAACACTAAATCCCTTTTTATTGTAGTTTGCACAGATGTTAGTGAGTTATCCATTTCTCTAATCATACTAGAAGTTAACGCATCTATCTTAAGTAAGAAGACCAACCCACTCTCTTTTTAGAGAGTTCTTTTTCTAATAAACTTGTGTCAGTTCCAGGTCAGTTTTACCAATACAAATAAAATTCAAACAAATAAAAAGTATATTGTGTTGTGATAAGCTGTATGTAATTCTGTCCCTTAGGTCCGTTTAAATTTACACACCCTGTGTAACCTTTGCTACAATGCGGATTTTTTTTAAGGCCTCCCTTTTTTTAAACAAAAAAAAATCCTGTGGGCGGATATTGCAACCTCTTGAAAGCACATCCTGTAGTTACAGTCTTGCTCGACCCTGAACATTGCATGCGATTCAGTTCTATTGTGCATAAAAAGATCTCCTTGTTCTCCCTGCTGCCTCCCGTCCATAAATCGTCATGAATGGAATTCACTTGTTTTGTTTATTTCCTCGGCAAAGAGACTTTCACTGGATCAATAAATGCAGAATATTCACATTGGCTGGTATCCTTTCACATGGCATGGGGGGGAGAACGGTGTGGGAATATTTAAAGGCTTATTCCTCTTTGTTTCCCCCCCACCTCTGACTTTCAAGCATGTGTTAATTCTTTCAACATAGGATATTTTGCTAATGAAATAAGAGGAAAAGAGGAAATGGGAAGTGGGGAAAGAAGTGCATCTCTCTCTCTCTCTCTCTCTCTCTCTCTCTCTCTCTCTCCTTCTGTCTCTCCTTTTAAAAAGGGAATATTTTTGTACACTTCAAGATGCTACATACTTCAAGTTGCAGTATGGCTGCAAAGGTCAGCTAAAGTTCAGGGAAGGATAAATGATTGCTACTTTAAGGGGGTCCGTGGTAAGCCTTGTCCTTTTTTGCACAGAGTTGATGGGTTCACAGCGGTAGCTGAATTTTGATAGATTGGCAGGCGCTGAAAGGAAATGCTAAGTATGCTACTGGGATTCTGACTAACTCCATTTTCCAGGGGCAGAAAAGAAGAGACAAGGGGTCCGTTTTAAGGGCAGGGCCCGTCCTCCGACCTGCCCAACAAAGCTGCCTGTGTCATTCTTGTCCGGCTCTGTACCTATGTCGGTAACAAAGGGCCTAACCAGCAGGGTGGGCTATCAAGATAAACAGTCAGGGCTGAAGAGTGCATGCCTGTCCTTTTGTGTATGTAAATTTACCACTCTCTGGGGCCTCCCTGTACAGGAAAAAGTCTGTCTCTGTTGTGTTTCCTGGTAAAACACTTTTAATAAATAAATCATAGATAAGGCTCAACGCTCTGCCATTTTCTCATCAAAACAAAGAACAGGGCTGTGCAGAGGTTTCTCGACATACTTACGGAGTTAGCTTTAAAGAAAAGAAAAGAAAACCAAAGAAAATAAGCCATTAGATCCTTCCAAAAAAGCTGCCGAGGAAACAAGGCCTCCCTTAAACTGGCCTACAGAAGTGAGCACGTGAGCCAGACTTCAGAATGGAACAGGCCACATTTGAACTGATTTTAGGAAGCTTTCACACACATTGGGTAAGGCACTCCAAGTGCCCTATAGCAATTGTTTGCAACGGGAGGTCCCTGTTCCACCCAGGAAAATTTGCCTCCAAATAACTACTATAGTGCAATGAGAGTGCATTACCCAACAATGTGCGAAAGCAGCTTAAAGAGTAGTATAAGTGAACAGTAGCTGGGATCTGTACAAATGCATGATTAACGGGCTTCCAGCTTGAGTTTCTCAAATGACCACATGACAAGTCACATTTGCAACTGAGACTGCTTCCACATGGGGATTTTCCCTTGTGTGGACAGCAGGACGTCTCAGCTGTTTAGAGGAGAATTTGCATGACATCATGACCAGTCCAGGCACATCTGGGACTTGCTCCTTTAAGCCAAATTAAAGAAAAAACTCCTTTGATGTGACTGAAAAGGTGCAGCTGCAAGGTGGCTGTGGACAAAGCATCCACATGGATCTTCTACACTTTGACATTCTGGGAAGCAGCTGGTAAGTTCTGCATTCTCCCTCCTCCTGTTTAACAACAACAACAACAACAACAACTGCACTTATAAACTGCTTTTCTAGACAGATTAGTGCCTCACCCAGAGCAGTGAACAAGTTACTGTTATTATCCCTACAATACAGCTGGGGAGCTGGGGCTGAGAAAGGTGGCTTACCCAAGGCCACCTCCTGAGTTCATGGCAGTAGTGGGATTCGAACCAGTAGAGTGCTGATTCACAGCTGAACCAGTGTGCTACAGCAGCCCTTGAACAAGCATTCTTTCTTTCACAGTTGAGCTATTTTAGAATTGAACAGCAGGGGTCCCTACTAGTCCCCTAGTGGGAGCAGGTGAATCCACACAACCTGCACACATTGGAGAAAAAAATGTAATGTGTGCAGTGCTGTGTGTGGCATCATGCCACTTCTGATAGGGGAGCTCTTGGAATCACTGGAAACGAAACTCAATAGTTTTACCATAGTGTTTCTGATGATTCCTAGAGCTTCCTATGTTACTTCCATTTTTTTTAACCAGAATTGACATGATGCCACAGCCAATGTCACAGCCCCCCATATCTCTTCCCTCAACCCTCTTGCTGGTTGCCAGGTGAGCTGATAAAAACTCTTTTTGCTTCCATGCAGGCACAATTTATTCTATATTGAAGGTCAACTTTCATCAAAGAAGTAGGAAGGCTTGGATGGCAATCAAAGCCCCATCTTCTTCAAAAGTATTGTTCCAGAAATGTTCCTCTTTCTCAGTTCAACAAGATTCCTTGCTTACAGGTAACTTAGAGCCAAGCTACAAATGACAAATTACACGAGGACTGCACGTGAAGAGAGTCGCAATGTTAGCTGGGAAGCTGAGTTTTGAAAGATATCAGAAGGCTTTGTCAATTTCCCCTCTCTTCAGAGCCCATGCTCCTCAGAGGGTTTGTTAATTCTTCTTCACCTCCTAGAACATGAGGTGAAACTAACAGAGCCTTTGGGAGGCAAATCTTCTGAGGAGCAATCTTCCCTGACTCTGTAGAGAGGGGAAACCGACAAAGCCTTCCGATCTCTTTCAAAACTCAGCTTCCCGGCTCCCATCACGTGCAGTCCTCGTGTAATTCATTTGTAGCTTGGCTCTAAGTTTATATCAGGTCCAAACTATCTAAAGATTTGAGAGTTAGTAGCAATAAGTGAGAATGTGAATGAAGAGGTATCCCTTGTGGAGAGAGAGTCTGCCCACTGCATGGTTTGTGTCTCCCTTATTGCTGCCCCCCCTGCCCCATTGGCTAGTCTACTCATGTACTCTTGCTTGTACAGTCAGGGCTCCTGCATTGCTGACAAAGAGAGGCGAAGGCACCCATGACCCATGAACTCACCCAGTTCCATCTAGCATAGCCATTAATGGGACCCTCACAAGTGTGTGGGAGGGTTCTGAATTCCAGCTTGCCTAACTCGCCGCCTTGAACAACTGATGCTAACAGTATCCTGAAAAATCTTTCAATGTTATTGTCAGTTGCAGCCAACTGGTATCAGAGCCTTAGTTTCATTTCTCTTTCTAAAGATGATTTATCTTCCAAAAACGTTTAGGGAGGGATAGGAAATGCCTTTCGTTTAGATTTCCTGCTGACACAGGCAGAATTCATGTTGTATTGTGGCTTCAAAGACGGCATAATTTTTGTGTGGTGGAATTAGCTTTGTTTCCATTTTGGGAATTGCCCTGCTAACATGACTTGAGGAGGATTTTAAAACACGAATCTGTCGCTTAGTGGTTAGCGGATCCGAGTCACTTGGAGCGGATGCAAGTATTTTATTTATTTGTTTCTTAAAACATCCTGTACACATGCAGGCAGGAAAGAATGTTTAAATGCATACACAAACTAGTAAAAAGAATGATTAAAACCACCAAATAAAAACACCAGAAGTAGCACCATTAAAAGCCAATCAGTACTAAGCAGCAGCCTCTATATCCCCAAAGCCTATGGGAAAAGACCAGTTTTCCTTGGCTTGGATCCTGACATATTTCTGGGAGCATTGGAGAAGGGCAATTTTTACTATTTCCTCTTACCATGGGAGGCCTTTGATTCTTGCTTCAAATTCTTCATGGAGGTCATGTTCCACAGGAACAATTTCAGAGCACGTATGTTTTGGGCTGCCTTGTGTGTAAGGGTGGGGAGGAATCAACAAAAATAATCCTCTCCTTATGCCCGTAGAAATTCTATGTGGGATCCAAGCTGCTAGCCATTGTTAAGAAGGGGGCGAGATGGATCTTCTTCAACTGTGTTGCTGTCAAGGTCACCTTCCACTGTGACCATCCATTGTACCTCTGAAGGCATACGAAGACTGAGTTATGTCAGTATTGAGGTAGTGTCAGGTGCCTGGTGTCACCTGTCATGCTCAGGCTCAGTCCCGTCTGTGGTTGTGATTGTAGTTTGATACTTCCTGTGCTTTATGTTATGATTCAATGCTGAAGATATATTTTGCTTGAGCTGCAACTACCACTAGCCTTGATTCTTGGACCTGTGATGGGAAAATATGCGAGAGAAGTGTTCATTTTTGCTCCAGAGGAGTTAGTCGTGTTAGTCTGTAGTAGCACAATCAAAAAGAGTCCAGTAGCACCTTTAAGACTAACCAATTTTATTGTAGCATAAGCTTTCGAGAATCACGTTCTCTTCGTCAGATGCATGGAGGGCAGATTTTTGCTGTTATCTGTATACTCCTTTGAATCTCTCTCCTTAGGTTGGAAGGGAGACTGGCACGACCTTGGAAACTCCCATCCATCATTTCCGCTACTTTCCCACTTAGCTGCTTTCTCACTGACCGCTAGATGACATTAGACTGGGGTGAGGGGGCTTGGAAGTTACCCATGCTTTTGTGCCTACATCTATTTGATGTTTACATGTAACCGTTATTCCTGGCAAAGATGGTGTAAGTGTATGATACTAGCAGCTATTCAATAAAGAACTTTTACTACTTGAAGTGAAGTCTTTTGAGAGTTGCTTGGTAACCTTACAGGTAGACCAGTATAATATATTTTGGATCCAGGCCATTTAAATACTGAAGCTAATGTTTATGAAAGTAACTAACAATCTTGTTTCATATAAAATTGGAGAGTCAGGCTTCTGTTGGTTCACACTTACCAATGATCCGACAGTCACGTTATGAACCAGCTACAGTTTCCAAGCATGTGTCACAGTAGGGTTACTAATTCTAGGTTAGGAAATTTCTGGAGATTTGAGGGCAGAGTTTGGGGAGTGGAGGGAGGTCAGAAGGCTGTTATGCTATAGAGTCCATCCTCCAAAGCAGCCATTTTCTCAAGGATACCCGATCTCTGTAGTTGGGAGACCAGTTGTAATTCAGGGAGATCTCCAGGTCCCACTTGAAGTCTGTTAAGCCTGCTTCAGAGGCAGCCCTATCTACAGTATGTTACAGTAGTCTAGCATTCCACTTCCAGCAGACATGGAAAAAGTGTAAGAAATTGTGTACAGTTGGAGGTGGTGGAAAGTACTTTCAAGTCATAGCTGACTTATGGTGGGGCTTTCAAGGCAAGAAATTAATGGAGGTGGATTACCATTGCTTGGCTCTGAAATCCTCATTTTTTTGGAGGTCTCCCATCCAATTACTAACCAAGGTTGACCCTGAGGGCCAAGCTACACATGACGAATGACACTTGAATGGCAAGTGTATTTCTTCCTGTTCACTTGCCCTCCACTCAATCCACTTGCCGTTCAAGTGTCATTCGTCATGTGTAGCTTGGCCCTGAGTCTCTCTACATGAGACACCGGAGCGTGTGTCCATCAAGTGTCGGGAGACACAATGTTAGCCAGGAAGTATAGTTTTGAAAGACAGAGCCAACAGAGATCGCTCCGGAGGGGATGGATTCTCGCACAGCCCTCCGCAGCCTCTGGCATGCCAAACTGTCTCCTCTTCCAGAGCTTTTACCCTGCTGCCCTCGCTGCTTAAAAGTCTGAATTAACCAAGTCTCAGCAGGGTAAAGGCTCTGAAAGGGGAGACGTCAGAGGCAGTGGAGGGCTGTGAGAGAATCCATCACCTCTGGGAGCAATCTCTGCCGGCTCTGTCATTTATAACTATGCTTCCTGGCTAACATTGCATGTCCCAGCACATGAACAACACGTGTCAAAAGTATTGTGTAGAAACACTCCCTGTTTAGCCTTTGAGATCAAGACTGAACTCCCTCCACTCCCCTCTGACAAGATTATTCTTGCCTATGCTATACAAGTCAGACAGAGGAGGAAAAAAACACTTTCCAAAGCATTAAATCTTTTTTGAGAGATTGGGATGACTGCTTTTGCCATCTCCCAGAGCTTGTGGGCTCGTGGGCAACTGCTCATTCTGCACACACAAAAAATACGTATTCTCCCCTAAGCCCACTTCTTACTCTTCTCGATTCCCCACTGATCTGAAAGCTAGTGAATTTAATGACTTTTGGAAGAAGACTTTAAATAAATTATATAGGGCTAATTTCACCAGTTATTCTAATCTGATATATTTTGGCTCCTTTTAATTTAAAATTCAGAAATCTGATTGGAGAGGAGCTGAACAAGGCTTTTTGTTTAGTTAATTCGAGCGACTGCATTTATAAGGCCTGTCAAGCAGCTTCTGCGGCTTCTTTTTTTCGTTTTATCTGAGCAGAAAGCATCTTGGAGCTGTATTGAGATTTCTTATCTGAAAGTTGCATATTTCGATCGCGCGATTTGAGCCAAATCAATACGGTTTATTGGGGTGATATTGAAAACAAAGCAAGGAATTTGTCGTCTACAAGAGATTTCCTGAAAATCAGAGAAGCATTTTTTCCCCAGAAGCTTTTACTTACAGAAAATATAAACACTTCTGAGCTCCTTTCTTCCGGGCAGGGGTTGGGGTTTAGAATGGTCCTTAGAAGGAACCAACATGGGGCAGCTCAGTCAATGCCTTTCTCTCATTACAGATCCATCTTCTGTACATAATAAGCAGGGCTCATTTTGAGGAGGAACACGCAGGAACGCAGTTCCGGCAGTTATCCAAAGAGGTCATATGTCAGGTGGCCCCACCCAACTGATTTTTGGCCATTTTGGGCCCGTTTCAGCATAGGTTGGGCCCAAAATGGCCAGGATTGGGCTCAAAACAGCCAGGATTGGTCCTGAAATGGCCAGGATCAGGCCTCTGATGGGTGGTGGATCACTCTCCCACTCAGCAACAGGCTAATCCTGACCATTTTGGGCCCCTTTTGGCCATTTTCAGACCCTTTTGCAATTTTGGGCTCAATTTTGGCCCTAAATGGCCAGGATTGGGTCCAAAACAGCCAGCATAGGTGATGTCAGGGGGTGTGGCATATGCAAATCAGTTATGCTAATGACACATTTCTGGTGATGCCAAGGGACATGGCATTTGCAAATGAGGGCCAAGCTACAAGTAACAAATGACACTTGAACGGAATGTAGATTGAGTGGAGAGCAAGTGGAGGGCAAGTGAACAGGGAGGAATACACTTGCCGTTCAAGTGTCATTCGTCACTTGTAGTTTGGCCCTCAGTTATGCTAATGAGTTATACTAATGAGTTCCTGCAGCTCTTTTTCTACAAAATGACCCCTGATTATATGTATTGCCTCTATCTGGTAGGACCTCCTGCCCGCTCACAGGTCATGCTTGGTGAAGTATCGAGCCAAGATTTCCAGTCTTGGTGGTGATATGATTCAAATTAATTTGCCTTTGTGCTCCACAAATCTGCCATTCCTTTGGACTTTGGCTCTCCCAAGCGACATTTCTGAGATGTGCTCTACATCAAAATGCTTAAACTACTTTATAGTAAAGAAGACAACGCCTTTTGGAAGATAGAGTTCTCTGCATTTGCCTGATATCTCATTAACAGAAACATTATGACACATGTCCTTTTTAATTATTATTTTTTTCTGCACTGGACATCTTCAAATGACAGTAGAGAGACACTCGCTTATAATTAACTGTGAGTCCATCCTTCTGAAAATTGGCACATGCGCACACACAAAGATTATCTGCCAACTGGTTTTGGAAGGGCTCTGTTCCTTTCCTATCAAGTCCTCTGCATTCACCTGCCACTGTCCCAACACCACACAGTGACAGTAGTCTTTCCATTTGACCTTCAAATTTCTTTTCCATGTGGTCGGATCCTAGCAACATATAAGTGAAGACAGGATGATGTTGTCATCTCGAAGATGCATCATTAGAGTGAATCTCTCCCCCCCCCCCCTTTAACCAGGTTTGGAGAGACATTTTTTGGAGCTGCTCATAGGTTCCTTGGGATTTCACTAACCTAAGGAACTTCAGGATGGTCACTCAAAAATAAAGTTTTGTTTCTGCTTATTCTTAACTTCAGATTTATCCCAAGAGATTACATTCTCCAGTATACTCCTTCCTGGGCTGTTCCATGTCTCCATGTGCCTGCACATTCTGAAATTTGAGTGACAGAGCCTTCTCAGTAGCAGCACTGTGATCATAGAATACCCTTAAAAGTGAAGTTTGCCTGGTCCATTCTGAAGTCTTTTGCCATAGGTTGAGGACAGTCCTCTTGAAGAGGACCTTCAGTTTGTAAGTGTTGCATGTGCTGTGGGCTAACTGGATTTCTCTGGGCATCTGCAATGCTTAATTGTATTTCAAATTGCTAGCGCACTATTTTTAGCAATTCAGTGCTCTCTCTCTCTGTATGTTAGTGTATATGTGTATATGTGTATACTATATCAACAGCCAGGCAGGCAGGCAGGCAGATTAAAGACAGACGGACAGACAGACAGACAGACAGACAGACAGACAGACAGACAGACAGACAGACAGACAGACAGACAGACAGACAGATAGATAGATCCAAGCTACAAGAGACAAATTGCACGAGGAGGAGGGGCACTTGAAGGGAGTTGCAATGTTAGCTGGCAAGCTGAGTTTTAAAAGAGATCAGAAGGCTTTATCTATTTCCCCTCTCGGCAGAGCCAGGGAGATCTCTGCTCAGATGGTTTGTTAATTTCATCTTTGTCTCTGACAAACCTTCTGAGCAGCATCTCCCTGGCTCTGTGAGAGGGGAAATTGACAAAGCCTTCTGATCTCTTTTAAAACTCAGCTTTCCAGCTAACATTGCAACGCTCTTCACGTGCTCTTCCTCATGTAATTCGTCTCTTGTAGCTTAGATCTAGATCTAGATCTAGATCAGACAGACAGACAGACAGACAGATCTTATGCTGTATAATTTATGATAGTTTTATATTCATATGGTTTTAAATATAATGTGAAGTGACCTGGGGATTTCTATTAGAATGAGAGGGTGGGATAGAAGTGCTTTCAGCAGAAACACATTAAACCTTTTCTCCACAATTTACACCATTCTTAATATTTGGAAAATCTATTCCTGATGGTAACTTTCTTTCTTTCTTTCTTTCTTTCTTTCTTTCTTTCTTTCTTTCTTTCTTTCTTTCTTTCTTTCTTTCTTTATTTATTTATTTATTTATTTATTTATTTATTTATTTATTTATTTATTTATTTATTTATTTATTTATTTATTTATTTATTTATTTATTTATTTGCAGTCTGCCTTTCTCATTGAGACTCAAGGAGGATTACACATTGTGAGTTAGTGCAGTCGATCTCAAGGACATTTCAATAAACAATAACAGTATACATAAATGCAACTTTGCAAAGATTTTAAACTAGAAATCCAATATAGAGCTGGGGAAATGCTAAACAGAGCATAAGCAATGCTAAGACTGACACATGGAGCAACATAGAACTACCCAGTAGGATCATATCCAGAATAACAACCAGCACACAGTAGGACATAGTAGTAAAGTCCCTACCCCTCTACAGATGCATCTGATATTACTGCACTGAGCTGGGTTATATGAACACAGGAGGCTGCCATATACTGAATACTGAATCAGAACATTGGTCATTAGCAGTTAGTAGCGTCTGCTCCAACTAGAAGTAGCTCTCCAAGGTCTTAGGAAGAGGTCTTTCCTATCACCTACTTCCTAATCCTTTTGAGTGCCAAGCAGTTGCTCTGTTGTTAAACCATGGCCTCTCCCTTGAGGTCAGATGTTATTTTCACGAGCCAATATTTACCTTTAATTACCCACACAAATGGTGTAAATTGAAGAACTCTTTAGAACGGTTTCCCTGCATTGGATGCACCAACTCAAGAATTCTGATCGTGGAACCCAACATTTTGTATATTGCACAACCAGCCTTTGAGCCCTGTCATTTCTGATCATGTAGACCAACCCTTTCTGTCTGTTTCTAGTGGATTTTTTTGAAATACACCCAAGCAACAGCAAACAAGAGGTTGATGAGCTCGACGCCAAAGGAGAAACTTTGGTAGCAAATTGACTCCTTGTATCTATGAAAACAGTGCAGCGAGCTGCCATGGAAGGTAATTGTGTGAGCTGCTCAAAATATTTTAAATAAACTTGTTCTTACAAAGAAATAAGTTATGAAGTTAACTTTTTTTCTTGCCTGCGCGTGAATAATTAAAGTATTGTCACTACTCTAAATTACCATCCATTGTTAACTTACATCATTAAATCTTGCCTCTTTGCTGAAGAATAATGAAAAATACACTTAATTAACAGTTATTGCAAGCTTTAGGCCATTGATAACACTGTTCGCAGAGTGAATTTCACAAGTGTGTTTTGTACAGCACTTGAAATTGCTTTGCTTGATACCCGACCCCTGCTTAGCTATGTAGGCATAACAAATTTTATTTCGGGGGAACAAATTCCCTTCTGAAAGTACGTCAATTCCGGTTAAGATTAGGTGGTTGCAAGCTGACAAAAACAGTGTTATCTTAATTTTTAAAAAACCAACACGGAGGGTGGAGTTACGACCGGAGGCAATTGCTTTGTTTCTTCCCTCCGCCCCCCAACTCCTGTTACAAGCTTAAAGCGCTTGACTGGATCTCCCCAATATCCGCACTTCTGGGTTTGGAAAGCTTCATTGCAGCATTTGGGAAGGAAGGGGGGGTGGGGGAAGAAGAGGAGAGGGCAGATTTTTTTTTTATTTTTTGCAACAGCTCCCCAAGGATAAAGCCAGTGATTTTGAGAAGATGACTCTTGTTAATATCCTTGTTGTTTCGATTAAGGAGGTGATAGATTCCCCCCCCCCCACCTTCCTTTCTAGGATATTGTTAAAGAGGTTTGCCAGCGCCATAAAGAATGTGCTGCATTCTTCAGATGAAATAAGGCCAATCAGCGGCATAATGAGGAAAGTAATATCTCCCCAGAGAGTCTGATTGGGTTTTCATCAAATCAGCCAACCTTTTCCAGTCATTTACACCAGTATTCACTTCATGCCGGGTGTTGTGCTGTCTCAGATCTTTTTCCTTAAAAAAAAAAATCCCCTTGTGATTATTATTACTGATAAACTGAATAATTGGAAGAAAGTTGATATACGTTTCCTGTATATGTTCTCCTTTTCTAGGATTAAGGATCGGAGGATCTTTATTAAAAGAGAAAATTCAGAGTCATCCCCATATATTCTGAAGCTATCGAATAACAAAACCCTTTGACCAACAACACAACAAGGAAAGGGGGGTGAAGATATGCTGTACACTAGTAGAGGATTTATCCTTCTCTGACAGTGCGTGGCCTTTTTATTTTTAATGCGCAGGGCTAGTCTCCCGCGGACTGCAGCTTATTTAGCACAAGGTCTACCACCCCGTGACAAGATACCCAATTCTTGTTGTAATTAGAGACTGACACATTTATTTTTTATTTATGCATTAATTTGGCTCTCCAGGATAAACCTCTAAAATGAGTCGTTTAATTTACCAGAGGCCGGGAGAAGCACAGTTACCAGGATGTTTCATTATTTTGCTTCTTTTCAATCAAAATGACTTGCACAGAATGCAAGTGCAGTGCTACACACACACACACACACACACAGCAGAACAGCCATTCAGTTGCACAATGAAGCTGGCACAACCCCAAATCGATGGCAACTCCTAAGCATATTCACAAGGAAGGTAAGTCTCAGCGACTGTACTTCACAAGGTAATTGACGCTGCAGTCATTGAAAGGGAAATGCATGAGAACACACGGCAATACAGTTGCCACTAGCTAGCACGTAAAGTGAATTGTCCTTGGAGGAATTTCAAGTCATGATGTTGCTGAAATTTGCATCTGAATCCCCCTTGGGATTGAAAGTTAGTGGTGAGAAGTGGGTTAAAGGGTTGGATGGAAATGGGAAATCACTGGGCCATTGTGGGACTAAAGAGCCAGAAGACTGAAGTCTGCCACCCCGAGCTATGTGGAATAAGAGTGGGATCAAAATGTTGAGGACCAGCGTGGTGTAGTGGTTAGAGTATCAGACTAGGATCTGGGAGACACCGGTTCAAATCCCCGCTCTGCCATGGGATACTTCCTGGGTGACCTTGAGTCAATCATTCTCTCTCAGCTTAAAATAACTCACAGGGTTGTTAGAAGGGTAACATGGAGGAGAAGAGAATGATTTAAACAGTTTTGGGTCTCCACTGGGGGAGCAAGGCAGGGTATAAAGGAAATCAATAACTAAACATTTATCCAGCTTGTAATGCTTAGCTGCTTTTCAGAAGCAGGACTTTTTCAGGGGTGGCACCTCATCTGTGGAGTGCCCTTCCATTTGAGACTCCACCTGGCACCTACCCTATTATCTTTTAGGAGCCAGGCAAAAGCATCTTTTCCCCCAGGCTTTTAACTGAGGAATTTGGCCTTTTAAATTCAATTTTAGTGTTCTTCTACTTGAGAAGTGTTTTATGAGACTTGTCTTAAGATTCTATATGTTTCAGTGTTGGGTTTTTAATAGTTGGTTCATTAATAGTTTGACGTTAATGTTCTTGCTGGGACTTACTTCGTAAGCCACCTTGAGCAAGGTCTATTTAGAGGAGGCATTAGGATCACTGTTCCCCCCCCTACTCCTACCATGTGCCCCCCGCCACCATTCACCTGGCCAGCGGGGAGGAAAGACAGGAGGACGGGCCTCCCAGATATGCTCTCAAGGTGGTGTGACAATGTCACTCCCAGGAATAACATCGTCATGCTGCTCCAAGAGTATTCCCATGCTTTGCAGTGGGCCGATTTTGGCCCCAAATGGGCTGAATCAGGTCCATTTGGTGTCCAAATCAGCCCAGTACAAAGTACACACACACTTCCAGGCCTGCGTGATGATGTCACATCCTGGAAGTGATGCCTGATAAATAAATCATTATGTAGGCCCCAGAAACCTAATTAAAGGATTCCATGTTTGGGCCATTAGCAGAGTCTGTTGTTTGGCATAGGAAGCTTGATTATAGTTGGTTGTGAGCTGATTCTTCTGCCTAGTATGTGTGCAGGACGGAAAATAATAAACCATACACCTGCTTTATATTTAGAAAGGAAATAAGAGTTCTTTATTGTAGGAATTCCATACTCTGATAGGAAAGGAGGAGAGAGACAGATCCTAACTACATATCTAGTCAAAGAATGGACATGGATGCCAGGACAAGGCCTGCATCCATGCTGCCAAGATGGAGAGGGGAGAAGGAGAGAGGTGTTGCCTGGAACAATGCCAGGAAGAGAAGAAGTGAGAGGGAGGAAGTCAGGAGGAGGAAATCCTGAGAATAGCAATCTAAAGGACAGTCATAGCAGTAACAGTAAACAGAGTGCCCTGTCCTCTCTACCTTTCTAACTCTTTGGTTTGTCCCCCTCTGAAATCTGAGGAAAGGGACAGCGCTGAATCCTCCTCTTCCAGCAATGCCATCATGCAGGCATGGGAACACGTGCACACAAAGAGGAATAATAATAAGGTGAGTGCCCGGTCCCCCTCTCCCTTCAGGAGGGTAAGAGGACCTGGCCACCCTAGGGGGCACTGAAACAATAAATTACAAAACATTTGTAATTGCCATTTCAACAAGGTGGGTCTCTGGCTTGGAATATTAACTGCATTTCCAGAATGTGCTGGTCATTCAGGAACTCTGGGACAGGTACAGTGCGTTCCTAAGGAGAGCTATACCCTTCTTAACCTGTTGATTTATATCCCACTTCGAGCTCTTAATTGAAGAGAAGCAGTGTATAAATTCAATAAATAAATCCATCAAAATGGACTTCAAAGTGCTTAAATTGGTAGAACTCTGCTTAGCATTGCACAGGTAGTTGTCTAGAACATAACATATGCTCAGCTGCACCACAGATGTAAGGAACCCTGGAACATGTCTGTTCAAGGGTGACCATGTGAATGTCAGGTGCCGTGCAAAACTACATTTTCCATAGTTGTTGTTGTTGGGGGGGGGGACTGTAATTTCTACATTCCAAGATCCAGGAAAGAAATGGCCTTATCAGGGAGCAAGGTAACAGTACTAGATAAATTATGGATGAAAGGAAAAGAGCAGCAGAATAAGGCAGGCTTTAAGGGTCTGTGAAAGGAATGCTGGGGGGGGGGTCATGTCATTGGAAATTGGCTGCACCTAAACCAAATGGAATTCTCCCATCATTAATTTCAAGAAAAAGATTGTTCGGATGAGGCATAAATAACTCTCACAAGAGTCTCACGTAGACACACACACACACCCCGTAGATTTGTGTATATTTACAGACGTGCATTTTCCTTCCCATCATTACATTGTTCACTGCAAGACACACGCACGTTCTCCTGGAAACCGACCTGCTATGTGTTGCAGTCACGTAGCTCACGTCAGACCAGATTTAAATTTCGTTTGCTTATGCTTCAGGTGAAAGACCCACTAAAACACATGGAGTGTTCTACATGGGTTCTCACCCAGAAAGCATGGATCATTTCCACACCATCACCAGCAATCTCTTGCAAGCCATAGCTGATCCACATGGCAAATCGACTGTGTGTGTGTTTAGCGGTCACTATGACCAGACAGCCTCCGCATATATGAAAGCACCTTATACTGAAGGAGCCCATTGGTACAGCTAGCTCAACATTGTGTCAGGCTATGGATGACAGGATACAGCAGACAGATCTCTGGACCATTGCATCAAGACATAGGTTCCTGGTTAAATGGTTTTTTATTCAGAAATCAGATCATTTCCATATACAGGTCCATAGTTTACTTAGAAACAAGAAAGCTTCCAAGCAGTACAGCTTCCTTGAAAGGAATAGGGACTTAAGGAAAGTACAGGGCTAAACACTCAAACAGTCCCCTCCTCCCTAACCCACAAGTTTGAGCGGGAAGAAGTCTGGGAATCTCTGCTTGGGTTTATCCACCAGCTAGACAAGACAAGAAGAGGCATAACAGAAGCGGTAACATTTCAGACACTACAAGGTCATTTCATAGATACAGAGGAGTTAGCCGTGTTAGTCTGTAGTAGCAAAATCAAAAAGAGTCCAGTAGCACCTTTAAGACTAACCAACTTTATTGTAGCATAAGCTTTCGAGAATCACAGTTCTCTTCGTCAGATGCATGGAGGGCAAGAAGAAACTGGTCAGATATATAGGTGGAGAGGGGAGGGAGGAGTAGATGCAAACAGTAGCTTCTGAAATGGAGATCAATTTGCTTCTGTTAAGGAAGTCAGTTACTTCTAATAATGAGATAACCATTCATAGTCTCTATTCAATCCAAGCCTGACTGAGGGCCGAGCTACACATGACGAATGACACTTGAACGGCAAGTGGATTGAGTGGAGAGCAAGTGAACACGGAGAAATACACTTGCCGTTCAAGTGTCATTCGTCACTTGTAGCTTGGCCTTGAGTCAAATTTACATATGAATTCCAATTCAGCAGCTTCCCATTGGATTTTGTTTTTGAAAGGTTTCTGTTGAACTACAGTGACCTTTAAGTCCTTGATGGAATGTCCTGGTAGATTGAAGTGTTCTCCCTCTGGTTTCTGGATGTTGCCATTTTTAATGTCAGATTTGTGTCCATTAATTCTTTTGCGCAGAAGTTGGCTGGTTTGTCCAATGTACAGAGCAGATGGACATTGTTGGCACATGAGGGCATATATCACATTGGAGGATGAGCAGTTGTAAGAGCCAGAGACAGTGTAGTTGACGTCATTGGGTCCTGTAGTTGTATTTCCTGGGTAGATATAAGGGCAGAGCTGGCATCTGGGTCTATTGCAGGGCCTGGTACCTGTGCTGGTGACTCTGCTAGCCGATTCATGGTTGTAGGTGAGAAGTCGTTTAAGGTTGGGGGGGCTGTCTGTAGGCAAGGAAAGGTCTTCCACCCAGGGCTTATGAGAGTGAGGCATCATTTTCCAGGATGGGTTGTAGATCACTGATTATACGTTGGATGGGTTTGAGCTGGGAACTATAGGTGACAACCAGTGGTGTTCTGTTGTTAGTTCCTTTAGGTTTGTCCTGGAGCAGGCTGTTTCTGGGTACTAGTCTGGCCCTGTCGATTTGTTTCCTCACTTCGTTTGGTTGGTACTGTAGTCCCAAAAATGCTTGATGTAAATCTCTTAAGTGGGAGTCCCGATCAAGAGCATTGGAGCAGATACGATTGTAACATAAGGCTTGTCTGTAGACAATAGACTGAGTGGTATGTTTAGGGTGGTAGCTGGAGGCACGTAGATATGAGTATCGGTCTGTGGGTTTCCGGTATAAGGTCATTTCAGTGAGCTTCAGATAAATACACAGCTTATACAGCTGCATTCTCAGGCAGGGAGGAAGAGAAACGAAAGTGATGCATATAGCATTTGCAATATGAAATCAAACCATAGTATTGACAATTAGCATCTCCTAGAACAATGGCATGGATGGAGGGGTACAGACAAACCTGACACATTGCTCAGGCAGAAAGATGACTTTTTCCACCCATCTAGTTTCGTAGACATTTTAATCCCAATCTTTCTCCAAGAACCACAGCATAGCATGCAATCTGATAGTTTCGGGTGGGTAGCCATGCTGGTCTGGGGTAGAACAGGAAGAGTCACATCCAGGAGCACCTTAAAGACCAACAAGATATTCCAGGGTATAAGCTTTCTAAAGTCAAAGATCCCATCTTCAGATGCAAGTAGGAATGGAAATCCCTGAGCCTTTATATCCCAGCCAGAAGGTGGGAAAGCTATTCCAAGGAAGGGTGACAGGATGCCAAGGTACAATGCAGCCGGAATATGTGGGAGGGGTGTAGCAAAGGAAGATGTCAGGACAGGATGTCAAGGGAAGATTACAGTGTGAGATTGCTGAAACAGAATTCATTCACAAATTTAGAACCATGGGCCCCCTTGCCAGGGCTGAACACAGACGTAGGATTTTTATCTCATACAGATGCTAATTTCTGCTGTAAACAAGCTGCATTGTACCTTTGCATCCTCCTGTCCCTCTTCTTTGCAGCACCCCTCCCACCTTCTGGCTGGGATATAAAGGCTCAGGAATCTCCCTTCCTACTTGTGTCAGTTGAAGGGAGCTTTGACTCTTGAAAGCTCATACAATGAAAATCTTGTTGAGTCTTTTGAGGTGTTACAGGACTTCAATCTTTCCCCATTCTGTCTTCATAAAAACCCTGAGAAGAGAATGATTGGGCCACCCAATGGGCTTTTAGGGCTGGGTTGGCATTTTGGTGTAGTAGTTAAGAGCAGCAGGACTCTAATCTAGAGAGCCAGGGCCGATTCCACATGGCTTACCTGAAGGTGGTGATGTTGCAGATCATACTGGAAAAAACGCGGAAGATCGCATTTTCTCGTGTGAGAAAACGTGATCTTCTGCGTTTTTTCCAGCATCATCTGCAATGTTCCGCAACGTCCCGGCTTCAGGTAAGCCATGTGGAATCAGCCCAGGTTTGATTCCCCGCTCCTCCGCTTCAAGCCAGCTGGGTGACTTTGGGTCAGTCACAGCTCTCTCAGCCCCACCCACCTCACAGGGTGATTGTTGTGGGGATAATAATAGCATACTTTGCAAACCACTCTGAGTGGGCTTTAAGTTGTCCTGAAAGACAATCAAATGGTGGTGGTGGTGGTGGTGGTGGTGGTGGTGGTTGTTGTTAAACCCAGGTTGTTCACAGCCAACACTCTAACCTATAAACCAATGGTCATTATCCCATAGATTGGTACTAAGCTTTGGGGAGGAGCTGCCTTTGGGAAGGACTTGCCACTAGCAAACATGCATGGAAAGCAGACGGTGACAAACTCTTTGGGTCTTTTTACATTCACATGGAGAGGAGAAGCAGGACGGGGAAGAGCTGGTCACACAGCGGTGGTGGAGATTCCTTTTTAGTCATGTGTTCCTCCTCTTCCTAGACATGACTCTGATGTCATGTTATTTCACCTGCTTGCCCCTCAGTGGGTTGTGTTGTCATGTGGGGTTCCAAGTACGTCCCAGGTCTGGAAAGATTAAAGACCATCGCTCTGTCCAATGCTGGCTTTCCAACCTCCTTGAAGCAGAGATGTAGAGATTAGCATGCACCTTTTTGCAGAGCTTGGAGCTTCAGCGCACCCCCTTCAGCGCACCCCCTCCACCTTGTGGAAAGGTAGAGTTCTCGGGTGGTAGAGAGTGGTGACCCCTGCTGTGGTTTTCATGGCAAAGACTAACAGAGGTAGTTTGCCATTGCCTGTCTCTGCAACCCTGGTCTTCAGTGGAGGTCGCCCATCCAATTACTAACCAAGGTTGACCCTGCTTAGCTTTGGAGATCTGGCAAGATTGGTCTTGCCTGGACTATCTAGGTCAGGGAATAGAGTTCTCTGGTTGGTAAATCAAAAGAGCTTTTTACTTAGAAAGGAGGCTATATGGTAGGCAGGTGGTCTCAAAGAGATGCTTGACGAATGAGTTAGGGACCATAGACTTCACCACTATGTTGCCTTATGTACTATCTATTGCTTTAAATATGTGCTCCTATGTGTTACCTGTTGCTTTAAGTATGACCCTACTGGGTAGTTCTATGTTGTCTAATGTCAGTTCTAGAATTGCTTATGCTCTGTTTCAGCATTTCTTCATCTCTGTATTGATTTTTTTGCTAAAGTTATATTGCCTTTATTTGCCATATGGCATTGTTTATTGAAATGTTCTTAATATTGACTGTACTAATCTCACACTATGCAATCCGCCTTGTGTCTCAGTGAGAAAGGTGGACTATAAATGACATAAATAAATAAATAAATAAATAAATAAATAAATAAATAAATAAATAAATAAATAAATAAATAAATAATGCGGGAATTGTTATTCTATAAATAACAATACTTTAATAACACCATGAACCAGCGATGTCCATTTGTATATAGCTTTTCAACTTGCTCTCCTGAAATTTTCTGCCTGATAACCACATCCTTTCCTTAGTCTCTGGTTTACTTGTTTCTTCCTACTGGTAGTATGTAGCACATGGAGGCCTGTACCAGGTAAACCAACCTTTACTCCTGAGCCACTCTGCTCTGCTCTAAAGTGTATTGGGAATTGAGGACTAAGTTGGAACAACATGGAATCAGTTGAGTTCAGATTTCCAGCTGCGTAAATTAGCATAGCGCTGTTGAAGTCAATGGAGTCACATCAGTTGACACCAGTAGATGGTCTCGAGTCAGTATGTGTCATTTATGCAAATGAAAGTAAATGACTGGCTTGCAGCAGGGTTACAGTCTCACAGAACTAATCAGCCATTTCTTATGGTTCTCTCTTTCTCTTTTATAAAGAAACCTTATAAAAGATACCCAGCAGCACCCACCTCAGTGCTTCTAGTGAGGAATTGCTAGTAATCCACGGTGCTCCCAATGAATGCAAAGGTGAATTTTCCTTTTTCTTTTTTCACACAGAGGCACTTGTCTACTGGTACTTTAAATCATAATTTTGCCAGTGGTTCAAATAGCATTGATAGATACTGAAAGGGGGCAGGCTTAATAGAGAGCCAGTTTGGTGTAGTGGTTAAGAGCAGCAGGACTGTAATCTGGAGAACCGGGTTTGACTCCCCACTCCTCTGCTTGAAGCCAGCTGGGTGACCTTGGGCCAGTCACAGCTCTCTCAGCCCCACCCACCTCAGAAGGTGTTTTCTTGCGGGGATAATAATAACATACTTTATAAACTGCTCTGAGTGGGTATTGTTGTCCTGAAAGGCGGTATATAAATCGAATATTATTAACACCTTTTGTTGGTTTTGGAATGATTTGGGTACTTTTAATACAAACCAGCCTTTTATTTTAAAAACAATCACCGGCAGGGATTATAGGGGAGAAAGAAGTTTGGGAAATAAAGGGAGATTTGCAAGGGATAGGATTCTACCCCCATCTGCTCATTCTAGCAACTGGGACCACACCCAAGGTATTGCCACATGTTAGGGATGCCGTGAACTTCACAGTTTGGCAGATGAACATACCATTCTTTGAGCCATGAACACTTGAGAGCTGAGCCTCGGATCTCCTTACCTTCTCACCATCTGACAAGAACAGTTGCCAAACAGCTCTGTGGCTGAAGTGGCAGAGTTTCCTTTCATTCTCTCTTGCAAGTTGCACACACTGCCCATCTGCATTGTAGGTGAATTCAGTTATCCCTGAGTGATGTGGAGTGTGGGGGGGGGGGACACATGGTGCCCCATAAGGCAGTGCAAAACCATGCTTGCACGAAATGACCTCAACAATAACATGATGGAAATAAAGACCGAATGGCAATAAAAAAAATAATGTTTTGAGCATTCTGTGAGAGTTTGGTGGGCATGGGTTATTTTTGGCTGGGGTTGTTAATAGAATACAGTCCTAATTGCTTACCTTGTTTTGTGTTTGGGGCCATTTTCTACACTTGTTGGAAATATACGCACATTGAGCTTAATCCCAAATTGTCCTTTTGTTCCCCAAAGGAGCTCTTTTCTAAGTTGAAGAATGTCTTTAGATCCAATTCCAAGGTTTTGATCCAGCCTAGTCTTTTAACATGGATCTTCTCCCTGCTATTTCGTTCCTCCTTTGCCCTCACTTTCCTGACCCTCGCTGGCCTTCACTGGCCTTTAATCCTGTTGTCTGGGGCAAACCACATGAATTCTGTTGATGCTACCAAATGCTACACTGGTGTAATGATGCCCCCGGTACTTTTAAGTAAAATCACGCAGATTGTCTCAGCAATTTAAATTAAAGAATACCATGACTGAGGGGACACAGAAGGAAAGTGACCCTAAGAAGAAGCAACATCAAGATGTGCCGCAAAAGTGGGATAAAGGGGAATGATATTTGAAGAGAGTACAGTTTTGGTTTTGTTAATCTGTTCAAAATCCATCTTGAGTCTCAGTGAGAAAGACAGGCTATGAATAAAGCAAATAGATTAGAGTATACCTTACTTTACCTCTATTTCCCTTAGGAATAAAAATGTGTTGTTGTTTTTGTTTGTTTGTTTGTTTGTTTGTTTGTTTGTTTTTTAAGCAACCTTGATTTCCAGGAGACGTAACACCTTCCATATCTGATCTGCTATTACTAGTGTCCTTATTGGACACCAGGAGCAGCTGATACAAGAGGCCTTCCTCTTTACAGATCAATGACAATGGGAGATCCAGGTACACAAATACATTTAAAATGTTTTTGGTGAGTTTCTGACCCACATGTGTGCTGTGATTACACATCACAGTCCTGAATGAAGTTTGTGGGCATTATAGGGTTGTTATGAGAAATTCTCTTAATTCCTCTTTACCCAGTTTCTCCCTGAAATCCAACGATCCTTCTCTTTTCCTCATTTTAGGAATTTGGAGTCAGTTTCTAATCAATTCCTTCTTGATCAAAGAGAAATCTGAAGAGAGGAGGAGCAGGAAGGGAGGTTGTGCAGATGTCAGAATTTCACTCTGTAGATGCTCAGAGGCATGCAATGCCTTCCCAAGCCTTTGTATCTTCCTCCTAGAGCAACATCCTGGAGCGTATAACATAAAACAACTGGAAGGGCTGAAGTTACAAAAGGGCACTTGGATTCCTCTTCAATGAGAAATGAAAAATAAATGAAGGAGAAATCCTGCTCTTAAAAGAGAAAAAAATAAGTAAGAGGAACCTGATCTTGTCGTGCCTTGGCTCTGTCTCTCCTGATGTAAATTGTTTTCTTTTTGAATGCCAATAAAAGGTGACTGACTGACTTAAGAGGAATTAATGGCTATATCTAAAAAAGTAAATTTCAGAAAAAGGAATTCCCCACCCCATAATAACCCTAGGATATTGCCACCCAGCAATCTGGGAGGTATTCATATTCAATGTTGGAAGAGAAAGCCAGGTGAGGGGGGTGGGGTGGGCATGAGGATGGAAAAGGAACATGAGAGAAAGAACACGTTCAGCATGCGAAAGTTTTCAAAATTAACCGACTTCCATTCACCCCGTTCCTCCCACACTGCTCAGCAAATGATTCAGAGCCTTCACCGTGATTTCATCTGTGCAAGCTCTAATCCACTTACTTAATGAAATACATAATTAACATATTATAATTGCAGTAAAGATGGTTTTGACAGAAATCATTTCCCGTATCTAATACCGTGGTAATTTAATCTGTTCCCCACTCCCTAACACGACCCTCCGTGATTAAGTTTCATAAGAATTTTTTTTGATTGATTGATTCATCTGACGTGCCTGGGCCCTGCTAAAGGAGTGGTTGTCAGTTTCCCGAGAGTCATGTGACGTGGTGGCAGATGGCTGCTCAGAGGCTTTTGCTCTGCCTTTCTGTGTGGTCTTTTCTCTCTCCTCCTCCTTCTTCTACTTGGCTACTCTCCCTCTCATTTTTTAAAATGTCCTGATAATCCAAATATATCTAGCCTTAATCCACTCAGCCATTATGTGTTTTTAGAGGCTGCCTTTTACTTGTGTATTTATGGCTCTTGATTCAGGAGAGACAAACTGGGTTGTTGATGGAGGTTGACTCACAGTGCAATCCTAAGCAGAGTTGCACCCTTCTAAACCCATGAGCTGCAGTGGACTCAGAACGGGGTAGCTCTATTTAGGATTATGCTGCAACTTTTTGTTAACTTGCTGAATTTACTAGTAGACATGGGCATGAACCAGAAAAAAAAATGAACCATGGGGGTCACGGTTCATGGGGTTTCCATGAACCAGGAACCAGGAACTAGCATGGGACTGGGCCCAGTTATAAACCACTTTGTGGTTTGTGGTTCATGAGGTTTAAATGCCCCTTTCTGGCAGGGCCCTTTAAAGGGCCCTTTCCTGCCGCATGCAAGGGGCGGGACCCTTTAAACTATAAGCTTGCAGGTGGGGGAATCCCCCCTGCCGCCTGACAGCTGATAGTTTAGAGGGACCTGCTGCTTACAAGGCAGAGCCCTTTAAATGGCCCAAACCTGAGTCCACACACCCCCAGCCCCAGCCCCAGCCCCAGCCCCACCCCCAAGCCCCAGCCCCCCACTTACCTTCCCTCTGATGCTGGAGTGGTGGAGGCCTCCTTCACTGCTCTGCAGGCCTGCGCAGCAGAGGAGAAGGACGAAAACACCCTTTCCTCCCCTCAAATGGCAGCCACGCCCCTCAAATGGCAGCCTTGGGGAAATGGTCGTTTAAACTGTCCCTTTAATACGAACCAAACGAACCAGTAGTCCAGTTCATGGAAGTTCGTGAAAATGAGCTTCCATGAACCCTGGTTCGCAAACCGTGAGCCAGGCAGGTTCGTGGGGGTTTTTGGTTCATATTTAGGTTCGTGCCCATCTCTATTTACTAGCAAAAGATGTGTGGATGGGAAGGATCTTGGGTGGATTTAGAACATAATGAGATACGCTTATGGAAGCTACGTCTTTCAATTGCTGCCTGCCATGATAGTTAGATGGAACTTCCATGTACTGATGGAGTCTACATTGGTTGCTGGAGAAAGATACAAGGACAGAGATGCTGCCCTAGGGCCTTGTTTGGGAGCACTGAGAAGTAGCTGCTTGACTGTATTGGAAAAGAATGGTTGGTTGGCTGAGACTTGGTCTGACCTATGATTGTGCCTTAATGTTCACCTGTTTCCATTTTAAAAACAAAAGAATGATTTGAGGGTAGAGGATAATTCCTTTTTTCAAAAAAATGACCACTCATAATGTTCAACTTTTCCATATCTGTTCATTGCATTGTTTTCCCAGCCTGCTGCTGCTTCAAAGCCGTTTTTGGATAGCCATTCACTCTTTCTCCTTCTCCTAACCAATCAGGAATCACCTAGCAAAAGTAATAATATTGAATAGTCAATCAAATCAGTCTGTGTGCTGGAGTCATTGACAGCAATGTTGCCTGCATTGGTCATATCAGTGGTCCCAATCAACCAAGACTGGGGAGCACTGGGTCCTGAATAGACTATTTTTCTCTCTATCTTTTCACAGAGATCCAAAGAAAAAATGTTAAGTGGAAGTGGGACACCTTTCCATGCCGAGGAAACAGCTTGTGAGACTCAGTGTGGCATATTCCGTACATGGTGGCCTGCAATCTGGGAGATCCAGGTTTCAGGTTTGAATCTCAACCCTGTTATAAAACATTCTAATAGAGCAGAGTTGCACCACTCTATGTCCATTTAAGCCAATAGGCTTAGAAGGGTGTCGATTCTGTTAAGTGGAAGTGGGACACCTTTCCATGCCGAGGAAACAGCTTGTGAGACTCAGTGTGGCATATTCCGTACATGGTGGCCTGCAATCTGGGAGATCCAGGTTTCAGGTTTGAATCTCAACCCTGTTATAAAACATTCTAATAGAGCAGAGTTGCACCACTCTATGTCCATTTAAGCCAATAGGCTTAGAAGGGTGTCGATTCTGTTTAGGACCCCACTTTGGGCTAGTAACTCTTCCACACTGGAGCTGGTGGCGGCAGCACGGGCAGCTGAACAGAGGGCTGGGAGGCCACCCACACCATTTGCCTGCTCCGCTGATGGGGCGGCTGGCTTGCCGCGAGTGCAGGACAGAGAGTGCATGGCAAGCCAGCCACCCCGTCAGTGAGGTGTGGACAGCATCCCAGCCCTCCGCTCAGCTGCCCATACTGCCGCCACCAGCTCCACAGCGCACCATGCACCAGGGCAGCCGGCTTGCCACGCGGGCGGCATGTCTCCGGCCCCCTGCGTGATGATGACACGCAGTGTTGGGCGCGCACACACAGTGCACGTGCGGGGGAAATTCCAGACTTGGGTTGCCCTGGGTGCTGGGCTGGCAACGCTAAATCCAGCCCTGATTGATATAAAGCCAGATTTTAAAAAAAAAAACTTTGTGTGAGGAAGCCTAAAAGGAGAACCATTCCTAAATTCCACCCCCTGTCCAAACTGTCAAGCCCTGTCTGGGCTGACCTAGAGGTGGAGACAGGCGCCAGGAGGCGCCAGCAGGGCAGGCTGATCTCTGTTGGGATGCAGCCTGGAGCAGCAGCAGTAGCAGCTATATGATTTTTAAACCACGCTGCTTTTTCTGGTGCCAGAAGTGGCCACCTTCTTCCCCTGGGACCCCAGGACTTTTGCAATTTTTTTCAAATCATCATTTTCATGGTGTCATATTGATGCACTGTTGTAGCAATACATTCAGCAGATTCTCTGAATTCCCAGCCTTCATTTTTTAAAAAGAGTCTCTCTAACGATACCTTACATGAGTAGGATCAAGTGAAAGAGATTACACCTGTTCTCCCATTGTGGATACATGTGCACCACTAAGGATGCACTTGAATATAAGACCACACAGAAAGAAAGTCAGTTGAGCATCCCCAGGGCTTTTTTTTCTGGGAAAAGAGGTAGTGGAACTCAGTGGGTTGTTCTCGGAGAAAATGGTCACATGGCTGGTGGCCCCGCCCCCCTGATCTCCAGACAGAGGGGAATTTAGATTGCCCTCCACGCCGTCGAGTGGCATGGAGGGCAATCTCAACTCCCTTCTGTCTGGAAATCAGGGGATGGGGCCACCAGCCATGTGACCATTTTCAAGAGGTTCCGGAACTCCGTTCCACCGCTTCCAGCTGAAAAAAAGCCCTGAGCATCCCCATCTAAGATGTCTTGTGTAGAGAGACTCTAAGTCTCTAGCCCCTTCTGTTGCAGACGTATAAGGAAAAAGGCATATCTCCACAATAGAACAAGGAGAGACTTACTAAAAAAAAAATGCCTGGAATTCAGAGAACCTGCTGCATGTATTGTTACAATGATAGCTCATTACAACTCTATGAAAATGATTTTTAAAAGAAAACAAAATCTGGAGGGGGAGATGGATGGAAGGATGGAGGAGTGGTTCAATGATGAAGAAGATCCAATCACTGAAAAGTGGGCTGGAGGAGGATGGGAGCTGGAGGGACAAACAAAGCTGAAAGAAGCATTACACACGCGGAAAAAAAATGATTCCAAATAGGCTTGCAGGGTAAAGATGGTCTCAAAAGAACCTGAAAAAACTGGGGGGAAACCAAAACACCCGAAGCAAAAACTAAAGGCAAAAAAAATGTATGTAGAAATCAGGGAATAAATCGAAGCCGTGTGCGTCCAGAACCGATGGAAAAAACTTTGGGGAGTGGGCAACACATACCAGCCATGTTTCTGAATGGAGGTGACTCTTTCTTAGGTGCATTAATAGAGCTCGTGAATTGTACATTGAGTGATTCTTGGATTGAAGAAGTAGACCATATGCTTTGAGTGTAGAAAGCTCCCTGGCATTTCAAGCTAAAAGGACTGTTAAATATTAGGTGATGTGAAAAACCTCTGCCTCTCGTTTCTCTGGGGAGCTCCTACCAATCAGAGTAGGCAATACCAACCTTGATACCAAGATCTGAGTCAATATAAGGCAGCTTTGTGTGTATGTTTAACATGCATAAGCCCAATGGAATGATGTTCCCCTGTATGTTTGCCAAAGTCAGAGCCTGGGCATCTTACAAAAGCTGCATCAAATGTTTTTGATCCAATGACTTCAAGGACCAGGGTAAGGTTGAACCTGGCAACCAGTAAGAGGGTTGGGTAATGGTGGGAGGGCCAGCATCATGAGTGCAATGATGTGGCTTCTGGGAGAAACCCAGAAGTGATGGTGGTAGCTCTAGGAATAACCAGAATGTCTATGGTAAAACCATAGACTTTCTGGCAATTCCTAGAACCATTTTTATTTATTTATTTATTTATTTAATATTTTTATTCCACCCTCCCCGCAGATGGGCTCAGGGCAGATTACAACGATTTTAAATTATGTAAATAAATTTTACATTACAAAACAGTAAAAGCATTTTAAAAAACATTTAAAGACATTTTAATGTCTTAAAAACTCACAATGTCGGTGAGCTTTTCCCATTTTTCCCCAGCCACCACTTAGAGCAATGGTGGCCAATGGGAGCTTAGGGGAAGGGATAGAGAGAAAGGAGGAAAGTATTGAGCGGAATAATATGCTATTTCCTATTTGTAAAAAGCAGGGCTTTTTTTCAGCAGGAACGCAATGGAATGGAGTTCCGGAACCTCTTGAAAATGGTCACATGGTTGGTGGCCCCGCCCCCTGATCTCCAGACAGAGGGGAGTTTAGATTGCCCTCCACGCCGCTCAATGGTGCTGAGGGAAATCTAAATTCCCCTCTGTCTGGAGATCAGGGGGCGGGGCCACCAACCATGTGACCATTTTCTCCGAGGGCAACCCACTGAGTTCCACCACCTCTTTTCCCAGAAAAAAAGCCCTGGTAAAAAGTGTAACAAGATGCTTACTATGTTTAGTAGTGCTATAATAGCAGTATAATGGTATGCTTTTTGTAAAATTAAGTATAACTTGCATCAGGCCTTTGGGAAAGGCAGGCTATAAGTTCTGATAAATAAAAATAAGCAATGTGATTCAAATATACTTTTTTATTTTAAAAAAGGAGGAGGGTGTGGGCTGGTTCGTCTGAGTTGATAACATTGCTATAGGTATTGCGATATATATAAAATGATGACCAGGAATTCATTTAGAATGCCACAGCCTTTTTTGTTTGTTTTTTGCTGTTTAATCTTCAGAATATACAATAGCCAGTCTTTAAACCTTGACAAAATCCTCTCTCTGAAATCAGAAAAGAACCCCAGCCCTGAAGGCCATGTTAATAAATAAGGACATAATCTACCTTTCTCTTCCCACCACCATCACCACACAGACATGTGGTGTGTGTCTCCATCCCCCCCCCTCCCCAAAAAGTGTATTTTCAAGAAGGCCTCTGAAAAGGTAACATTGCTCCAGAGCTTTCATATCTCCAACAGTAAAGTTGAGTCAGATTCTCTGCTGTGTTTCTTCCCCCCACACACACACTGACCTCCATGAAGAAAGAGGGGGAAGGGGGTTTCTTTGTGAGTGGCAACTGTACACGGACACCACCGCCTCAACTGCCAATACGTTATGAGGCCTTGGTAACAATCTGGAGTCTCCGGGGAACTCTGCCTGCAGTTCAAGTGAGTATCAGACAGAGAGAAAACAATTTCTGGTGCCAATAACGCAGCACAGATGAAAAATGTTTTAATATTTGAAGCTGCTTTATGGCAGAAGCAATGACAGTGATCGAGTCAATGTCAGCTTTTTTCCTTTAAATGTCATCTTTCGTCTACGAGTTTTTCCCCCCCCCCCCTTGCTCCGGAGGCAAGCAAACCCGGTGCCTGGCTGTTTGCAACCATTGATCATTGATAGTATTCTAAATGGAAAGCTTGCCAGAAGACTAGAAATTCTGGAATTTATTAGGATTTCTTTAAGAGGCACTTTAGCTCAACAGTTCTCATTACCGTCTTTACAGTGTTACTTATTTTTCTTTTTATGTCATGTGATTTGTAAAGGGTTGGTACTTGGAGAACAATACGCGATTAAAGCAGCAGTTCGGCGATCGGAGGAAAGAGGATTCTCAGTAAGGGCTAAAAAGTGCATTGTGGAGTGTGTTTTAACAGCAGAAAAAGTCTGTCTCCATTGTTTGAAAAGCGCTTGGTATTTTTAAAATTATTATTAAGTAAGGCCATTTTTGCAATTATAGAAGCAGCTTTACATGCTGGCATTGGAGAGATGCCTTGATTCAGTGTGTACTAAAGATGTACTTGTATCTGACGAAGAGAACTGTGGTTCTCGAAAGCTTGTGCTACAATAAAATTGGTTAGTCTTAAAGGTGCTACTGGACTGTTTTTGATTTTGCTACTACAGACTAACACGGCTAACTCCTCTGGATCTAAGGATGGAACGATGCTCAACTAAGTGTTATTGCTGAAAGCCACATATTCGTATCTAGTCTTTCTCCTCTCTTGTAATGATTACATCTCATATCCAGACATAATCACAAACCAGTATGGTATAGTGGTTAAAGTGTTGGACGAGGGCAGGAGAAACCGCATTCAAATACCAGCTCTGTCTTAAACCTCCCTGTGTGACCTTGGGCCAGTCACTGTCTATCAACCATTGGGATATATTGAGGATGTGATGTGGGGAATGGAGAACCACTATTCTGCTTTGAGGAAAAGCAGGACAAAAAATGTGATTAGGTGGATTTCCCCTGCTGTTGTGTAGGAAAACACAGCAATTTAAGGTGATTCAGCATGTAGGGCAGTAAGTGGTGGCAGCTCTGTCCTGAATGTAAAGAGTAACTCAATTCTAATATGATACATACTTAATGTTCCCCCTGTGCTCCGGGGTTAGAACATCTGAGAGCCAAGTTACACGTGATGCCTGACACAGGTTGGACACTTGTCAGCTTCCCACAAGTTTTGATAGGAAATGTAGGCGTCCTGGTCTTGCAGCTTGGCTCTTCATTTAATTGAAGTTTACAAAGTGGCAGTCTATGGGATGGAGAACATGTGGTCGGGAGGGGAGTGCAGGCGTCGGGCTCTCACCAGGTGCCCCCCTTCTCCTCTGCTGTGTGTGTGTGGGGGGGGGGTATGTAAACTTCAATTAAATGGAGAGCCAAGCTGCAAGACCAGAACACCTACATTTCCCATCAAAACTTGAGGGAAGCTGACAAGTGTCCAACCTGTGTCAGGCGTTACTTGTAGCTTGGCTCTGATTTGCATTCAGAAGATCCTCGATCCAATCACTGACCTCTCCAGTTCAAAAGATCAAGTACTGGGGGATGTGGAAGATCTCTCCCTAAGACCTCAGAGTAGACAGTACTGACTTAGACCCTATATGAATCTCTATGAGATGCCTCAGTGCATGTTCGTCAAGTGTAGGGAGACGCAATGTTAGCCGGGAAGCGTAGTTTAAAAAGACAGAGCCGGTGGAGATTGCTACTCATAGGATTTGTTAATTTCATTTTCACCTCCTCAATTTCTGTCAATTTCATCTCTTCAGTCTAAAACTGTGTGGCATCACAGCCAGATGACAGCGAGGAATGGAAATTGGCTGGAGCTGCCTTCCAGAGCTGGGACCTAGAGATGTTATAATAGGTGGAAGTTTCCTTTCTGGCATTTCACAGCCCCTTCACACAGCTCCAGTGACTAGCAAAGCCTTTGCCCTGTCACCGGCTCTGTCTTTTTAAACTACCCTTCCCGGCTAACATTGCAGCTCCCAACACGTGTTCTTCACACGCCAGATGTCTTGTGTAGAGAGACTCTCAGTATAAGACAGCTTCATGTGTCTCACCGGAAATATTCCTTTATTCCTTTCATTGGGCAAAGCTGTTCTGCATAAACATTCCTTGCAAACACAGACTAGATTTGTCCGTCAATCCTTACATGCTTGGTATCTCTTTATGTGCCTCAAGGTGTGCACAACACCCTTGATGGATGATAGTCTTTCTACAATATGTGTTAAAGGTCTCCCTACCCTACCTTGGCTGTAACAAACATTTGTCCTGTTAAACTAATGTGCAATGCCCCCCCCCGCACCCCTCAGGCCTTGATGGCTTTTCACTTGTATTCATTTACAGTGACAGTATTCTAAAGGTGCCAGCTAGGAGTGGTTTAAGAGCTTTATTAACATTGAGCACATTTGTGTGCTTATGTATAAGTGATTATTCTTCATTCGGTTAGAAAGCATCCATTTACGGCCATAGAGGAGCCTAAATGTTTTTTTGGTTCCTGACGTGTTTCCATTGGCACAGAACTTGTTCAAACAGGTATGTTAGTTCTTGGCTGAGATGTCTGACATTCAAGCTTTATTACAGAGCAAGGTTCCCAGGGGATGTGAATTATAGTTAGTATCAACCTTGGTGTGCTAAAAGCATCATTCAGCCTAGTTGATTATGGAATTTACTCGGGAGTTCTGGGCCTGAAGATCCATCTACTGAACGGCTTCTTCTTTATTTGTGTGGTCACAAGGCAGACAAAGAAGGAGGGGAAATACTCAGGCCATTGCAGAGAAGGATAAAGCAAAGAAATAAAAGATCTGGCAGACTTCGGAGCTAGCAGCGAGTTTTATTGCCACCATTTAGATCAAATTAATTCTGTCCTGCTCTTTCATAAACTATCAAGGGCAGGGCTTGAAAAATCGAAGAGAAACTTTCGAGGCAAGTTTAAATTAGACTCTCTAAAAGAGAGTTTTCTGGCTGAAGCAGAAAGGAAGAGGGTTTTTTCTTCCTTTAAAAAAAACTCTTTCATTGACTCTGAATTTCTCTTTCCAGCAATGTTGGAAAAGATACTTCTCCAGGCAGCTATTTGCATGGAGGATGGCTGACGTGCAAAATTTGGTCCTTATGCACATTGCTGATGAGAATTTTAAAAACCCAGTTATCCAGAGCTTACATTTCTTGGGACTCCACTGCTTGCAGTGTCCCAGTGCCTTTGCAATATAACCCATTTTCCAGCTAGGTGTACATGAAGTTGGATGTACGTGAAGTTGGATTATAAGCCACAGACTAGCCTTAGGTGAACAGGAAGGAACAGACACAGTTCGAGTTAGTTGGATGCTGGCCTTCCTTCCCTGAAGACTCTACATTCTGGGGAAGATGATAACCCCTAAAATGACAGGAGTCTGCAAAAGAAGAGAAGCATGTCAAAGATGAGATAGGGCCCCACCTGGGCTCCATCTTGGGATCACCTTGACTACTAAGCTAGGGTAAAACATCAACAGACAAGCATGTAACCATAGCAAATGGGTCTCCTATCACCTAATACAGTGGTTTCAAACATATTTCAGGGAATCCTGGAAGCAGATCAGAGTTTCAAAGAAACGTTGGGGGTTCCTAGATTATGGCTTGGGATTTGCTGCACCAGGCAACAGCGACTACCTATCCAATTAACTAATTAATCAATTTGGTGTAGTGGATAAGAGTGGACAGGACTCTAATCTGGAGCCCCAGGTTTGATTCCCCACTCCTCCACCTGAAGCCAGCTGGGTGACCATGGGTCAGTCACAGCTCTCTCAGAGCTCTCTCAGCCATACCCCCCTCACAGGGTGACTGTCGGGAAGAAAATAATGAGCATTCACGTTTCAATAGAACACCTTTCAAACTTCCCAGTGTCCGTTTAATATATTATCATGATTATTAGTCCTCCAAAATTCTTCTATTATATAATTTCCTTTCTTTTTACAGGCAAAGAACCGTCATGGCCGCTCAGGTGGTTAGGAGCAGTCCATAGTATTCTCGAAACCCGAGCCGTTCCCAAAAGGAAGCTCCTGGCAGGGGGTTGGCCACAGGTGCACCGGCATTGATTGTACTCCGTTTCGCTGTTCCTTGCTTCTTCACCAGCCTCTTTGCAATTTGCAATGTAACTCTTCAGTCATCAGTTTCAATGCATTGAAGTCAATTTCCTTGGTTTTCTCAGGATCTCTGGTACTTTCAAGGCAACAGGGAGGAATGGTGAAGACCACCATTCGGAATTGTATCTATATATAAGCCCTCTGTCACCACCAATGCCATTAAAGTTTGAAGAGGATGCCCAAGCAGAAGGCAGCATATCACAGGGGAATGGTTTCTTCCTCTGCTGGCATGTATAATGTATCCCTCCAATGCACTCCCCCAAAAAGTTAGTTCACTTCCCATGCCAGCACAGCAGAGGAAGTTGCCTCACTATTTCTCATCTTTCTCTAGTTCCAATACTGGGAACTGGAGGGGAGGCCACCCTTTCCAAGTCCTACTCAGGCATATATGGTCCCTCTTCTCCTGTCTCCATTGTCCCTTCATTGTCTGACACCCTGCCCCTTGGCTGAGGGTGTACTCTAGCATCTCTGAAGGTACTCCCAGGTTACTCATCACCATCTTAGGTTATCTTTGAAATGTGACCTCCCCCCCTTTCCTTGTCCTCCACTGATCTGGAATTTCTCTGAACTGTCAGGAGTCTTGTCCCCCCACAAGCTCTCACAGTTATACTCTACTTGCAAGATCAGACCCTTGATATGGTGAGCAGATACCACAGGACATAACTCAAAGCAAATAAACAGAATACTTTGGCTTCCAGTGTTTTTCAGTCTAGTACCTCTTGCTTTAAAAAAACAAACATTAAATGTTATTTCTTTAACTAATGGCTTATATCTTATGACACAATTTAATTTAGTGCGGGAAATGCATTATGGCCAACATAACAGTTTTACATTTATAGTTTCCTTCCATAGTGTTGTTCCCATAAAACATCTTCAATCTGCACGCCTCCCAGCTAATTACAATAAAATGCTACCGTTCACATCTTCAATGTATATGTAGGATAGAGGCTGGCAAACTTGTTAACTTCGGGGGTTCGTATCTACCATGGACCAGAATTTGTCAAGGTCTTATTTGATGACTATTTTTCATGAGCATGTGTGTCTGTGACCATGACCTGATTATTTGTAATGTGTTGGCATTGGAGATGGGCACAAACTGAAAAAACAAACAAACCGTGCAGTTTGTGGTTCGTCGCATTTCACGAACCATACGGTATTACTCAGGGTCTATAGGACGGCCATTTTTGGCTTAGCCCTGGTTCTCCTAGCACAAGTTCAACTTGCTAACACTCCTTATGGGGATATCCTGAGACTCTTGGGACAGCATTTCTCATAGGGCTGACAGCTGAGTGGTGGCAACTGGCTGGAGGCTCAAGGGTGGGGAAATACAAATCAATGATGCTCCAATGACACAACATCACTTCTGGCAGTGACATCACTGCATTGCAGTGACACTCTGGGATTTCAATGAATAGATAAGCAGTGGGGGGCAGAGGCAGGGCTGATATTGGGAGGTCTCCAGCTTATGTGTCCAAAAAGTTTGGGGAGGCTGAACGGAATTGGCCGGTATGGGATAAGGAGGCAGCAGTGGTCAAACTGGCCCAAGTATGTGGAGGCACTGGCTGGAGGGGGCGAAGGTGCCGTTTGAGGTTATAGTAGGACACCTGGTAACCCTAATTTCTCACTGAAACTCTCTGAGATAACACAACTTAATGCTACCTATGAGAATAATCAGAGCTCCATAGAAAGTGTTTCTACATATATTGTTGAACTACAGTGCCTGGCACAGCTCTTGTAATTTTCCAAAACCTGAAGGAGATGCAACTCAATTGAAAAGGACACCAGATTGGTTTTTTTGGCCTGGACACCACTAGATGAACCACCAGGAGTGACACTCATGGTCATCCACCAAGATAGGTAAGTATATGTGCTGCCGAAGTGAGCAGCAAGCCATCCACCAAGATGGCTTCAATATTCACTAGCATTCTAATTGAGTTTAAGATCATGTTTGCTGAAGATTCCACCATGGCTTCCATTTAATTCCAGTAGTAAAGTTACTTCTTTGCTTTGCTATCAGGGTCTTTGCATGGTTCCTTTTCTTATCACCCCTATTTAAAAGGATTTGAGGGTAACAGCCCTAAGAAAACTTATGCCTAGAACCTTTGAGAGCCAGTTTGAGTAGACAATGGTACCTTAGATGGACCTTTGGTATCAGCAAACAGTACCTCCAGGCATTCAATTTTGTATCTCCTCCACCAACCGACCCTATTTTGCCAACAGTATCCATGACTGCCTAGGCCGACATACTTTATTTGCCTATAGGAATGGAAAGGCCACATCAACTAGAGTGGACAATAAATGTATTGTGAGAATTTGACCTGATCAGGAGTTGTTTTGGAGATTGCAAATGAATGAAGGTGGGGGCAAAACTGGTACTAAGCCTTCTTAAAAGTGAGGAAGATGTGAAAAATGTTAAGAATGAGACCGAGCCATCTTGGCAAGCTCTGTGTTGATGGATGCTGAAAATACAGCACACTTTAGGTATTTTTTTTTAAGAATATTCATTTTGATAAAGAAAGCAGTGATCTGGAATAGATTTCTACCATAACTCTTTCTACAAATGGGTTTCTAAATAGATTTACAAGGTCGTGCCTTTGAACGGTGACAAGGCTATAGTTCTGTCATCCTAATGTTTGAGGAAACATGTAAACATTAGAGGATCCAGTAAAGTTACTGAGCCAGTTTCTCTTTGTATTTGAGTGTCAAAGTGGGCTTCCTCAGACAATAGCCCCACTGAAATCTATTGGACTTGCTTCGCTTAGGGTTGCCAACTCTGGGTAGAGAAATTCCTGGAGATTTAGGGAGTGGGGCCTGGGGAGGCCAGAGTTTGGAGAGGGAAAGTGAGAGACCTCAGCTGGGTATAATGCCATAGAGTCCACCTTCCAAGCAGTCATTTTCTCCAGGGGGAACTGATCTTTGTTTCCTGGAGATCAGTTGTAATTCTGGGAAATCTCCAGCCACCATGTGGAGATTGGCAACCCTAGTTTGCGGTAAATATCAGGAGTGGGTTGTTAGCTGTCTACTGCTATAGTGATTGTGTGAAGTATAGTCCTGTGAAGTATATTCCTTCTAGTGGGGTTCTTTTCACATTAGAGGTGGCCAAAATGGTGGTATGAATTCCCCTAGTTGTGGAGGCAACAGCATTTGTGGTACACTTGATAAGATGTGGGAAGGCCTCCTGTCTGGCTAGGGCCTAGAGCAGGGATCCGCAGCCTTTTTTGAGTCTATGAGCACTTTTGGAATTCTGACACGTCGTGATGGAAGCAAATACAAAATGGCTGCTGCAGGAAGGGGAGCCAACCACAAAATGGCTGCCACAAGAGGCAGAGAAAATCACAAAATGTCAGGGAGTGAAGTCATGCATAATTCTGATGGTAACTCTCTGTTTAGCTGGATGCCTTTTCAAATTGCCATATTGTTTGAAAACATTTTCTTGCATACCCAGCTTAGCTTCAGTCATACAGTGAATATTTTTGAGCTGAGGGGGCAACTGCTGTGGAAGCAATGTTTTAAAAACCAGCACAGCCATTCAAATCTCAAGTGGCGAGTCAGAAGCCCTGCTAGGCAAAAGCTGGACCTGGACCCACCCACTTCCTGAAAACAGTTGGCAGGCACCAGGAAATGTGGTGACAGGCATGATGGGCAACTATGAGGCTTTATTAGGGACTAGAGATGGGCACGAACAGCAATACGAACAAAAAAAAAGCCACGAACAGCCCAATCTGCTGTTCACGAACAAGGTGTTTGTGAGGCCCCATACTAAATGAACAGGTGGTAGTTGCAAGCCTCGTTGACTGCTGTTCGTCTTGCTGTTCATCAAGCCAGGCAGTCTGGCACCTGCAATCAATTCCCTTGGGAATTTAGGCAGGGATTGTCTGAATTCTGTCTGAACTCCTGCTGTTGCCCTGGAAACCCTAATCCAAGCCCAATTTAGCTTGATAGCCAGGTCTTCCTTTCAAGTGTGGAGCTCCAAACTTGTTACAAGGGAGCAAAGAGCAGGGAGGAGGGCGTCTCCCAGCTCTGGCTTAGTTTGCAGGCAGTGGAGAGGGAGAGAGTTGCTGTTGGCATTTTGATAGAGTGCATTGGAGCTTGAATTTTCTTTGTGTGTGGTGGGATAGGGATCTACCCCTTCAAGTTCCAGGGCTGCTGCCACGCTGTGGGCCGAGCTATTTTTTGTTATTCGTACCTTTCCTGCTGCCTGCTTATGTCAGGTTTCTGGGAGTGGTGCAGTAGGGATCTTGACTTGGATGATGGCTGGAGGAGAGCCTGCTGGGCCCCACGAACAGCCAACCACAAACATGTTCATGAACAGGGCCATGTTCGTGTTTGTTCGTGAGTCCCTGTTCATGAATGGCAACGAACAATGAATATCATGTTCATTTTGTTTTCTGTTCATGCCCATCTCTATTAGGGACCGCTGATGAGGCCTGGTTCTCTGTAGCACTACTGCCGCCTGCTCCTAGTATTGTAGTTTATTTCATTGGTAGGGCTTGACTTCTGGAATAATTGCCACACGGGTTGGCTATCATTATATTACATGGAGTTTTAGACCAAGGCTGAAAAATGGTAGCCCTATAGGACATCCTCTTAAGACTTTTTTACCATTTTCCAATATGCAACTTGGGATGGATATCATGTTAGAGCAAGGAGTCTAATGTTTCTTCCAGGGTTCTACCTCAGTAAGAACTCACTCACGTTGACTGAGAACTCTGCACATTGCACAACAGTGGATGGGACTTCCAGCGATTTTCTGTTATAGTTTTTTACTATGCTATCTAGGGTTGCCATCTCCAATTTGGGAAATTCTTGGTGATTTGAGGGGTGAAGCCTTATGGCAGGGTTTGGGGAGGGAAAGGACCTCAGCATGGTATAATTCCATAAAGTACACCTTCCAAAGTAGCCATTTTCTCCAGGTGAACTGATCTCTGCGTCCTGGAGATCAGTTGTGATTCCAGGAGCTCTCCAGGCACCACCTGTAGACTGGCAATGAATAATACTCTTCTAACCTCTTGAAATCAATCAGTTTAGGAAAGTATAACTCTGCTAAGGATGGCTCTCTTAGAGCACCAAACTAGAGTCTGGGAGATTTTTTACAGTGGCATCCTAAGCAATATTAAAATAAAACATTGTGCTTATATACCACCCTTCTGGACAGATTAGTGCCACACTCAAAGAGGTGAACAAAGTCAGTGTTGTTATTATCCCCACAATACAGCTGGGGAGCTGAGTTGAGAGGAATGGTTTATCCAAGGCCACTTGCGCAGTTCATGGCAGTAGTAGAAGTTGAACCAGCAGAGTGTTGGCTCAGAGCCCAGCCACTTAACCACTATGCTACTGCAGCTCTCAATGGGCTTAAAAAGGCTGGCAGTGTTAGAGTACCAAACTAGGATCTGGGAGACCCAGGTTCAAATCCCCACTCTTCCAGGGAAGTTAACTGGGTGACCCTAAGCTTACACATCCTCAGCCTAATCTACCCCACAGGGTTGTTATGAGTATGAAATGGAGAGAGAACAATGTAAGTCTCTTTGGGTCCTCTGGGGAGAAAATCAGGGTTTAAAGGAAGCAAGTAAATAATGTATTTCATTTATTTAAAAAATTCTCTCTCATGTTTTCTCCCACAGGGGTACTCAGCATGGCTCACAAGACCTACCTGTGCAAAATAAGATCATATTTTATAGTTTTACAGCAATAGAACAGAATAACTAATTTTGTAAATCCAGGCTGAGGTTTTCTGGGCCCTACACAAAAGATATATTTGAATAACAGTTCTTTCTGTTTTTACCCACATAGGCCCTTTTCACACTGCTTACCTGCTCCCAGGACATTGCGAAATATTGTGCAAAAAATGCAAGATAGCGTCTTCTCGCGAGAGTTTTGCACGATGTCGCACGAGTTTTGCGCAATGTCGCACGGTATTTCACAACGTCCCAGGAGCAGGTAAGCAGTGTGAAAAAGGCCATAAACTTTTGACTGTTATACATAGAAAGGAATCAAAACAGAACTTCTCCCCTGCCCCTCTTCTGCATTTGTAATATATCTTTAAAGTCCAGCTGGTACAATAATTTTCTTGTACATCACATTTACTAAGAAATATGAATGCAAAAACTCAACCTAACATCCGCTCGAAGTTAAAGAAAGATGCTTTTAAAGGTAAAGGTGTCTCGTGGTCAGACATGTTGACATTCACTCGTACACTGGCCCTTTTCTGTCTCCGGATTCTTTAAACCACTGCATACCATTCTACTAATCTTAACTATTCTCTTGAGAGGGCAGATAGACCAGAGCAGGTAATGGAATCAGCCCAAAATCCAACACACAAAAAACAACCAGAGCAGTAAAACTCAAATGTTTGTTTGCTTTCGAAAAGGCTCACAGAAAGGTTTCTTGTCTGACAAGTGTCCAATATCTTTACCCTACTTAATTTTTGTCCATTGTTTATTTCTTAAAAATTATGTTTCTCTTCACACATGGAAAAAAATAGGTGTGGATGAGGTGCTGTGGCCACAATCAGCCAAGACACTAAGCAATCGGATCGCCCCCAAGGATATTCCAATGTTATTTTAGAGCAGTGGGATTGCCTGGGTGACCTTTAGGGATATGCACTTTTTTAAAAAATGGTATTTTTTGCATTCAGGAATCAGGAAGGCCACATATCTTGGTATTCAAGATATTTGAAAAGAGCAAGAGTCCAGTAATACCTATAAGACTATCAAAACACCAGGGGACAAGTAGGGACAAACTACGAATGACACAGGTTGGACACTTGTCAGCTTCCCTCAAGTTTTGATGGGAAATGTAGGCAGCTTTGTGGAATGTTGGACAAGTGACAGTTGAAAAGTCCATTGGACAGCAATCCGAGAATCAAACTACAAGACCAGGATGCCTACATTTCCCATCAAAACTTGAGGGAAGCTGACAAGTGTCCAACCTGTGTCATTCGTCACTTGTATGAAACCCAAAGCAAAATAGTAATTTTTAGAAATATTTAATTGTGAATTCAAAATATGAAAGTGCAAGTGCAAAGCTATGAAAATCCAAATCTATAGTTTAAATATCTCATATACAAAATTCTCATAAACCACTCTTTCATATAATGCAATGCAATAAAGCCCCAGGCTAGAAATCTTTCAGATATTTCAAAATAGAGACAATGCTTATCACATTTGGTACAATGCCACAAGTCATCCAAATCAAACTCAATGCTATATAATCAATAACTTTCTGTCATATGTGGTAATAGTCCATATGTATCAGTTCGTAGGTTGTGTGTTCTTTTTCGTAGGCAGAAGCCCGTTGGAAGAACCAGCAATGGGGAGAGATGCTCCAGGAGAGTTGGCAATGGGTGCACCAGCCGTTATATCATCCCGTTTTACTATAGCTTCTTCATAAGCCAGCAGTGCTTAATAACAGCTTGTTTTATCTGAATCAATTCATAATAACCATTGGTCTTCTCACTTCTTAATTATGCTTATTATGAATTGATTCAGATAAAACAAGCAGTTAGATTTGGATTTTCACAGCTTTGCACTTGCACTTTTAATATTTCGAATTCACAATTAAATATTTCTAAAAATTCCTTTTTTGCTTTGGGTTTCATAGGACCTTGTGTCCCCCGGTGTTTTGATAGTATAGTGAGACCTGTCCCTATATTCATAGGATCCACACCTATAAGACTAACAAAATTTGTGGTAGGTTATGAAATCTGAAGAAGTGAGCTGTGACTCACGAACGCTCATACAGGTGCTATTGGACTCTTGCTCTTTCCTACTGCTACAGACAGACAAATATGGCTACTCATCTTGATCTGTCTCCTTGGTTTAGTATCTGGATTTGAGTTTTTTCCAGGAATCCAAATATATTCAGCTCCATTGCCACCTTATGGGAGAAACATTTCTGGGGGGCTGAAGGGGCCATTGTTCAAGAAAACTACACTAAAATTGCAGAGATTCTAGTCCTTTCTATCCACTGAAGAAACCCCAGGTATCAAGTCAATTGGGTCAAGGGTTCACTTCTAAGGGCCCCTGAACAAGGTGCCCCAGGCCCCTAGACACTCTCTTTTGTTTCCTGAGGAGAAAAAAATCCGATGTTTTCTCCTGAGTGAAATCTTGCTCTGCTTCTGCAGACCAACACAGCTACACACTTGAAACCAATGAGGTAGGTTTGCTTCTTATTTTCCTAGCTGTAAAACACCCTTGGCTAGGATATTACTTGTTGAGATACTTCTGCTTACTGTATTGTTCCAGTAACTCAAGCTTTAAAACTGCATTTTTTTAAATTTTAATTTTCTCTTCCCTGCTGGCTCCTGCTACCGTATGGCTGTTTAGGCAGTGCCAAGATTTTGAAAGACTGCCCAGGCAACTTGAAACCACAAGTCAACAATTCAGTTCTTCCTTTTCTCATACATTCTCAAAATTGTTAACAAATTCCCTGCTTTGATAACAACATGTTTTCTCTCACACAGACGAGGTGACATGACATAACCCCTGGCCTGTTAGGAGAACACGATTCCTTTCAGACGGATTAGCTCAGGTAAGCAGATCTCAGTTCAAATATTTAACAGATTGCCCATAAATCAAAGGTTCATGAGGACTCAGTAATTCTGAACGAACATAAACACTCCGCGAAGGCCGATCCCTCAGTGTCCGCCTGACTTGCTTAAGAGTGGGAAGCGGAAAATGTGAGTGGAAAACAAGCCTGCCATTGATATGTGTGTGCTGAAGTTCTAAAATGTGAACAAAGTGTCTGTATGCTTCATAAAACACACTCCCTCTTTGCATTCATTCTTTATGAGTGGTCTTCAGCTCTTAGATTATGGCTCAAATTTACGTTTAATTAAGTTCAAATTGGTTGCATCAGAACGGCACCGCCAAAACATTTCTAATTAATAGTGTAATAGCTGTGGCAGTCAATCACTCTATCTAATACCTTGATCTTTTAGGTATCTTGCCACTCCTGACTGAATCTTCTGTTCTTTGTCTCAGAGAAGCTATATGCATGTAATTCTTTTTTTCCCTCCCATCCCAAGCATATATTATCAGTGCAGGTATAGGTCAACTCAACTTTAATTCACATCAATAAATCACTCTTGGTAATTAAATGGTCTAGAACTGGGCTAGTTTCCCAAAGGACAACTAAACTTTTGACTTTTGACCCAACCATCCCTGAACCATCTCAAGAGATGCTTGTCTGAACTATAGTGTGGTTCCTGATTCCATGTAAATGAGTCTTTCATGTAGAAATATTACCAAATTTCTTATTTTAGTTGAAATTTCACATTTTAAATGGACATCCATGTTCTCCAACTATTTACAAAGTTGATAGAAATATTTCCATTGAAATCTTTTGTGTCAGTCCCATATTTTAAATCAATTATATTTTGATGGCATATAATTGGTGTCTAGTGTGTAAATGGATAAAAAATAGCATATAATATAAACATGGCATTTAAATGCCATGAAATAAACAAAACGGAACTAGGAAATGTGCCAAAGAAAGAGGAGGGATGAAAATGGTCTTCTCATCCATGGATTAAAAAAAAATTAAAATGAAAAGGAAATAAAATAACCAATATTTGTAATTCAGCAGTCTTAAAAAAAACAGCATAAGAATTATCATTTAAAAAAAAAAAACGGGCATAAGAACAGCCTAGTAAAATATTCAGTGGTAGCCTAAAATGATAAAGCAGTCCTCAGGCTACAAGTAATCCATAAAAACCAATTTTAAAAGATGGAACTCCTCTGTTAAAATTCTGGGTAAAAAGAAATGTTTCTGCTTTTAAAACAGAAGTCATGCAAGCACTGGAACGCTTACAAAATAAAGCTACTTCAAGTCAATTTCATACAAAATATTAATCATACATTAAGTGTTGTTAATTGCCATTCAATTCATTCACAATCATTATACAGTCTCCCTCACCAGACCTATAAATTGCTTAGTGCATATCACAGATATTATTATTGGTAATGACCGTTCCACTTCATACTATTTTTTGTTTTGTCCAGTAGTTCAATTATTTGTGGTCACAAGTCCATTATAGGTCCAATAGCACATAGATAGAAATGTCCATCTGACGGGATGACTAGTTGAAGGTCCCGTTTCCGGATTCCCTTTTTCAAAGATGGAAGATGTAGACTGTTCCGACATTACTTTCAAAAATTACAGACTTCCATTTAAGTCACCATTATCCCAACGTCGGGTGCTGCTTCAAGTGAAGGCTGGTCTTGAATTCTGTAACTGTTAACAATTGTCAGGACCCTCCCTTTTACTTACAGCACTGAAACACTGGCAGGACTGAAAAAGCAGGATACCACCAGTGAAAAAGGACTTTCTCTGTTATCTGCCTCACCTCTGTTGGGATAAGGTGGAACAGAACCAGTTTGTTGTTGTGGTTAAGAGCACGGGACTCTAATCTGGAGAACCGGGTTTGATTCCCCACTCCTCCACTTGAAGCCACCTGGGTGACCTTGGGCTAGTCATGGCTCTCTGAAGCTCTCTCAGCCCCACCCACCTCACAGGGTGTTTTGATGTGAGGATAATAATAGCATACTTGGTAAACTGCTCTGAGGGGGCATTAAGATGTCCTGAAGGGCGGTATATAAATCGAATATTATTATTGTTATTAAGGCAAGAGAAGGACAAGGGGAATTCCCTCTACTGGCTTGAAGGGAAGCTTGTAGAATGTCAATTCTGGTCTTCTGTAGCTGCCAAGATGGAATACGCATGACTTTTGAAGATCTAATTTATTTTTATTTTTATTTTTACATTGTTCATTTTAAATGCCCAATAAGTCAAGCATTCATTTTAGACTGCTCACTTTTCTTTCTATTGAAGGTGTGGGGAGGCCCCAAAGTCATAGTTTTCCTAACGTGCCCCCCCCTCCCAAAAACCCCAACCTTGGACAAGCTTTGTGTGGAATTTGAACAGGTTGAGATGTTTTCAGAAATGGCAGGAGGGGAAGCAAAACCAAAGTTCAACCATTTAGGAAATCCATATCCCAAAACGGGGCTTTTTTTCAGGGGGAACATGGGGAAACGGAGTTCCAGAACCTCTTGAAAATGGTCACATGGCTGGTGGCCCCACCCCCTGATCTCCAGACAGAGGGGAGTTGAGATTGACCTCCGCGCCGCTCAGTGGCACAGAAGGCAATCTCAACTCCCCTCTGTCTGGAGATCAGGGGGCAGGACCACCAGCCATGTGACCATTTTCTCTGAGGGCAACCCACTGAGTTCCACCACCTCTTTTCCTACAAAAAAAAAATCCCTGGCCCAAAGTAACCATTTGCAAATTCACATTCTAAAATTGTGTTTAGTAAGATTGTGTATGGAGGGGGCTGGGGGTTTGGAATGGCCTATTATTCTCACAAGCTTAGTCTGAAACCAGTGGTAATACTGGCCTACCCATGAGCCTTGTTAAGCTTCATGAGCCGAAGTTCCTTTTCCTGATGTTTATCCCAAGCTCACGATTTTCTCTCCACTATTAAAAAAAAGAAAAGGCTGGCCAAGCTTCATTATGTTGTCTGTGCTGCGGCCTTTTGAAATAAGCCAGACATGCAGGTGCAACCAGCAAGGCCAGTAATGTGGGAGAAATGAACTTCAGAGCACAGAGAGATTAAGAACATAATATAGAAAGAAGAAACCTGCCCTGACTTTGATGGATGGAACCTGAAGCAAATTGATGCCCCTATCTTTTGGGCTGATATATTTTGTTTAAATATAAAGTATGTTGAATTGTTGTCCTGGCAGGCAACATTATCTTTCTCTTCTCACATTCTTTCTGGTGCCTACTTTAAAATGATAGAGCATGGGAAAGGCAGGAAGTGAACATTCTGTGCCATTTAGCTTATGCCAGGCTGAGCATGACAATGGGTAAGAGGGCTGGTGGCAGGGACTAGAGCACATGCATGTGACATCAGCTATGTTGCTGACATTGCTAGGTCACTTCAGGCACAACCTGAAAGCAACAAAAGGTTACTGTAGGAATTGCTGTGAACGCTTTGGTAAAACCATAGATTTCCCCGCCCCCCCCCCCTTGCAATTCCTAGAGCTACTCTCTGTCACCTACTGGTTGTACCTGGAAGTGACTTTTTTTTTCAGCTGCTACTTGGAGCAGTGGCAGACAATGGGTTTTTTAAATGGGAGGCCTGAGGCTATAGCCAGAGGCCTGAAAAGCCTTTGCTTTGCATAGGATGATCTTCAGGCTTCTGACAAGGCTGTTCTCTCAATCTGTACACTGTTGGGGAGAGAGAAGACATCACTTGGGGTGCTGGAGGAGTTGTATTGTTCTGTTCACACATATGCAACACTGAGATTGTGAAACGTAAACATTTCATAGCTCAAATTCTCAAAGGCAGATTTTAGAAATTTTTCATTGTCGTTGGGTTTTCTTTGCCTGATTCTGTTTGGTGTCACTAATGTTTCTTCGAACACAGATTATATGCCATTTACGTATTATGTAGCATTTATTGGCAACAGATGCAAAATTATGCTTAAAATGTGTAGATACTCTTTACAGTGGCGGCCAAATAGAAGTTGCATGTTTAGAGGCAGCATGCCTCTGTGCTGTCCTTTGAGCCTTTGTTGGGCTTCTGTTTAGCCACTTTGGGAAACAAAATATTGGACTACACCTTCCCAGATCTGGGACCCATCCCGTATTATGCCTACTGAGCTGCATGCATATGGGAAATCACATGACCCCAAATGTGTCATGATTGACACTACAATCACTTGACATCAGAGCACTGTAACCAGAAGACAAGTCACCAACACTATGACCTAATTGGGGTCAAGGCCAGGACTATGAGTGGCTGGCTAAGAGAGCAAAGGAAAAGAAACACAAGCTGAGCAGCAGGAGGTGTACTGTGTTGAGGAGAAATCCATGGCTGAGAATCATGAAGGAATTTTCTCCACCAGTGATTGGCTTAGTCTTGTTATCCTCTGCTAGTAGGTATTAGTGATCCAACAGGTAGGACTCCACAACAGTCTTGCTCTATGGGTTGAAGTAGGGGTCATTTCCTAGAAAAAGAACTGCAGGAACTCATTCGTATAACTCATTAGCATATCTCATTAGCTTATGCCACACCCCCTGACATCACCGGAAGTGTGTCAGAAGGCACCATCCACCCCTCAGGCCCCTTTCCCCAAAAATCTCCAGGTATTTCCTTAAAGCAGAATGAACTCAATGCAGCTTACCCTCCTCTGGAGAACCAGCCCTGCTTGCACCCACACACGCACACACTCACTCTCTCTCACAAGTCACAAATGAAAATAAAGCAGCAGAATGAATTCAAAGCAGCTTACACTCCTTTGGAGCCTAGCCCCACTCAGCTTGCACTCACTCATTTTTTTTCTCTCTCTCTCTCTCACGAGTCACAAATGAAAATAAAGCAGCAGAGCAGAATGAATTCTAAGCAGCTTGCGTTCCTTTGGAGCCCAGCCCCACTCGGCTTGCACTCACTCACTCACTTTCTCTCTCTCCTCTTCTCTCTCACGAGTCACAAATGAAAATAAAGCAGCAGTGCCTGCTGCTAAAGACGAGGACAGCCAGGAGGAAAAGGAATAATGTGAGTGGGGCCAAAATCCACGTGACCTCTTTTCAGATCTACTGGAACGCCGTTCTGGCATGTCCCACCTCCAAATGAGCCCTGAGTTGAAGACTACTTGACCAGTTGGTCGGATTCTGCTGGGGTTATGCTAAGTTCATCTATACTCCCCTTTATCAAATGCCTGTGCCTTCTTGGGGAAATTTAGACCATTCACTGGATTTCAGAATAGGTTGGTTCTACACCAGCTGTTTGCAATTGCCATGATTTTTTCACTCCATTTTTACAAGATGATCTTATAGTCAGCTCTTTGCATTCTAGTGTTTTCTGTGTTTCCTCCAATCTTTTTCAAACCTGATTTCTGGTGTGTGTGTGTGTTTTTTTAATGCCGTTGCAACAATAGCCTATCCAATGTGGACAGTTAAAAGAAAAACAAGGTTTTCCAGGGCTTCCATCCTTTTATATTTTCAGTCCTTCTTCCTTCTTCCAACATAATGGATTACTTCTTGCTCTTCCAGTAGCCACCTGGTTCTCTGAGCATTCATTAATGAATTGTAAATTACCAGCTCCTATTGCCTTTAGGAAGGTGGGGAGATTAAGTACTGTTGTGTAGATTGCCAAAGCCTCTATTTTCTCATTTTCACAAATTATTGTTATTTAATAATGGCACTATTATGATTGTAAACATTTTTTTTAAAAAAAGAAATGAGCAGTGTCTTTGACTGGCTATAAGGAAACAAGCTGTACTTGAGGTTCCTCCTTCTTCCAAGAAGAACAAGACCTGACAATCAACCTTTGATACCAGAGAGAACTGGAAAATCCCAAGGGAACAGGAAGTAATGAATTGCCCTGTAAACAAAAGAGGAACAGGGAGAAATGCAGGGAGATTAAGCAGTTTTGTTGAAGGGGGTTTACTTCCTAGTAGACAACTGGAAGGATCTTGCCCACAGGCATGGATTTTAATGGGAATGTAATATTTTATAAAAATATAAAAAAATATTTTATATAATATTTTATATATATTTTATAAAGTAGAAACCCAGTTTCAATTCTAATGCAGTTGAATGCAGATAAAGGAAATACAGAACAGAGCAGAAATGTTGTCCGTTGTTGATGAGCTTGAGAAAGAAGCCTGAAAATTATAAAGGTTCAGCATTTAGCTTCTAAGTTTCTCTGCCTAATATCAGACTTTTGTTCACCCTGAGTTTTGGGGTAGCTTTTAGAAATCCCACTAAACTTACAATGTAAAGCAAAAAAAAACCCTCTTGAATTTTATCAAAACCAGGTTGATCAGCTCCATCTAGGCCTTGTTAAAGGCTAAACTTTTTCTTTGATTTTTTTTTAAAGTGGAGCAGAGAAGATCTCAATCATGCCTCCCTCCCTCCCACCCTTCACTTCTGTTTTTCTCCTTTTTGACTTTCCCATAATGCCTCGGTGGTAGCTGACAGTTGGATACAGCACAAAACCCGGCTGGACAAGTGTCAGGTTTGCTGAAGGGATATTAAAGAGAACTTGATCGTGTGTCAGCTCTCTTCAAAATACACTCACATTGAAAAAGTGATATATCTGTCAAAGTGAAGACGTCAGCATTTGGCAGAACAGGCCGTTTTCATAAACAAAACTGTCCAATTACATTAAGGGCCATGAACTTCAGGTGTGTATGCTAGGGACAGAATGATGCATAACCACACACATCACAGAGTCTGTCTGCCTAAAGCCATATGGTTTCATGTGGGCTGCATCTCAAATACAGCTCCTTTATGCTTCATAGATTAGGAATTAATTTAGAATTATCAGAAACATAAATCGTAGCTTTGAACTTCTACATTAACTTTTTAAAAAAAGGAATTCAACCGAAAGGCTGCCAAGAATTCATTTTGGGAGAGAGTGGGAAATTTATGAGGATTGATTAGCTGGGGGTATTTTTATTAAAGAAAAGAAAAAAAGAACCCCACAAAAAACATGGCACACAAAGTTTCTTTCTTGATTGGTTTCTTAAATGCTTTTAAAGAGTGCCGGTGTGAGTTTTGATTAAATAGCATCATTGGTTAGGAAACAAATTATGTCTGACAGAATAGCAGCCACGGCTTTTGCTGAAAATACGTTATTGTCAAGTTGATGTCTTCCTCTGCGCCTTCGGAAATGCAAACATTTGGCGAGAGTGAGATTTCGATTTAAAACGGCTTGTTTCAGACACACTGCAGAACGTGGGTGGGTAACTGTTACACTGAAGTTCAAGGAAGCCATCACACTTCCCTTGTGAGGACTGAAACTGTCTCGTGATATTGTCGATGCCAAAATGCTCATTTTGGTGGCATGTAGCACAGACTCCCAACACTCTTCTTTGTACGATCGAGTAAAAGAGAAATTGATTTATTATGTTCTATCCCGTCTTTTCTCTATGGAGAACCCGCTTTTATCTGCCTAATAAGCCTGTAATGTACATGAGGATAAAACTAGCTACCCCAAGATGCTTTGTGGACAACCAGAGATTTGAACCCAAGGTTTCTGGGTTCCAAGTCCAATGTTCATTCCACTGCACCACAGTGGCTATCAACAAACTGGTTTGTGTTTGGTATGCCACCATCTCCATGTATACAACATTGACTCACTCTATTCCAATGTACATCTAAGGCTGATCCTCTGAAGTTCTTTTTCATCCCAGATTATATTTGCTTATACTGTCCACATGCTCAGAAGGCAAGTAAGTGTATCATTGCTCAATATGGCACATTTGAATGGGATCTGAACTCACAAGACCAAAACAGTCCAAAGGTAATCTTACTTTTGTTAAAAACCTGCACTTCTGTTATGTTGGTCATGACGAGTACTGATCCTGAGTATTGTGTGATCCAATAATTAAATCTACAGTTCCTTGAAAGTAAAATGTTTTTAACAGAGTGTGGTTGTGAAGGTGAACTCTTAAACATGAGAAATAAGCAAAATGCTGCCGTTGTGGCAATGTGAAAAGAACCAAACAGCAGGAAGCCCTGGCAACACTATCTAAGACAGGCTATTCCCCATCTTACCTGTCTTCCATGCTGCAGCCTGTTAACTTTGTCCCATAGAACTAAATGGGGAACCCTTGAGAGCAAAGTCCTCTCATGTAGAAAACCTTGGCCAAGATTCTTTTCTAAGATCTGGTGTTTATAGACTAGCAAAATGCTGGCCAGTATGATGGATGGGTCAGAAAAATGGAAGAGAAGATGAGATATTACAGGATGCATAGGAGGGGAGAGTGTCCCTATGGTTAGATTTGCACAGTCTTATTTATTTACTTATGCCGTTTATAGTCCGACTTTCTCACTGAGACACAAGGCGGATTACACAGTGTATGATTAGTACAGTCAATATCAAGGACGCTTCTTCACTCTGAGAAGGCCAGGCCGGTGTTTTTTTTTTTTTTTTAAAAAAAATTTTTATTGGGTTAGAACATTAATATTTTTACATTCCATTACATTCAATTTTCCCCTAAATTTTTCGTTTCTAACCCCCTCCCTTTCCCCCCCTTTTGTTGACTTCCAACAGCTTTCCCACCCTCTGTCCCTTTTCCCTTACTTCTATTAACTTCCTCTTTCTAAAACAAATATATATTCTCCATTATATTAAGCAGTACATCTTTAACTCTTTTACTTATTATACATCCAAACTATACTTCTTTAGATAAACAATTTATCCCATTTTCCAGTTTTGAGTATTTCTATATATCATAAACCATAAAAGTTTCCCACATTTAAATCAAACAATTTGATTTGTTCTCTATATATTAATCATTTCTTCTTTTTATAGTATTTCTATATAACTCATCCCATAATCAGTCGTTTTAACTCTTCTATACATTCAGTTTGGTGCATATAAGTCTTATCAAGTAAAAAAAAAAAAATATTGTTAATTACTCAATCCTCATGTTTAAACCGTTAATTATTCTCTATCAATATTCTATCAATTAACCTTTACATATCTATATATATCTCAATCAATTAATTAATCTAACTGCTTATAAATTCACATTTCTCTTCCTCCCCCGGTAAAGTCACCCCTCTCTTTTATACTTTTATTATACTTCAGTAGTTCTCAAACTGCCACAGTTTTCCTCCCACCTCCCACTTTTTCTCCAGATATTGTTTCAGCTTCTCCCAGTCTGTGTTAAACTGCCCTGAGTCCAGATCTCTCAGTTTTCTTGTCATCTTATCCATTTCAGCCATATACAGCAATTTGTAGATCCAATCTTCAATAGTTGGCACTTCTTGTACTTTCCATTTCTGCGCATACAAAAGTCTAGCTGCTGCAGTCATATAAAATATCAACGTCCTATGATGGGCTGGAATTCCCTCCATTCCCAAGTTTAGCAGCAGGAGTTCTGGGTTCTTATTTATTTGAAACTGTAAAATTTCACTCATTTCTCTTATTATTTCCCCCCAGAACTGCCTAGCTACCTCACACGACCACCACATATGATAGAGGGAGCCCTCATGCTTCCTACATTTCCAGCATTTATTAGAAGTGTTCAAGTTCCCTAGCGCAATCTTCTTTGGTGTCATGTACCAACGATAAATCATTTTGAAAATGTTCTCTTTAATATTAATACATGTCGTTGTCTTCATTGTAGTTTTCCACAAGTATTCCCATGCCTCCATTGTTATTTCTTTATTAAAGTTTATAGCCCATTTCACCATTTGTGTTTTAACTATCTCATCCTCGGTATACCATTTCAACAGTACTTGGTATACCTTGGATATTCTTTTCTTGTCTTCTTTAAGAAGGGTCTGCTCTAGTTCCGAGTTCTCTGTTCGTATGCCCCCTTTTGCAGAGTCCGAATTGTATAAGTCTCTAATCTGTCTGTACTGGAACCAATCATAGTTAGGTGATAGTTCCTCTTGCGTCTTTATTCTAAGTTTAGATGCTTCAGTTTTGGTTATTTCTTTGTACGTTAAACATTGTTGTTCATTATCAACAGCTCTCGGATCTATCACCTCGTATGGAACCACCCACCAGGGGGTTCCTTCTTGTAGGTAAATTCTGTACTTCTTCCAGATTGTATATAAACTTCTCCTTACAAAATGATGCAGGAACATCGAGTTGACCTTTACTTTGTCATGCCATAAGTATGCGTGCCATCCAAAAATTTTTTTATATCCCTCTAGGGCTAATAGTTTCTTATTCTTTAATGTCATCCACTCTTTTAACCAAACTAGGCAGATTGCATCATGATAAAGTCTCAGGTTGGGCAGTTGCATTCCGCCTCTTTCCTTTGCATCTTGTAAAACTTTTACTTTCACTCGAGGCTTCTTGCCTGCCCAAACAAAATCTGATATTTTCCTCTGCCATTTTTCAAATTGTTTAGAGTCTCTGATGATTGGTATTGTCTGTAGCAAAAACATTACTCTTGGTAACACATTCATCTTAACTGCTGCAATCCTGCCCAGCCATGACAAATTCAGTCTATTCCATTTGATCAAGTCTCTCTCTATCTGAGTCCATAATTTTTCATAATTGTTCTTGAACAAATCTATATTTTTTGCAGTCAGCTCAACTCCCAAATATTTCACCTTACTAGTTACTTCACAGTCCGTTATTTCCATTAACAATTGTTGTTTCTGCTTAGTCATGTTTTTGCATAATATCTTTGACTTCTTTTTGTTAATGAAGAAACCTGCCAAGTCACCAAACTCCTTGATCTTATCTATCACTTTTGGCATGTTCTCCAATGGATCTTCTACAATTAACATTATGTCATCTGCAAATGCTCTAACCTTGTATGAATAGTCCTTTATTTTTATTCCTCGTATTTCCTCATCTTGTCGTATTTGTATCATCAGAATCTCCAATACTAAAATGAACAACAATGGAGATAACGGGCAACCTTGTCTTGTTCCTTTACTAATCGTCAATTTCTTGGTCAGTTCATCATTCACTACAATTGCTGCAGTCTGGTCTCTATAAATTTCTTTAATTGCTCTGATGAATCTTTCTCCCAGTTGTAGCTTTTCCATAGTGGCAAACAAAAAATCCCAGTTTAAATTGTCAAACGCTTTTTCAGCGTCTACAAAGAAGAAACCAACCTCTTTATCACAACGCTTATCATAGTATTCAATAGCATTGATCACTGTCCTTAAATTGTCTCTTATTTGTCTGTCCGGCAAAAAGCCTGCTTGTTCTTCCTCTATGACTTCCGAGAGCCACCCCTTCAGTCTCTCCGCCAATATCTTCGCAAAAATTTTATAATCATTGTTAAGTAATGATATAGGCCTGTAATTTTTCACGTTAGTCAGATCTTGGCCCTCTTTTGGGATCAATGATATATTCGCTTCGCTCCAAGTGTCTGGAATTCTTTGATCCCTGAAAACTCCGTTCATCACCTCTTTTAGGAATGGTGCCAGTTCGTTGGCCATTGTCTTATAAAATTTGGCCGTAAGTCCATCTGGCCCTGGCGCCTTTCCTAGATTTGCGGATTGTATTGCCTTACTTATTTCCTCATCAGTTACTTCACTGTTCAACTTATTTCTCCAAGCTTCCGAAATCTCTGGGAGTTTGGTTTTCTCCAAATATGATGCTATTGATTCTTTGGTTACTTCTTTTTTATTATACAACTTAGCATAGAATTTATAAAAGGCTCTACTAATGGTAGTCTGCTCCAGGTACGTTTTATTTTCTTCACAGATTTTATTTATTATTTTCTTTTCCCTTTTCTTCTTCAATTGCCATGCCAAATATTTCCCAGGTTTATTAGCACCCTCAAAAGCTTTTTGATTCAGTCTTTTAAGGTTCCACTCCAATTCTTTATTACTCATTGCTGTTAACTGTTCTTGAAGAATTTTGATTTCCTGATGTATTTTCTTTTTCCCTGGTCTCTTTTTTAACTGTGCTTCTTTGGCCTTTATTTTCTCCTCAATCTCTTGTCTTTTCTCCTCTTTCTTTTTCCTTGCTCTGCCATTTAAGTCCATTAGTATGCCCCTTACAACCGCCTTGTACGCGTCCCAAACTTTACTGGTTGGTACTTCTTTATTCACGTTGTATTGTATAAAAAACTTTGTCTCTCTTCTCAGTATTTCCATATTCTCACTTTCCTGTAACAAGTCCTCATTTATTCTCCAGGCTTTCCTTTTTCTCCTTTTTCCAAATTTCCACATAATTGGATTGTGATCTGAGCCTACCATCGGCATTATTTCTACCTCCTTAGTCCATAACGCTAAGTCCTTTGAGGCCCAGATCATATCAATTCTTGATAATGTAAGATGCCTTGCAGAATAAAAAGTAAACTGTTTGGTTTTAGGATATTCTCTCCTCCATACGTCTTCGAGAGTCTCTTGTTGAATCAACTCAAAAAAAAGCTTTGGCAATAGTCCTCTTTTCTTTTGTGCTGTTGTAGTCTTTTTGTCTAGTTCCAAATCTGTCACTCCATTGAAGTCTCCAGCAAGAATTATCTGGTCATATCCAAGATCGTCTAAGTGCTTCCTTAAATCCTCAAAGAAGCTTTCCTTTGCACCGTTAGGTGCATAAAGTCCGACTACCAACACTCTCTTTAAGTTCCAATTACATTCCACTGCTACAAATCTAGCTTCAACATCTCTCATAACAAATTTTGGCTGCAGCTCCTCTTTTATGTACAACACCACTCCTCTTTTTTTCGTGTTTGAGGCCGCTACAAATTCTTTGCCCAATTTTCCAGATTTTAAATATTTTACATCCTGTTTTCTAATATGGGTCTCCTGCAAACAAACAATATCACATTTTTGTTTTAGTAGCCAATGAAAAATATTTTTCCTCTTATTCGGTGAGTTTAGTCCATTTACATTCCAAGATAATACTTTACACTCCATATTCATGGTTTTGTTGGTAAGTCTTTTTCATTGTCCTTGATAAATCTCTCCATCTCCCGCTCAGATCTGATGCGTTTTTTTGCCCCTCCAAACTCAAAGGACACTCCTTCCGGTAACTCCCATCTGTATCTAATATTCATGTCCTTCAAAGTCTGAATTAGCACTCTATATTTTTTCCTGTCCAGTAACACTGATCTGGGCAGTTCCTTCATTATGATAATCGTCTTGCCATCAATCTCCAATGGATCTTGAAATTGTTTTGTCACAATCCTCTCTTTCATGTTTCTAGTTGTAAACTGCACAATCACATCCCTTGGCAGTTTCCTCTGGGTTGCAATTCTCGAGTTCACACGGTACGCCACATCTAGGATAGCCACAATTTCCTCCTCCTCCTTCCCCAGGTAATCAGCCAACACCTCAGTCATCTGTTCTTGCGCTGACTTCCCTTCCACCTCTGGCAGACCACGAAAACGAAGCTGCTTCTCCATGTGTTTAGTTTCTGCAACTGACATCCTCCCCTTCACCAGTCTCATCTCTGTTTGTTGCGTGTCTATTAAATTCTCCATCGCGTCTTCTACTGTTTTAACTCTCTGCTGCGTTCCTTGTAATTCACTACTAATCGTTTCCACGCCTTTTTTCACTTCTGACAGCTCCGACTTTACTGTCTGTGTAACTTCTTTGACCTCTTTAATAAGCTCCAATTTCGTGTCCTTAAGTTCTTTCATCATGTCTATAAGTTTTTTGTCCAAATTTTCTATTGCCGATTGCCACTCTTTTTTCGACATCGTGGGGCTTGCTTTAGCTCGCTCCCACGAATCTGCTCTCTTCCTTAGCTCCGTGGCGTATATTTAAACGTTTTCCTTTTTTTCAAATGTCCCAATCTTTGCCAAAATTAATTTTTTTGTATCCAAAATGTCGGGCGTCTTTTCTCTATGGTTTCTCTATGTTATTGTAATCCAAGATGGCCTACTTCCTCTTCCGCTGAAGCCGCGACCCTTCCCCTTTCAAAAATGGCGATTCCCTACTTCCTGTCCGTCGGCAAGGGCCGCTTCCCTCCAGCCACTCTATTGTTGTTACGCACTTCCTGTCTCCCGTCTTCCCACAGCAGGTCTCGCGATGGTGTCTTTTTCCCACAGCTCCAAAACCACAGGTATTCAAAACAATAGTCCGATTCTTGCAATAACTTCTTTAAATTTAGTCTCTTTTAAAATACAACTCCTGCCGAGTCTTCACCTCCTTTTCACTAGTCTGTTGCAGTTTAAAAATCTACTTTCTTTCCTCTCTGTTTTTATCAATCTGTCCCGTTTCAAGAGATAGCGATCTTTACCTTCTCTTCAACTTTCTCGGGTTGTAATCGCTGTTTCGATCTTAAATTCTCCTCTCGACTTCCCTCCCCGATCGAAGCTTGGGTATGTAGGTCTTATGCCAGCCGAATTGGCCCCAAAACTGCCGCAGAGATTATAGCCGACCCGTCGCAAGGTGGGACCTCAAGGATCGGGGGGGAGACTCCTTGAGTAGAGCCCCCCCTCGTCCGAGATCTAGCTCACCCTAGGGTCTTGAGCGTTCTTTGCCTGCTCCCCGCCTGAGAGCAGTCGGCCGCGGGTTATTTTCACCCCTCCGGCCGGTTAAAACGGCAGTCCGGTCAGCTCCGCAAATGGAGCTGCGTTAGACCTCCATGAATCCCAAACCGGAAGTCGGCCAGGCCGGTGTTTTGAATGCGGATCAAATATTGTGCACAATGCGACTGTGTTACCCGGTGTAGGAGTTCCCTTTTCCTTTCCTTTCACTCTGTAGTTATTTTGGGTCTTTGATTCTGGTGGCTCTCAGCAGTGAAAATCAAGCCTGCACCTATCAACATGAAGCCCCATAATGGCATCTTCTTCTAGATCAAGCTAGAACTTTTATACTACAATAGATTGATAGATAGATGATTCCAAAAGTGTAGATAATTATCTCCGCCATCAAAGCATGGAAAATCTGCTTGGCAAGCAAATACTCCTGCACACACAAAAAATGTTGAGTGTTTAATTAGCTTAATTTAGATCCTGTTACTTCAGTATCTGCCCGTTTGAGCGATGACATTGAAGTACTTCAAGAGATGCCTGCTCTCTTGCTACATCAAAGCAGCGTTAAAGAAAGAAGAGCTGTATTTTAAAGTGGCACATCCTTCTTTTGCGGCTCTCCCTTTGCCCTCCTCAACTCCCAGCTGCAAAATCCCAGCTTGATTAACAAACTGATTTATTTTGCACGAAAAGAGTGGTTTTTCTTTTTTGCATTCTTTGCCTGTTTTGTAAATTTTACTCTTGACATTCATAATTTCATTCTGATGCCGTCGTTTGTGTCCTCTGCTTATTCTTTTAGCCCCAGGGAAAACTGATCAGCATCTGCCATAGTCCACCCAAAAAGTAGATGTATTTCAGTAAGCAGTGATAGGAAACTTTGTTCCTGAGAACTATATTGGCCACAATCTGGTTTGGTCATTTATTTCCGTATTTTGCTTGTACATGTCACCACAGTTGGGTATAAATATTGTTACGTGCTTTCTCCTGTATTCCAAATGGTGAGAGATCTGGGGCATCTTATACCAGGCTTGACTTCCTTTGGATGAGAATTATGGTGCCTTTGTAATATTAGTTTTATTTTCAAATATATAAGTACAGCAGAAGGGGATACAAGGGATACATTCAAAAGGCACCAGATGTACTAATCCATGACAAACCACCAGCAAGTTCTTGCTCCCTAAAGTCATTCTCTTTCAGGCAACTTACAGCTTTCATTCTTTCTTTGTTTTTTTTGTTCTTTCTTTCGTTCTTTCTTTTTCTTGCTTGCTTGCTTGCTTACTTTTTCTTTCTTTCTTTCTTTCTTCTTTCTTTCTTTCTTTCTTTCTTTCTTTCTTTCTTTCTTTCTTTCTTTCTTTCTTTCTTTCTTTCTTTCTTTCTTTCTTTCTTTCTTTCCTTCAAATTAGCATTATTGTGGGGAAGGGAATCCCCCCATCCACTTTTTTTAGTCATTGATCACTCTTATTCCCTCCCCCCCCTTTTTAAAAGAGGAATTTCTCTTTCATTTCTCTTTGAAGGACAGTTGTAGTTGTTTTACATTACACACTACAGGGTGGTGCTCTAGCAGGAGGGCAGGAAGATTTTGCAAGACAAGGGCTGATTCTGCACACATTGGATAATGCACTTTCAATGCACTTTAGCTATCATTTGGAAATGGATTTTTCGTTTCAGTTCCAAATGATCTCTAAGGGGATTGGAAGTGCATTATCCAATGTGTGTGGAATCAGCCATGGTCTGCCTATGAACACTTGCAAACTGACATTCTGAAATCCATCCTGCCTCTCTTCTCTTTGAATTTCTTTCTGGTCAAAATGGAATTGATTAGAAACAGATTCTAAATTCCTAAAAAGAGAAAAGGGAACAGAATGTTGGGTTTCAGGGAGAAGCTGGATGAAGAGGATTTAAAGAGAATTTCTTTTAATGCTACCCAAATCTATTTTCTTGCACATGCTCACATGCCTGCTCCCTCTGATGGGAAGAGTCATCTTCACCGGCTCTCATTCAAGTTCTATAAAGAGACCACTGCCAAACAGTTAGGTCCTGTTGAGGAATCCTCAGCTCTGCAAAGACATTAACTTTTTTCTGTCATATCTCCTAGACTTAGTGGTAAACTTTTTCATCATAAAGCTCACAGCACTATGACACAAGGGGTTGGATCCAACTAGCTTCTCTGCAGGTGAAAAAGTGTGGTGGGGCTTTGACCACCAGAAGTCTATTCTGGGGATCCTGAGACCTGCATGCCAAAAGCTATGTGGAACAGGGGCCACAGACACTCCCAGATATCTAAGGTTACATCCCAAGCCTTGGTATAATTAGAACAAAATATTCATAACTTGGTGACTCATTTCTATGAGCCACCATTGGGACACCTTCTTCTTAGGTTACGTAGTAAGATTCCAGTATCTATTCAAAAAGTTAACCTCTTTGAATTGTGTTTGGAAATAGATCAGCAATCAATGAAAGCCTCCAAAATAGAAAGATACATTATTGTGCAAAAGTAGCTTAACTGTTAACAATAGGGGTGTGCACCCAAAAAAGATTTGGGTTTCCCACTTTGGGTTTGTAATGCAAACAGGTAGAAAAGTGTTGCGGGTGCAGCGGCAGCTGCTTTGCCCAAACCTTCCCAAAGTGATACGAATTGCTTCAGAAAGTTTTACTTTGTGATTCCCAAAGCAGCTCAGAAATGCTGAGGCTGAATTGGGAATCCCAAATCTTTCCAAATCGGGCCCAATTCAGGTTAAAAATGTGAAGTGCACATCTCTAGCTAACAGCCTTGGAGCAGCATTGAGGTTTCAGGAACAGTCTTCAAAAGAATCCCTACAAAGAGTCCATTGTGCTGATAAAGCCTGAATGTAATTACAGCATTGATATCCATGATTGTATTTTAAAGCAAATCCTTTTTTTCCCCCTCCGTAGTGCATAGACCTATCCATGGAATTTAGCTATGGTAGCGACCGGGAATGTCCATATTAAATGGCAGTATATGACTGATTAATATGAAGTCTCTATCACTTCTGTGGCTGGCTTGTGAACTTTCTAGGACATCAGATTGGCCACTGCTGACCTAGGCAGACTTTGGTCTAAATTCATGAAAGATATTTTTAATATTTGTTTTGTACTTGTGACTTGTTGAAGGGGGCGAAAGCAGTTGCAAAGGAGAAGAGGAAGAAAGAACTTATTTCAAGACCACCACAAATGTACTGAGACTTGATATGTTCCTTCTGTCCTCCTTGTCATCTGCTAATAAGCCATCAACTTGTCACTTAGAAGATTAATGACAGTTAAATTTAGACCAAAGGAAGAGATATGAATGCTGCTTGCTTTGCAAATGGAAATGATGGGAAAATATACACAGCAAGTTGGAATAAAAGGGTGGCGTTATTAGCACCAATAACAAATAGATGCAATGCAGCAAGATTCAAAACCAATGCAGGGCTATTTCACTGTGGGCCCCATAAAGACAGCAAGAATAAAGGTAGGAATACTAGAGAGTTGGGGGACCAGCTTTGATATCATGTCCCCCAATGTCTCTCTGTTCACTCTCCACAGCAAGGGATAAGCCAAGACCCTTGTTCCACCTGAATTTCTTGTACTGTTTTCAATCAATGTATTTATTTCCTTTATTTATACTCCACCTCACCGAGAACTGAGGCGGATTACAAAATATAAAAACAAAGCAAGGAAAACAGAAAAAGACATGCAACAAACAATAAGTCCGGGCCGCAAATTTTAAAAATGCAAACATGGTGTGACATACCATAAAAACGTGATTACACAAATCAGAAAACAATGCAGTAAAAATAAGGTAATTCGCACAAAAAAGAGTGCAACAACCCCAGTCTTATTCCATTATTAGAAGTGACCTCCTGAACAATTATATTTTTCTACAGTCCTGTTCCCTTTATAAAAATGCTCTCCTGGAGATCTTTTGATTGATATGTAACATCGTTTGAAAGAGAAGCCTAGCCTAGAAATGCATATTGAAATGATAATGAGGTGGCAGATCACTTTGGTGACAATGGACTGTTGCTGTACCATTTTAGATTCCATGGATAAGATTGATTTTTTGCCCAGTTGCCAAGCATATATTGTAATCCCTATGTTAAATCTGAATGAAATGGAGATGTCACCAGATGGAAGCATTTCCATCGGCTTCTTTGGGAGGACCCAAGGAACCCTCCAAGGAAATGACAGCATTTGATTGGGATAAACTAGATTCAAAGTGGTTTGTGATCTCAGGGTCAAAGGGGGAGGCAAGAGGCAAAGGAGAACAAAAGCAACTACCACATAAGGCTGTGGTGAAACATGGTCACAACTAGAGATGGGCACAAACCGAAAAACAAACCAAAATTAAGCACGAACCAGGCCAGTTCGTGGTTTGTGAACCATGGTTCATCAGATCCCATTTCTGATGAACCGCCATGAACTTTAGGCTGGTTCGTTTGGTTCATTTTTTAGTTCGTGACTGCAGACAGCCTGGTGCCAGTCAATCAGTTTTCTAGGCAACAGGGGATGGACTTCCTGCAGTCTGTCATGGGCGGGGCCAGCCCAAGCAGGGTGGCTCAAGTCCAAGCCTTAATGCCAAAGTCTAAGGGGAGTTCCAAGAGCAAAAGCCAAGTCAAACCGGTGGTCAGAGCATGAGATAACACCAGGAGTGAGTCCAGAGTCCAAGAGCAAGGTCAGGCACAGTCCAAGGTCAGTTACCGATAGCATCAGGTCCAAAAGCAGGCACGGGCAAGGTCCACAGAACACAGAGTGGTTGCAGGCAGTAGACACATTGCTTCCACGCCTGGCAGTCGCTCCTGACTGGCTTTTATAGCCATGCGTGGTTTTCAGCCAGCTGCTGGGGCTCCATCCTGATGCTACTCATCATTGCTCTCCAGCAGCTGGCGTCAGCTCAGGAGATGAGCACTGCGCCGTCTCTCCTGCAGTTCCAGTCTCTGGCGCTGTCTGCGGCACTCTCTAGGCATAGGTGAACATGGGGGGGGGGGTGGCTAGGCTTCCCTTGTGGTGCTGGCAGTCCCTGACTGAGCTTCCCCTGTGGAAGTTCCTGGCTGAGCTTCTCCTGTGGTATTGGGGCTACAGGGTGCTGGTGTCTTTGCTGCTGGCTGTGGGCTTTGATCAGCCAGCAGCTGCTACTCCTGATTGCTGGCTTCTGCTGAGTCAGGGCTAGGACTGGCTACACAGAACTCTTCTTCTCCTGAGGAGACCTGGCTGGCTACACAAGGCTCTTCTCCTCCGGAGGAGACCTCACTCTCAGACTGGGCCATGACACAGACCTTCTGCTGAGCTGAAAATGACCTTCTGCTGAGCCGAAAATGACCTTCTGCTGAGCCGGAAATGATTTTCTGACCCGGGTGTGATGTTTTCATGAACCAAACAAACCAGTTCGCAAACCAGGGGCAGGTTCGTGAAAGTTCGTGGTTCGTGAAATTTGACAAACCATGAACCGCATGGTTCAGGGGGTTTTTTTTGGTTCGTGACCATCTCTAGTCACAACTTCATTGATTATAGCCATCAGAACATTGAGAGCCAAGCTTCAAGAGATGATTTACACAAGGCCATGCACGTGAAGAGAGTCGCAATGTTAGCCGGGAAGCTGAGTTTTAAAAGAGATTGGAAGGCTTTGTCAATTTCCCCTCTCTACAGAGTCAAGGAAGATTGCTCCTCAGAAGGTTTGTTAATTTCCTCTTTGCTTCCCAAAGGCTCTGTCAGTTTCACCTCCTGTTCTATGAGGTGAAGATGAAATTAACAAACCCTCTGAGGAGCATGGGCTCTGTAGAGAGGGGAAATTGACAAAGCCTTCTGATCTCTTTTAAAACTCAGCTTCCCGGCTAACACTGCAACTCCCTTTGCGTACTCCTCCTTGTGCAATTTGTCTCTTGTAGCTTAGCTCTTACTCAGGATAGAGCATGGATCCCAGCATCAGGTGACCCACCTGTCATCTGATGACACCCTTCCCAGCCCACCTGCTGGCATACCATCATGGAATGGCAGAGGATATGATCCCAACTGGACATAAGGCACTTTGTGAGTTCCCTGTCACCTGGGGATGACACCAGACAACACGTCCCAAGCTGGATATATCCTCAAGAGGACCTACAAAATGGGGTTGAGATGGCACACAGGTACCCCCTCAGCCCAATGGATTTGGCCCAGTGTCCCAAGCCACCCACCAAAAGTTGTGACAGTGCATATCACCAGGAACCTTGCAGGAATGTCCTGCACACATGGGCTACCATCATCAGGAAGCCAGAGCAGACTGACCTCAGCAAGTCTGCCTATGAAGGAGCCAGGTGGACCAATCGGTTTCCCTCTGGTATGCTTGGTTTGTCCCCTGGATCCACCAGGCCAGCCTAACATTGGTGCCCAGACACTACAGCAGGAGCCAGTCCAAAAGCTCCCAACATTGTTACCCAAATTGCTATACACATGGAGGCCCCCAATAAGCAAGGGCATTCTCTTGCTGGCAAGAAGCAAACAAGGGGATCTTTAATCTCTGTATATCAAGGGCAAGATCCGGCAGAACATCCAAAATGACAAGGGAGGAATAAGCGCTCTTGAAATGAAAAGTGTTTTTATTGAGATAACATAAACCAAATTAAACAACTGTTACAAGAAAAGAGAGAGAAAGAGAGAGATTGCAAAGCAGCCATCCAGAAACTTTTCCCTAACAACAACTTGTTTATAAGGAAAAATAAAAAGGAGGGGCAAAAGAGAGCATACGACTTGTCCTGTAGAGTGAGGAAATCCTGTAGACCTCCATCTTTGAGACTGTAGTAGACTGATAATTATAGCCCTCCCCAAAATTCCTTTCTCCCCTTTCCTCCCTGATTTTCTCGTAGTTAGCCTTGTATGTGTGCTGTGTGTATTTGTATGCTTGCCCTCTTATTTCTCTTTTAATAAAAAAACCTTTCTGGTTGAACATCTTGCCGATTTATTTCAAGAGTTGTCTTAAGGGAAAAGTCCTCATAAACATTGGTGGAGAATCTGTTACCCCCTCTTGCTTTGTCTCCTTTAAGGTAATTCTCCCCAACTAATTAGGACACTGCCTATTTGGATAACCAGGGTATATACATGGTTTTAATTGTTTTTGTTCAGAATTACTAAGTATTGTATGTGTCTAATCACATCCATGCTAGGGGGGAAAAAAACTTTTTGAAGGTCTTACCAGGCCAGATATACTTAAGGTTTGGCTTTATTTATGCATCTTGAGATGAAAGACTTTTAGGGAATTTCCCTTATATTTAAGGGAAATATAAGACAGGACACAGAGGTCTGCTGAATTTCACAGACAGAAAATTTAAAGTAACATTTGGAAGCCCCATTCCTCTTGAGCATCTGGAGGGAAGCTAAAAGAGACATGTAAGAAATTTCACACGTAGGGTTTCACACAGCCCTAAGTTGCCACTAAAATCCACCCAACATTGCAATTCGAGATGAATTTGGAGGTTCCTGTATGGAGGGTGCATCTGAAATAAACCAAACTAACTTTTATAAAGATATCTCCCAGGTCAGTTTTGGACATCTACAAGGAATGCCTTTATAAAGAAAATAAAGAAAGAATGACCTTATTAACGCTGTGGAGAAATTAGTGGGCAAAGACCTCTAGTGGTGGCTTGATGTGTGAGAAGGTGAGTGATTTCCACACACCCTAATTTAAAGGCCGGGGGTGGGGAGAGACGTGCAGGCCAGATATCTCCCTCAAGGCTACGCAAGAGTGATCCACTAAGCTCAGAGTCTTGTTCGCCGCAGTTTAAATCATTTGTAAACAGTCTGTTCCATCACCGCTACTGATGCTGTGACCCTGAGGAATTCCTAGCTGCCATTTTCAATATGTTCTCTCCCCTCCCATTCTTGCCCCCCCCCCCAACTTTCTTCCTCAGTCTGCTTAAAACATAAGCCCATTCCCCATTAGCCTTAAGAGGCCTTTTCGCACAGACCCCCTTGAACTATACTTTTTGTGTGTGAGAGAGCGGGGGTGGGGGGAGAGGAAAAAAACCAGTGTTCTATTTTATTTTAATACCGCCAGTCTTATTGGGCTCTTGCCGTTCTCGCAGCCTCACAAATCACTGGTGCAGTGTGCTCACTAACTTGTCTGTATTATGTTCATTTTCTGGGTGGCAATAAATATTAGAATAAAATAAACTTAAGAGCTGCTGGCTGGGGCTCTGTTAGCTATCTTTATGGTTTCCACGGCAGCTGAATGACAGCTTAGCCTGGAATCCAGCGGCCCCTTTTCACCGAGTAAATTTAGCCTTGGGAAGGATGAACATCATCTAACTCTTGAGCTGTGATGGTTGATGCCAGTCCATAAATCAGTCAGATTTTAATTATCGGACACATGATGGGGAACAGTGACAGCCTGCAGTCCACTAGAGAGCATTCCTTCAAAGCCGCTTTAAAAAACAGAGCAGCACTTCAAGGGGGGGGGACTGCAAACAGGCCCCAGCCACAGATGAATTGCAGGACATTAAATAGCTCGACGGAATTCCCGACCTAATAATTTTAACTGCTTCTTGGCTGTAGCCTGGCAGAGAAAATGGCTAATGCAGCATTAATTATTTGCAGGGAGGGGAGGGGGGTAAAAAGAGAACAAGGGAGGAGGGTTAAAAAAGAGAGAGAGAGAGAGAACCTTTCTTCACACACAGACCTGCCTGTGGTTTTTAATAGAGTTTCATACGGTCCTTCCTTTAGTCTAAGCAGCTGTGTGGAGCAAAAGCCAGCAGTGACAGATTTACAATGCAGCCCAAGCTGCTAATTGGTTAGAAGGGATTGCCTTTCTGACAGCAGACCCTCCAGGAGTGTTGGTGACATACCTTCAAGGAGGCAGCTCTGGAGGGACAACACTGCCAGCCATGCCGGGTATACATTCTGCCATCAAGCACCGAAGAGGACAAACATATATTCGAAATTCTGCGCCAAGTCAAATTGGATTCCGCAATCTGTACTGATGATGCAAGCGTATGGAAATGATTCTAATTTGCATAACGTATTCCTTTTTTATTAGTAGTATTAGGAATCCTGCTGCACTCTGTATTTCCCATCTAGACAGGAGGCACAAAGTTACTTACACTGTAAAACAAATTTTAATCCGTACAGTAAATTTAGCAATATCTATTTCCAAGGATAAATAAACGGCTGCAGCAATCTCAGCCCATCAGCTTGTTACAGAATTCTAATGGTTTAAATCAGTATTTTTAAAAACTCTCCTAAACAATTCAGTTTTCATTTGCTTCCTGGAGAAAAAAAATTAGAAAGGGATGAGCTTCGGCCAACCTCTCTAGAGAGGATATTCCATAATGGTTGTAACCGTTTTTACTAATCTATTTATATTTAAGTTCTTTCTTTACCGCCTCTCCTAAAAATTGAAGGGGCTTGCGACCAACTGAAAGTATTAGAAGAATAAAAACATTTTTTTTTTACAAATTAAAAAAGGACATGTTGAAACAATCATAAATAGCAACTTGAAATATTATAAAAATAAAACAAAATAGCAGCTTACCATTCCACAAGAAACGGAGCTAGCCAAATCAAAAACAATAAAAACATATTGAGTGACAACTGGTCAGGAGAAATTGTCCAAATACAATTGTCTTTTACCTGGCAGCAGGAAGACATCAAGGGGACAAATGTTGCCAGCCTCCAGGGGGTAGCTGGAGATCTCCCAGAATTACAACTGATCTCCAGGTGACAGAGATTAGTTCCCCTGGAGAAAATGGCTGCTTTGGAGGGTGGACTCTATGGCATTATATCATTCTGAAGCCTCTCCCTTCTCCAAACCCCTCTCTCTAGGCTCCCCCCCCTCCCCCCAATCTCCTGGAATTTCCCAACCTGGACCTGGCGACCCTATCCATAAATAAGGTGACACCACTAAAATATCCCTGCCTCTTGTTGCTGCACAATTCACTTCACTTCCAGAGGAAGCGGACTGAGGAAGATCATAATTGACCAGCAGTGCCCCCACCAATACTGAAATATTGAAAATTTTCATTCCAAAGTTCACTGCTTATTCCACCTCGCCGTATACTGCAGAAGGTTCTACTCGGGTGGTTATTTAAATGGTTTGTGGTAGGAGCCAGGGGCATGTGGCTGAACAGGAAGAGGGGCTTTGTGGTGGCCTACCCACCATTTAAATTCAAGATGGCATTTGTTATGTTAGACACAAATAGTGCTCTGACAATATGCTATTCACGGTTCAAACTATACCTTGGCAGCTATAGTCTGTCAAATTGTAGACAGTGCACTTCATGCTGCCTTAGGGAGCCTTCAAACAGGCTTTTTGCCTGGGTTTTGCTGCCCACATGCAACTGGGGTAGGGGATATCCTTCTTGCACAAGCTGTCTAATCAATTTTCCTTCTCTGTGTTCTCCATTTTTCCTCCCTGATTTTCCAAACCACTTTTGATGAAATGCTTCTCTTTGGTGTGATTTGTCTTTTGGCTGACTAGGCCAGACTGTTCTCTTACATGGCATTATCTGTGCAAACCTGAGCTTGCTTGCCTGCTTGCTTGGTGTGGTTAAGTCAGTGGGACTCTAATCTGGAGAACCGGGTCTAATTCCCCACTCCTTTGCTTGAAGCCAGCTGAGTGACCTTGGGTCAGTCACCTCTCTCAGAGCTCTCTCTGCCCCACCCACCTCACAGGGTGATTGTCATGAGGATAATAATAACACACTTTGTAAACTGCTCTGAGAGAGTTTTGAGTTGTCCTGCAGGGCGGTATATAAATCAAATGTTATCCTTCCTTCCTTCCTTCCTTTCTTCCAAACATTTATTAGCCACCTTTTCTCAAAGGTGTTCAAAGCAGCTTACAATGTAGAACAGAAACCACATAAATATATTAAAAAGAACAGTTAATAACAGAGTGAAAACACACTTAAAATACATTTTAAAAGTGGCCTGCATAAAGCAGTCTTCAGCTGCCTCCTGGAGCTAGAGAGTGAGGGGTCCAAGTAAACTTCCTTAGGGAAATTGTTCCCCAGTCATGGAACTGCCACTGAAAAGGGCCTCATCAACCAAAGTTTCTTTGGTTGATGGAACAGTCCTTTTTGCCTAACAACAAATTAGTGGTATGAAAGGGGGCAGGTTTTAGGGAGCCCTCGGAAGAAATTGTCGAGGATCCAGCTAGAACATGCTTAGGTCCCCTTCCTTGCCCACAGCTGTGCTCCATTTTAGCCCCTCTTCCTGTTCAGCCACATGCCTCTCTGCTACTAGCTACCTGTGTATCTTTCCCCACCGTCTCACTCACTTGCAAGTCCTCCCACCCACACGCACTGCATATGTCTTCTCAGGGGGTCATTCCATAGAAAAAGAGCTGGAGGAACTCATTAGCATAACTCATTAGCATAACTCATTAGCATATGTCACACCCCTTGCCATTGCCGGAAGTGTGTCATTAGCATAACTGATTTGCATGTGCCACACCCACTGACATCACCTATCCTGGCTGTTTTGGACCCAATCCTGGCCATCCAGGGCCGAAATTGGGCCCAAAATGGCAAAAAGGGGCTGAAAATGTCCAAAAGGGGCCCAAAATGGTCAGGATTGGGCCTCTGCTGAGTGGGAGAGTGATCCACCACCTGTCAGCGGCCCGATCTGGGCCATTCCGGCCCCAATCCAGGCTGAAATGGGTCCAAAATGGCCGAGAGTCAGGTGGGCGGGACCACCTGACATGTAACCTCTTTGGGGAACTGCCAGAACTGTGTTCCTCCACGTTCCCCCTCAAAATGAGCCCTGTGTGTTCTTATGCTGGGCACCATCTGCAATGGAGAGCATGAGGGGGCAGGAGAGCTTGCCAGAGGGTGGGCGGAAGGGTGCAGGAATGGTGGGGACATTCTGGCAGAGGGTTCATTGGCAGCAATGAACACCGCTGAAAGCTCTGGGTTCTGGCAGTTGCCCCACCTTGGGGAATGCTGATACTGGCCCTGGTGCTATGCTAGGGCCACTTCTAGCCCACATAGAGATTTCAAACAACTGAAGTTACTTTTAGCTTAATGCTGGTGGCATTAAGCTGTATTCCTTGAAAAGATAACATGAAAGAAGGCATCTAATTAGAATGAGACTTCTCTTCTCTTATAATAGATGTAGCCTTTTTCTCATTTGTTACAGCAATCGCCCTGCATTTCTAAACAAATCTTTATTCCCGTTGGGTATCATGTTGTTCACAAGACCACGGATTTGTTTTAAGGTTGCCTGCCTCTGCTTAAATAATATTTTAAAGAATTCAGCAGAGAGGAACATAAGGATTTCCAAGTTTCTAAACTCAACTTGATGCCTAACAACTGTGGGGAGCTTCCCAAGGACACAAAGCTTAACACTGTAGTAAAAATAGGAAATACAGTTAGGGATGGGATGAAATATGGACAGCATTTCCATGAACCCATTGCATGTAAACAGCCAAATGCAGGTCCATTTCAGTCAACGTGCATAGGATCAAAACAGTCAAGATATATCCATCTGTCTCGTTTTATCTGACCCTTCTTCCAAGAAGCTCAGGCAGCATATGTGGTTCTATCATCTCCATTTTATTGTAAGAACAATTCTGTGTTGTACAGAGAGAGAACAACTGGTCCATGGTCAACCAGCAAACTGGCAGACAGCAGTGCCTCTTATCTACTTCTAGAGAATGAGTAACAGGGGAAAATGGGGAGGGGAAAATGGCGTCACACAACACCTTAATGTCATTTCTGGCCAACAAACCAGAAGTGACTATGATGGACGAGAATCTCCTGGGTCTCTATGGTCAAACCATAGAGATCCAGGGGATTCCTAGAGTATCACTGCATCACTTCCAGTGACACTGCACTGACACCATTTCCACTCATCCTTGCTGCCAGAGTTTGACCGTCTTATTGGCAGAGTAGCTATTTGAACTTGGAGCTCCCAGATTATTTGATGAAGGGATATTTGGCTCTCAAAAACTCATACCTTGGAAATCTAGTTAGTCTTTAAGGTGCTATTGGACTTAGATCTTACTCTTTGACTGCAGACTACCTGGAACTAACCAGATTATAGTGTCACCCTCCAACTTCTTAGGCACATTGCAAACTGTTACCAGGAATCCTGTGTCTTCCGCTCTGAGTCTGTCTTGGCCAAATTTATTGTGGCAGCCATTTTAGGACCTAGTGATGCCATAGTCTGGAGAAGTTAAGGACAAGGATCTCCTCAGGTTATGCTAGTGAGTGGCCATAACTTTGGTCAGGAGACTGATTCACTGATGGGACATTTGCATGCCTACCCATTACCACAGGAGCTTACACCCACCTAGAGTTATTAATGTAATCTCATCTGCAAGGACAAGTCTTCCTGAGCATAAAATCTGATTATTATCAAGTTCCCAGATTGGCTTGATTACTTGTACTGGCCCTCTCTGAATGTTGCCTCTCAACCTGCCTACAGGCACGGGTGAAACCCCCATCCTTCCAACCCTTTTTGCATCCTGCCAGTGTTTTGGGGTTTTTTTTTGCTCTGCCTAGAGGCAATCACCTTTTTGTTACCTTTTGGGGAAACTTCCTTCCTAGCTCATTCAAATTCAGGAAACACACAGATTCACACCCAGGGCTCACCCTGAATTCCTGGGCATTATGATTATTTCTTTGATATTCTTCTGTGCAAGTTCCTTTAACTATTGCTGTTTGGCTGGCCAAAGGCTGGCAACCTAATCCCCTCTGCAGGCTCAGAGACTGCCCACTCCACTCTTCTTTCCTGGAACCAGCCAACCTTTTCCTTGGGACCTTCAGAAGCCCTGTTTCGTGCTCTCCTTTCTCCATCTCTGGACCATCCAGACAGACAACGCATGTTACCCAGCTCAGCAGACTGAGGATAGGCAAACTCCTTCTCTGTTGTGATATCCTTTTGGAACACTTTGCAGTTTTGTTACCACATGTGTTCCCTTTCACATGTTTCCTTAGACATGTGTGAACTCTCTAACTTGGGTTTGGGACACTCACCCAGAACCACAACCAATTTGGGGGAATTAAACTCTGTGTCGGGGAAACCTCTTCCAACTTCCACAGCCTGACTAGCTTGGAAAATTGACTCACTAGCAAATTGGGGGAGCAAAACATGTAATTTAGGGATCTTTCACCTGGATCGTGAGCAGGCAAGCACAAAGAGGAAATTAACCAACCCTCTGAGCAGCCATCTTCCTGGCTCTGTAGAGAGGGGAAATTGACAAAACCCTCTGGTCTCGGCTTCCTGGCTAACATTGCTACTCCCTTCATGAGCTCCTCCTCGTGTAATTTGTGTCTTGTAGCTTGGCTCTCAGAAGCTAAGCAGGGTTGGCCTTAGTTAGTAATTGAATGGGAGACTTCCAACGAAGACCAGGGCTGCAGAGGCAGGCAACAGCCAACCACCCCTGTTAGTCTCTTGCCATGGATACCGTGCCAGGGATCACCATAAGTCAGCTATGACTTGAGGGCACTCTCTACCACATAAGGGAATGAGATGAGCCCTGCTGGTTCAGACCAATGTTCCTCTAATGCAGCAACCTGTATCACACAGTGGCTAAGCAGTCACCCCAAAGGGCCAACAAACAGAGCATAGAAGCCAAGGCCTTCCCCTCATCTTGCCTTTCCTTCAGAGATTTACTGACTCTGAATGTAAGGATCCCCTTTAGTCATTGAGGTAGGCAATTGATCGGCCTATCATCCATGAATCTGTCTAATCCCCCTTTAGACCCAGCCATGATTGTGGACATTACTACATCCACTGGCAGTGAATCCCAAAATGTAGTTATTCTTTTAATAATTACTTTCTTTTGTCCTGAATCTATCGCCCATCAACTTCATCAGGAAGAGGGAAAAAAACCTCTCTCTGTCCATTTTCTCCACTCCATGCATAATTTTATATATCTCAGTCATGTTTCCCCTTTCTATAAACTGAAAAGACCCCAGATCTTTAGCCGTTCCCCAGAGTAAAGATGCCCCAATCACTTAATCACAGTTGGTAACTGTGTTGGTCTGTAGAAGAAGAGCAAGATTCAGATCCAGTAGGATTGCCAGCTCCAGGTTGGGAAATTCCTGGAGATTTGGGGCTGGGGTTAAGAAGGTGGGGTTTAGAGGAAGGGAGGTACTTCAACAAGGTATAATGCCATAGTGCCCACCTTCCAAAGCAGCTATTTTCTTCAGGAGAACTGTTCTCTGTGGCTTGGAGATCAGTTGTAATTCTGGGAGATCTCCAGCCACCACCTGGAGGCAGGCAACCCTAGGTCCTTAAAGACCAATTAGATTTCCAGGGTATGAGCTTTCGAGAGTCAAAAACTCATGCTCTGGGATTCTAGTTGGTCTTTAAGGTGCTACTGGAGCCAAATTTTGTTTTTAGTCATTCTGGTTGCTTTAAGAACTAGAGAGGCTGTTTAGCCCCAATGTATTGGTGATAGCAGGGGTGGTGGCAGTGGTTCTAGAGCTTTATTCTGGACTTTTGCCAGGGCCCCAGAAGAACTGAGACTTCCCCTAATCATGTGTGTTGTGTGTGTTATGTGCCGTCAAGTTGCCTCCGACCTATGGCGACCCTACGAATGAAAGACCTCCAAAACATCCTATCATTAACAGACTTGCTCAGATCTGCAAACTGGAGGGTGTAGCTTCTTTTATTGAGCCAAGCCATCTTGTTTTAGGTTTTCGTCTTTTCCTACTGCCTTCTGCTTTTCCTAGCATTATTGACTTTTCCAGAGAATCTTGACTTCTCATGATGTGACCAAAGTACGATAGTCCCTGATCATACCTTGATTTTTTTTATGTGCCAAATGCTACTTGGGCTCTCTATTGAACAGCGACGGTGGTTGGAAAGCTGTTAGCATTAAGACCAAGCTTAGATGCAAGCCAAGGTTTTCGTGGTCTCACTTTATGCTAAAGAACTAATGGACTGGATGCATCACAAACATTTGGAAAAGATGCCGATGGATGGCAAACCTGAATGCAAAGGGGCAGAAGAAGAAGAATTCACTGAGCATAATGACTAACCTTTTGAAATCAGTTGCACGGGAATCTAATTAGCCTGCCGTGATTAGGATTCACGGATGCTTCTAGCTCACCAGTGTGTTGTTGGTTTAGGGCAGGGCCTCTCTTTCTTGTCCTGGCCCACTCTTTTTTCCTTCTTGTTTCCTTTGTGTCACTGAGAGTTAACAGTTTATAATACGTTTAACTGCCAGTCCATCACCTTGACAGGGTCGTACCTTTCCTTTATGGACTTTTAAAATTAATAACAGACAGTTCTATTTTGACGTGCCCTTGCTTCTGCTGCAGAATGCGGCTGTTTAATTGTAGAGCCGGCCTCTTGTGGCCAAGTGCTCCCAGTGTTTAGCGAGGGTTGAAAATATGGATGTTAGGAGAAAAACTGGCAGATGGCTGACGAGGCATTTTTACTCATAACACACCAGTAAAACTTTAACTCGGAAGATTTAGTGCTAGTGCTTCCAGTCAGCAAGCTGCAGCCATATGCATATTTTTTTTTCAAACTTCTAAACCGATGGTTTTGCAAAGTATGCATAAGCAGCCTTTATTGATTATGATGTTAAAAATTGAAAGCGTCAGTATCATTTAGCTAGAGACACTTTTAAAGGAAGGGGGGACGAGCATTCATTTTCATTAGGAGCTCCTGATAGGCCAGGTAGAGAAGCACCCAGCACCTTTTTCACGGAGAAAATAAAAGGAGTACACTGAACTTTTATTCCAAACTGTGACGTGAACAGACTGTTGGTTATAGCATGCTGAACGAAGGATTAGCAGCAGCAAAGGAGGAATACCAAAAAGTACAATTTAGGGATACTTCTATATTATTCATTTCCAAACTGTTCCTCAGACTTTGGAGTTCCAAATGTTCTAGTCTTGTGTCTGGAGTGCAACTGACACATTAGGAATCCTCCCTTTTTCCATATTTTGTTTCCCAAAGTTAGACAGTGTAACAGGCTTATTTTTTCAAAATTCCTCTTTTAGTTTTTATTTTCTGTTTCTTAAGAGACGAGCTTATCCTGGTGGCTTGGTTGCTGTGAGTTTTATTTATTTATTTATTATTTTGATTTATAAACCACCCATCCTCAGGGGCTCTGGGCGGTGGGGAAATAAATTCTGCACTAATGAGGTCACATATAGAACATAATGCAAACAGTGTTCACACATTGATAAAACATTACAAAACAGTGATCATGAATGATGTCATCATATATACAGCTGTATCAAGATTCTTGTGAGTGTAGTATTCTCCAAGATTCTTTTGTGTGTAATGTTTTCTCCAGGTTTTTTTGGTGTGTATGTAATATTTTTTCTGATCTGCACAATGCAGCAAAGGAGGAATACTAATGCCAACATGTGTAGAATTGTGTACAGGTAGCTTTGGGATGTGTATCTCAATGCTCAAATGTTGTGCTCTAGTAATGCAGGTGGGGAAAGAAATGCAAATGAAGAGTAGGAAAGGTAGAACATATTGCACATGGCCCAACTCTGGAATTAATTTTAGAAATTCTGCTAGATACACTAGAAATTAAACTGGCAGAGACAGCGAAAGTAAAAGGGGAGAAATCAGAGATCAGTTATCCTGATGAGTAACTTGAAGTACCACTGAGCCAAGATTAACGAAATGCATTTCTAAAGGGGTAAATGGATCAATCTGATGTAATCTGGGACAAGCACCATCATGGCGCTTCACTAACTGACCCCTGTGTAGGGCTCAAGGTACCGGGACTTGGAAAGGCACAGTTAGGCATACTTTGCATCGTAAAAGTTCTCAGGTCCCTTTTGGGGAAAGATGGAGTGTAAAGATTTTAAATAAATAAACAAACCATACCTGATGAACCAGGAGCAATTCTGCAGCCCACCTGAAACTCAGAGAAGGCTTGATTGCTCATATAGAAAGATTACATAGGCAGAGTATATCTCCATCACCTTAAACCAGGTATATTATAGCCACATTGGTGGAGGTGGGGCACTAATCTAGTTAATCAAAAAGTTTCTTGAAACTGAACAAAGTTGTGGCCCAGTTATTATATATATAGCTGCCTCTTGCCTCACTATTTCTGCAAGCGTGCTCGATGTTGGATGTAGGAAACAAGGTATAGCTAGAACTAATTTTCCTGTTGGATCTACCATTTCAAGATTCCCTGCACACCATTTCAAAAAAGAACCATCTCAACAAGAAGTTGTAAGCCAACTGATTGGTCGGTCAGCTGTCCTTGCTCTGATCATTGTATCAACTTATCTTGAACAGTTGGGTTCAAGTTCTGTTGGGTCCAGGTTTCTACTTGGCCTCTATCTTGCTGTGGACCTTCCTTTTCAGCCACACATCCAGCTTAAATCCCTTCTCAATCTTCCTTTCTCATCTTTTCCCTTCTAGTTCTCCTTGGAGCCCCGGAAAGCGATCCTCACTTCCCCCAGAACCGATTCTGTAAATATGACTTTTCCACTCTTGAATTTCTAATCCTTTATAGGCATTTAATATGTGCATGCTGAATGCTGGAGGAAGGGAGGCATCCGGTTTTTACATGCGTACGATCAAGTCCAACCTTTATTGGGTATGCATAGGTCAGAGGTTCAGCTGGTTGTTACAATCCCACACATACAACAAATATTCAGCTGACTGTGCACAAAAGCCTTCTGCCACCTCAAGCTATCTGTGTGCAAGTCACAGCTATGTGACACAACAGGAAAGGGTGTAAAGTTCTTTAAAGTCCTTGTTTTCTCCTTTCGCACCCTCCCCTTTGAGTTATTACTATCATTAGAATTCTACAGATGAAAAAAAAAAAACACCCAAGCTTAACTACCGGTTATTTTGAATTTCTCATACCTGCCATTTCAATTTCCTTTCCCCCATGTACGAACCTGTGATTCTTGCATTTCGCACCATTTTATGTTTCCTCACACTGGATTTTTCTCATAATTCATTTACATTTTCCTGCATGATTTGTGCTTCGATACATCAGCATTACACATGGTATTATGCGTCTAAATTGTGTGCACGGTGCATGCAAATACAGTGTACACAGTGTATAAAAACTCCACAAAGTGCATGCCCCAAATGAAATCTACAAAACTGACAGTGAAAAATGCAGAGAACCAAAACTGTTGGAAAATAGAGAAACAAATATAAAAAGAAACTGAATTGGGGACACTTGCTAGTTCCGGAGGCTTTGTGTGCAATTCTGGAACCTGTATGCAGAGTTTTGTGCAGATTAACAGTCATTTAGGGGAGGGAAAAGATCATTTCCAAGGCATTCCAGGCATGTGCTGAGATTTGAACTCAGATCTCCCACACCCAAATCTCCCATTCCCTATTCCCTGAACAGTAAAAAAAAAAACAGTGCAACATCTTCCAGAAATTCCAAAGAATCAATCTGGCAGGGCTGTGAAGAACAAAGCCCCCTTTCACTGTTTGTAGGTTAAATGGAAACTCTTAGTGGCACAATGCCGGCCCATTTCTAATCAAAAAGTCTGCATTAACTAATGCTTATTGGATGTTGAAATACAGCAGAAAGCCTATGTAAATGTGCGTGTGAAGCACTTGAATATCAAACAAATTCATTATGATCAGTGCTATTACAGTGAATACCAAATGAGTTCATAATGATGGAACAATGAAAGTGTTACCGATAGATTTTATTTCTGTAACAAATCCTCCATATAAGGGTCCCCTCCTGTAGCATCAATTCTAATATAAAACCTGCTTCTGTATATTAGCATTGTCAAGTAAATTATGTCTTTGAATCGCTTGAAATACACAGTTTTGCCATCCAGTCCATCTTTTTACTAAAAAAAGAGAGAGAGAGAGAGAGAAGCAGCTCAATGTGTCCTTAAAGTTCGATGACTAGTGTAAAGGGGTAACACTTTATTTTAAGTGTCCAATCGTTAGGAATTCATTTAGTATTCATTGCAATAACACTAATACAATAGAATTGAATGAATAAGAAATTCATTTAGTATTCATACGGATGTGATAAGTTCCTCGAAGAGAGTTCCACTCTAATTCAGCATTAGTTTTTTAGCCTTACTTAATGGGCACTTAAAATAAAGTGTTACTGGTACAGATGACTCAATTTCTACCCTTAGATATTTAGATTTTATGAAAGAAGCTTCAAAAGAGCTGCCCGTCTCATCAGAATATAAAGCACGGGCTTCAAACTTAGTCAGTTAGAGGCAGTCTTGAAGATGCGATCAGAGGGAAATTTGAAAACTTTTACCCAATCGATCACTTATGCTGTTTGCACAGAAATGTCTTGCCATGGAGATTATGATAATTGCTTAGGAACAGAGTTCTAAAATAACCAGCTAGTAATTGGGTTTGGGGGGGAACCTATAGTAAGCAATATGAAAAACACAGCTGGAAATAAAGCATATGTAACCACTGCTACTACAAAGTGCTCTGTGATGCAGCTGCTACCTGTAGTAGTACTGGTACTTCGAGCAGCGACAGCATAGTAAGTAAGGCTGACTCCACACAATGTGTACAGGCTGTAGTAAGGCTGACTCCACACAATGTGTACAGTACTAACCAGCATGGGCATGGTTGTGTGTGTATGTGTGTCATGTGCCATCAAGTTGCTTCCGACTTATGGCAACCCTATGAATTAACAACCTCCAAAACATCCTATCATTAACAGCCCTGCTCAGATCTTGCATGCTCCAGCGTGGTTACTATCAGTCAAAATAACAAGGGATTCTTCAGTACCTCAAAAGTAAATAGATTGTTGGCTTTCATGGCCTGAAGCTTATTTCCCCAAATATATGTGGAAGCACTAGTTGATCACTGCTAGCAGTGCATCTTCACTTTGTAGTACTAGTAGTTGTATTGGTGGCAGTAGTAGTAAGAGTGCTATGTAACATCAGTTTAGGATCCAAACTGAGCTAGGTGCTGCGCTCAAGGCAGAGGTCCAGGAATCAAGACATTACTAAAGCTGGAGCCAACAGTATATCATGAATGTTGTTCCCAAAAAGGCTGAAAGTGAAATGAGGCCCTACCTACTCTTTCAAGGAAGTGGAGATAGAAGCCCCTCCCCTTCATGAGCAGGCTACAGGTACTTAAAGGTACCACACTGAATTACGGTGATGAGTACCATGATAGGGTTGTGGTGGTTTGGGGCTTGGAGAGGCTTGAGGAGTTGATGGAGGAGAGACTTCTGGTTCTGCAGTAGGCTCTCTGGTGAAGACTCCAGGGTCCAAGTAGGAATTAGAAGGCAGGTCTGTATCCCAGGATGAGCAGGCTGACTCAGAGTCTTGAACAGTGCTTTTTTTTCATTTTTATCCTAAAGTGCCAGTACTCAAATATAAATTTGTGCCCATTTCCATAATTTCCCCCTCAGGACTTGGGACAGCTCCCGAAAAAGGTATTCAGTACTGGTGAGAACCATCAAAAGGAAAGCTCTGGTCTTGGGGCTCCTCCTGCATATCAAAGGAGGCTCCCAGAAGAGTCTACCTCTCCTAAAAACTCTTCCTCCTTCTGCCCCAGCTGCCTCCTCCTCTGAGACTTCAGTCTTTTTGCCTGATGAGGAGGAAACTCTATTCTGCCCCAGGACAGTAGGTGGTACACTGACTTCTGGAAAGTTCACTTAAGTGAGTGCTATTGAAAAAGGAGACCAAAATTGTGCCCATAGATCTGTGAGAGTTGTACCTTAGCAGTGAGGATACAATAGGAACAGAAATACTGGCCTCTGAAAAGTGAGGAGCAACCTAAGCGAGGAGAAGCTCAGGAGCAGCTACCATAGAGGGAGGGGAAGTGAATGAAAGGTTAGGGAAGAACGAAGAGACCAAGGTCACCATATGTGAAGGAAACATAGCAGTAGACTCTGGGGAAATGGAAGTATCCGTTATCTATCTATCTATCTATCTATCTATCTATCTATCTATCTATCTATCTATCTATCTATCTATCTATCTATCTATCTATCTATCTATCTATCTATCTATCTATCTATCTATCTATCTATCTATCTATCTATGTGATTTATTGTCCACCTTTCTCATTGAAACTCAAGGTGGATTACAGTGTGAGATTCGTATAGTCAATTTCAAGGACATTTCCATAAACAATGCCATAGGGTAAATAAACACAATTTTACAAACTTATACCCCACCCTTCCCACAAGCAGGCTCAAGGTGGCTTCCAACAAAATATTGATCCTCATTGAATCTTTTTTATAAAATGGAGAATTTCTGTTGACAGAAAGAGACCCATTGTCAAGCATTCCCTCCTCCCACTGCAGACCTTCAATCCCATCCTTATGCCACATAGAGTTGGGGTATCTGTGTCTGTCCCTCAGGAACAGCATTCTGGTGGGAATTATAGGCTATAGTGAGAGGGGACTTCATTGCATTTTTACTCAGAGATGTGTACAGTGTGGACATGTTCAGGGCAAACTTTCTCTGATGTAGGGAAACTGGAAGCTGGAACTTCAACCACACTTCCAAGGGGGTCCCCTAAAGAGAAGACAGTGAAAAGCAAGTGGGTTATACTGATGATACCTTTTGTGTACTTAACCAACTTCTACTCTCCATCCCCCTTTCCATATCTTCTGCGGTGTGTTTATTTTTCAACCAAGCAATTGTCTCTGTTTCCTCAGACCAGACTCAAGTCAGGCCAGCTTCAAGACCTCTCATTCCCCCTCTTTTTGTTCACCTGGCAAACATGGAAACAGGAGTGGTTATCAAATGCTTCTCTCCTCTTAGAACCATGTCCCTTGTACGAGTGTTATGACTTGTTTAGAGGAGTAAGATCTCGTGGGCTTGTATGTGGAGAAACAGTGTAAGCCTATACAACAGCGATGACTTGAAATAAGGAGATGTGGGTTCATATCCCTGCTCAGCCTTTTGGTGTGGACCTAGGGCCCCACACCTACCCCATAGTGTTGTTGGGATGGTCCAGTGGAAATAATCCCTAAATACTTCTCTAAGCTCCTGGGTAGAAAACAAATATGATCCGATAGATTATCATTCAGGGAAAGCAGAAGGAGGCAAGTTTATGTGTGCATACATGTGTGCATGCATGCACGTAAAGGGGGTGATGTTTGATGTTTCATGTAGTACTAAATAAAATCAGAATACACTTTAAATCTTAAAAATTAGATTGCCCACCATCATTTCACACAAGGCCGCACCTTCTATAAACCTGATGTATCCCATAATACAATTTTATTTCTGAAGAGAATAACCAGCATCAGAGTTACACAATTATAAAGAAAGAAAATAGGCCTTTGAACGGCATGTAGACTTGTGAAGTTCCCTAAGGTTTCGTAATATATTTAATGGTCATTTGCCCCCCCCCCAGTCAAAATAAGAGGCAGACAAGTTGCTTGGGTATAATATATGGGCCACTTTATTAACATAACATAAACTTGGAATCGGCAAGGGATCTAGCTAGTGGTACAGGTCAAGCTCTGTGGTCTCACAGGACCTCTGCCCTGACCTGCCTGGGTGATCCCCCACTGCCCCGGGGGTGAGCCCTCCTAAGGATGGCTGGTACCCAGCAGCCAGGCAAGTGGTTCCCCTGTAAACCTCCAACTCCTACTGCCATGAAGCCCATAGGAGTGGACTTGTCCAGGATACCTACGGGCAGTCTGCCCTTGCAATTGGCTGCCGTGAAGCTGCTCCTGACAGACCCCCAATTCCCCTAAGGGAATGTGCCAAGGGGGTCACTGTCCCGCTCAAATCCCATCCTATCCTGCCAGTGATCAACTATTTACAGCACCACCATATGATTAATTAACCCCCAACAATGCAAGGTAGGTGAAAAAACTCCCAGACAGTGGTGCCAATAAGGATAGGAGCAAAAAATTCCTACCTGGCCCTGATAAACAGCGACCGGCTAATCCTGCACTGCAATGGGGAGGGCGGGTGGGCTGAACAGCAAAGAAGGCTATGGACCTGGGAGGTGGAGCAGGCTTATATGCCCTATGCTCCACCCCCCCCCCCCCCCAGGGAAAGCTCTGGATGCCCAGGAAAGGAGCAGCTGCCTCCTTCATCTGGGGCTGCAATCCCAGCCTTCGTCCTGAGCAGCTTAAGCTGCAAGCTGGAGGGGCTGCATTATATAAGCAACACCTCCAACAAAGAGGTGGTGCTGTTACGCATCTTAGAGCCAAGCTACAAGAGACGCCTGACACAGGTTGGACACTTATCAGCTTCCCTCAATTTTTGATGGGAAATGTAGGCATCCTGGTCTTGCAGCGGTAATGGAGAGCCAAGCTGTAAAACCAGGACGCCTACATTTCCCATCAAAACTTGAGGGAAGCTGACTAGTGTCCAACCTGTGTCAGGCATCTCTTGTAGCTTGGCTCTTAGTGTTTAAGCTTAACTAGTTTCAGAGTTACTGAACAGGTTGCAGGTTTTGAATCTGAACATTGCTAGAGGTTGTGCTGTTGGATCAGTCGCCAACTTTTAATAAAGTCTGTGACCTTAAAGGGGTTTTAACAGTATCTGTATTCAGCCTTCCAACATGAGTTAAGTAAATGCGAAGAAATGCCCATCTCTAGCAGAGGCCAAATACTTCCCGATAAACTTTGCTTCCTTTTAAATTTGGCCCTTTCTCCCCCATTAGCGATGGTTCTTAAACCACAGGCCTGTCGCTGCCTGTTATTTTTGAACCCAGAAAGATTGTGCTGATTTGGGAGTTAAGTGAACTACCACACACACACACACACACACAAAGCCTTTATGAAGTACCGAGTGTCCTTGTGACTCTCTGTTCATTAAAATGTATTTAGATGTCCCTCAGTAATGAAAGAGGGGCAAGAGAGGAGGGGGAAATGAGGACGAGAACACATCTTAAACTGAAACTCAGAAACTGGCCAATTCCCATGTTTACAGTTACTTTCCTATCAAGAATTAATGCAATATCATGCGCGCACCATTACTGAAAAATTCTACGCTGTTTTTTGCCAAGTGTTCCTATATAACAGTTTTATCACAAGTCTGACAGCCGCCATAAAAATTCCAGCCATTCTATATCAACAGCCCTCTTTGTACTAAGTTATTAAACATTAAATTTTTATTCGTCATTTGTATTCTGTTATGCAAAATAAGCTCCTTGATAAGATGTGTCTTCTTAATTGGGCCCTTGATGCTTCTTGGATCGGAGTTGTCAGATTAGCTGGAAGAAGAGGCTTTGCATTGAGCCAGCTCTGTACCAGGAGACCAATAGCTTTGTAACAACGATATTAAGTTAGAGGGGCCAAATGGAGGGCATCAGTAGACTCAGGTGAGACTCTACATCTGTGCATGTCTTATGCTCAGGCACTTTTCTCATAGCATCAGCAGGGCTGATGGAAATAGATTTGTTTGTTGTTTACAGCGTACAGCTGTGGCTGCTGCTGCATGGGAGTTGTATAAGATTGAAGCAAATTTGTACTGAGACTAAAATATTGAGCTTTTCCTCCAGTCAGCAGTCTCCGGAATCTTATTGTCGAAAACTTTATCCAGTTGGAACCCTCCCTAGGGTGATTTTTGTTTGCAGCTGCCCTGTGCTGTCTCTCGCCGCCTGTCCCATCTTGTGGCTGCATTAGTACCCTGCAGGAGGAATTTCTGGGGCATGCATGCTAAGCCATGCAGAAGAAGAAGAAGAGACGAAGAAGATGTATAACTTTTGCACCTCTGAGTCACTGTAATCAGAGTTGTGCCGAATATTCAGTGTTTCATTTTTTTTCTGGCACCAGTTTAGATATGTGGCTCCAAAGCAATGTCTTTTCAGACGTTTGCCGTTTCTTTCTTTCTTTCTTTCTTTCTTTCTTTCTTTCTTTCTTTCTTTCTTTCTTTCTTTCTTTCTTTCTTTCTTTCTTTCTTTCTTTCTTTCTTTCTTTCTTTCTCTTCCTTCCTTCCTTCCTTCCTTCCTTCCTTCCTTCCTTCCTTCCTTTCCATGGAGTGTTACAGAATAATACAAAGAGAGAAAGATATGCTCTAAATGAAGACACTTGCAATCTAAAAGTGGGATCTAGATAAAAAATGCTTCCATTTAAGAGGAACGAATTGGTACAAGGAACAACAACAACAACAACAACAACAACAAAATATATTTGATTTATATACCGCCCTTCAGGATGACTTAACACCCACTCAGAGTGGTTTACAAAGTATGTTATTACAAAACACCCTGTAAGGTGGGTGGGGCTGAGAGAGCTAGAAGCTGTGACTAGCCCACGGTCACCCAGCTGGCTTCAAGTGGAGGAGTGAGGAATCAAACTCGGTTCTCCAGATTAGAGTCCTGCACTCTTAACCACTACACCAAACTGGCTCTCTGCAAAAAGGGGGGGGGGATCATAGCTTTGGTTTGCACAAGGGAGAAGCAAAATCAAAACAAGGATTTTCAGATTAAAATAGCTGAGATTTGAAATCTTCTTTAGACAGTATATAAAATCCACAGCACTCAATCATGAACTCAATAATTGGTGCTGCATTTCTGGAGAGTATTTTACTAAAAAGCCCAGTCTTGCTGTTACAACCTTTCCCTGTGTCTTCTCTGTCCACATCTGATTCATTCTAGACCTTGCATGCATCAGTTATATTGTCCAGCATTTCACATGGAAAAGTAAGGGTACACTCCCATTACCAATAATTCTCATCCCAAGAGTCTCTAGTCCCATCCTCTTACTGCCACTGTTACACAGTGCTAATGGTTCTCGGCTGTTTTCTATATGATGTATTTATTTACACTGAAACCACCTAGATGCCACAGCCCCACATGGTCACTGAACACCCTACACCTTGCATCTGTGAGATCACCTGGTCATGTGCAGGGGCAACCATGTGGAGGAAGTGTACATGTGACCATTTCCTATCTCTGGCTGTACACTATAGATGACTGGGAGCTAAACTACAAGAGACGAATGACACGAAGACACTCACGTGAAGGGAGTCATAATGTTAGGTGGGAAGCCGAGTTTTAAAAGACAGATCAGGAGGATTTGTCAATTTCCCCTCTCTACAGAGCCAGCAACAGGGTTTGTTAATTTCCTCCTTGCCTCCTGAAGGCTCTGCCAGTTTCAGCTCCCCTTCTAGGAGGAGAAGAGGAAATAAACAAACCCTCTGAGGAACAATTTTTGCTGCTCTGTAGAGAGGGGAAATTGACAGAGCCTTCCGATCTGCCTTTTAAAACTCAGCTTCCTGACTAACATTGTGACTCCCTTCACGTGAGCATCCTGGTGTGATTCGTCTCTTGTAGCTTGGCTCTGAGTGATCACATGAAGGCCAGAGAGTGGGGCCAGTATATTCCTGCTCATGCCAGCTCTTCCTCCCTGCTTGTTCAGTGAACACCTGTCTTCCATCAGTTTTAAAGCCAGTAGATGAAATGGCAGTATTGCATGGTTCCTTAGTATTCATGGGCATGCATTAGTAATATGTGTATAGTACAAGTATAGTGCTGAGCTTCTGATGTACAAATAATTAACAAAATGTCCAGAAGGAAATTGGTGCAAGGATCCAAAAATGTATGAATTAAAAAAAAAACCACGTAGACTTAATTAGGGAAGGAGAAGGGTGAAATAAAAAGGGAAACCTTCAGTACGAAGCCATTGAAATGAGAAACTTGAAATCATTCCTAATTCTCAGTGTTGTATGGTTATAAAGGATCTTGTATCTGATCCCATTCAATATTTTTTGTTTTGTTAGCACAAATATGACACTGGAAGATATGAAAAACAAATAGGATCTATGACTTTTATACCCAGTTTAATGTTTATTGAATGTTTGAAAGTTTATGTGTACCCGGTTTGATTGAAAAGGAAGTAATTACACCACCACATATCTTGTACAAAGTTCTTTAAAAGAATTTATTTTGGGGTTTTGTGCAGCATAGAAAAGTCCAACTTGTTTTTGAAAGAACCCAAGGACCACCAATGCAACAGTCAGAACTCTATCAGGACCTGTTGTAAAAGTACAGTAGAATTTATTATTTTCATAATACTGTACCAATCTGGAATAATACGCACACTTCCAGCAGGCAGCATTTACTCCAACCTGCAATTGTCTGGCTGCTTTTTCCCATATCATGTGGGGAATACAGTCCCTCAAGTTATACGTATCATTCTTCCATACAGATTACCCAGAGGATGCTGGTGCCTTGGCTACCAAGAGTTTTGAAGATAAATGGGAATTTACTGAGAACTTTAGGACACCCTGCCGATATTGGCTTGGTTGTGGAAAGATCCCACTCCATGGCATTACAACAGAGCCACTTTGGATGTGATGATGAAGGGAAGAATCATACGACTGTTCTTCCTTTTCTCAAAGGTCAAGATCCACAGGGGACTATTTTGATCGCCCCAACAGAGAAAAGGACTATGGGAAGACAGGTGCTGTATCTCCCTATCAAGAGAGGCAAAATTCTTCTGTGGTCATGATAGAAAACCACGAGCAACAAGCAATGCAACTCAATTGTTCTCACTGCTTGCCCAGGCACCCCTCCACACACACCAAATAAGGACATGAGACAATAGCGTGGGTTTAATTAGTTTATTTAAATGGTTGATCCATGTCATTCATTCATTTATTCGCTTATTATGGTCCTAAGACCAGCATACAAATGAGTCAAGCATGGATACAATTAAAAGGAAAAAAGATCGACTTTAAGAACTTTTAAGATACAATTCCGGTAATTTAAGAATTAATGCACAAAATTTAGCGACTTGAAGTATAATCCTAAAATTTTTATCAGATAAAAACCAGTGGAGCCTTGCATTATTGGTAGTTATATGACTGGGGATCATATCAAGTAATGGGGTAATGAATCTGAGACGAATCTCTCTATAAAACGGATGACCAAAGAACATGTGCTCCACAGACTTGACCTCTTCTAGGGGATATGAGCACAACCTTTCTAGGTAGGGGATTTTTTTGTATCTGCCTTCGATCCATGTCATTTTTTATTAAAATATGCTACTGTGTTTTAAGGGCGGGCTGCACTAGGCAGTCTGCCAATGGCTGCCTTTGTTGGACAGGTTCTCCCTGGCTCCAAACTTGGTCAGCCTTGTTTATCCTCACCTACACATGCACGATGTGCTGAGAAGTGCCAGGCCCCATTCCCCTTCCCCAATATTCCATAAGATCCCACCAGGTTTGAAATGATACTGCTCAGTACTAAGATACTCATTCCCAATGTACTGTGCGTAATAATAACCTTGTGCTTATATACTGCTCTTCAGGACAAATTAGCACCACACTCAGAGCAGTTTACAAAGTCATTATTATCCCTGTGAGGGAGGTAGGGCTGAGAGAGTTCTGAGAGAGCTGTGACTGATCCAAGGTCACCCAGCTGCTTTCAAGTGGAGAAATGTGGAATCAAACCTGGTTCTCCAGATTGGAGTCCTGCTGCTCTTAACCACTACACCAAACTGGCCTGTGAAGACCTCTCCTGGATATATCCTCCATCATGCCTGATACTTCAGGGTGTTTGCCAATTATCCCTACCTATTCCTGCCAGCTAGTAATGGCCTAACTAGTCAAAGACCATGCCTAAATAATTTTTAACACCCTCCTTTAGTGACATCATGAAGCCAGTGAAAAGTAGTCCCTCCACCAGCCAGCCTGGGGGAATCTGAAAAAGTTCGGTTTGGCCTTTTCGCCACCAGCTCCACTGATCTCTGCTTCACAATCTTGACATCTCCTGATTTAGTAGATGACCTAACATAGAAAGAAGGGGAAATCTTAGTGGTTATGGGGCCCTGAGGAAAAATATAGGCTGGGGCCCCAGACTCATTCTTCCCTCACCCTCCACTGGAGCTACCATTGCTCCAAGCAAGGGACAGTGTGTCCCACCTGTGAGTAGATGATGGAGCATTCACCTATAGTATGGTGAGATGACACAAAGCTACCCACCCCTGCCTGCTTTCCTCTTCCCCCCTTCATTGAAGGGAGGGTCATGGACAGGCCAAGTAGCGGAGCCCCTTGCAGGACCAGTTTTGCCTGCCCGTCTCCCCTTGATTGGGTGCAAGGGTTTATTGTCTCAACAGCTTCCCTAAAATATCCGTCACTTTCTACTATGACTCCCGAAAGTATGGCAGTAGTAGCAGCAGGGTGGTTGGGGGCCCTCTGTGCCCCCCTCCATGGGGCCTGGGGCAGGTACCCTGGTTGCCACCCCTGCATACAAGCCAGTTACTTCTAAAAGTTGCAGACCTGGGCCAACCTTTCCTCTCCACTAAGCATGTACAGAAGGAGTTCCTCACTTGTCCCAACTATCCGTAGGCAAAGCCACAGCATCAGCTACATGATTCAGGTTTCATTATACAGTGAACACTTACCTGGAGTGTGCAACAAGGGCTTATGGACCTTAGAAGTCATAAATTGATTTGAAATTGGTTTCATGGAGATGGATGTCGAGAAAGAACCCCAGGATCTCTCCCCCTCTCTCTGGGAAGGGAGATAATCACACACTTAGCATACACACACACACACACACACACACACATGTACTATGTGTGTGCCCCCCCAACAGATCCAACCATCTCTGACCATTCTGAGTAATATATTTTACCTACTGTGCAGATGAAGAAAGTGCCTCAAGGCGGAAAGAAAATGAAACTTCACCATCACAGCTACTGTGCAGCTACACAGCTGTTTGGCTAGCATTGCTAATCTCCAGATGGGGCCTGAAGATCTCCCAGAATTACTACTAGAGCCTGGAGAAAATGGCTGCTTTGGAGGGTGGACTCTATAGTATTATACCTCACTGAGGTCCCTCCTCTCTACAAATCCACCCCTCCCCAGGCTCCACCTCCAAATCTCCAGGAATTTCCCAAACTACATTTGGCAACTGTATGTTTGGTAGTTGTTAAGACTGAGGAGATCTGAAGCTAAGCTCAGAAGTGATCATGGTCAAAAATGGTATATCAATCTGCTGAATGTGTTTGACTCAAAGTTTACAGCACCTGCCATTGAAATGGAACTTCCACATTGAAAAGCATAGATGAGAAACAAGAATGATCCCACGGACAAATATCATATTGAAATTTATTTGTTATGGTGTAATTTGAATTTTCTCTCACTCTTGCCAACATCTGGAAATGTTATGATGTTTACAAGATTTAGAGGCATTGTGCAGATTTGGAAAGCTTTACGTGAAAATTTTCGGGATCGTAATATTCCTGGCAGGCACCTGCTGCGGTATTTTCGTGCTTAGAGATATCTCATTAAACTGCAGGTGTCATAACGATCATATGAACATTGTCAATCACTCCACAGAAATTTGTGAAAGCAGTGATGCCAGAAAATATTTGCTCAATCATTTTGCATTTTTTGAAAAATTTGGTTGTTCTGGGCAAGTTTGCAAGGATTTTAAGAAATGTCAAATGATCTCATGAAACATCAACCACAGCCATAGTTTATCAAAGTTGAAATATTTATGTATAGGCTTGGTCAAAGTGCAAGAATAGCAGTCAAAACTTCACGTTTCTAGGAATTGCAGGAAACTCTTTGGTAAAACCATTTGCTAGAGAGGACAGGCATCACTTCTGGGAAAATTCAAAAGTGCTATCAGTCCTCTGGAATTGGCAAAAACCATTCCTGGTGCTTCCTAGAGAGGTGTGATGTCACTTCCAGGCTTTTCTGAAGTGATATCACACTATTGTCAACGGCTGTTCCTGCCTTACCCAGTTCCCCCATTTGTTTCCATGCTGGGCTCAGAAACTCTACTGCCTGAAATGCCTGTTTTTTCTCTTCCTTATCTACTGCCTTTTCCTTTTGTGTGGCACATTTATTTTAGGTGTTCTTGAATCATAAACCACCGATAACCCTCTGAATCAGAAATCTTTTTCCTCTTTTTATTATGAAAGGGGCCACACAGGCTTTCACACAGTGGCCAGCCAGTCCTGGAGCATTAAGACCTTTCCCTGATGTTGCCTCCAAGCACTGCTATTTGAGGTTTGCCACCTCTGTGCTATGGAGGTTCCCTTTACTTACCACAGCTAGTAGCCATTGATAGACCTTTCCAGGGCTTTTTTTCTGGGAAAAGAGGTGGTGGAACTCAGGGCCAAGCTACAAGTGACAAATGACACTTGAATGGCAAGTGTATTTCTCCCTGTTCACTTGCCCTCCACTCAATCCACTTGCCAGGCAAGTGTCTTTTGTCATGTGTAGCTTGGCCCTCAGTGGGTTGCCCTTGGAGAAAATGGTCACATGGCTGGTGGCCCCGCCCCCTGATCTCCAGACAGAAGGGAGTTTAGATTGCCCTCCACTCAGCAGCAGCCATGTGACCATTTTCAAGAGGTTCTGGAACTCCGTTCCACTGCATTCTCTCATAAATCTGTCAAATCCCTTTTTACAGTCATCTAAGCAAAAGCATCTGTTTCCAAAGGGGGGAGGGGAGTCCAGGTAATACTGATGCCTTTTGGACACTGTTACAATCATCAAAAAAAAACAACCTCTGTGTGTAACATAACTGGAGAGTTCTGTTTTATTCCACAACCCTGTGTACATGGACGGAGATTGACAATTACTGACCACTGCTGTTGATTATCTGACTGTAGCACATAATGTTTCGCACCAGGCAAACGTATTCTCCACAACCCCTAAATTGTATTTGGACAAAGAATAATTGAACACCGGACAGAATAACAAATGCCGTGGTCAAGTTTGCTTTGTGGGTTTATCGTGTTGTATTAACATGATAGAAATATGAATACTTAAATCTTATCTCAGGTATAGTTTATAACTGCATTAATCATTTACTGTATTATATATTTTTCATGTCAGTAAGATGGTGAGGAAGAGATTCAATTTTCCCTGAGCAGTCAGCGAAAGCACTTTAGATAAGTTAAATGCATTGCATTAAACTATTCCAATGTAGGATTTTTTTCTGAGAGATTTTGCAAAAGGAAAGGGAGGCATAGATCACAGAGTAATAACCTATATATTTTATATTTTTTCCAGTTAAATAATTTCACAATGTATTTTCCACGTTCATAGAAATCAGATAAATGAAGTTACAAACTTTGCCACTTAACTGGTAGATAGATCCAATCAGACAGACAACTTCGCTACAAAACTATATTTGTTTTTTTCCCTTATAGATTTTAAGTACTCTCCAAAGGATTAGAGCAGCAATTGGAAACGCAAAGGAAATTTTCCAGAGAAATAACTGAAAGAGAATGAATTCACTCTACAAATATTATTTTATCATCATTCATAAAGAGTCACAGCATTTAAAACCTACACAGGTACATTTCTTGCTTTTCAAAACAACTAAGACTCTTGTGTCATCTTAAAGGCAAACAGATTTATTGCAGCAGCTGTTTTCATGGCCTGTCCACCTCTTCTGGTTTGGTAGTCGTGAGATTTCTGCAACTTGTTACATAACTAAATGACTGGGGAGAACAGGTAGGAGAGGAGAAAATATGAAAGAAATATATGGGGTCATGATTGTGTTGGAAAGTGTTAAAATAGAAACCAATAGTTATCTCCAAACCGTAGAATCCAGCAGCATCTTGCATACTAGATCAACAGGCTCTCAGAGTTGACCAGGATTAAATATTTATTTGTGCATCATATATACTCCACTTTCTGAATGTATTCCCCTCCACACCCCAAATGGAAATAGTCTTGAGCTTTGACGGCTTTTAAGAAAAGAGTAGGCCAATTCATGGCGTAGGAGTCTCTGTACACTGTAATCACCGTGATACTTAAAAATGAAATTTCAAGAAACAGAGGTAGTTAACCTCAGATTATGAGATACGGTTGGGAAGAAGCAATAAGGCATGGTTGTAGTCCTCTGCGGATAATGTTTCTGTGCCGAAATCAATGCATGAAGAGGAGGAGTGGACACAAGCAGGTTTGCCCTGCTGCCCACCGACTCCGGAGAGCCAAAATCACTGACAATGATATAAACAAACAAGAAGACGAAAATCCATAGCTTTCATTCATTCATTCCATAGCTTTCATCCACAAAAACGAATTCCATAGCTTTCATTCATTACTACTCTGGGCCTACTGATGTTAAGAATTTCTTCATTGATGCGACTGACCCTTTGCATTTCCCTGCTTAATTTAGGCCAAATCCCTGCCTGATGTTTCCCAAGTTCAGGATCTGAATCGAATACCTTTATTGGCATAACAGGACATATATATGCACAGTCAGCAAGGAGACAAAAAGAAACATCCCTTGCCCCATCACTTAAACCATTCCTCTCCTCTTTGATGCAGAACAAAGAAATTTAGCCACAGATTCAATGATCCCAGGGTTATGTGTGGGATAGTAAAAGGCGTGTCTTACTGTCATCCGATTGACCTTCATGATTTTGAAGCAAAGGTTCTAGATAAATGGCGCGAATATCACAAAGGAGAACATATTCAGTACTTTCTATATCCCTCAAGCCACAGGCATAATACCTTGTGGAGTAAGGAATTTTCTTAAACCTCCTATGCAGTACTGCAGAAGGAAGAACATTAAAGCCAAACAAGAAAAGTAATCTGCCAAAGAACCATTAGAGGAAATCCCCCATCTCAGAGGGGAGCATCTACCAGAGGCAAGGCTCCTAAGTTCTTGCAAGAAGTTCAGGATCCACTGTGGCTCATGCTCTGACACTGACCCTCTTTGATTTTTCTTATCCTAGACACACACAAAAGCAGAAAGCAGGTCCGAACCAACGCTTCAGAAGGATCCAATCTAGCATTGCTCCCCTAGTGGGAATGAAGAGACAGACAACAGTGTTGGATCTAAGGGCCACTTTATTAAATTAACCTCAACATTAACTTTCAACAAACTGCGGCAAGGTTAAAGCGGTACAGGTCAAGCCACGTGGTCAATCCAAAGACCCCCGCCTTGACCTGCCTGGGCGAGCCCCGAAGCCCCGGGTGCTAACCATCCAAAAGATGACTAGGATACCCGGACAGCCTGGCAAATTGGTTCCCCCTTCCAAGCTCCCAATCCTCAGCCGTACAGCAGTGAGGCTGGACTTGCACTTGGGGTTACCTAGGCAGCCTGCCCACGCGCGCTGGCAGCCGTCACAAGCAGTACCAGCCGCTCCTAGCAGACCCCTCTTCCCCACACCTAGGGAAGCGCCAAGGGTGCTCACCGGCCCGCTGACTAAAGCCCAACTCTATCCCGCCAGGACGGTCTAACAAGCACCACCCTAAGCCAATTCCCACACACAAGCCCTGGTGTAAGGTAGGCGAAAAACCCCCCATCCAGGGCCAATCAGGATGAGAGGAAAAAATTCCTACCTGGCTCCAAATGGCAACCGGTTAAACCTACACCAAAAACAGGGTGAGGAGGGTGGGCCGAGCACAAAAACGCAACTGGAGGTGCGTGGGCAGAGCCGCAGCAAACGGCTCCTAGGCTCCGCCCACCGCACCGCTTACCCGGATGCCCGGGAAAGCGTCTGCTCTCCCTCCTTCCAGGAGAGCAATAAGCGACCCCCTCCTCCACCGCGAACGCTGCACGGAGGTAGGGTCGAATTGCTCCCCTAGTGGGAATGAAGAGACAGACAACAGTGTTGGATCTAAGGGCCACTTTATTAAATTAACCTCAACATTAACTTTCAACAAACTGCGGCAAGGTTAAAGCGGTACAGGTCAAGCCACGTGGTCAATCCAAAGACCCCCGCCTTGACCTGCCTGGGCGAGCCCCGAAGCCCCGGGTGCTAACCATCCAAAAGATGACTAGGATACCCGGACAGCCTGGCAAATTGGTTCCCCCTTCCAAGCTCCCAATCCTCAGCCGTACAGCAGTGAGGCTGGACTTGCACTTGGGGTTACCTAGGCAGCCTGCCCACGCGCGCTGGCAGCCGTCACAAGCAGTACCAGCCGCTCCTAGCAGACCCCTCTTCCCCACACCTAGGGAAGCGCCAAGGGTGCTCACCGGCCCGCTGACTAAAGCCCAACTCTATCCCGCCAACGCCAGGGCCAAGCCTCTGCTTAGGCCCTAGCGCCCCACTACTGGCCCAGGGCTAACCGAAGACCTTGCCGCAAGTCATTGAGGAAAATTTGGTTGCCGGCCTCAGACAGGTGAACCCCATCCTTACGATAGAGGCCGGCAACCTCGGCCCTGATCCTGGGATGGGGCAAATAAACCCCTAAACCTTCCCCGAGGGCTTTCTGAATAGCCCGATTGGCCTTCATTCTAGCCCTTTCGATAGCTCGCCGGTCCCTCGCCTCCCGCCAGACCCTGCGAGGCAACATAGCGGACCACATTATAAGGACATCGGGCCACCTCCGCAGAATCTCCCGCAAGTCCCACTTGGCCTGCAGTGACAAGGCCCTCCCATGAAGGAACCCCAAATCATTCCCCCCTAAATGAATAACCAAGATGTGCGGGACAGGCCCACTACGCCCAAACAACAGTGGCAACAAACCAGGCCAACGCAGGCCCCGCCGGCCCTGCCACTCCACTGCAGCCCACTCGCTCAGGCCCAGCTGCGACCCGACAGCTGACCGCCTGGCCTGATGAGCCGCCCAAAACACCATACTGTGCCCGCAGATCAAAATTCTTCGTTTCTCACGGCAGGACACAGCACCTAGGAAAACATCAATTAGTAAACTCTCACAAACTCTTAAAAGAACGAACATAGGACCGATAAGCAGATGACTTCCACCTGCCTACCCCCTGAATGGCCTGGGCCGAATACCCCATAGCTGCGGCAGTGGATGCTGCCCCAATTCTAAAAGAATGGGTTCCAAATTTCACCCCCGCTAGCCCCAATTTCACCAGCGCCCTCTCAGTCACTGCCCAAAATTGGTAACGTGTAAGAGGGGAACCATCCTCATGGCAAAATAACACCCCCGTGTCATCCCCTCTAACCCGCAGGTACCTCCGCAGGGCGCGCACTGGGCATAAGTCCCGGTCAGCACAAATACCCAAATCAACAGTCACCCCTTTCTGCCTTTGGTCAGTTTTGGATTTTCTAATCACCAGGGAAACACCCTCTCCCCGGAACTCCACATCCCCAGCCATAAGAGCCCGGCCAGACCTGTCCACCTTGGACTGGATCACCAACTCGCTGACGCGCAGCGCCCCAAAAAACGCCGTGAGGGCCGCAGCATGAAATAACCTAACTTCGTACCGTGAGCTACAAATCGAAGCCCAGGTAGTAATCAATCCTTTCAAAACCATGGGCGATATAGGTTCCCTAGCATCCACCCGAGGACCCGCTTCGCGCGACCATCCCTCGAGCATCTTCCTAACTCGGAAGTCCCCCGTGGCCTCAGAGAACCCCCGAGCCTTGCTAACAAACGCCAACCCGGCGAGCTGGCCCCTGATGGATCGAACCGCCAGCCCACGCCCCTTCTGATGGACACAAAAGCGCATCAGATGCTCAGTGGGGATGGGCCAACTCTGCTGCAGACCCTCGCTAGCCCGAAATGCATCAAATTGCCCTACCGCTCGGTCGTAGTTGCGCCGCGTACTGGGAGCCAACGCCAGTCTCATGGCCCTGAAGGCTTCGGCCTCCCAAGGAGCCATAAGTCCGATGGCATCTGCGCCGGTATGAGATCCGCCTCCGGGGCAAGCTGCCAAAACTGCCCCATCTGTTGGCGAGACAAAGCGTCTGCCACACCGTTGCTAACACCAGGAACATGCTTGGCTCTAAACCAAATGTTCCTTTGCAAACACAGTAACGTAAATGCCCGGACCAACCTCATTACCCGCTCAGATCTAGAGGTCAAGGAATTGACCACCTGAACCACCGCCATGTTGTCACACCAAAAATGTACGACACTGTTGGCTAACTCCGCTCCCCACAGACGCACTGCCACCAAAAGGGGGAAAAACTCCAGAAAGGTGAGGTCTTTGTCAAGACCCACATCATGCCACTCAGGGGGCCATCGCTCCGCACACCAATGTCTGCGGAAATACACCCCAAAACCCGTAGACCCAGATGCATCAGACATGACCTGAAGGTCCGCCTCCAGGAGCAAATCCTCCCTCCAGAAAGTAACCCCATTATAGCCCTCCAGGAAGTCGGACCAAACGTCCAAATCATCCCGCATCCCCTTAGAAATCCTGATGCGATGATGTGGGGCTCGCAGAGCCGACATGGCATCGCAAAACCGCCGCAAAAAGGCCCGACCCGGCGCCACGGCCTTGCACGCGAAATTCAGGTGACCCACAAGCTGCTGGAGCTCTACCAGGGACACCTTACGCTGCCCCTTAAATTCCCGAAGCCTATTCTTGAGGTCTAACACCTTGTCCAGAGGAAGCCGAAAACACTGCTGCAGGGTATCTATCTCGATGCCCAAAAATGTCAAAACTGAAGAGGGACCCTCCGTTTTCTCCCCCGCTAGTGGAACACCTAGCTCTTCCGCTAGCTTCACGAAAATGCTGAGCGACCGGGCACACTGCCCGGTCCCAGCCTCACCAGAAAACATAAAATCATCCAAATAATGACAGGAATTGTTGTTACCTGCTCGGCGCTGCAATTCCCACTCCAAAAAGGAACTAAAACATTCAAACGTCGCGCATGAAATGGAACAGCCCATGGGCAGGGCACGATCCATATAATACTTTCCCTCAAAATGAAAACCCAGCAGCTCAAAATCATCGGGGTGCACTGGAAGAAGGCGAAAGGCTGACTTAATGTCGCATTTCGCTAACTCCGCCCCCAGGCCACAGCGGCGCACCACCTTAACCGCCTGATCAAAAGATGTGTAACGAACCGAGCATAACTGCTCCGGGATAGCATCGTTCACAGACTCACCCCTGGGAAAAGAGAGGTGATGAATCAGGCGGAACTCACCTACCGCCTTTTTAGGCACCACACCTAATGGGGAAACCCTCAAATTGGGAACTGGAGGGGTGTCAAAGGGGCCCAACACCCGGCCCTCAGCGCACTCCTTCGCTATCTTATTACGAACAACATCCTCCATCCCCACAACAGAACGTAAATTTGCACACATATAAGGAGAACGTCTCCCTTGAACAGGTATCCTAAACCCAACAGAAAAACCTTGCAACAAAAATAACGCGTCATGCCTACGTGGGTAAGCCAGCAAAAGCTGCCTAAGGACCTTCAGCCTTATTGGGCTGGGCCCCTTTACCAGGAGCTTGCTGCTTACTGGCTCCGCCACCTCCAGGTCCCCTGCCTGCACCACCCTGTCGCGCCTTAGGGCAGGAATTGTAGGGGTGGGAACCGGCACAGGAGGGGCACTCATGCCTGAACCTGCACGGCTTACGAGAACAGGCCCCTTTAAAGGCAAATTCCCAACATAACAGCCGGGGTTGAACCGGCTGCCCCGCTGCCAAGCGGGTATTGGATGACACCACGGATGCTGACCGCTGCACAACATGCCCACTATCCGAGCGATCCCCAACGTTGGGCTTAGATGGAGACATTACCGACAGCCACAGCTGCTGGTGGATCCTGTCCCAAGGTATGCTGGGGTTAAGGGCCGCCCTCATCCTGAACTCCTCATCGTACTGCATCCAAGCAGCACCTGAGAAGCCGGTATAACCCTTATATATTATGTCCAAGTACTGAAAAAGCGCCACCGCCCTGTGCGGCTGAGCCCTCACCAACACCCCGGCATAAATCAAGAAACCTGGGAGCCAATTATGCCAATTCCTATCAACGCGCCTCCTCTTCAGCCTCTCCTTATCCCTGTCATCCAAGTCCTCCTTGTCCTTCTTTTCCAACTCCCGGAAAAGAAGAGAAAAGACGTCAACATATTCTCCCTTAACTATCTTGTCGCGGGTTGCCTGAGTTAAATGGTCACCCAGCGGCAGAGCCGCATCCCCGAAGGGAAGAGCATTAAACGGGACATTTCCATATGCCAACGGGGCGTACGGATAAAAACCCCAAGGGCTTCCTTGAAACCCGGGCCACGCCCCGGCCTGATGCTGTCCCCCCGCAGGATCAACACCACCCCAGGCAGACTGAACAGGAATATTCTGCTGGGAACCTGACGCTCCAAACCCTGTTCCTACCCATGGACACTGTGAACCCGCCGCCCATGCCGCAGGCCACTGTGGGTAACTGGCAGCCAACCTTTGATTCCCAAAGGCATCCACCTGTCCCCAAGGCCAAGGGAAAGTGTTGTGTGGTGCAACCTGTTTGGCATTACCTTCCCCGGGCTCCACTGCCAAAGCAACCGGCGTCGGATCCACCATAGCCTCCTGCTCCAAATCAACTGTCTGCGTTGTACCAGCGTCACTCAGGCTTGCCGACCCACTGGCTCCACCGGATTCCTTGGCAGCAGTACCTGCAGAACTTTCCAATGCAGAAAGGCGTCTAAGGATCTCCTTATTAACAGCATCCCTAGCTGCCCCTCGAACTGGTCTAGATCGCTCTCCACCACCTACAACCCCAGCAGAGGCCCCAGTACCCTTCTCTAGAGCAGCCAGCCTTCTCAGTATCTCTTGCTGGCTAACAGCCTCGGAGTCCTCATCGGAAGAAGACCCAGCAGGCACAGGCCTTTTAGCCGGGGCCTTAGCCGCAGGCTTTTTGCCCTTTGAAGGGCCACTCCCTTTTTTCGAAGGCATCTCAAGGCTACAACAGCCACCCTCCTGCACCTAAGATGGCCGCCACTAAACCTGCTAATAAACCACAAAATGGCCACTGCCTATCAGGCTAGGAAAACCAGGCCCAACGGCTCCTTCCCCCACAACTACCACCACCCGATATAGAATGGGGGGGGTTATCTGCAATCAATATCCCCCTGGTGCAACGTAATACCGGGTCTGTGCGTTAACACCTACCCCCCCACCCTCCTCAAGTAATGAGAAAGGCGCCCAATGAGCCAACCACCGCCTCCCCCAGAGACACCAACAATGCCCACACCCCCCTACAGGCCTGGACTCGGTGCCCCTGAGCACCGGCCTCCAACTGCCGGTGAAAAAACGCGGCCCCGTAGCCAGCCGATGCCGGCCGCAACGCCGCCTCACACAGGGGCGCTCTGCAGGCCGCGCCAGCCGCTCCCGAGCCGCCCGATGCGCTGCCGCCGCCGCCGCTGCTTCCCCGCTGCCTAGCACTAAGGCAGCAGCAGCACCCAGCCGCCTCAGGGTCCTCCAACCCTCGCTGCTACCGCCGCCGCCGTCGCCTACAGCTCGGAGGAAACACGTCTGTCTCCTCCGAGCACAAAAACGCAACTGGAGGTGCGTGGGCAGAGCCGCAGCAAACGGCTCCTAGGCTCCGCCCACCGCACCGCTTACCCGGATGCCCGGGAAAGCGTCTGCTCTCCCTCCTTCCAGGAGAGCAATAAGCGACCCCCTCCTCCACCGCGAACGCTGCACGGAGGTAGGGTCGAAAAGGTGCGGGATTCAGAGTGGCTCCAGCTCTTTATTGGAGTCAAGAGGTTATTTTTCTTTCAACCTGCACACTTGTGGACTTCATAATCTTCTTGTGACAGTCTCTTGCTTGTTGACGAATGGTGAGAATTCTTCGAGCAGCCGCAGCATACATATGCATGGAGTCATATCTGCAGTACATGACTTCTGCAGAGATTCTGAATGAATATTGTGATTAGAAAGGAAGTAAACTGGTCCATGGCAAACTTTCTTTACCTCAAACTACTGGTAGGTTTGCAAGTCCATTTCTTAAGAGAGACCTTAATATATTTTTCCCCCACCTCCCTTGGCATTGCTGCCTGTTCCGAAAGCCAATTGCAGTACCAAAAAATGTTTGTGCTGTGATATTACTACGAGCTGTAAAACTTGACGACAATGATTGCATAGTTGCCTCTGGGCATTATAGCTCTGTAGGGTTGCGCACAGATTAAATTTTACCCCTTGGTTGCCATACCAAGAGGTTACGGACGGATTTTTTAAAAAGATGGATACAGGTCTACCACAGGCAGTTCTACAGATTGCTCTTGTTATCATTTGGGCAAAGAGTGTATCTGGCAAATTCAAATACCACACCTGAAAAATGATATACAGATAAATGGTGGATTCTTCTTTTTCAGTGGCCAATGCCCATTCTGCTCCTTTTTTAAAAAAAATATTTCCATTAAATGGACACACCCTCTACCAAAGAGACAAATTGTATTTCAGATACTCTTCCTATCTTCTCTCTCTGATTGGTGTGTGAGTGTGTGTTTCCTGCAGGACAGTTTTGAACAAAGTAAAAAAAAATGTGTATTGGGGCTCATGGATTTCGGCCACTGTATGTAGTAACCATGTGAAAATCTTGTAGTTTATCTGCAAAGGGGAGCAAATGTCTGCTATAACTTTGAAGGGAAGGACAATTGAAGGAATTGAGAGACTATATGGCTGCTTCCACACACATTGGATAATCCACTTTCAATACTCTTTAGTGAACATGTGTAACTGCTTTTCCATGGCTGCTTCCACACACTTTGGATAATCCACTTTCAATACTCTTTAGTGAACATTTGAAACTGATTTTCCATGTGTGGAACAAAAAATCCACTTCAAAAGGATTGCGAAAGTGCATTGAAAGTGCATTATTCAATGTGTGTGGAAATGGCCCATGTGTGGAACAAAAAATCCACTTCCAAAGGATTGCTAAAGTGCATTGAAAGTGCATTACTCAACGTATATGGAAATGGCCATGGAAAAGCAGTTCCAAATGTTCACTAAAGAGTATTGAAAGTGGATTATCCAACGTTTGTGGAAGCAGCCCATGTGTGAAACAAAAAACCCACTTCCAAAGGATTGCTAAAGTGCATTGAAAGTGCATTATTCAACGTGTGTGGAAATGGCCTATGGCAGCTTTTTGAGTCTTCCTTCCTTCCTTCCTTCCTTCCTTCCTTCCTTCCTTCCTTCCTTCCTTCCTTCCTTCCTTCCTTCCTTCCTTCCTTTGGAACATTTGTACCCTGCCCTTCAAGTTCCAAGTTCTTGGAGTAGCTTACAATTAAAATCAATCCCAAAACACAGTAATACATCAAACAAACAAATATTATCAATAAAAATTATTGGCATCCAGTGGGATATCTGCTGAAGAAGTAAAAACTTTTAAAATTAGAACCAGTAACTCAAGTAAAACACACACATAATTAAAACAGTTTAAAAATAAAATGAAATCTGTGAGTAAATACAAACAGAGAGAAAGAGAAGAGGGAGTAAGGTGACTTTATGCTCTGTGAAAATAAATATTTCACCTGCTACTGAAACTGCAAAATGGTTTGCTCAAGGTGATAATGTTCTAAACATGGGGGCCTAATATTGAGAAGGCCCAGCTCCTAATTTTGACCAATCTAATTTAGGAAAAGAGGACTGTAATAATAATTGATGTGTCGATGGAAACTCAAATAAGTGGTCTTTAAATACCCTGGTACAAAGCTATTTAAGGCTTTGAAATAATAACCAGTACTTTGAACTGGGCCCAGAAGGGAAGCAATAAAGTTGGTTCAACAAATATTCTCCATAGAGGAGGTACGAATTAACAACATGACTATTGTGTCCCATGTGAAACTTCTGAACTAACTCCAAAGACAGCCCCATAAGAAGCACATACCAGAAATCTACTCTCCAGACAATAGTTCAGATTATTTTCCTCCTGCTCTGAATGAGATGAATGGGAGAGGTGAGTGCTGAGTGTCATCTGCATATTGGTGGCATTTCACTCTAAATTCCCATGTAAAGTAATCCAGCAGTTTTATATAAATATATGGAAGGGCATGGGGGATAAAGCGGTACTGACCCCAAATCCAAAGTACTATGGGCTTGTTCAGATGGTCTAGGCATGAGAGAAGGCTTGCATTCTAATGGACAGGTGAGATATGCAACAGTGAATACAGTTTTATTATCTAGCAACAGTAAGGTTTTCCTATTTTAATGCTTGTTGCCTGTGAGTCTCTCTACACAAGACATCTTACATGAGTAGGATCAAATGAAAGATCTTACACTTGTTCTCCCATTGCGGATACACATGCACCGCTGGGGTGACAGACTACACTTGAATATAAGACCACACAGAAAGTAAGTCACTTGAACGTCCCTGTGTAAGATGTCTTGTGCAGAGAGACCCTATGTAAGAATGCTTCATGTTTTGCAAACTCATTAATTAAAAAAAACTTATCTTTTATTTAAGCTGTGTCTGGAATTCATGATTTGAGCATGGGTACACCCCAGAAATGAAACTTAGATTGGAAAGCCTGGCCTTTGGGAATGGAAGAGCTTTCAGTCTCGCAAAACAAAAGGGAACGTGTCCCACCTGCCTGATTGCCAGACTGGCCATGATAAGTGCCCGGAATTGGGAGGTGAGGTGCCTTGTTCAGATAGTCCCCTGCCTGCACAACCTTATTGTATCATTATGATGTATAGGAGAGCAGCCAGTGGAGCAGCATTCTCTGATCCCCACGTCCATGCAGACTGCCTAGAAAAATACCACAGTCTAGGGATTGCTAACCCCCTGGCATGTGTGTCGACAGCAGCCCTCCAGACTAGAGATGGGCACAAACTATAAAAAACACAAACCATGGGGTTCATGGTTCATCGCATTTCACGAACCACGAACTTTCACGAACCTGCCCCAGTTTGCAAACCGGTTCGTTTGGTTACTGAAAATGTCACATCCAGGTCAGCAAATTGTCACTTTTGTGTCAGCAGAAGGCCATTTCTGGGTCAGCAGAAGGTCTGCAGGAAGTCCATCCCCTGTTGCCTAGGAAACTGATTGATTGGCACCAGGCTGTCTGCAGTCATGAACCAAAAAATGAACCAAACAAACCAGCATAAAGTTTGTGGTGGTTTGTCAGAAATGGGCGCTGATGAACCACCAGTTCGTGAACCACAAACTGGCCTGGTTCATCATGAACTTTGGTTCATATTCCAATTCATGCCCATCTCTACTCCAGAACTGATCTCTTGTCAAGCAGCTCAGGTACTGGCAGCACTGCTGGGGCCAGCCATGTGAGAAGAGGCAACTGGCATGAATTATGCATTTCATCACCTCCCAACATGCATAGCCACCAGCCAAATCCACGGTGAATCTCTGAAATGCTGATAGTACCTCTGGGGCTTAATTTGCTCCATGTGTCTGACCAAGTATAACTCTTGATGCCACCCCAGTTGTTTGCTGGCACATCAACATCTTCACAGTTGCATTTTTTCAGCACTTTGGCCAAAGAAGATTGCCTATCCCTGCCATAGTCAATGATATTGAAGGCTGCTGAGAGACAAGAGAATCTAGAATCTAGAAGACACATTCCCTCTGTCTTTCTCCTGCAGTAAGTTGTCCATTGGAATGACCAAACCTGGGTTCGAAACTGGATTGAAATGAGACAAGCTAAACATACTCCAAGAGAGTGTTTAAGAGTATAATGGCAGCTCTCTGGAATCATAATAATCATAATAACATTCGATTTATATACCACCTTTCAGGACAACTTAATGCCCACTCAGAGTGGTTTACAAAGTATGTTATTATTTTCCCTATGACAATAATCACCTTGTGAAGTTGGTGGAGCTGAGAGAGCTCTGAGAGAGCTGTGACGGACCCAGCTGGCTTCAAGTGGAGCAGTGGGGAATCAAACTTGGTTCTCCAGATTAGAGTCTCACACTCTTAACCACTACACCAAATAATAAAGCATGTTACCATAGTCAGAGGCAGTCAGTAAATAACTCCTGTGACGTCCAGCCAACACGCAGCCACTCTTACGATCAAAGCTCACAAAGAACAAAATCATGATGGTAAAGCTCCTCTGATTGCCCTAGACCTTCTCTCACCCGTACTCACTCACTATTGTTTGCCTGGAAAATTCATCTTACAACAGAAATTAGAAGCATAGCTTCAGAGTATCTGAAAGGGTTGGCATCTTTTAAAGACTAAAATACCCACTGTTCATGGGTAGTCTGTCATCCCAATTCTAACCAAGTCCAACCCTGCTTAGCATTAAGATTGGCCACGCTTAGGGTGTTGAGCACCCTGACCCGGGTGGCCCAGGTGAGCCTGATCTCATCAGACCTCAGAAGCTAAGCAGGGTCAGCCTTGGTTAGTAATTGGATGGGATTCTTCTAATGAAGACCAGGGTTGCAGAGGCAGGCAATGGAAAACTACCTCTGTTAGTCTCTTGCCATGAAAACCTCACCAGGGGTCGCCATAAGTTGGCTATGCCCCCACACCACACTCACACAGAGTGTTGAGCATCCTGTTTTGCACAGCAGACACCCAAATACTCCTGAAATGTCCACAAGTAGGACATGAAGGCTATTTCCTACTGCTGCCCTCAGGCATCTGATAGTATACAGAGACAATGCATGGAAGTGTCAAATTTGTGGTGGTAATCAACAAATGACACATTTGCTGGTGATCTGGACAACCCCACTCCACCCCCCACCCCAGCATTTGTGGCATTTCCATTGTCAATTTTTTTGTTCCATTCTACATAGGAAGAAAACAAACTTATTTGAATGATGCCTCCACATTTGGCAACTTAAATCAGAGGCATGTGTGTGAGTCTCCGTAGCGGTCCTTTAACTATGAGCGCCCTGGCTCTTTCAGTCTCCATGTTTCCTTCAACAAAATGAAATAAAGGTCATCATCAGGAAGCGAAACATATATATGTGTATATTTTAAATTTGTGGTAGGGAGAGAGAATCAAAACAGCAGGCCATAGAATAGAAAGGTGACATGCAAAGGCACAAATCAGCCCGTTGTCACAAAAACTGCCAAAAAATAGCAGCTTGCAGCTGTGCACAGCGGGACAGAAAACATTAAACACATGTTAAATAACAAATAGACTGAACTGCAGCTAGAAGTGGACCCTACTCTGAATAAATAATGTAAAGTGTTCTTAATGATGGGAGGGAATGGTCTGGGTCATGTGTAAGGGACCAAATTTATAGGATCTTCCCCAATTTTAGCCCTATGTAACGGGATGCAGGTGATGGGATACAGAGTTCACGTTTGTCACTGGTTCGCAGTGCGTACTGCAGAAATTGAGAAGTGTCATTTTTAGCTCAAAACAAAAACCAAGCCTTTCATTTGAATTGGTTGGAATTTGAGAAGAGAAGGAACTGCTTAAAGCAATCTTGGCAGACCCCTTGCTCTTAACAGAATTGCTCTTTCCGGCTACACATATGCAAAGGATGGCTTAACTATTTTTTTTTAAAAAATCTCCTTATAAAGTGTTTGATTTTGTCCATCTAATATCCTGTCTTCATATGTAGTATTTCTGAAAGGGCAGCCATTGCTAGCCAGGGAACCAGATTCTTAGCCCATCTTTTCCACCATCTGGTCGAGGAGGGGAAATTCCCTGTTCATTTTTTTTTTTACCAGAAGCATGATTTTTTTAAAAAAATCTCTAATCTGAGTAATCAGATAAATCCTGAAGACAACTATAGTTCTCTTGAAATGTTTGTTGCCTGAATATTTTGTTCTCTTGGACAATGTTTCTCAACTTGTAACCCGGAAGTGAGTTGTGAAGCCTCTAAAAGTGGGCGGCTGGATGGGAGCTGTTCAACGCATGAAAAAGCAAGAGGATATGAGAAAAAGGTGTATGTGTGTGTTCGGCTCTATCTTGGTGGTGCTCCTTCAGCAGCTCAACCTCTTGACTAGCCCCCTGAAGTGCCTCACTGCCTTCTACTTGTTGGAGGAGATGAACTTCACTAAGGTACTTGCCACCCACCTCTTTGCCAACTTCTGGCATCTTCTCTCATCCCTTCAACACAGTCCCCCCACCCTATGCCTTCTCAATCTCTTGGGCCAGCCTTGGATGGGTCACTCACCAGACAAAATAAATTTGAATTTGTGGGTCACCATACTGAAAAGGCTGGGAAACACTGCTCCAGGACATTGTTTTTCTTGTATGAGAGCCAAGCTACAAGAGACAAATTACACGAGGATGCGCACGTGAAGGGATTTGCAATGTTCGCCAGGAAGCTGAATTTTAAAAGAGATCAGAAGGCTCTGTCAATTTCCCCTCTCTACAGAACCATTAAAGATCACGCCTCAGAGTGTTTGCTAATTTCTTTTTTGCCTCTGGAAGGCTCTGTCAATTTCACCTCCCCTTCTAGGAGGTGAAGAGGAAATCAGCAAACTCTCTGAGGAGCGATCTTTGCTGGCTCTGTAGAGAGGAGAAATTGACAGTCTTCCGATCTCTTTTAAAACTCAGCTTCCTGGTGAACATTGTGACTCCCTTCACGTGAACATCCTCGTGTAATTCGTCTCTTGTAGAGCAGAACCACAAGTGACAAAAGGCACAGATTGGACACTTGTCAGCTTCCCTCAAGTTTTGATGGGAAATGTAGGCAGCTTGGCGGAATGTTGGACAAGTGACAGTTGAAAAGTCCATTGGACAGCAGTCAGAGAGCGAAGCTGCGAGACCAGGATGCCTACATTTCCCATCAAAACTTGAGGGAAGCAGACAAGTGTCCAATCTGTGCCTTTTGTCACTTGTGGTTCTGCTCATAGTTAAGCTCTGAGTCACCATTCAGTTCTCCTGCACTTAATCTTCTTCAAATTTCTATAAGTGAATGATAATGGTGTACACTATGATGGGGAAAGCCATTATTTTCCCTGTTCACAAGTTACAGTGAACACTTGTAAAATCTGTGAATAGTGCACACTTGATTTTTCTTCATACATGCATAAAGTAACTTTCATCTTAACTCAACACATGTACAGCAGAATGTATGATTTAAACTGCACATCTATTCAGGAAGTAGTCCCTGGTTTCATTTGTAAAGTGAATCCGTGTTGACTCTTCCTTACAAATATGAGTACACATGCACATGCAACCAAAAGTTGTGAACAGTGCTACATAACTTGCAGGGGTCACCTTAAGTCAGTTGTCTCTTTATGACCTGTATGCACAAACATACTATCCATGAACAGATATAAACTTAATTTTTAAAATACATTTTGCGGAATTCTCAGGTTACATTCTACACATGCACAGCTGAACGTGAGATTTAGACCCCACATATACTGTGGGTTTATCCGGGTACTAGTCCGCAGTTTTATTTTTAGAATGAGCAAGCATTGGCTCTAATTATACCTCTCCTGTAAGGGAGTTCCACAGTTTGTATATAGCAGCTGAGGAGACTAGCCCATGGTCTTGCCAAGGTTACCCCATAAAATGTGGGTTTCCTCCACTCCCAGGATGTTTCCCATTCCCAGTTTGGTGTAGTGGTTAAGACCGCAAGACTGTAATCTGGAGAACCGGGTTTGATTCCCTACTTCTTCACTTGAAGCCAGCTGGGTGACCTTGGGTCAGTCACAGCTTCTAGGAGCTCTCTCAGCCCCAACTACCTCACAGGGTGATTGTTGTTGTGGGATAATAAAAACAAGCTTAGTAAACTGCTCTTAGTGGGTGTTAAGTCATCCTGAAGGGCGGTATATAAATCGAATGTAATGATTATTATTTCCTTACTTAGATTGATGATATGATTGACTGCTTTTGATCGCTGAAGCATATACTAGTTCTTACATTTTCCTCTTTCATATAGTATATTGAGAACGGTCCTCCCCTTTTTTAGTCCTGCTTTTTATTATCTTGCTTTTTGTTGTCCTGCTTTTTATTGTTGTAGTATTTTTCCTGTTGCTGCTTTTCTATCCATTGCAATGATTTGGTTGTTTTTTCAGTGGAGGTTCTTCCTGCGATGCTTATGCATTTCCTCAAGAGCTTAAACAGAGTGCCTCAGAAATTCCACTGAGCCTTTGCATCCTCTCTCATTATATGATTTTTTTTAAGTTAGTCAGCAGCAATAAGTTTCTGAGAAGCCTAGTGTGAGAGATAGTTGCTATTCTTTGATAACGTGACATCTCCTGTAACAATGTAAATAAAAAGCTGAATGCATTTCAAGGCTCCTTCTGTGCATGCCATCATTACACAGTGCTCTGTTTTCTGTCTGAATATTCATATTATGCTCCAAGAGTGGATCAGCAGAGTAAGTGGCTTTGAGGAAAATAAAGTGAAAAATTCCCTCTAATTGAGCGAATATTTAAGTGGCATGATTGAGCATACTTCTGAAGCTTCCTACAGTCAGAAGGCATTTTTTTCTCTCTCTAGGCCTATACATGGTACATTGATTTTTCCTGTGTTTTTGCATTGGTAACTTCAGATGTCATCAGATTTTTCAATGGACTGGGGGGCGGGGGGTATAGCTTCTGGCACCTTTAATAAAATTGAGTGCCAGCAAAAGCATTGGTGATCCTGATCTTACTTCTGAATCAACAAAGATATCCTCACTATGTTGTCACCTCCTCCCCATGTGGGTTGAACTGGTGGTGGTGGAAAGTGCCATCAAGTTATAACTGACTTATGATGAGCCCCCCCCCCATGGGGTTTTCATAGCAGGGAACTAACAGAGGAAGTTTGCCATTGCCTACCTCTGCAACCCTGGTCTTCTTTGGAGGTCTCCCATCCAATTACTAACCAAGGCCAACTCTGCTTAGCTTCCAAGATCTGTCAAGATCAGGCTTGCTTGGGATATCCAGGTTAGGGTGGGTTGCATTGGGCCTTTTATTTCACTATAGGTATTGGCCAACTTAGTAAAACCTGGGATACTTTGCCCTTTACTGGTGTTAACAAGATCAGCTTAACTGGTGGATAGTCTCTATATTTTTTCTTGATTCGGTTTCAGTTTTATATAAGTACATAGAGTCAGTGTTCACACTGATGTAGTGGCTAGACTGCTGGACTAGGATCCGGTAGACCCAGGTTCAAATGCTTACTGTGCCATAGAAGCTCACTGAATGACCTCAGGCTACTCATACTCTCTCACCTTAACCTACCCAATGGAGTTGTTGTGAGGATAAAATGGAGGAGGAGAGAATGGCGTAAGATGCTCTGGATCCTTACTGGGGAGAAAGGTAGGGTAAAATAAATACATAATTACATCACCCTGTACTTCCAGCAATTCTTGACCCTGATGGGTTTTTATTTCATACTACATAAAAGGCCATCAAATCAAGGATCCACTCAGTGCATCTGATGAAGTGGCCCCTCATCCATGAAAACTTCTGCTAAAATAAAACATTATTAGTCTTTCAAGTGCCCACAAAATTATTATTTATTTTGGCTGCATAGGAAGAAATTCTGCAGCAAAGGAACGGAGAAGAGAAAATCCATTCAACTCTACTCACTGGGTAAGGCCTTGAATCTAAATCAAGTGACCTTGAATGTCGAAGGTTGGTGCAAGGGCATGATTAAGACAGATGAGTGGGGTCCCACCAGCTTTTCCATTGGTGCAAGACGGAGGATGGAACCCCCAAAAGAGAATGCTTGGGCTCCCACATTGGTCAAATGCTAGCAGGATAAGGGCCACAGAGAGGAGGTGAACTGGATGAAACTGTGTTTCTTCCTTCTTTCATCAGTGGAAAAACTGGTTGCTCCTGCCCAGTGAACTTTCTCAATTGGTTATTTTCCCATGTCCTAAATGGGGACATGGGAGGAAAGGCAACATGGTATGGCCCAATCTTGTCAGATCTCAAAAGCTAAGCAGGGTTGGTACTTGGATGGGCAACCACCAAGGAAGACTCTGCAGAGGAAGGCCAATCCCCTCTGCTTCTCACTTACCTTAAAAACCGCTTTATGGGTTGGCATAAGTCAATTACAACTTGACAGCACATACATACACAAAGAGAGTACAGTATGTCTGAGGTTTGCTGGATACTACCTTGGATCATTTCTTATTTGGGGCCAATTTGTCCCCTTCCTAGAGGAAGCAACCCATTTTTGTCTTTTCTGCAGTAGCCCTCCCCCTGGTCCCCTGCCTTCTAGGTGGTAAACATAGTGAAGGAAGGACTTTAGCAGTAAGACAATAAGATGCTTTCCTGGAATAAATATGACACCATTCCCTCCAACAATAAAACATGGAGGTTTTACAGATGACTCCCAGATTACAGCCTTTTGGAATGGCCTGAAAGGTTAACAAAGCACTAATTGTGATTTTTATGGTGGAGCTCTTTGCTAATTTCTCAGAGTACGTTCTTTACAATCCTTTCGACTGCCAAAAACTGTAAAGTCAACACTGAAGAGGTTAATGAAATTACAATTGAAACACGGCCCTAATGGAGAGAAAATTGCCAGCTGGGATATTTTATAGCTGATATTTATTTAGATACTATAAGGGTGTTTGGGGGAGGGGGAAGTGTTCACTTCCCTCTACTTTGATTGTGCTGTAAAGTTGTTGTTGGGGGGGGGAGATCCTTTTTTCCTCCCTCTATCTAATATTCCTTCTCTAACTCTCCCAACGTGATTCATTTCTCCCAACGTGATTCATTTCTTTAAGATCTTGTTTTATTTTTAAGTCATCAATTACTCAAACTTTGTTGGCCTATCTATTCTCTGCCATCTGGACCCCATACCTTATTTTAAAGCATGTTCAAATAATGACAACCTTCTTTTCTCAATTAATTTATGGGCTGCTGGGACCATATTTCATTTGTTATCATGGACTTCCATTTGATCTCTCGTATCTTTCGTCTGCATCTGCAACCATGGTGTATAAATCTTCCTCTCTAGCATTGTCATGGTGTCCAAGATATATAGGTATAACTCCCTATTAGTTCCACAAAACTGACCTTAATTTCTAAAAATGGTATCAGATGTGAATAAAGTTTGGTAAGATGATTTGTTTTGATTTACTTTGTACCACTTATCTTTGAGTTTTCGCCTTACTTTTCTTTTATCGAATTTAGACAGTATAGTCTTGCAAACCCGGTTGCATGTTTATCCATTACCTTCCTGCCAACATTGTTCCTTAGAGAGATTGGAGTGCAAGATTTTGGTTGCTAGGAATAATAAAATAGTCTATGGACATTCAAAAGATTTTTTTTTTCCTGGTGACCTGTAGGAGACTAAAGCTTTTTGTATGGGCCTTATGCAATTTCTGTTGTTTGGGACATTGTCAATTAAAGCAGACAGAGTTTCCAATTCACCTTGGAAGCGACATGATATCTGCTTGCTAGAAACCAGCAATAGAAATAGATTTGTTTTTTTCCTCAAATGTTGTTCTGTTGACAAAAGATAGATCAGAAAACTAAAATTGTTTCAACAAACACGCTTGGGCTCTAATGGTAAAATGTATATAATTCTCTCTTTCTGGTAGCAATCCTGAATTCACTTAGGTGGTTCAAATCCTATTAATTTCAATCTCACTCTTGAGCTAACTGCATACAGGATTGCTCTCCCTCTGAAAAAGAAACAAAAAACCCATAAAAAGGACAAAAGCCCTCATAACTTTGTGTGTGTGCGCGCGCGTGCGCCCGTGCCTGCACATGTGTGTTGTGCTTTAAATCAACCAATTTGGTCCAAATGAAATAATGCTAATTAAGCACTCAGCAAAAAGTCCACAACCAGATGTTTATTAACACCTCTTAGGTTCAGGGGATTTGGTTTGTGTGCAGTTCTCATGGACTGATTTGAGAACGGAAACACCTTTGTTGGAATAATAGCCAATTATAATTGCCGGCTTTGTCTATTTTTCTTTCATCTGGCACGGAGAGGGCGGGGGCGAGAGAAAAGAAAATAAGTCCAACCGATTGTGCTGTAGATATTAATTCTGCACATCATTTGGTACATATTATTAATAATAAATACATTGTAATATCCAGACGACAAATTCCGAGGCCGTTTACTTTACGGCAACTTCCTCTGTTATTAGTTTATCATGTGCCAACATTGTTAACCTATTTCGGCATTCCCTGCCACAGATCCGCATCTTTGCCAAAGCAGCAATGGATCACTTAGATGCCAAAAACCCACTGGAAAAGGAAGCACCGCTGTAGGGTCCCAGCATGGTGACACCATCCCAGGCCTCCGATTCAAACTGTGGAGTCATAAAACTGAATAGCGCAATATAAAACTCCATGTTTCATAAGATAAATATTGCTTTACGCATTCATGTCCCTTGCACTATGTTAACTGTAGGAAGAAATGGAATACAGTTTTACTGACCCCCTGGGACCCATAAAGGCTATTTCTGAGTCTGAATCTTGCTGTTTAATTTAATCATTTATTATATTAATATTCAAATGGGCTGCATCTTATTAGCTACTGCAAAGATGTTAGTATGTCTGAAATAAATACCTAATTATGCTTTTGAAGAGAAAGAGATTCTAAAGACTTTTGTACATCCTTGCTAATAGAACAGTTCATTTTCAGTTTTTTCCCTTCAGAAATCAGCAAAGGTTAAAAAAAAAATATCGAAGGGAAAAAACATAAACACAAAGATGAGCTTTATCCTTGTGAAGTCAAGAACAGCACAGGTTCCCCCCCCCCTTCTCTTCCACCCTTCAATTTGTGTTTGGTGACGGTTTTCCTTTCTTTCTTTCTTTCTTTCTTTCAAGGCACTAGGTTATATTTTGGTAAACTGACCACTGCTGTTGACTCAGTAACACATTAATAAAATATAACAGCTTTAACCAGATGACCATGAAATTATTTTCTTATTAAAATAAAATAAATGGATCTGCTTTGGAAAATTTATTTTTGGATTGGACTCTGTTTGAAAAATATTGCCATTGCTGGGGCGGGGGGAGTGGATTAGTATACCATTGTGTGTGTGTGTGTGTGGGTGGGTGGGTGGGTGTGTTTTGCTCTCGGGTGAGAAAAACACCCTGATTAATTATACTGTATCAGATTTCCTCCCATTACGTCTGCCAGTATCTTGCTGAAGCAAAGACAGCTCCGTCTTTGTGGGTGGACATCCCTGCCAAATCCAGAGCTCTCTACTCTGTTTCTTCATGAACTCCTTTTCCTTCATACCCATAAATTGGACGACACGGACTAATTCAAAGCAAAATATATGCACTGCTGGTTGTCTAGCAAGCCAGAAAAATTAGCGGCAAATGCAAAAACTGGAAACTGCAAGCAACCGTCTTTCTATCATCACTTTCTATCACTGCCTCCACATGCAATAACCCCTGAAAAAATAGGATGCTTGCTAATGCACACGGCAGTTTATTTTCTGAATGAATGCTAGAGCTAATCAAAGGTTAAAGGACAAAGAGTCCTGGAAGATAAACTCCCCATTTTGTCTCTAAATGCCTAAGTCCCTCTTATTGCAAAATGAGTTCCTCTAGCCCTGGTCTGCAAACGGCCTTAGCCCTTGACCTGGAATCTGCCTTTGCCTTAAACCCAGCTCCAACCAACATAAACTGCCCAGTGTAATTCTATTAGGTGCTACTGGCATGCAAATGAATCTGTTCTGAGGCAATAGACAGAAGGCTGATGATGACCTGGAGGTGGTCACTTCTTCTGAATCCTTCCAGAAGGTTTTCTTTGAGGAAAACAGATGCATCTTGTTTTTTGAGCATGGCTGAATGGGGAAAACTCCTGTGTTTCCCCACAACTTGCCTGAAATCATGAAGTTGCCATAAAATAGCTATCTTACATGCCCCCCCCCCCCGCAAAAAAAAACCCTCAAGGTGAATTAGCAGTGCCCCAGCAGAATTGTCTAGAGAAATAGTTTCAGGGAAAGGTAAAAAAATTTATGTAAGATTCTCAAATAATAATAATAGTAATAATGAGAACGAGAATAACAACAACTTGAAGAGAAAGGTGATGAAATTCCCTCCACGGGGAGATTTGTCTGCCCCCCCGTATTGTTCAACGGGTGAAAGACTTTTCAGTTTCCTCACTGACCCTCATTCCTGTTTATGAGTTTTGTTCAGTTAATGTTCTTGATTGTTTGCCAACTTGGGAGCCCTAAGCGAGTGGAAAGGCAACATAAAAGTACTTTAAATAAATGATAATCATAAAAATAAATAAATTACTAGCTGCTGCCATCAAATTTTGATTCGAGTCAGGGTAAACTTGGAAGACTCCACTTAGGTTTAACATTGGCAAGGATTAGTGACCTTTCTTGGGGGGATTTTTTTTTAAAATCTGACTTTCCAGTCAGTGAGCTATGGTTGACATGCCCCCTCCCCCACATGGGGCTAGCCTGAAATGGCAGTTGGGGGTGGAATGTTGGGGAAGCTGTCAGCGGGAGTGGGAGAGAAAACAAGAGAGTGAAAGGGAGCTGGAGCCTGGCTTTAGACCAGAGAGTGTCAGCCAGAGAATCCTCTGTGTGAGGAAATAATGTTTGTGAAACACTTTTAGTCCTAGGACTAAAGAGGGGAAAACCAGCACTAACTCCTGCTTAGACTCAAGAGATCTGGGAATTATAGAGGGCCAAGGAAGTGGGTAGAGAGGAGTTTCCCCTTCAGTGCCAGGAACAGGGTTATAGCTCATAACTACAATGCCTGCCCAGTATCTAGGAAGGGTTTGTCTCAGTGGAGCACCCTTAAAGTCTGGAGAGGAGGGAAAGTCGTGTTGTGTTTGTGTTTGAGTATATAAAGTGTAACATCTGTGAAGCAGTGTCAACCTCTGAAAGAAGCCAGCAACCTAGTGTTAAACCTAGTGTTTTCTGCCTCACACCAGTGAAGTTCCTGTACAAAAACTTTTCTTTCTTGAGTTCAAACACCTGCCTACCTGCCTTTTGATTTTAACCTTTTGTAAATAAACCTTCAATTATATTTTGAACCTCAAAAAAAAATCTGACTTTTCCTCCAAGGAGAGCATGGTAGCATACATGTCCAATCCCTCTGTGTTATCCCTCTGTTTTAACAACCTCCTGAGGTATGTTAGGCTGAAAAATTGACCCCCAGTAAGTGTTCTAGCTGAGCATGGATTTGAACCTGGTCTGACACTCTAATCACTACATTGTATTGACTTGCACATTGTTAGACACGTCCCTAGTCATCTTGGCCTTCTGGGGATAGCAGTTTGAGAGGGATAGGACTAGCAGCAGGTTTAATTTATGCCTCAGTGTCAACTTTTCATCATGCTTTCTTTGAATGTATCCAGTATTCCAGTTAAGGTTGCTAGCCTATTTATTTATTTATTTATTTATTCAATTTTTAGCCTGCCCTCCCTGCAAGTAGGCTCAGGGCAGGTTACAATAATGTAATTAATACAAAGATTAAAACATTTAAAAATATTTAAAAACAAAACAACAGTGCATATACAGTCAGAGTCTCAAGATGGCAGCCCCCTCCTTTCTGCCCAGCCACAATATAAACAAAGGGGGGCATGGTTAATATCATTTCTGTGACTTTGCATGTATGGGGGGCCAGGTGGTTTTACAGCCCCTCTGGTGGGTAACCAGTAGGAAGGCTTCCAAGCAAACTAAGACTTGCCTCAACCATATGCCTGGCTGAACATCTCTGTCTTACAGACCCACCAAAAGAATATAAGATCATGGTGGGCCCAGGTGTCCTCCGACAGAGAGTCCCACCAACTTGGGGACAGAACTGAAAAGGTCCTGACCCTGGTCCAGGCCAGCTGGCCCTCCTTGGGGCCAGGGACCACCAGTAGATTCTTATTTGCCGATATCAATGCTCTCTAGGGCACATACAGGGAGGTCCCTCAGGTATGCTGGTCCCAATCAGTTTAGGGCTCCAGGTGGAGGAATAATCTGCAGATGACAGAGATCAGTTACCCTGGAAAAAATGGCTGCCCTGGAGGGTGGACTGTATGGTATTATATCCTGCTGAGCTCCCTCCCCTCCCCAGGCTCCACCCCCACAATCTCCAAGAATTCCCCAACCCAGTGTTGGCAACCCTAATTCCAGTTGTTACTTTAATATCTGTGTAAGAAAGCCTGTGAAATGTCATTCAGATGGGTTAGCTACAGGCCAACCAAACCCAGAACTCACAGCAGACCTCATCACATGTGATTGCATGCATTAGAGGTCAAAGTTCCCAGATTGGGGGGGGGGGGAAGGATTGAGGCCTAGGCTGACCATGATTCTCTTCTCTTTGGTAGCCTCCCTCTGCAGTGTTGCTAAGCTTTTAAAAGGTTAAAAATGTTGAAGCTAGAAGGAGCAAGAAGTAAAGTGAAATGGAACCGTTCACACCAGTCCAGCCCAGCAGCAAGGTTGGTAAGGGCCAACCTGGCCAAAGATTTGCCTTGAGTTCCTGCCTCCATAATGGATTGTGCTAGTTGGTTCATATCATTAGGTGAAATGTTTGTCTCCTGCTGGCTGCCTCTTGGTTCTATCTGCCTTTTAAGCTTTCCATGTCAAGATCCTGAGAGTTTCCCTTGTACAGAAGAAGAAATTCACCACTTGCAGCTTTTGTGCTTCTCATCTTTCAAATTATGTCCAAGGTACAGTACTACTATTAAATATAAGATTGTAGCAACTGGTCATGAGGCGAACACACTGTGAGGGATCAACCAATTACAGAAAATAAAAGACATACTTGTTTACTAAGTTAAGAAACAAATAATGAATGGAATAACAAACGACCCACATAATTAATTTATTGCAAAAAACCCCAAGTGTATACATATAGTGTCCACATATAAAGCCAGTTTGGTGTAGTGGTTAAGAGCGGCAGGACTCTAATCTGGAGAACCAGGTTTGATTACCCACTTCTTTGCTTGAAGCCAGCTGGGTGATCTTGGGTTAGTCACAGCTCTCTCAGAGCTCCCTCAGCCTCCCCCATCTCACAGAGTGATTGTCGTGAGGATAATAACAATAACACGCTTTGTAAGCTGCTCTGAGTGGGTGTTAAGTTGTCCTGAAAGGTGGTATATAAATCAAAAGTTGTTATTGTTGTTTGTTGTTGTTACATATAGCAAATATGTTTTGGATGATCGTTTTGATTTTTTTTAATGTTTAATCTGTTAGGATGTTATTGTTGAAACTAGTAAAGAGTCCAGTAGCACCTTTAAGACTAACCAACTTTACTGTAGCATAATCTTTCGAGAACCACAGTTCTTTTAGTCAGATGCATGATGAAGAGATTGTTACCTTGCAAACAGGTAATCTAGTTACCTGTTACAGGTAACAAACTGGTTACGAACAGTTTTGTTAATCTTAGATAGCTTTCATAAATCTATATATATAAAGACGTGTCCTGATTGACTCGTCAATGCCCAGCCCAAACCCCTGGACCTAGAAATGTGAAATTTGGGGAGAATGTTCCTTTTGTGATGTAGAGGCTCACTAAGAAGGGATTTTAAGAAATTCGGCTCCTAAGGGGGTAAAAAGTGGTAAAATGTGTTTTCCCATAGGGATATAGCTTCCCTGTGTGGCTGGCAGCCAGTTGCCTGCTCCCCCTGCCCCAAACTGCCAACTTGGCCGCTCTTCCCTGATTGGGCTAGCTTTCAAGGTCATTTGCAAATGTGGCCTGATTGGGCCTCAGCCTAACATTCTAAACAGTATGCAGTTGCTAAGAGAGTCATGGAATGTGTCCTTAGGTAAAATGCACCTCCAAATCTTCCCCTAAAAGTTCACTAGGGTTGCCAATCTCCCTGTGGTGTAGGATTGCCAGCCTCCAGGTGGGGCCTGGAGATCTCCCGGAATTACAACTGATCTCCAGGTGACAGAGATCAGTTCCCCTGGAGAAAATGGCTGCTTTGGAGAGTGGACTCTATGGTATTATACCATTCTGAGGCCCCTCCTCTCCCCAAACCCCACTCTATCCAAGCTCCACTCCCCAAATCTCTAGGAATTTCCCAACCTGGTCCAGGCAACTGTAAGGCCTGCCCTCTCTCTGATTGGTCAGCTGTAGAATTCTGTGTTCTGAGGTAAAAATCAGGTCAAGGAAACTGCAGACAGATGAAGAAAGACAGTACAAGACTCCTGAATAGGGATTTTATATAAAAGTCAGTATGGCAACTGAGTTTTTAAAAGTTCATGGGGAGACGGTGTATGACCTTTCTAGGGGTCATTTCAATGTGAACCTCTCACACGAACCTGCCAAAGTGCCCACCAGTCCACCCCTCCCTCAGTCCAACTCCACCTCACACCTCTCACAGCTATCACTTCTTACTGCTCCCAAGAAGCCTCCTGACAGACTTCAAGCAAGATACACCGATGCTAAAAGGAGGAAGCAACTTAGAGATGCAGCAAAGAAATATGCACATCATACTCCTATGGTGCACTGAGCAGCAGTGGCCAAGTACCAGCAAGATCACCCCGAGGTGCACAGAGTGGCAGAGTAGAGAGGTGCTTACTTCCATGGAAGGTCAAGGCTCATTCAGGCATGGCCTATGATCCTTTGCTACCTTCAAGCTGCCTCTTATCCTCATCCATGCAGAAACGTCCCTGTTCAGCATCTCAAAACAAAGCAACATGGCCCAAGCGCTGCAGAACTGAAAGCTCATTGTTTGTAATGAGAGCACCATGGCCCACAAGGGGTGTTTTGAGGCACTGAGCATAACCTTAAAAGATGTCAGGGGCAATGAGAGAGAGATGGGGGGGAGTCACTGTGCTGCTGGCTGGAGACTTCCGGCAGACTCTGCCAGTAGTCCCAAGGGGAACTTGAGCTGATGAGGTTACCATGTGTGTCAAGGCATCATATCTGTGGCCCCTCATCAGGAAACTCTCACTAAGAAAGAACACGAGGGCCCACTTGAGAAGCGAGGGGTCTGCTGGGGAATTCTCTGAACTCCTACTAAATACTAAGAGTATCCTGAGTCCAAGGGAAAGGTGACCATCCCTGCAGGCCTGGACACAGTAGTGACAACCCTAGCAGACCTAACAGCCACAATATACCCTGATATTGCCACTATCACGGAGAAGTCAATGGACTGGCTGTGCAAGCATGCCATTCTGACCCCCAAGAATGACAAGGCTGCCATCATTTTTGAAACACAACTTAATTCCCTTGAAGGGGAAGAAATGGAGCACAGATCTGTGGACTCAGTGGAGCAAATGGATGACGCAGTCCACTAACCCCTGGAATTCTTCAACACGCTCAACCATCCTGGCTTCCCAGCCCACAAGCTTCTCCTCAAAGTTGGGGCTCCAGTGATGCTGCTCCAAAATCTCAACCCACCCAAACTCTTCAATGGCACCAGACTGCGAGTGAAAGCCCTTCACAGGAATGTCATCAAGGCCACATTGTTCACCACCAGTAGTGCTTGGAGGAGTCGATGTTCATACCACACATACCACTTATACCATCAGAGAACCTCTTTGAGTTCAAGAGACTGCAATTCCCCCTCAAGGTCTGCTTTGCTATGACAATCAACAAGTCTCAGGGTCAGACACTGAAGGTGGCAGGAATTGACTTGAGGGAGGACTGCTTCTCACCTGGGCAGTTCTATGTGGCCTGCTGCAGAGTGAGCTCGCCCAGCGGGCTGGTGATCCCAGCACCTGAGGGGAAAACCACCAATGTGGTCTACAAAGAGGTCCTTCAGTAGAAAGAAACCCTGGTTGTACGTATTTTTTACTTTTCTTATTGAACTACAATCTTTTCCTCTTAAAATCTCTTCAATAAATGTTACATTTCGAAATTCACTTCATTGGTTTTCAGCATAAACACACTTCACTTTATACAAACACCTTTGTGAAGCTAGGTACTTTGCTATTATACTACAAAACCAACTCACCCCCCCCCCCCACACACACACAAACTAAAAAATGTTACATACCCATAAGTATTATAACTGGATTTAAAGTAGTTAAATACCATAGCGAAGCACGGGTATCAAGCTAGTATATGTATCTATCTATCTATATATATATACAAATGCACATATTTCTTCCCACTGGCAATTTGAATAATCTAGGGGTGAGTAAATGTTTCCTATTTTCAGCCGAAGTTCCAAAGAACGAAACATTCTTTCTGTGTTTTCAGATGATGCATGCATATATAACAGCAGGTACCCTCCCAGAAAATGGTGTGAAAGAGAAGGAGGAATGACTCTTCTAAGAAGACATCTGCCACCTAAATAACATTAAAGATAATTTGGCAGCCAGGGGAGGGGGGAATCTGCTGTTTGAGACACCTTTTTAACTTATCAGAAGATTTCTAGTCCATTGACCAAGATTAAGTATTGAATCCCTAAAAATGGGATTTACAGGGATAATCAGGGAATAGAGTAGAATCCTTTTGTGCTAAAGGTGAGAATAATAACAGCTATATTTAGAGAGCCAGGGCACTGACAGCTAGGGGGGAAAGAAGCTAAGATTCTGTAACTAACATGAGCCTAGTCAATTCCTATAACCACATGCACAGGTTCAAACCCTGCACTTCATGGTTTCAGTCTAAAGATTCCTTGTAAAACTGGAAATACATTAATTGAGAAGATTCACCAACCACCACTGGCTTTGCTAACTGGATTCAGGCAACTGAGAGCAACATAGCAATTGCCCCAAATATAACTGAAACTCCTAAGTGTACAGGAAGTATTTAGTTTTCAGTGTTTTTGTACAGTGCCTAAATGTTTGATGAAATTGACTACAGAAGAAATTCCAAAGCTGGATAGCTGTTACAGAGAAGACTTTCTGGTGACTTGCCCATGATTTTGGAAGACCGAGGAGGATCTCAGGGACTTTGATCAGGATTTTAATTAATGTACAAGTTCACGTAAGAACAAGTATCCTTTAAGATATCTCTGTTTAGCGCTTTATGGATCCATATCGACTTTTTGAATTGTGTCCAGAAACAAAATGAAGATCTTTTTAATATGTTTTAATACATGGAAATACGTCTCCAATAAATAATAGTCTGGTTGCCATATTCTGACGTCTTCTGAGATAGACACACATACAGCACATTACAGCCATCAAGCCTGGATCTTACCAGAGCATAGACTACTGTGGCTATTTAATCACTTAAATAGCTGCAATATCTTTCCTACAAACTAGTCTCATTGTAGTCAACAAGAGAGCTCCAGAATAATCAGGGGGGGGGGGAGATGCAGGATTGTTCTTTGGCGTTCACTTGGAAAGGATGTACCTATTATTACCCTCCTTCAAAGAGACATGGAATCCGTGCAAGAGTTTAACGACCGTGCCACTAAAAACACATATTCCTGGCATTTGAGGCCAGCCGCACGGATGCTGCAGAAATGTTTTCCTCATTATTTGGATGTGCTGTTTGAATGTTGTGATCAGTGATTCAAAGCACATGATTCATCAGGAAGGCATTTGCTCGGCAGACATGTGAAGAGCTGTCTGCCTCTTCAATCTCCCTGACAGGGCAAAAATGCTGATTTATAGTAAATCATTAAAATCTGCTTATTATGGCACTGCTTGTTCCTCTTCCCCACTTCAAGCCGGCATCTTGATCTGCATCATGTCTCTTACAATTTTATACAACAGCTAGCAGTTATTTAAACCAGAGAGAAATGATCCTCTGTCTTTATTAGCGCATATGAAAGGATATTTTGTTTAAGGAAGACTAATTAAGAATGCAGACTCTATTTTCTCACCCAGTATAAGGCAGGGGAGAAAGATTTAAAACTGCTACGTTCCAAAGAATGATTTCCCTAAAACAGGAAGTTTAAATGATTATTAAATATGCGTTTTTTTCCCTTGCTCTCAAAGCAAAGGACTCTTAAATATATCCAAAATATTAGGAAGAAAAGTGTGAGTAGATTCTAAGAATTGGGATGTGAGACTACATGATGCAATATTAAATGCCACATAAGAACCTGAAGAAATAGGTTCCAGTTTACTTAGGCAATGCTTAGGGAAAGGACCTTCTTTAGACAACTTGGAAAACTTTGACAATGTTTTTGTTTACTTTCTGAGAGGCCAAGAGTATAATTTGTAAACAAACAGTGGATGGAAATAATCCACTACAAATAGGTCCATATTGTGTGGTTTTTACAGTTTTTTAAAAAATTAATTTGACACCTGGGGACATTTTCCCTGCCACTGAATTACAAAAGAGTGAATAAAATGACTCAAAATTAATCCATACAGGTCTGTCTCCCTAATAATACTAATTCCAGAGAACATAGCTGTGCATAATGCATTTTAAATTAAATTGGAAAATGCATAATTTATATTTGTTTTATTTCTAAATATATGGACACTGTTTTATTTCTGCTTTTTAAAAATCTGGTAGCATTTCCCGATGCTATCAGAGGACTTCTGCTATGAAATATTACTGAGACAGTTACGAGGAGAGAAATTTATTTTTAACATAATGTAAAATGACTATGTTTGCTTAATATAGGGGCCAGACTGCTAACTCTTAGTCAAACATTCCCAAATAGATAACTATATATTGCTTGGGACTGGGGGAAAAATGGCCTTGTTTCTGAGAGGCGGTTGGAAATGATCTCATAGGCATTCCAAACCTTGAGAGACATGGGCATGCGTGTGTGATGTCATAGAGTGGGACTTTGTGATGTCACATCCATAGCAATGCTACTTGCCTGTATTTCTAATTTTACTAGCAACTATATTACATGGCATCTGTGAATCACAATCATATGTCTAGAAAGATATGGAGTGTTCATCACACATGATTTTTGAAATAACCAAGGAAAGTAATTATGTCCTAATAGTGGAATGTAGTTGAGGTGTTAGTGCCAGTTATTGCCTCCCATCTCCAATTTAAAAGTGCCGGAGTTACCATAAGCTGAAGAATCCATTAAGTGGATTCTGCTGAACTTGAGATTGAAACCTGCTATCTGCAACCATGAGAATGAGCTCCAAACCCGGGACTCTGTCCCCAAATATAATTGGCTATCCTAACTGGGGAGAGGAGAGGGTACTCTTAGATCTATTCAAAGTTAAATTGCCAGAATTAAAGGCACTGTTATGTTCAATTTAGGTTTTAATATCTCATAATAACTGCAGCAAGCCCATAATTTCAGGTGGGTACCTGTGCAGGTCTGTTGCGAAAGAACAAGATTTTGGTCCAGTCTTTAAAGTGCTGAGTTGTATGTCATGTGCCATCAAGTCGCCTACAACCTATGGAGACCCTATGAATGAAAGACCTCCAAAATGTCCTTAATCATTAACAGACTTGCTCAGATCCTGCAGACTAAAGGACATGTCTTCTTTTATTGAGTCAAGCCATCTCATTTTGGGTCTTCCTCTTCTCCTACTGTTTTCCACTTTTCCTAGCATTATTGACTTTGCCAGAGAATTTTGTCTTCTCGTGATGTGACCAAAGTACGATAGCCTTAGTCTTGTCATTTTAGTTTCTAGGGAGAATTCAGGCTTGATTTGATCTAGTACCCACCTAGTCTTCTTGGCTGTTCATGGTATCTACAAAGGTGCTACTGGACCTGTATCTGGCCATTTAAATTTTTATAACCTCTCAGTATGGACATAAGAACATGAGAAGAGCCCTGCTGGATCAGATCAATGACCCATCCTATTGCATCCAACGGCCAACCAGTTACCTTGGAAGGTCAACAAACAGGGCATAGAGTCCAATGTTTTCCCTTGGTAGTTCCTCCTAGCACCGGTATTCATAGGGTTGGTGCCTTTATATATGGCAGTTCCCTATACTCACCATGGCTAGTAGCCATTGGTGGATCTCTCCTCCGTGAATCTGTCTAATTCCTCTGACAGCCGTCTATGCTTGTGGCTATCACTATAACCATTAGCTGTGGATTCCACAATTTAATTATTTGTTGAACAAAGTATTTCCTTTTATCTGTCCTGAACCTGTTGCTACAGGTGCCCCTTAGCTGGTTCTGGCACTGGACCTCACAGAGATTATCCTTGTCCCCTGCCCTCACTTGATGGGAGGGAATGGGGAAGAAACTGTGTCAACAGATGCCTGGACATCACTTCCTGTTTAGGGTATTTGTATGTTTGCATGTTTATTTTATTCTGTTTTTAATCATATTAACAATTGATATGGATATGTACAAGATACAAATGATTTGAATAATAATGAATGGATAACAAATGTGTGTGGAATAGGAATATACAAATGTCCACATTATTTTTTTTTTTGGCCAAACATCCCATTTTTGTTTCTTTATGCTATTCTTACATTAGACAGCATTTTATACTCAACAGATAGAAAAACAGGTGTCAGTTTTACCAGCAATATTCAATTTTGTTCATATGCTTGGAAACAACAGGCAACTGCAGTTTCATCCCAAACCATAAAACCAGTGAACGAAGCTAATCACAAAATTACAGTGCCATCCCAAGCAGACTTTTACCCTTCTAAATCCATTCTTTAATGTTTAAAAAGGTGTAGCTCAAAGAACCACCTACTCCCACATGAACCAACCAATCACTTTGGTCATCTTTAGAGGTCCTGTGGTGCTTTAACCATCTGAGACTATATGATGGATTCTGCACACGTTACATAATGCACTTTCAATGCACTTTAGCAATCATTTGGAAGTGGATTTTTTGTTTCACACACGAAAAATTCAGTTCCAAATGTTCTCTAAAGAGGATTGGAAGTGCATTATCCAACGTGTGCGGAATCAGCAAATGAATGGCCAATTGAGAAAGGGCCTCCATGGTTATAGCATCAAAACTTTGCAACTTCCTTCCCAGGGATAATCTTCTGTCCCCCTGTATTGCTGTCTTCTTCAACTGGGTGAAGACTTTTTTGTTTTGTTTGGCACTCACTAACTCTTATGAATGAAGGAATTTATTTGCGGTCAGACACCATTACAATGACAATACATCCTTAACAATCAATAGAATAGTTAAATCCAGCGTAAAAATGTAAAGGACAAAGAAAAATAAATTTAGCATTTAAAATCTTTTATTGGCCATCTTCCCTGTCTGTGTGTCTATCAGTGCAATCTTATGCAGAGTTATTTCAGTCTAAGTCAATGGGTTTAGACTGGAGTAATTCTTCATAGGGCTATACTCTGTGCCTCTGTATTTATTTGTTTTAAATATTTTAAAGTGTGTGTGTGTGCACATGTATGTATGTATGTATGTATGTATGTATGTATGTATGTATGTATGTATGTATGTGTATGGGGTTTGTTTGTGTGTGTGTGTGTGTGTGTGTGTGTGTGTTATGTGCTGTCAAGTCGCCTCCAACCGATTTATTTATTTATTTATTTATTTATTTATTTATTTATTTATTATATTAGATTTTTAGTCCGCCCTCCCTGCCAGGCGGGCTCAGGGCAGAGTAAAACATTTCAAATTGCATAAATACAGTTAAAAACAGATATACAAAAAACATTAAAACAACTTTATACAATACAGCTGCTCTTCAGATGGCGATGATAAAATACTGCTTTTCAAGCCCTGGCTCATATGTAGGCAACTCTATGTATGAAAGACCTCCAAAACGTCCTATCATTAACAGACTTGCTCAGATCCTGCAAACTGGAGGACGTGGCTTCTTTTATTGAGTCCAGCCATCTCATTTTGGGTCTTCCTCTTTTCCTACTGCCTTTCACTTTTCCTAGCCTTATTGACTTTTCCAAGAGAGTCTTGTCTTCTTATGATGTGACTGAAGTACAACAGCCTCAGTTTTGCCATTTTAGCTTCCAGGGAGAATTCAGGCTTGATTTGATCTAGAACCCACTTGTTTGTCTCTTTGGCTGTCCATGGTATCCGCAGAACTCTCCTCAAGCACCACATTTCAAATTAATATGTGTGTGTATGTGTGTGTGTTGCCACATTTGGCAATCAAATTCTACTGCTGTGCGTTTTGATCAGTGAATACTTTTATCCAGTCAAGGGTAGGTAGTAAAGCGCCCCCACTCAACGCAGTTCGACAGGGCATACTAGCATGAACAACTTTCATGGTAGGACGTTATATGCGTATATAGGAGATATGTGCATGGCTTCAGCCTACATGCATATGTGCCTGTGTGTTTGCATTATGGAGGGATGGGGAACAAGGAAGCTCCACTTTCCTGGATGCAGCCGTCTTCGTATCTCATTCCTCATATTTTGCATACTGATTCTGAGTGTTGGATTTAGTCCTGGTGTAAACCATGCAGTTGCTGGTATGAAAATGTGTCTTTCAAGATGTCTTGCGTTGTATTCCGAGTCCTCCAATGCACTCTCAGATCATAAAAGCAGTCCAAAATTAGCCACCTGGTGAGAAAAAGGGAAACTACTCTAGGCCAATCCTTTTATGTCTGTAAGCATTTTCTCTGTTCAATATATACTACTACTACTAATCAGGGGACATTTTGTAGAAAAAGAGCTGGAGGAACTCATCAGCATAACTCATTAGCATAACCCATTAGTATATGCCACGCCCCTTGCCATCACCAGAAATGTGTTATTAGCGTAACTGATTTGCATATGCCACGCCCCCTGGCATCACCTATCTTGGCTGCTTTGGACCCAATCCTAGCCATTCAGGGCCGAAATTGGGCCCAAAATGGCAAAAGGGGGCTGAAAATGGCCCCAAAGGGGCCCAAAATGGTCAGGATCAGGCCACTGCTGAGTGGGAGAGTGATCCACCACCCATCAGAAGCCCGATCCGGGCTGTTTCGGCCCCAATCCAGGCTGAAACGGGCCCAAAATGGCTGAGAGTCAGGTAGGCGGGGCCACCTGACATGTGACATCTTTGGGGAACTGCCGGAACTGCATTCCTGTGCATTCCCCCTCGAAATGAGCCCTGCTACTAACAACAACAACAACAGTTGATTTATATACCACCCTTCAGGACAACTTAATGTCCACTCAGAGTGGTTAACAAAGTGTGTTATTATTTATCCCCACAGCAATCACTCTGTGAGGTGAGTGGGGCTGAGAGAGCTCTGAGAGAGCCATGACTAGCCCAAGGTCACCCAGCTGGCTTCAAGTGGAGGAGTGGGGAATCAAACCCGGCTCTCCAGATTAGAGTCCCACTGCTCTTAACCACTACACCAAACTGGCTCTATTGATATCGATATAGATGCATGGTAAAAACCCCAAAGAAGTACTGCAAGAGATCCAAATATAAAAGATGTATTTACAATTATGCTTGCAGACAAATTTATGAAGCTGCCCAAGGCTAACGCATTAATACAGAAACATCCTATCTCCTGTTTGTAGAATTATTTTCTGTTTTATTTCAGACAGGGTACGGGATGAAGGGATACAGCACATACAATACTTAAGAGAAAATGGTAATCAGACACTTTAACACTTTTAAATCATAATGTTACATTACATTGCAACACCTTGCTTTCCTTACAACTCTTGGCAATTCTCTTCCCAAGGGACCATCATTCTTTCGAGAAAATAAGATATTTCATTTGGAACAATCCCAAAGAGACTTCTTAGACTCGAGGGCATTTTTTAATATAAAAAAAGACAATTTACACACAAGAGTATGGCTGTTGATGCGATAATTGAGAACCACTTGGTGAAAATGTCTTTTTCCTTCCACAATTACTCCGTCTGGACTTTTTTTTTTTTAACCTGGCAAAAAAAAGAAAAGAAAATAAATTGCCCTTTAAAGCAGTACATGCAACAGATAGACAGCAACACATCCACAAGCTTTGTGGCAAAAGGCTAAGGAAAACTTTTTTCCCTCAGTGGCACTTGCAGGTTTGGGTCCTTTTGAAGAATGAATAGATTTCACCAAACTAATCTATGAATTCAGGAAGCTGCCTTATGCTGAATCAAACCTTTAGGTCTGTCAAGATCAGTATTGTCTACTCAAATGGGCAGTCGCTATTTAGGGTCTCCAGTACAGGTCTTTCATCTCACCTGTTATCTGGTCACTTTAACTGGAGATGCTGAGGATTGAACCTGTGACCTTCAGCATTCCAAGTGGATTCTCTACCAGTGAGCTTCCCCAATATCCAAGCTTATGTTATCCTTGGGATTGTCTGCTGTATTGTGCCCTCTATATGGATGCTGTTGGAGCTAATTCTCAGGCGGCATCTTAAGCCAAACACTGCACCGAGGTTCATTTCTTGATTAAGCATCCTTCCAAGATTGTATTCATCTGATTTTTCTCCTCCTAGAGTTTGGAGCTTCGCATTACCTTTTCTTGTTTCGAAAGAGGGACCAATGCATTAAAAACCCTCTAGAGTTTTCACATTATGCAGCATGTATACTATGTGAAAATGGCATGTTTGAAATAACCTCAACACTGATGAACTCAAACAATTATATTAACTCAATTTTTTTTGGACCAAAGGTTCATTTTTAATCACTGGCTGACCAATGAATTTGCTCACTGTTGGTTTATGTGATTGACTACTGAGGACAAGCATCAGTAACAACAAGAACAACAACATTTGATTTATGTCCCACCCTTCAGGACAATTTAATGGCCACTCAGAGTATGTTATTATTATCCTCATGACAATCACCTTGTGAGGTGGGTGGGGCTGAGAGAAGTCTGAGGGCCAAGCTACAAGTGACGAATAACACAGGTTGGACACTTGTCAGTTTCCCTCAAGTTTTGATGGGAAATGTAGGCATCCTGGTCTTGCAGCTTGGCTCTCCAACTGCTGTCCAATGGACTTTTCTTTTTTTTTTTTGAAAAATTTTTATTGGGTTAGAATCCATTATTTCCACATTTACATTCAATTTTCCCCAATTTTTTCATCTCTAACCCCCTCCCTTTCCCCCCCCCTTTTTGTTGACTTCCAACAGCTTTCCAACCCTTTATCCCCTTTCCCTTACTTTTATTAGCTTCCTCTATCTAAAACAAATATATATTCTCCATTATTCTAAGCAGTACATCCTTAACTATTTTTAACATTATATGCCCAAACTGTAAGCCTTTGTTTCCATCTTAGATAAACAATTTATCCCAATTTTTCAATTTCAAGTATTTCTATATATCATAAACCATATAGATCATACATTCGTTTATATCAAACAATTTGACTTATTCTCTATATATATTACTCATTCTATCTTTTTATAATAGTTCTATATATCTCTCCTCACGTAGTCAATCAATTTGACCCATCTATATCTTCAGACATTCAGTTTGGTACAAAACTTGTCAGAAAAAAAAAAGAAAATATTGTTAGTTAATCGCTCCTTATATTTAGTCCTTATAATTAATTATTTTCTCTATGTTCTGTTTGTTAACCTATATATATCTATATATATGTCAATCTATTAATCTGACTGCTTATTAATTCACATTTATCTCTTCTCCCCCCGGTAAAGTCTCCCCCCTCTACTTCAATACTTCAGTAGTTCTCAAACTGCCACAGTTTTCCTCCCACCTCCCATTTCTTCTCCAGGTATTGTTTCAGCTTCTCCCAGTCTGTGTTGAACTGCCCTGAGTCCAGATCTCTCAGTTTTCTTGTCATCTTGTCCATTTCAGCCATATACAGCAATTTGTAAGTCCAATCTTCAATAGTTGGCACTTCTTGTACTTTCCATTTTTGCGCATACAAAAGTCTAGCTGCTGCTGTCATATAAAATATCAACGTCCTGTGTTGGGCTGGAATTCCCTCCATTCCCAAGTTCAGTAGCAGGAGTTCTGGGTTCTTATTAATTTGAAATTGTAAAATTTCACTCATTTCTCTTATTATTTCCCCCCAGTACTGCCTGGCTACCTCACACGACCACCACATATGATAGAGGGAGCCCTCATGCTTCTTACATTTCCAGCATTTATTAGAAGTATTCAAATTCCCTAGCGCAATCTTCTTTGGTGTCATGTACCAACGATAGATCATTTTATAAATGTTCTCTTTGATATTAATACATGTCGTTGTCTTCATTGTAGTTTTCCACAAGTATTCCCATGCCTCCATTGTTATTTCTTTATTAAAGTTTATAGCCCATTTCACCATTTGTGTTTTAACTATCTCATCCTCGGTATACCACTTCAACAGTACTTGGTATACCTTGGATATTCTTTTCTTATCTTCTTTAAGAAGGGTCTGCTCTAGTTCCGAATTCTCTATTCGTATACCTCCCTTTACAGAGTCCGAATTATATAAGTCTCTGATCTGTCTATACTGGAACCAATCGTAGTTAGGTGATAGTTCCTCTTGTGTCTTTATTCTAAGTTTGGATGCTTCAGTTTTAGTTATTTCTTTATACGTTAAACATTGTTGTTCATTATCAACAGCTCTCGGGTCTATCACCTCATATGGAACCACCCACAAAGGGGTTCCTTCTTGTAGATAAATTCTGTACTTCTTCCAGATTATGTATAGACTTCTCCGAACAAAGTGATGCAGGAACATCGAGTTGACCTTTACTTTGTCATGCCATAAATATGCATGCCATCCAAATATTTTTTTATATCCCTCTAGGGCTAATAGTTTCTTGTTCTTTAATGTCATCCATTCTTTCAACCAAACTAGGCAGATTGCATCATGATAAAGTCTCAGATTGGGCAGTTGCATTCCGCCTCTTTCCTTTGCATCTTGTAAAACTTTCACTTTCACTCGAGGCTTCTTGCCTGCCCAAACAAAATCTTCTTGCCACCCCTTCAATCTCTCCGCCAATATCTTCGCAAAAATTTTATAGTCATTGTTGAGTAGCGATATAGGTCTATAATTTTTCACATTAGTCAGGTCTTGGCCCTCTTTTGGGATCAATGATATATTCGCTTCACTCCAAGTTTCTGGAATCCTTTGATCCCTTAAAACCCCATTCATCACCTCTTTTAGGAGTGGTGCCAGTTCATTAGCCATTGTCTTATAGAATTTAGCCGTAAGTCCATCTGGCCCTGGCGCCTTTCCTAGATTTGCAGATTGTATTGCCTTACTTATTTCCTCGTCAGTTACTTCACTATTCAACTTATTTCTCCAAGCTTCCGAGATTTCTGGAAGTTTGGTTTTCTCCAAATATGACGCTATTGATTCTTTGTTTACTTCTTTTTTATTATACAGCTTAGCGTAAAATTTATAAAAGGCTCTACTAATGGTAGCCTGCTCCAAATACGTTTTGTTATCTTCGCAAATTTTATTTATTATCTTCTTTTCCCTTTTCTTCTTCAATTGCCATGCCAGGTACTTCCCAGGTTTATTAGCACCCTCAAACGCTTTTTGATTCAGTCTTTTGAGATTCCACTCCAATTCTTTATTGCTCATTGCTGTTAGCTGTTCTTGAAGTATTTTAATTTCCTGGTATACCTTCTTTTTCCCTGGTCTCTTTTTTAGCTGTATTTCTTTGGCTTTTATTTTCTCCTCAATCTCTTGTCTTTTCTCCTCTTTCTTCTTTCTTGCTCTACCATTTAAGTCCATTAGTATGCCCCTTACAACTGCCTTGTAGGCATCCCAAACTTTATTGGTTGGTACTTCTTTATTCACGTTGTATTGTATAAAAAACTTTGTCTCTCTTCTCAGTATTTCCATATTCTCTCTTTCCTGTAACAAGTCCTCATTTATTCTCCATGCTTTCCTTTTTCTCTTTTTTCCAAATTTCCACATAATTGGGTTGTGATCTGAGCCTACCATAGGCATTATTTCTACCTCCTTAGTCCATAATACTAAGTCTTTTGAGGCCCAGATCATATCAATTCTTGATAATGTAGAATGCCTTGCAGAATAAAAAGTAAACTGTCTGCTTTTAGGATATTCTCTCCTCCATACATCTTCAAGAGTCTCTTGTTGAATCAACTCAAAAAAAAGCTTTGGTAATAGTCCTCTTTTCTTTTGTGCCGTTGTAGTCTTTTTGTCTAGTTCCAAGTCTGTCACTCCATTGAAGTCTCCAGCAAGAATTATCTGGTCGTATGCAAGATCGTCTAAATGCTTCCTTAAATCCTCAAAGAAGCTTTCTTTTGCACCGTTAGGTGCATAAAGTCCGACTACCAACACTCTCTTTAAATTCCAAATACATTCCACTGCTACAAATCTAGCTTCCACATCTCTCATAACAAATTTTGGCTGTAGCTCCTCTTTTATGTACAACACCACTCCTCTTTTTTTCTTGTTGGAGGCCGCTACATATTCTTTGCCCAATTTTCCAGATTTTAAATATTTTACATCCTGCTTTCTGATATGGGTCTCTTGCAAACAAACAATGTCACATTTTTGTTTTAGTAGCCAGTGAAAAGTATTTTTCCTCTTATTCGGTGAGTTTAGTCCATTTACATTCCAAGATAATACTTTACACTCCATACTCATGATCTTGTTGGTAAGTCTTTTTCATTGTCCTTAATAAATCGCTCCATCTCTCGCTCAGATCTGATGCGTTTTTTGGCCCCTCCAAACTCAAAGGACACTCCTTCCGGTAACTCCCATCTGTACCTGATTTTCATGTCCTTCAAAATCTGAATTAGCACTTTATATTTTTTCCGGTCCAGTAACACTGATCTGGGCAGTTCCTTCATTATAATAATCGTCTTGCCATCAATCTCCAATGGATCTTGAAACTGTTTTGTCACAATCCTCTCTTTCATATTTCGTGTTGTAAACTGCACAATCACATCTCTTGGTAGTTTCCTCTGGGTTGCTATTCTCGAATTCACACGGTATGCCACATCTAGGATAGCCACAACTTCCTCCTCCTCCTTCCCCAGGTACTCAGCCAACACCTCAGTCATCTGTTCTTGCGCTGACTTTCCTTCCACTTCTGGCAAGCCACGAAAACGTAGCTGCTTCTCCATATGTTTAGTTTCTGCAACTGACATTCTCCCCTTCACCAATCTCATCTCTGTTTGTTGCGTGTCTGCTAAATTCTCCATCGCGTCTTCTACTGTTTTAACTCTCTGCTGCGTTCCTTGTAATTCACTTCGTATTGTTTCCATACCTTTTTTCACTTCTGACAGCTCCGATTTTACTGTCTGTGTAACCTCTTTAACCTCTTTTATCAGCTCCAATTTCGTGTCCTTAAGTTCTTTAATCATATCTAAAAGTTTTTTGTCCAGGTTTTTATCCAGGTTTTCTATTGCCGATTGCCACTCTTTTTTTGACATCGTGGGGCTTGCTTTAGCTCGCTCCCACGAATCCGCTCTCTTCCTTAACTCCGTGGCGTAAAATTTAACGTTTTTCTATTTTAAATGTCCCGGTCTTCTTATAGAAATTAAATTTTAAAGAGTCCAAAATGTCGGGCGTCTTTTCTCTATGGTTTCTCTATGATTTTGTAATCCAAGATGGCCTACTTCCTCTTCCGCTGAAGCCGCGACCCTTCCCCTTTCAAAAATGGCGATTCCCTACTTCCTGCCCTCCAGCAAGGGCCGCTTCTCTCCAGCCACTCTATTGTTATTACGCACTTCCTGTCTCCCGTCTTCCCACAGCAGATCTCGCGATGGTGTCTTTTTCTCACAGCTCCAAAGCCACAGGTATTCAAAACAATAGTCCCATTTCTTTAATAACTTCTTTAAACTTAGTCTCTTTTTAAATTCAATTCCTGCCGAGTCTTCCCCTCCTTTTCACTAGTCTGTTGCAGTTTAAAAATCTACTTTTTTTCCTCTCTGTTTTTATCAATCTGTCCCGTCTCAGAAGATAATGATCTTTACCTTCTCTTCACTTTTCTCGGGTTGTAATCGCTGTTTCGATTTTAAGTTCTCCTCTCAGCTTCTTCCCCCAATCGATGCTTGGGTATGTGGGTCTTATGCCAGCCGAATTGGCCCCAAAACTGCCGCAGAGATTATAGCCGACCCGTCGCAAGGTGGGACCTCAAGGATCGGGGGGAGACTCGTTGTGTAGAGCCCCCCCTCGTCCGAGATCTAGCTCACCCTAGGGTCTTGAGCGTTCTTTGCCTGCTCCCCGCCTGAGAGCAGTCGGCCGCGGGCTATTTTCACCCCGCCGGCCGGTTAAAACGGCAGTCCGGTCAGCTCCGCAAGTGGAGCTGCGTTAGACCTCCATGGATCCCAAACAGGAAGTCCCCTGTCCAATGGACTTTTCAACTGTTGCTTGTCCAACATTCCGCCAAGATGTCTACATTTCCCATCAAAACTTGACGGACACTGAGAAATGTCCAACCTGTGTCATTCATCACTTGTAATTTGTCTGTGAGAGAGCTGTGACTAACCCAAAGTCACCCAGCTGGCTTCAAGTGGAGAAGTGGGGAATCAAACCTGGTTCTCCAAATTAGAATACCGCCGCTCTTAACCAAACTGGCTCCATGAGGGGGGGGGGGCGAAACTAGGATTCCAATTCCAATGGATATAGCCAGGAGGGACCCCTGGAGAAGCAACTGTTACCTTCTATGTTAAGCAGGGCACAGGGGAAAACAATCCTGTAAATGTATTGTCGAAGGCTTTCACGGCCGGAGAACGATGGTTGTTGTGGGTTTTCCGGGCTATATTGCTGTGGTCTTGGCATTGTAGTTCCTGACGTTTCGCCAGCAGCTGTGGCTGGCATCTTCAGAGGTGTAGCACCGAAAGACAGAGATCTCTCAGTGTCACAGTCACAGTAAACTGTGACACTGAGAGATCTCTGTCTTTTGGTGCTACACCTCTGAAGATGCCAGCCACAGCTGCTGGCGAAGCGTCAGGAACTACAATGCCAAGACCACAGCAATACAGCCCGGAAAACCCACAACAACAATCCTGTAAATATGAGCAAACCTCACTAAACAGAGTATTCACTAGTCAATGAACCAGCAGTGTCATCCTGTTAACCAACTGGAAGGCCTCCTTGCAAGTTGGGGGAATTAGCATGCAAGGAGAGGCAGCGAGAGGCGAGTAACTTTGGGATCTCCACCAGTGTATATGAGGATTGTGCCGACTAGAGAACTCTTTCAATGACCAGACCGATGTTTCAACCAAAAAGGGGATTTTATTGAAAATAACAAAGATCAATAGCGCTCAGAACACACACAGTACACACTCAGAGCTAACTGGAAAGCAGTGGTGAAATCTGAATAGAGTTTAGGGGATTGGGTGATATTTACAATCTAGAAGAGGGCATCCAGGAGAGAAAGGGTCGAGCGACCAGCGCATCAAGGTGGAAGAGCTCGCTTAGAGGTTTGAGGGTAGATGCTGGATCCGAGAGCATGTTCACAGCTATGGCAGAGGGGGTAGTCTAATTATACTGTAGATCCTACCTCGGGGCAAGATTGCATCTTCTGCCCCCAAAACAAAGGCTTAATGGTTGTTCCCACAGTGGGACAAAGGATTGAGAAACTGTCTCCAGGGTGTGACAAGGACGTGGGAAACTGTCTCCAGGATGGACAATGAACTATGAGGGTGTAATTAGATTTTCCCAGGTGGAATTAAAGTTATCAATAATGATGGACGATCCGTGAAATATGGATAGGTGAGGTTATCAGTTCCTTGAGTCACCTAAGAATAGGAAAATGGTTAAGGGGAGATCGATAGGGTGTGTTGCAGTTATTGATTCTGGAACTCCGGGAAGGCCCTATTGTATCAGGATCAGTGCATCTCGAGGGCGTGGGAGGAGATGAGCTGGCCTCGCCTGTCATCTCACATGCTAACAACATTCCATCTCCCAGCCAGGATCTGGCTTCCATGCTTCTGCCTGCTTGGGCAGTGTTTCTAGCATTTGAAACACACAGAAGAAGTCTATGGCGTAAGCCTTCTGACCGCTAACAGTCCTATGTAGAGTTATGCCCACTGTAAGACTTGCATTCTGGGATACCATTCCAGCTGTATCAAAGAGTATCGTGTGTGCTAAAAGCGGAGAGGATTCTCTTAAATCCCTGTTATTTAGTTTTGGTATATATATATATATATATATATAAAACTTTAACTCTCTCTCTCTCTATATATATATATAAAACATTCGATTTATATACCACCCTTCAGGACATCTTAATGCCCACTCAGAGTGGTTTACAAAGTATGTCATTATTATCCCCACAACAAAACACCCTGTGAGGTGGGTGGGGCTGAGAGAGCTCTGAGAGAGCTAATCAAAATACCTTATACTGCTTAGCAATCAAGCTAAACCACTTAAGAGCTTATTTTTCCCCCTACAAATAATAGAGGAATTTGCTGCAAACACAACACACAAGCACCAGAGAAACAAGTGAGCAGGGCAAGAGAGGCTTTACTTTTCCTGTTCCCTTGGGCGGGCAGGTATCCTCTGTGGGAAGAAAGATGAAGAGGCCCCTTTGCACTAAAAAGGACCCTTCCTGTCTCTCTTTTTGAAAAGCAGAACGTGAATTGCCAAGAGCTGCCTGACCCTAACAGCAACATAAATGACCTAGTGCTTACTTTGGACATTAAAAACCTGCGGTCTTAGGTTGTTGGGTCAGTTTATACAATAAGCAGCATGTTTGTGTAATGTACCCTTTTGTTTGATCATCTTTCTATTCATGTTATATGTGATGGTATAGTTGTGATATGTGATGATATTTCTGTCCAGGTTAAAAAAATAATTTCATATTTTTAAATTTCCAGACATATGCTAGTGAAACAAACCAGCAAAGAATCTCTAGTGGGACTTTGTAAACACATTAATTGTGGTATCTGATATCAGGGACTAGAATTCCCTTCTATCAAATGCGTATGATGATTTCCTGAATTGGTAGATGTATTCTGTATATATGGGGGTGGGTGGGGAAACAAAATAATAATAACATTCGATTTATATACCGCCCTTATGGACAACGTAATGCCCACTCAGAGTGGTTTACAAAGTATGCTATTATTATCCCCACAACAAAACATCCCATGAGGTGGGTGGGGCTGAGAGAGCTCTGGAGAGCTGTGACTGACCCAAGGTCCCCCAGCTGGCTTCAAGCGGAGGAGTGGGGAATCAAACCTGGCTCTCCAGATTAGAGTGCCGTGCTCTTAACCACTACACCAAACTGGCAAAAATAGTTAAGCTTTATTAAGTGTAAAATTGGTTTTCTTGAGAAGCCATCTGAAATGTTTCAGGAAAGCAGGTGGACTCAAATAATGGTGAAACTGCAAAGGAAAAGAGTTTGAGTTGAGCACAGCAAGGAAGCACGGCCCGCCAATCAGGATCACTTCTTTACTGGAGACCGTGGTCTGGCAGAGACCAACTTCTGCCCTCGCTGGATGCCTAGGTCAGCAAATTACAGTAGGATGGCATTCTTCCTATAGCAGCAGATGGCAGCGCTGTTTTCTTTTTTCTCCCCCCCCCCAGTGCTACTCTGGCGCACGCCCGTGTGCTATTTTAGAACAGCTGGATGCGACTGACGAATCGAGGACCTGAGCAGCTGGCTGGGGAGGCTGTCAGAATGATAGGGAAGGAGACTCCCATCAGAGCTTAATAAGCCATAGGAGAAAAGAGGAGTGAAGCCTCCCGTTTCATTCTCAAATCTATCCCCTTCTTTGAAAACACGAAGGCTGTTTCTAAAGATGCAGGGAGAAGTGAGTAAGTTGCATGGGGTTTCTTGCTGAAAACACTGGGCCGTTCGCTATTGCACGTGTATCAAACTATCCCCCCCCCATTCAAGCCCTCACTGTTTTGTTATTAAAGCTACCAGCTATTGCTCAGACTTTTTAATACTAAGCACTATTGATGCACCAACTTGCTACTGAGCAGAGCTATGGGCTAGCGCCCAGATGCGACCTCTGTTTAGATGTTTGCCAGTTGGTCATTGCACAAGGCTGTCAGGCAAAATCAAATACTGGTGCTGAGTCTTTATGGATTTGGTCTGCCTCCAACCTTTATTGGATGTTGTGCTGAGTTATAGCAACCATCACAACTGGATTTTCCAGTGTGAGCAAGACAATCCAGTTGCAAACGGTTGCTTCTGCGCAATGTTAATGGGATGTTGACCCATTTGCAAGTGTAGCCTTAACAGAAAAAAAAATATTTCACAGTAATTACATTGGTTTGTGTGATTTTTTTTTGTGTGGGGTATGTGTGTGTAGTTCCACATTTACTATTCAGAACCCTGTTGCTACTGGAATGGTGGTGGTGCTTTTGGTAGAGAGTGCCCTCAAGTCATAGCTGGCTTATGGTGACCCCTAGTGGAGGTGGCTTGCCGTTGTCTGGCTCTGCAACCCCCATCTTCCTTGGAGGTCTCCCATCCAATTACTAACCAAGGCTGACTCTGCTTAGCTTCTGAGATCTGACGAGATCAGGCTCACCTGGGCTATCCAGGTCAGGGCAGTGATGCTTTTAGCTACTATGAATATAAGATTTTCACTGAGATACTGTACAGGCATCTGGACTCCTGTTAAAATTTTTGACTACATAGCCCTGACGTATGGTGAATCAGCCCATGAGAACATCCTGTTTGGTCCTGTCTACAAGTCATAATGTGTCCTAGTCACGATGGATTACCAGCAGTGTGCTCCCTCTATTACCAGCAGCAGTGTGCCCCTTTATATTAGTTGGCAGGGAACACAGGTGGGAGGATGCTGTTGCTTGTGTGTGGCCTAGAGAGAACTAGTCAGCCACCATGTGAACAGATTGCAGGACCGGATGTGTCTTTGGTCTGATCCTGCAGAGTTCTTCTTACGTTCTTAAGTCTACATTGACTGGCATGACCACCTCTTACCAGATCCTTTTAGCTGGCGGTTGAACTTGGGACATTCTGCATGCAAGACCCAGTGATCCATGGCCACTTTCAGAAAATGAATGTCATAGTGGGAGAAGAACCCACAACTCACATCTGACTGTTGCACAGAGCGGTAAGCCTAGGCCCAAACTGCGTACTCTGTAATGTGTGGTGCAAATGCCCATGTATCTACAAATCTCACTGGGGGCCATGTGGTCAATAAAAAGTTTAAACCATGGACTCAAGATGGAAACAGCCACCAGGACCATAGGCTCAGTGAAGGAAAAACCAAATGTATAGTATCCTGAGCTCCTTGGAAGAAGGACAGGTTAAAAATGTGATTGATAATAAGTTCTAATAGTTCAATGATAGACCTGAAACTCATATTAACTCTGGTGGCATCTACCGTGTTTACAGCCTTTCCATTCCTATCTCCAGTTAGCTGCCTCTCCACAGTAATGAATTGTGCTGCAGTACTAAAAAACAGGTATATTTCCCCCATTTACATCTCCCCATCCACCCCCAGTCTCCCATACTCTCCATGGCAAACTATGCTTTCCCTTTCTGCTTCTCTGACTTACAGTGCAATTCTAAGCAGAGTTACTCTATTGATTTCAATGGGCTTAGACTGGAGTAACTCTGCTTAGGATAGCACTGTAAATCAAACTGCAGGGTACTAATAAAAGAAGTCATGACTAACAAATTAAATTTCCTCCGTATTAATCTTTAAAAAAAAATTCTCTGCAAGATTTATCAGGATTTCCAATCCTTGCTTAGGAGAAAAGTATTGCAACCTAATGATCAAATATATCACTAGGAGATAAAAAAAAAAATTTCGATAAGAGATCTATTGTTGTGCAAGAGCAGCGATGAGAGAGAGAGAGAGAGAGAGAGAGAGAAGACGTTGGAGCCCTTTGGGACTTTGGCTCATTCTGATCAGCCTTAAAAGTTGGAGTGCACAGACTCCAAATATTACATGTGATTGATATAACCAGGAATTTCCGCTGACCCTCAAATATACAATTAAGCCTTCGGTGTGACTGGTCTTTATTGTCCTTTGCTCCCTAAGGATTCGGAAAGCAGCTAAGCACAGCACTATTGTGTTTAATAAAGAAGTTTGTTTCTGACAAATGGAAGCCCAATGAGATACCAAGGCCCGGGCGGAAGATCGTCGGCTTTTATTCCAGAGTAATTAACCCAGAATGATGGTTCTCTCCGGTTTCATTCTCACAACTGCAGACGGATATTAGAAGGGCCTAAAAGACTCCGCAGATGACAAATATGAGTCCAAAGTATCGACTCCAGACTACTTTGAAGTTGAAAACTGCTCCACAATCATTTGTCCTTACAAAGGTATTTCATTCAGGTCACTATAATTCCCATTTTACTGCTGGGAAATAGAGGCCAAACTTGCATGACTTATCTTGAGGCTTCACAAGGAGACCATAAGGAGGGATGCCAGGTCACCTAGTATGGAGGGAGACTTCCAGGCACCCCTTCATCGCTTGCCAGAACCTCAAAAGCCAAAGCAACACAGGGAGGTCCACCGGTATATAGGATATGCTAACAAACACCAAACCGGGGCTACAATATACAACTGTATGGTAGTATATAAACTATTTATATAGTGCAAAGTGCAATGTGCCCCTAGGCATCTTTATTTCCATCTTGGACTATTGACCACCCACCTATATACGTACCTCCAGTACTCTGCTCCTTGGTTATTGATTGGCTCACTGTAGCTCTCTTAATGCATGGAAAATAGACAGACTTTGAGATTACTACTATACACTGATTGTATTTATTCATTAATTGTATTTATTAATTGTTATATTGCACATTGCACTTTGCACTATATAAATAGTTTATATACTACCATACAGTTGTATATTGTAGCCCCGGTTTGGTGTTTGTTAGCAGAACCTCAAAAGCCAGCAGGAGGGATGTGGGAGCTCCAGCATTGTGTTGGCATGCAATGTCATTTCTGGTGAAAACCAGACATGATGTCATGATATTAGAGACATTCCTCTAGGATTTGCCACAAACTTTATGATTTTACCATAGAGTTTTGGAGGATCCTAGAGCATTGCCCCTGATGTCATGATATCACTTCCAGATTTTTGCTGGACGTTACACCATTCATTATTGTGCCTGCCCCTATCCCCCCCCCCATCCTTGCAATTGAACATCAACCTAAATTGCTCCAATCCAACACTTCCAGGACCTGTGGCTAGCTCTCAAGCCTCGCTCTGCCCTCCAGAGCTGTTGACTGTGATAACTATTTTTGTACGTTACACAGAAAATCTTGGAATACCGCTTCAGGCTAAATATGGACAATCATGGACAATCATTGAATTCTCACTTGACTTACAAAGAGCCCTGCATGCAGAAAAGTATACATCAGCAGAGATCTGACCTACTGGTTGACTCTATGGAGGAGCTTTTCAGGAAGAGAGGCATTCAAAATTCTGTCTGCAGTTTGGGGTCTGAAATCTAGAGCAAGAAAGAACAGCTTTGACCTTTTCTGTGGGTTCATCCCACAATTCCAGTATAAAGTTTCAAATCCTGCAACCGCATGGATACGGGCATTTTGCACCATGGTGTACATGTTATGTAGAACTTGTGACAAAGCCCTTTTTTAAAAAGAGAGAGAGAGAGACATAGAAAACCCAGGAATGCTGGGCTTCTCACTGCCGCAGTTCCCTCTGGAGGGGTGGGCAGGCTCGCCTGGCCGTCCCACCGCCACAGCTCCCTCCAGAGGGGCGGGCTGGCTCGCTTGGCCATCTCGTCACCGCAGCTCCCTTCAGGAGGGGTGGGCTAGCTCGCCCGGCCATTCTGCTGCAGCAGTGTCCTCTGTAGGCTGCACTGCCAGAACACACTTTTTATCTTGGTGCTCCAGCACAGGTGCACCAGAATAAAAAGTGCGTCGTCGCCAATATGGCTCGCATCTTGTATAGAAAGATGGCTGTAAGAGACTGGGTGTTCTAAACAAGCACGGTGAAAATGAGAGAATGAAATGTCTTCCAACACTGGTTTTTTTGGTAAATGTATAGCTTATCTTTAAATTTGTATAGGCCAAGAAAAAGCAACCAAATTACATTTGTTTATTTATTCATGCTATTTCTAGTCAGCTTTCCCACTGAGATGCCCATTCGTCCATTCGTGAACCTGGCTATTCCGGAAGCCCTCAAGAAATGTGATTTAGTCATCCTAGCTAACAGCCACCAATGGATCCATCCTCTATGAATGTGTTTAACCTTCTTTTAAAACCATCTAAGCTAGGGGACCCTGCTCCCTCAAGTAGCAGTGAGTTCTGCAAGCTAATTGTGCACGGTGTAAAAATGTGCTTTCTTTTGTGTTTCCTGTGTTCACTACTTGTCAACATAAATAGCTGCCGCCTGAAGTTTTATTATGGAAGAGCAAGATAAAACTCTCATCCCTGACAGCTGCATATTACCCAACCCCTAGTCAGTACCCAATTTATTAAAACAAAGGCATCATGTACAAATGCAATTCAGTTGACCACAGGCTAATGAATAGGAGGCCTAGTATTATTTAGAACAATCTTCACACATCTGCATTTGTAGATGTGCCGTGCTGCTACCGTCATGAACATGCATGCTTCTGTTTTGGTAAACACAGAAATTTGGGAATTGCCATTGGAAGTATTCATTACAGTCTGAGAGAAGATTAATAATGAATATCAGTGGCATTTCTTCATTAATATTCTACAAAAGGAAAATATGTACTCATTATTCCTTTCATGAATTCGGCCCATTGAAGGTTCATAAATAATTGTGCTTCACAATTGTGTCTAATTAGTAATGAGCTTAATCCAGTGTATTGCCAAAGCCTGGAGCAAAGGATTATTCACTTCTCTCTTTCTCTTTTTCTCCTCCTCCCATTCTCTCCCTCCTTCCAAGAAAAGTCTCTTTTACCAATATGGGCTTATTATGAATCTTCAAAGATTTTTGTCACTTGCCAAATGGCAGAGGTTCCTGGATCCCCAAATTCTCTGGGAAACACACCTCTTTTTCGCTCTATGAAATTTCAGTGGCTTCTGCATCACAAGGTAAGAGCTCATCAAGAACAGGGACTGATGCTTTAAAAGGGCATAGAAGAAAACACATCTGCAAATAGATAGCTAGGTACATTGAGGTTATTAATACAGTAGGATCTGCAACCAAATTGCACGTGAGGCTTTTGAATCACTCAGAGAATCACAGCAGTGGGCTGCAGTTGTGTGCTTGGGGTGGTGGAGGAGAGCGCCATCAAGTCATAGACATATGGCGATGCCTGGTGGGGTTTTCAAGGCAAAAGACTAACAGAGGTGGTTTGCCACTGCAACCCTGGTCTTCATTGAAGGCCTCCCATTCAATTACTAACCAAAGTTGACCCTGCTTAGCTTCTGAGAGCTGATGAGATCAGGCTTGCCTGGGCTATCCAGATCAGGGCTTTCTTGCTTGCAAAGGATGCCTATAAGAAAAGTCCTGCTAGATCAGACCATTGGGCCATCAAGTGCAATCCTAAACAGAGTTACCCTCTTCTCAATTCAATGGCCTTAGAAAGGTGTGGCGCTGCTTAGTATGGCACTGGATCTTGCCCAGGATTTTGTTTTCAGTCATTGACAGCCAGATGCATCAGGGATGCTGTCAGATAAGCCCCAGCATATCTGTCATGTATTAAATGTTTCTTGCTAGAGTAATGTGCCTCTGAGTACATGCAGAGTAAAACCCGTTTTCTGGTGAGTTGCTACTAACTGCTTACCTCACAGGCAATGTATTTTGGTTAGGAGTTCCTGGCAAGCCTGGGAACTTGACCTTGAAGTCAATGCAGAGACTGCACCAAGCTACACAGAAACTGAACTGAGCTCATCTTCCCCCTCCTCCCTTCTGCCCAGGCTCTGCGCATCAAAAATCCAAACGGACTTTCTTTCCCTCTGGGGGTGGGGACAGCCACCTATAATTAACCTTGCTTTGCTACCCTTCAGGCATTCCAGCCCATTTTCACTGTCGTAGTATCTTGATACCAGTATCTTTCTTTAATAAAAACAACTTTAACTCATACACCTGAGTGATGCAGTGAAGTGTTTGGGGAAGCACCTGGCAAGACCTGACAGATGCTTGCAAACTGGGCTTAAGAGCAAAAGCCTCCCCTATTGACTGCATTGGCAATTGCCTCTGAATAGGGGTTTCATTTTTGTTTGTACATTTGTTTACTTCATTTGTGCCCCAGGGACCCAAATGGCTTACATTGTTCCCCTCTTCTCCGTTTTACCCTCACAACAACCCTGTGAGGTAGGTTAGCTTAAGAGCATGTGACTGGGACAAGGGCACCCAGGGAGCTTCCATAGCAGAGGAGGGATTTGATCCTGGGACTTCCAGATCCTGCCCTGGCCTGGATAGCCCAGCAAGCCCGATCTCATCTGATCTTGGAAGCTAAGCAGGGTCGGCCTTGGTTAGTAATTGGATGGGAGACCTCCAACGTAGATCAGGGTTGCAGAGGCAGGCAATGGCAAACCACCTGTGTTAGTCTCTGGCCATGAAAACCCCGCCAGGGGTTGCCATAAATCAGTTATGATTTGATGGCACCCTCCACTACAACCTCCCACATCCTAATCTAGCATGCCAACCACTGCAGCACCCCTTGCTATCATCGCTAACAGCCATTGACAGATCTACCCCAAATTGTCTGGTCCTTTTTTTAAAAAGGCACGCAGTTATGTGAACACTATATTGCTGCGTGTGTTCTTTCTTCACCTCTCAGAAAACTACAGAGAGGAGGCAACCCTAGTGTGAACATGAAGAGCCCTGTGGAATGATTTAACTTTCAGCAGACAAGCCACGGAGGCAGCCGTCTGTTTCTTGGTCTAGTGCCTGGAGACTGTGAACAAGGGCACCGAGTGTAAATAGGTTGGAGTAGAATGCAGACACAAGAGAGGAGATATTGGCAGGGAAGGCAGATGCCTTGGAGGGGATTGATCTGCCTCGGATGGGCCCGGCATTTGTCCTTGTCTGAGCCTGTGGGGCGGGGAACGCTCCTGGGATCAGCCTTGCTTTTGCAAAAACGCATGAGTTATGTGGCAGGGACGGCTTTCTCTGAGTTACATCTGATTTGCAGACTTTATCTTCTCCTTGACTTGGCCAACCTCGTCATGTTCACCTGCCCTTCTATGATCTCCAGATGGGACTAAATTCATTAACAAAATGGAACCCAAACACACATTTTGAAATCCTTAGGAAACCCTTTTAAAATTGTTTACATTCTACATTACTTTTGCTATAGCCCCTTAGACGTAAGGGAAAGCAAAGGGGAGGTTAATTGGAATGGCTAATTAAACATAGTGAAGTTGAAGAACTGGAACACTGGGAGTTTTGTTTTGATACTTGGCAACATCTCTTAACCCTAAGGACATTGATTTAGCCCATGGTCGGGTGTCTTTATAAATTGCTATGTCGCTCAGAGTTCCCAAAGAGAAACAAAAGACTTGAGCAATGATAACAATTGATTCCCAAAGGAGAAGTAACAGCCGTTATGATGACTAATGTGATTACTTTTGCAGTTTAAAAATAAAATCCATTTCTTTGGCGCTTTATTTTTTGATGGCATGAAACTAAGATACTGAGAAGATAGAATAAGAAACATCCAACAGACAGTTCAATCGTGTGAATTTAGTTCACCTGGAAGAATGTGGCTGCTGTTGAACCTCTGGGCAGCCATACCGAGATCCTGGCATGTGCATTTGCTTGATGGCAATTCAGTTGGAGATAAAATGTTGTCTGGAGCCAGGGCAAGGTTCTGCTCTAGGGTGAATGCCAAGCCTATATCATTTAGAATCTCTCTTTTTAAACAATTAGATCCATTTCTACTCTAAAGAACTTGTTCCAAAGATGCTCTGTCAAAATCCATGAACGTTGAGCAGAATTTGTGGAGCAAAAAAGGGAGGTGGGGAAACATCCCCCCTTTTCATTCCTTTGCTTTCCACAGCCAGGGACATTTCTTCCTTTTCCAGAGATGCACACCTTCAAGACTTCTCATTCATGTGCTCTCAGAGCCACGTTCCCATGCAATCTCCCAATCAGCTACAATTTTCAGTAGGTATTAGTGAGTGTGAAACTGTAGCTCTGCCACTACAACCTTCATTCAAAATGAAATGGACTGCTTCCATAGCCGCTGGAAGTCTTGGTCAATTTCATTTTCATTCATGAAAACTGAGCTTTCCCAGTATGTGGAAAATGAAACTGACTAATCTTTTCAGCAGCTAAGAAACCTGTGGTCCATTTCTTTTTCAGGGTACTGGGGCAACGCTCGTTGAATGCATCCGATTCCATGTTTGTTGGACTACTCTGCTTAGGATTTTATCTGATGAGCAGCCTGAAAAGGGAGGAAAGCCCAACAGTCGAATCCATTATAACAAGCCTAACCTATATAACACTTTATAACAAAACAGAAAGTGCGTTTTCGCCATAATTTTCATTTCCATTGGAAATGGCATCGTATATTTCAAGTAACCACTCTGTCCATTAGATTTCAGTTGCCCTGGAGAACCAAGCTTCTATGAAACCATTCCAAGTCCAGCTCAAAATAATGAATGGAGATGTGCCTTCCTGTCATGTACAATGTAAAAGGGAACACACTGACCAAGCTTTGCACCATGTATCCATTCTCGCTGGTGGACTAGCTTTTTAAGATACCAGAAAGTTCTGGGTGAGCCATTGTGTCTAGGAGCCCACCAAGCCACAGGGGCCTTTCAGCTTGAATCCAGCCAATGGAAGCAAATAATGGGTCTGATCCTATAACTCTCTTCATCTAAGTTAGACCCCCTTCCACTAAGTTTTCTCCAACGGAAATAGGCATTCTTCAATTCAGGAAGGAATTCCTCTTCAGCAGAGGAAGCCTTTGTCCATTAGAAAAAAAGAAACGTTCTCCATTGGAGGAAGTCTTTCTCTGCTGAAGGAACACTAACACATGATTAACACATGGAATTCACTGCCACGGGAGGTGGTGGCAGCTTCAAGCACAGACAGCTTCAAGAGGGGATTGGATAAAAATATGGAACAGAGGTCCATCAGTGGCTGTTAGCCACAAGGTATAGATGGAACTCTCTGTCTAGGGCAGTGATGGTCTGTATTCTTGGTGTTGGGGGGGGGGGCAATCATTGAGAGGGCTTCTAGTGTCCCTTCCCCACTGGCAGACCTCCTGAGGACACCTGGTTTTTTGGCCACTGTGTGACACAGAGTGTTGGACTGGATGGGCCATTGGCCTGATCCAACATGGCTTCTCTTATGTTCTTATATGTTCTTAAGACTCAGTGGAAGAAAGTCATAGGAATCAACTGGGCCAAAGGGTGTTATAGGATTCAGCCCAATAGATGGTGTTCCTGCTATGTCACCACATGAACGCAAGATGCTACCTTATACTGAATCAGATCACTGGTCCATCAAAGCCAGTACTGGTTACTCGAACTGACAAGGTCACATCACCTCCTGCCAGGTTTTTTAACTGGAGATGTTTGGGATGGAAGCTGGGACCTTCTGAATGCTGAACAGATGCTGTTTCACTGAGCCCTGAGCCCTCCCCTATAACCCTGTGGTGTCCTGCTGTGCCACACAGATCTGAGCCAACTGACTCCATGTGTCAGTCAGTCCCACAGGCTTTTCTTGTCTAAAATTGCTCCTGGGCTGTATTAACCTCTCGGCCCATGTCTATCCAAAGGGCCAGCGCCAGCGTTTCTGGTGCCTGAGGTGAGATACTTGCTCTGTGTGTGCGCATGAAGCATGCACACGCTTCAGCCCTGCACAATTATGTCACTTGTGACATCATCAGGAGTGGCGGCAGCGGTGAAGGGGCGGAGAGGCAAGCAGGGACGTGGCCCATTTCTTCACTCAGCTACCTGCTCACTGCTGCACTGCCCGGCTCGCTGGAAGCCAAGCCAAGGCTGGCAGCAGCAGCGAAGGGGCGGAGAGGTGAGCAGGGCAGTTTGCTTCCCCACTCGGCTCCCGGCAAGCCAGGCGCCCCAGCGGTACGGCAGCAAGCAGGAAGGCGAGTGGGGAAGTGGGCCACCCCGCTCACCTCTCCGCCCCTTTGCCGCTGCTGTTCGGGTCCCTTTTTTGCCTGCCCAGCTCGCCGGGACCCAAGCAGCAGTGGCGAAGGGGCGGAGAGGCAAGCTGGGATGGCGTCTCCTTCTAAGTTCAGTGCTCAAGGTGGTTGCCCCCACTGGCTCAATGGATGCGCCAGCCCTGCATATCCAATTTGTCCAACTGCTGGTTATTCAGCAAGGTAATCCCAATGCAGATTTCCACATTTGTAACTTGCTTGCTGGGGGATAAGGATATTTCAAGAAACTACCCTGTCTGTTAGAATAAGCTGCTGTAGCATGATGGTTAAGTGGTTGGGCTCTGAATCAGCACTCTGCTGGTTCAAATCCCTGTACTGTCACGAGTTCAGCAGGTGGCCTTGGGTAAGCCACTCCTCTCAGACCCAGCTCTCCAGCTGCATTGTGGTGATAATAATAACACTGATGTTGTTCACCACTCTGAGTAGGGCACTAATCTATCTAGAATAGCGGTATATAAGAGTAGTTATTATTATTATTATTATTATTATTATTATTATTGTTGTTGTTGTTGTTGTTTTATTAGCGCTGAGTCTTCACGGAGCCAGTGTAATACCATGTTCTGCAGCTTGCATGACTTTGCATAAAATTGGTGACTACAAAGCAAAGTGAAACCTGAAGGGTTCCCATCAAGAGCGCTAAATACCTGTTAACCCCCTAAAAAGGAGTAAATAAATAAAAAGCAGATTTGCATTGCAGGAAAGATTTAATAGGAATTGCAAAACCTCCAAGCATATTTTTCGCTGCAAGTTCAACAGCTGGAGGAATGACTTAGCAAGGATTAGCTCTTCTATTTCCCCTATTCTCTCTACTTTTCCAAGAATGAGAATCACATCTTAGAAAGCATGATGTAAATTTTGCAGCAATGCCTTCACACACTGGTGTCGTATACATGAATGCAGAAGTTGGTTGATTGTATATTTAAATAGATCAATCACAGAAACATAAATAATAAATAAGACTATTTTTTTCTTTCCGTTTAACATGCAAGTGAGAATTTGGGTTGGGGGGAGAAGAAGGTGTGTGTGTGTGTGTGTGTGTTTGGGTGTGTTTGGGTGTTTACTCGTTCACCAGCATTTTAGAACAAGGAGATAAAAACCGGCAAATTCTTTTTCCTTTCTTGACAAAGAACGCTAGTCAAAAACTGGGAAGCAGATGGCTGCTTATATATTTCTTCTTTTTTTTATTTACTGCAATACTAAAGCCACCATAAAAAAGCAAAGTTGAACAGACAGAGCTAATAATATAATCATTCAAAACACCTGCAAAACAGTGCAGATGGGCAATTTCTGTCTGCAAAATCATCAGCGAAGGCCCGCCTTCCCATATGGGCAAATCTCTCTGCCTTAAAGCATCCAAAGCTTTGTCCCTTACCTTAAGAAAACCTGCACCAAGCATATGCAGTCTTTTTATAGCAGAGCAGAAGTGCCTTGGATCTGCCGGCTTATTTTTAGCTAAATATAACTTAACAGTACCTATAACCTTCTGCCACTGCACTGGATCAGTCCACTGGCATGCCTCATAAGACCAAAAAAAATGTATTTAAAACACATTGAATGGTATTCTGGGAGAAGAGCAAATAGCTTTCTCGGTCAGAACCTTCACAATTGGTTAATGTATATTAATGGACCAATTCGTTGTGTTTCGTTCCTAAATATCTCGCAAGGAAACTATTCCAGACTGATCCCAGGTGATTTTTTTTTTTTTTACAAATTTCTAAATAAAACAACAACAGCAATAACACTAAAACTCCTCATTTGGGATCTTTGTGGCACTTAATCTCTTTGGACAACAACAAAGGAAGGGAAAGGGACAAAATGCAGGTTTTCAAGCCAGAGATTCCCCTTCCCTGAAGGACCCTACATGTGACTCAATATTCTGATGTTCATTATGTTTATTATTACTTTTAGGGTCTGATTGCAAGAAGAAGGGCCAGATACAAGTCAGTTTAGACAGGAAAATGTTTGTTGCAACAGTTTCAATGCCTGGAGTGGGGAGATTTTCCTCATCGCCAATTCTACCTGCAATTTCATTTTCTTTGTTCTATGAAACCACAAAGAGCCATTGACTTCAAGACCACCTCTAGCTACACAGTCCTATCCTGGGTTTTACTTAGAGACTCAGTGTAGTGTAGTGGTCAGAGGGCCAGACTAGGATCTGGAAAAACCAGGTTCAAATCCCCATCCTGCCATGGAAGCTCACTGGGTGATTTTGAGTCAGACATTCTCAGCCTAACCTACCTCAAAGGGATATTTTTGAGATGATAAAATAGAGGAGAAGGGAATAACATTTTAAACTACTTTGGGGGCCCACTGAAGAGATCCAGAGGGTATAAATATCTAAGTAAATACATTTATTCAGCTACACATGATGCTGAATCCTGTGGACAGCGTTCTCTGCTTTTTAATATATATATATTATTCAGGTGTTCTGGAACCCTATTTGGATCAGGACTGTGGTGTGTAGAGGCGGTTGACTTCCTCCACTGATGGGGTACAAATGCAGGTACTGACACAGATACCTGCATGTTTACCCCAAAAGCACATACCACATTTTCTCAGAGCTCTTTCTATTTTGTGTAGTGATTAAGAGCACGGGACTCTAATCTGGATAGCCGGGTTTGATTCCCCACTCCTCCACTTGAAGCCAGCTGGGTGACCTTGGGCTAGTCACTGCTCTCTGGAGCTCTCTCAGCCCCACCCACTTCACAGGGGGATTGTTGTTGTGGGGATAATAATAGCATACTTTGTAAAAGGCTTTGAGTGGGCATTAAGTTGTCCTGAAGGACAGTATATAAATTGAATGTTGTTGTTGTTGTTGCTGTTACTGGCAAAATGAGAGGAGTGAAGTCTTAAACCCACCACCACCCTTGTGCTGTCGTCGAAATACAAATTAGGCCCCACATGCAACTGAACACGCTTAGCCAATCCTAGGCAGGAGAAAAAGGATGTCTACGGAGATCCCTCGAGGCCTGGCATCTGGTTATTGGTCTACATTTGGTTTAGAGGGTGGGTCACAAGTTGGGCAAGTCCAATGAACATCATAGAAGCTCATACTGGAGTTCTCCAAAAAATCTAAATTTACTTTGCAGAGAGCTACATCCCCATTTGGCAATTCCAGATCTTGCTGGTGTCTTGGGGAGGGGCTCTGCTTCTCACTTGCCTCAAGAGCCTCTTGATGGGGTTGCCATAAGTCGGTTGTGACTTGATGGCACATAAGCACACATGCACATTTGGAGGAGAAGGGGGGTGGAGACTCGAAATGGCAAGGCATTCAAGGAAGCTTCCCCATTGTGGACCACTGCTTTCTTGTTATCAGGCATCTTTGCCTTCAAAGTTTCCCAGATTTCCTTGAATCTAACAATAATTTTAATAATTACAAAACTGAGAATACTTCCTTCACGACTGGCTCTGTTCCCTGTTTTCCTCCAAGCGAAAGTCGCTGCTTTCATGTAATACATAAAAGAGCAATATTACTCTGATGAACTAAGACACATGAAGTATCTAATTAACATTAAAATATTGTCTCTTGTCATTAGCTTCATTTGCTCTTTAAGTGTCGGCTCTTGAGAGACAGAGGGTCAAAACATGGTGACCTGGGCCAGGGAGCGGGGAGAGAGAGAGAAGGAAAGAGAGACACACAGAGAGATTTTTTAAAAAAATACTGTGGTCTAAGTTTAAGCTTGCATGTTACAGCCTGCCATTTTCTCTACAATTCATTGGCTCAAATATAATTTAGACCATGAAATAATAATGTATTTAAAGAAATGGCTGAAGTTACTTGCTTGAGTTTTAAATCCAGGCACCCATCAAAACGTAAGATCCCTGTGTCAAGCATGTTCTTTTCTCCAAAAACAATTTCCCCCCTTGAAATATATTATTCTGATCCAAGTGGTGCTTGTCAGAAAACGAATCTGCTTGTGTATTCTTTTTGTTCATTTTGTATTCACATGATCTGGATTTTATGCATTTGGTTAAGTATGATGTTAGAGAAGCAAAGGTGGTGGCACGTCTCATACCTGGAAAATGAACGCTATTCATGGGGTACATTCACACAAGGCAAAAAGGTAAAGATGCCAGCACCGAGTCATTACTGACCCATGGGGGAGGTCGCATCATGATGTTTTTCTTGGCAGACTTTTTTTAATGGGGTAGTTTGCCATTGCCTTTCCCAGTCATCTACATTTTATACCCAGGAAACTGGGTACTCATTTTACCGGCCTCAGAAGGATGGAAGGCTGAGTCAACCTTGAGCTTGTTGCCTGAACCCGGCTTCCACCAGGATCGAACTCAGGTCCTGAGTAGAGATGGGCATAAACCAAAAAAAAAACCCAAACCATGTGGTTCATGGTTCATCAAAGTTCACGAACCACGAACTTTCATGAACCTGCCCCTTGTTCATGAACTGGTTCGTTTGGTTCGTGAAAATGTCACAGCTAGGTCAGAAAATCATCACTTCCAAGTCAGCAGAAGATCACTTCCGGGTCAGCAGAAGGTCTGCAGGAAGTCCATCCCCTGTTGCCTAGGAAACTGATTGATTGGCACCAGGTTGTCTGCAGTGATGAACCGAAAAATGAACCAAACGAACCAGCCAATTTGTAGGCCCAAACTACTACGGGAGCCCAGTGAACCAGATAATTTGAAAGTTTACTCTCTGAGTACTAAAATAGTAAACAATAGCACCTTTAAGACTAAAAACTTTATTGTAGCATAAGCTTTCAAGAACCACAGCTGCCGTCATCAAATGCATCTGATGTAGAGGCCTGTGGTTCTTGAAAGCCTATACTACATAAAGTTGATTAGTCTTAAAGGTGCTACTGGACTCTTCACTGTTTTGCTACTACAGACTAACACGGCTAACTCCTCTGGATCTCTGTGTACTTTTCATGATCATTGGGCTGCCAGGCCTCCTGCTATGGTGGGAGGCCTCTTGTCTAAGCCTGCTACCATGCCAAGCAGCAGGCAGGGACAAAAACATTGCTATCATCTATACTGTTATATCACTTCTGGGGAAAACCCGCAAGTGACTGAGGGCCAAGCTACACATGACGAATGACACTTGAACGGCAAGTGTATTTCCCCCTGTTCACTTGCCCTCCACTCAATCCACTTGCCGTTCAAGTGTCATTCGTCATGTGTAGCTTGGCCCAGAGAGTAGGTCGAGGAATCAACAGAAACTCTATGGTTTTACCATTCACTTTCTGGCAATTCCTAGAGATACTCTACATCACTTCTTGATTTTCCCTGAAAGTGCCATAGCAGAGCACTCAACATTGCTCCCCTCCATGTCCCCACCCCTGAACCTCCCACCACTTTCCAGGCACTGCCTGTCAACCCTGTAAACATTACATGGTACCAGGAGTAAGCAATGGAAGGAGTCAAAGCACAACCAAAATTTTCTGACAATGTAGAAGAAAACTGGGAATAATACAAGTAGTACTTTCCCTCTACATTTGCTTGCCATGGGTGCCTGATCTCTTTAGTACAAGGTCTTTAAAAGGAAGAGACACACATGCATGGACGACAAGACTACGAATGGTTATTATTCTTAGGAGCTTCCAATACAAACTCTATATATCCAGAGACAGCATCTGTCTGATCGCTGCTTACTGGGGACGAGCAGCAGGAGGCAGCCATCTTTTAGTTGCTGACAAAAATGGGGAGAGTTTGCACAGTCCTGCACAGTCAAAATATCCCTGTCTCCACATTCACTAAGAGTATGCAGCGGGTGCAGTTTTTCTGTCTATTTAAAAACATGAGAATTTTTGGAATATCAGAATTAATGTGAGTTGTGTTCAGCTTAAATTACAAATTTGCTTTCATCTTTAAAAGATAATTAAAACTGCAAATGCTGGAAGGTCAGGGAGGTTTAGCCCATCTACCCCTGTGGAGTTTTACTACTTGGAAGTGCCCCCCTCCCCCCGCTGCTTTTAACCCTTTAAAGGGAAAATGGTGATTATGCACGGTTTGGGGATGAAACCAGCAAACTGCCTCATGCATGTAATATATAACTGTGGTTTATTGACATAGAAATGTAGGAAATGTGCATAGTTTTCTGCAAAGAAAACAGAATGGTGTGAAAACAGGGAATCATAGGTTTGATTTGCACAAAGAGAGAAGTAGAATGAAAAAGGTTCAAAACAACAGGAATAAGAAACACCAAACCATGCTTAGAGGAAGCCTGTGGTTTAAATATACATGTAACTTATTTGGACCCTGAGCAAGGCCAGTTGTTAGAGGTAAATCTAGCAATTAAAGAGTAATTATGCAATTCTTATATGATATTAGTGGCCTCCAGAAAGAAATATGCAGTCACTAGGGCTTGAGAATAGCTCATCTCCATGTTCTTGACCTACAAGGGGTATCTTGTAAGTAAAATGCAGCTGAGAGGCTTGCAAAAAAACATAACAAAACAAAACCTAAACCTACCAGTATTAAGCAACCGGAACTTAATCAAAAGGAAGAATTCTTAATTCAAGGGATATTGTAGTGGAGAACATGCTGTGAATGACATTTTCTAAGCGACGTGTGTATTTTCTCTTCGCCTTTCAAGCCCTCTCCTATGCAGCAAATGTCTTTCTTCCAGCCCTTAAAGAAAGAGAAGTGTTTTTGTGGTTGGCACCAGCGTTGTTGCTTGGCTAACTCCCAGCAAGGATCCCTCTCCCCTCAGGACAATTAAGTTCCTTTACCCAGAGTAATGATTTTGGCTGAATCTGGAAATGGGCCACATATGTGAGCTTGGCTAAGATTCTCAAGCATGAGGGAAAGGGATTTAACCCACTTGATTTAACCTCATGACTTTCAGCACCTTGCAAAGAGGAGAAACCATGAACCAAAGAGAAAACCAAACATTCAGCAAAGAAAGTTTTAAAAGACAGAGACTGAGAGTCTCGCTATATGAAATGCCTCGATGCGTGTTCGTCAAGTGTAGGAAGACACAATGTTAGCCAGGAAGCGTAGTTTTAAAAGACAGAGCTGGCAGAGATCGCTCCTCAGCGAGTTTGTCAATTTCATCTTCACATCCCTGAAGGCTTTGTCAGTTTCACCTCTCCAGACTAAAACGGTGTGGGATCGCAACCAGAGGGCAATGAGGAATGGAAATGGGCTGGAGCTGCCTTCCAGAGCCGGGTTTGGACCTGGAGAGGTTATAATGGGTGGGAGTTTCCCTTCTGGCATTTCACAACTCATTCACACAGCTCCGGTATATATCAAAGCCTTTGCCCTGCCGCCAGCTCTGTTGTTTTAAACTACCCTTCCCGGCTAACACTGCATCTCCCAACACGTGTTCTTCACAGGCCAGATGTCTTCTAGAGAAAAACTCTAAAAAATACTAAAAATGATGGTTAGAGCAATGGCCTCATACAACCCAAATATTAATGCTGCTGATTCCCAAGGTGGTTAGACTGGTGTGGCAGCACAGCTAGCTTGGAAGAAAACAGTGATGACCGTTCTAAATGCATGCAGGAAGTAGTACCTCTTCCTTCAAGTGCTTCCTGTCCTTGCGGACCCTATGGGACCTCTCCCTGCTTACAGAAACCGCTTTGCTACATCATTTATCCCAATATAGAGGTTCTATACAGTGGGAAATGTATATAGCTCTCATTTATGTCTGAAAGAGAACCTTCCAACATTTGTTTTTAGTATTCAATTAGAGATGAGCAAATGTTTCCTATTTTGCTTCTTTCTGTATTTGTTTATGTTTTTGTCGATGGTTTCGGTTCTCCGCTGTTTACTGTTGGTTTTGTAGATTCATTTGTATCGTGAATGCAAGCTGTATGGTTTTTATATGCAATTTATATGGTATTTAAAAAGACAGTGATACAAAGTTTAATAATAAATGAATATGCTCTGTGTAGATGGTAACTATAATACCAGGACCTCCAAGAGGAAGGTAGGATTCTCTACATATTTGGGAAATAGTAAAGAGTCCAGTAGCACCTTTAAGACTAACCAACTTTATTGTAACATAAGCTTTTGAGAAACACAGATCTCTTCGTTGGATGCGTCTTTACTATTTTCCAACTACAGACTAGCACGGCTAACTCCTCTGGATCTACATATTTGGAGGATTCCGTGGGTGGGCAGAAAAAAAATTCTTAAAAAAAAAAACTATCCACAGAAAAATAGGAACCTTTCTAATAGATTTAAATGGGTTTAAACTGGAATAACTCTGCTTAGGATTTCACTGTAAGTATCTTAAGGAGGTCTAAATACCCTCCAGAAGGAATAGGATACTAAGCAACTGAGAGCCAAGCTACACATGACGAATGACACTTGAACGGCAAGTGTATTTCTCCCTGTTCACTTGCCCTCCACTCAATCCACTTGCCATTCAAGTGTCATTCGTCATGTGTAGCTTGGCCCACAGTGTAATTAGAAGGGGGAAAGGGGTAGAGAGAATGAGTCTACTCAAGGCAGGGGATCCTGGAATAGTGTGTGTGGGGGGGCAGGATTTATAACAACAACAACAACAACAACATTCATTCATTTATATACCACCTTTCAGGACAACTTAACAACCAGTTTACAAAGTATATTATTATTATCCTCACAACAATCACCCTGTGAGGTACGTGGGGCTAAGAGAGCTCTGATTGAGCTGTGACTGACCCAAGGTCCCCTAGCTGGCTTCAAGCAGAGGAGTGGGGAATCAAACCTGGCTCTTCAGATTAGAGTCCTACCACTCTTAACCACTATACCAAACTGGTCCCCTATGTCACAATCCCTTGTGGCCTCCCAGCTTGAAAGATATAGTGCTGATTTTTTTTTTTAGAGGTTTCTATCCCGCTTTTCTCACCACTACAGACACAGGACAGCTTTTTTTAAAAAATGACAAATATAATTTAAACAATGGAAAAAAATATTCAACTCAAGCTGGTCCCAGATCGATTGGGCCAGCTCGCTCAGGCAGCAAGCCAAGGGCTAAGGGGAAGAAGCCTTCAGGCTCTGCCTTTTGGCCTAGGTAGAAAGGTTTATCTGGCCACAACTCAGCAAAACATCTGGAACAGAAGCTCAGACAAGGAGTCTCTCTACATGAGACATCGGACACATGAAGAACATACGTCAGGAGATGTAATATTAGCCCGGAAGGGTAGTTTAAAAAGACAGAGCTGGCAGCAGAGCAAAGGCTTTGCTATACACTGGAGCTGTGTGGAGGAGCTGTGAAATACCGGAAGGGAAACTTCAGCCCATTATAACCTCTCCAGGTCCAAGCCTGGCTCTAGAAAGAAGCTTCAGTCCATTTCCATTCCTCTGGTTGTGATCTCACACAGTTTTAGGCAGCAGAGGAAAAATGGACAGAGCCTTTGCAGAGGCAAAGATGAAATTGACAAACCCTCTGAGGAGCGATCTCCGCCGGCTCTGTCTTTTAAAACTACGCTTCCCAGCTAACATTGTGTTTCCCTACACTTGACGAACATGAGCTGAGACGTCATGTGTAGAGAGACTCAAGAATCTCTTCAGATAACAAAATGCTGTTCCCAACTTGCCTCCCCTGATATAGAAGCACTATTGATAAATATATACAGTCTATGGGGGGAGGGGTGGCAGGAAACTGAAAATGGTGCAGAAATATAGAACCACAGTTCCAATTCACAAAACAGAAAAGTGAAATTGAATTATTTTCCCCAGGCTAAAACAGCAGGGATGGGGGCAAATCAAAATCATTACCTTCACTGTAAAAAAAAATATCCTAACCCCCTTCCAACAACAACAACAAAATTCAATTTATATACCGCCCTTCAGGATGACTTAACACCCAGAGCAGTTTGCAAAGTATGTCATTATTATCCCCACAACAACCCCCCTGTGATGTGGGTAGGGCTGAGAGAGCTCTGAGAGAGCTGTGACTGACCCAAGGTCACCCAGCTGGCTTCAAGCGGAGGAGTGGGGAACCAAACCCTGTTCTCCAGATTAAAGTCCCGCACTCTTATCCACTACACCAAACTGGCTCTAAATAAAATGACATGGGATATTAAAAGAAAATTCTTTCCAAAGGAGGGAAGCAAGGAAGTTAGCATGTATATTTTCATAATCCCAACAGCCTTAACATCGTAGAGTTGATCATCCCAGACTTCACAGGATATGAATCATAATCAAATCAGAATTTTGCAACCTTGTCTAATTTTGAAAGATGTAGTCAGTGAGTACCTAAAACCATTTTTTGTCCTTTGGGAGAATCACTGTAGGAAGAGCTGGCATACATTACTGCCAGATGAAAGGGGGGAAAAGCCCCAAAATAAGCTACTCTCCTTTGGCAAGAATCTTTTGGCAACATAAATAACCCAGACCTAATGAACAAACTGGTCAGTCTAAAATTAAATGAATGATCTCTCGTTGCCTTCATGTTCCCACCAGGAGAATAACAAAAGGTGATACGTTTCAGCAAATCAATTAGGTTCTACAAGCTGGCTTATTTACAAGGCCGGTATTGTTCCAGCTCTGAAGTTCACCCCTCTCATTTGTGAACTTGGCAGTTCAGGGTTTCTTCCCCCTGCTCCCCCCCCACCACCACCGCTCCCTTTTTCCTAGCAAAAAGTTAAAGCACTAATCACTCATTTCTTCCAAACTGGCTGATGTTTCCTCAAGCCAATATTCATTTAGGCTTTCAGCCTGGGCTTCACTTTGTAACAATATCAGTGACATCTTGGCAGAGGCAACCCGAGAGTTTCTGCAACCGAGTTGGGAGAATGAGAGCTAGACTTGAACACTCGTCCACAGGACGTTCTGGCATTTGGCAGGGTCTGGTTGGCCTTTGCAGCACTGGGTCTCTTTGTCACTAATGTTAAATTAGCATTTGATCTTGCTGCAAGAGCCAAGAAAGAATAATGGCTAGAGAATTTTGCTGGAATGTGAATTTTGCTGGAATTGAAGCCTAGCTTCAAATCTTCGTCTGGTTCTGAGATGTCTTTGGGCTGACCACAGAGGCACTGTGAAGCTAAGGGCCAAGCTACACATGACGAATGACACTTGAACAGCAAGTGGATTGAGTGGAGGGCAAGTGAACAGGGAGAAATACACTTGCCGTTCAAGTGTCATTCGTCATGTGTAGCTTGGCCCTATAATGGCCCTGGATCAAGCTAGGCTGAGTGGCCCCAGGGGCACTTCAGAAGACATTGATCTCAGTTGGTGGCACCCATGGAACCTCACTGAGTGAACCTAGGGCCATCATAATCTCTCAGCCTAACCTACTTCATAAGTAGGGTTATCAGGCCAAGCCTGGCAACTGGTGAGAAGGCTGGGGGCAGGGACACGATAGGGGCTAATGTCACAGGTTTGATGATGTCACATCCAGGGAAAACCCAGAAGTGATGGTGGGTTGCTTTACAAATTGCCAGAAACTCTATGGTAAAACACTGAAGTGACATTGTCATGCTTGTGATGTCACCATTTGATGATGATGATGATGATGATGATGATGATGATGATGATGATGATGATGATGATGATGATGATGATGATGATGATGATGATGATGGCTGGAAGAACAAACCCTTACATGGGCAACATCTAAAAAATATTGAAGGAAAAAGTGACAACAGCCTAACTTGGGCATGGTTGAAGATGGGTACAATCAAGAAAGAAACTGAAGGTCTGATATTCGCAGCACAAGAACAAGCATTGCAAAAGAATGTTATGAAAGCCAAAATTCCGAAAATCAGTGAAAATCCAAAATGTTGACTTTGCCAGGAAAAAGATGAAACTGTTTCCCTCCTTATTTGTGAATGCAGAAAAATTGTACAAATGGATTACAAAGCTAGACATGACAGGGTTGCAAAGCAGATTCATTGGCCATTGAGTAAAAAGTATAATCTGCCAGTTTCAAAGAGTTCATGGGAACATCAGGTGGAAAAGGTGCTAGAAAATGATCATGTCAAGATATTATGGGATTTTAGAATACAAACTGATCGACACCTTGAACATAATACACCAGCCATAACAGGGCCGTTTCCACACGGCTTGCCTGAAGCCGGGCCATGGTGCAACGTTGCGGATCATGCCGGGGAAAACGCGAAATATCACGTTTTCTCACGTGAGTTTTGCGCGATGTCGCGCAAAACTCGTGCGAGAAAACGCGATATTTCACGTCTTCCCTGGCATGATCCGCAATGTTGCGCCATGGCCCGGCTTCAGGTAAGCCATGTGGAAATGGCCCAGTTGTGGAGGGAAAATCGAAAAGTTTGGATAATTGACATGGCAATTCCAGGGGATGCCAGATTTGAAGAAAAACAACAAGAAAAAATGATTAAATATAGAGATCTGGCAACAAAAACCACCCAACTATAGATGAAGAATACAACAGTAGTCCCCATTGTCATTGGGTCAACCTTGAGCTGGCTACCTGAACCCAGCTTCCATCAGGATCAAACTCAAGTCATGAGCAGAGCTTGGACTGCAGTACTGCAGTTTACCACTCTGCACCATGGGGCTCTCCCCAAAACAATCACCCTGTGAGGTGGGTGGGGCTGAGAGAGCTCTGGAAAAGCTGTGACTGACCCAAGATCACCCAGCTGGCTTCAAGTGGAGGAGGGGGGAATCAAACCCAGTTCTCCAGATTAGAGTCACACCACTCTTAACCACTCTACAAAATTTTCCCTCAGTGGGATCTTGGAATGGGAAATCACTCTCATTGGAGGCTTAGCAGCCCTTCTTAAAAGGCTGTTGATGTGAGGATAAAGTAGAGAAGGAGAGAATGATGCAATAAGCTGCTTTGGGTCCCGATTAGAAAGAAAAGCAGAATATAAATTTAAAAATGAGCAAGTGCTGGGATGGCTAGTCTGCCCCAGGGGTCAAATATAAGGCAGTTTGAAATGCCCGCCTCAGGCTCTGGATACTTAAGAGAAGCAGAGTGAAAGCTGACAGACTATATTCACAGGACACAATCCATTTGAAAAATTGTGCTTCGCAAATTCTGCTTCCCTTCTGTGCCTTCCCAGCTGACTGTGCTTCAAGTTCCTTCGCGTGTGTGTGGAAGTGCTACCTCACTCGACTTGGGCTCGCCCTGGAAGGACCTTAACTTAGTTACCATCTCGCAACATAGATGAGCTTATGCAACTGTAGTAAGGATCAAAAACGTCACTCTGAGCTGCTCAGAGGAAGACAAAATATAAATATATTGGATAGATTGAAAAGGGTGGGCAAGTCTTTTGCTTGCCACCACGGGTGGTTCTGGATTGGTTTCATTTGGGGCAGTCCGCTTCAGTTCTAGATTACCTGCCATACTTTAGGTAAGTTGTGAACGAGTTCATTCTTCTTTTTATACTGGTCACAGTATCAGTGTGTTTCGGGCCTGATTGACTGAAACAGGCATTCTTCCGATATTGCTACTCTTATTAAAATTTTCTGGGTTTTGGCGGGTCTGAGCATAACCCAGAGATGTAGAGGGCGTAGTCCAGACTAATGTTTGCATTTGCAGATTTCAGCTTTCCCACTCCTCCCCTCCACAGCTCACCAATCTCTGTAAAATGCAGCTCCTAAGGGATACAGGCCTCTGAGGAATGATATGAGGAGAGTCTGCAGCAGAAAGGAGGAATCGATGGAAACTGCCAGTTTAGTCTGGACTAGAGATGGGCACGAACAGCAATATGAACAAAAAAAAGCCACAAACAGCCCAATCTGCTGTTCACGAACAAGCTGTTTGTGAGGCCCCATTCTAAACAAACAGGTGGTCGTTGCAAGCCTCATTTGTTGCTGTTTGTCGAGCCAGACAGTCTGGCACCTGCAATCAATTCCCTTGGCAATTTAGGCAGGGATTGTCTGAACTCTCTCTGAACTCCTGCTGTTGCCCTGGAAACCCTAATCTAAGCCCAATTTCGCTTGATAGGCAGGTCTTCAAGTGTGGAGCTCTAAATTTGTTACAACAAGGGAGCAAAGAGCAGGGGGGAGGGGCTCTCCCAGTTCTGACTTTGCAGACAGTGGAGAGGGAGAGAGACAGTTGCTGTTGGCATTTTGATAGAGTGTGTGCATTGGAGCTTGAATTTTCTTTGTATGTGGTGGGATAGGGATCTACCCCTTCAAGTTCCAGGGCTTCTGCCAGGCTCTGGGCCAAGCTATTGTTTATTACTGGTACCTTTCATGCTGCCTGCTCAGGTCAGGTTTCTGGGAGTGATACAGTAGGGATCTTGACTTGGATGATGGCTGGAGGAGAGCCGGCTGGCCCCCACGAACAGCCAACCACGAACAGGGCCATGTTCGTGGTTGTTCGTGAGTTCCTGTTCATGGATGGCAACGAACAACGAACATAATGTTCGTTGTTTTTTTTTCCTATTCATGGCCATCTCTAGTCTAGACCCAACTCTTTTTTTTAATTTCTTATTAATGAAAACATTACATTAAAACATTAAAAACGATACATTAAAAATACAGAATTACAAAATTTAAAAATACAGTATATTTGACCTGCATTTTTCCTCTAGAGACTTTGACATTTACCTAGAACTATAAAACTATATCCACCATTCTTGGTTGAATATAGAATAAGGTAACCCTTTCCTTCAGTCTTCCTAGAGTTTTCCATACAACTTCCCAGCTCAGCTATATACAAGACAAATTCATACATATACATATAGCTTTCATAAATTCAAAAAAAAAATCATCTTGCTGTTCTAAGTAGTTCAGGATAGGTTGCCAAATAGCTTCAAAATCGGGATTATAGGTGCCTAAAATTCTCTAATGTAAATAGTCAGTTATCTTCACCTTTACATAATGTTCCCAGATTTTTTAATGTAATAAAGACACTTGGGGGGGGGGGGTGCTGTTGGGTTTTTCCAATAATGAGGGATAGTTGTTTTCGCTATGGCTAATAGAGTAACAATTGCTACCCTACATGAATACGGTTGGATTCTGTCGAGTTTATAATTCAAAAAAAGAGATTCATGAGTAAATTCAAGAGTGTACCCTGTGATACCCTGGACCCAACTCTTAAAGTAGACACTATAAGTAAAATTTGAAGCTGATGCTTGTGGCCGGAATTGTATAATTTTGAAATGACTGGCAACTTTTGAAGGGACATTCCATATAGAGTAAGTCAGGGAAAGCATCAAAGGTCAGCACGATAGGCATCTACCAAAGTCTGTGGTCTGGCAAAATGGCTCTGTGCTGATCAGAAACGCTTGATCCATTGGGATAGGAGATCATACCCAGATTTATTTATTTGATTTTTATACCATTTCTCTGCAGTTAAGAGATTGAAGAGATTCACAACAATTCCATCAGTTAAAAACGAATACAGAACAAAATAATAATTACAACAACAACAACATTTGATTTATATACCGCCCTTCAGGACAACTTAAGGTCAACTCAGAGCAGTTTACAAAGTGTGTTATTGTTATCCTCACGACAATCACCCTGTGAGGTGGATGGGGCTAGGAGAGCTCTGAGAGAGTTGCGACTAGCCCAAGGTCACCCAGCTGGCTTTGAGTGGAGGACTGGGGAATCAAATCCGGTTCTCCAGATTAGAGTCATGCTGCTCTTAACCACTACAACAAACTGGCTCAATATTCAATAGATGTTCCTGCAGGACCTTAAAGAAACATGAAATAATCATCCTCTATGAAAGGCAGGAGGAGGGAGGGTACATATGTATGTCCCCAATGGTTGACATGCTTAGTAGAGTGTCTACTGGAGTGCATTTTGGCCAAAACCTCCTAGTCTATGGAGCCAGATTTCCCCTAGGTTATCACTAGGGATGTGCGTTTCGGCATTCAGAATGCCGAAAGAATGCCGAAACAAAAGTGTTTCGGCTTCTTTCGGGGAATGCCGAAACGTTTCGGGGAATGCCGAAACGTTTCGGGTAGCCGAAAGAAAAAAGCCGAAACGTTTCGGGATTCTTTCGGCTTTCTTTCGGCTTTTCATTGGGAAAATGCCTCCGTCTTCCCGGACGTCTGGAGGAGGCATTTTCCCACCGAATAAGCCCAAAATTGGTGGGGACCTTCCTCTAACCCTTCTCTAACAACCACCCAAGTTTCAGACAGATTGAACTTTGGGGGGCCATGTTATGGCCCCCCAAAGCAGGTCCCCCCATCCTCCCATAAGAAAGCGAAGGAGCAGCATATTGTTAGCATGCTGCTGCTCATCTTTCTTCATTATTTCCTATGGGGAAAAAATGAAGAGGCAGGCTTCCTTTGCCAGGGGTGGCATTTTGCATGCAAAATGCCCCCTCACCCTCAGGGGCCCTTCTCCCACCCCTCCTCCCACCCCCCACCAAGGCTCAGCCTGCTCCCACTTGGGGGGGCCATTTCATGGCCTCCCCAAGTAGGTGCTCTAATCTCTACCACTGACAGCTGGGGGAGGCTTGTGTTGCCAGGGGTGGCATTTTGCATGCAAAATGCCCCCAAGCCCTCAGGGGCCCTTCTCCCACCCTTCCCCCCACCCCCCACCCAGGCTCAGACTGCTCCCACTTGGGGGGGCCATTTCATGGCCTCCCCAAGTAGGTGCTCTTTTCTCTACCACTGACAGCTGGGGAAGGCTTGTCTTGCCAGGGGTGGCATTTTGCATGCAAAATGCCCCCCAGCCCTCTGGGGCCCTTCTCCCACCCTTCCTCCCACCCCCCACCAAGGCTCAGACTGCTCCCACTTGGGGGGGGCCATTTCATGGCCTCCCCAAGTAGGTCCTCTCAGCCCCTAAAGTCCACCCCTTACAGCCCCACACAAACCCAATTCCCCCCAGCTGCCACACACAGACCCAAATCCCCACATTAGCCCCTCACAGACCCAAATCCACCCCCACCTGCCCCACACCCATAACCCCAGGAACAGGCTGGCAAAGGCCAGCCCTCTCCCTTTGTTCCCTATGCTGGGAACTTCTAAACTCTCTTTCCCTGGGCAATTCTGCACAGCCCAGGGGTGCCACAATGGTGGGCACACTTCTGAGTGCCAGCTGGTCCCTGTGAAAGAGCACCTGAACCACAGACACCCTCCCTCAAATTCCCCCACCACCTACAGAGATGGCTGGCCAGCCAGCCCCATTGTTCCCTATGATGGGAACCAACTGCACAACAAAGAATAAAACAAGAACAACACAAAATAAAGTTTTAAATTTTTTTTTCTCCCTTCCAAAGTACAAGTAGGCAAAGCATTATGACACATTACACCAGCAGTCCCCCACACAGAAAAATTAAAACAAAACTCACTTAACATCAGAGAATCACAAAGCACAATTCCTGTCAAAAACACTTTATTTCTTGAACAGCTTTAGGTTACACAGCAGGGGGGAACACCAAAGGGCATGGCAGCACTATCTTACACAAAAATAACACAACTCACTTAACATCAGAGAATCACAAAAACACAATTCCTGGCAAAAACACTTTATTTCTTGAACAGCTTTAGGTTACACAGTAGGAGGGCACAACAGGACATGATAGCAATGTACTACAAAAAATAATACAACCCACTTCACCGTTTTTGACAGCAATTGTGTTTGTGTGATTCTCTGATGTGAAGTGAGTTGTGTTATTTTTGTGTAGTACACTGCTTTCCTTCTCTGTGGTGCCTTCCTACTGTGTAACCTAAAGCAGTTACAGAAATAAAGTGCTTTTGACAGCAATTTTTTGGGGTGATTCTTTAATGTTAAGTGAGTTGTGTTATTTTTGTGTAAGATAGTGCTGCCATGCCCTTTGGTGTTCCCCCCTGCTGTGTAACCTAAAGCTGTTCAAGAAATAAAGTGTTTTTGACAGGAATTGTGCTTTGTGATTCTCTGATGTTAAGTGAGTTTTGTTTTAATTTTTCTGTGTGGGGGACTGCTGGTGTAATGTGTCATAATGCTTTGCCTACTTGTACTTTGGAAGGGAGAAAATAATTTTTTTAAAACTTTATTTTGTGTTGTTCTTGTTTTATTCTTTGTTGTGCAGTTGGTTCCCATCATAGGGAACAATGGGGCTGGCTGGCCAGCCATCTCTGTAGGTGGTGGGGGAATTTGAGGGAGGGTGTCTGTGGTTCAGGTGCTCTTTCACAGGGACCAGCTGGCACTCAGAAGTGTGCCCACCATTGTGGCACCCCTGGGCTGTGCAGAATTGCCCAGGGAAAGAGAGTTTAGAAGTTCCCAGCATAGGGAACAAAGGGAGAGGGCTGGCCTTTGCCAGCCTGTTCCTGGGGTTATGGGTGTGGGGCAGGTGGGGGTGGATTTGGGTCTGTGAGGGGCTAATGTGGGGATTTGGGTCTGTGTGTGGCAGCTGGGGGGGAATTGGGTTTGTGTGGGGCTGTAAGGGGTGGACTTTAGGGGCTGAGAGGACCTACTTGGGGAGGCCATGAAATGGCCCCCCCCAAGTGGGAGCAGTCTGAGCCTTGGTGGGGGGTGGGAGGAAGGGTGGGAGAAGGGCCCCAGAGGGCTGGGGGGCATTTTGCATGCAAAATGCCACCCCTGGCAAGACAAGCCTCCCCCAGCTGTCAGTGGTAGAGATGAGAGCAGAGCACCTACTTGGGGAGGCCATGAAATGCCCCCCCCAAGTGGGAGCAGGCTGAGCCTTGGTGGGGGGTGGGAGGAGGGGTGGGAGAAGGGCCCCAGAGGGTTGGGGGGCATTTTGCATGCAAAATGCCACCCCTGGCAACACAAGCCTCCCCCAGCTGTCAGTGGTAGAGATTAGAGCACCTACTTGGGGAGGCCATGAAATGGCCCCCCCAAGTGGGATCAGGCTGAGCCTTGGATGGGGGGTGGGAGGAGGGGTGGGAGAAGGGCCCCTGAGGGTGAGGGGGCATTTTGCATGCAAAATGCCACCCCTGGCAAAGGAAGCCTGCCTCTTCATTTTTTCCCCATAGGAAATAATGAAGAAAGATGAGCAGCAGCATGCTAACAATATGCTGCTCCTTCGCTTTCTTATGGGAGGATGGGGGGACCTGCTTTGGGGGGCCATAACATGGCCCCCCAAAGTCCAATCTGTCTGAAACTTGGATGGTTGTTAGAGAAGGGTTAGAGGAAGGTCCCCACCAATTTTGGGCTTATTCGGTGGGAAAATGCCTCCTCCAGGCGTCCTGGAAGACGGAGGCATTTTCCCATAGAAAAAAGCCGAAAGAATGCCGAAATAATGCCGAAAGAATCCCGAAAGTCGAAAGCCGAAAGAGATTCTTGTTTCGGCTTTCGGCTTTAACGATAGAGAATCTTCTTTCGGCTTTCTACTTTCGGCTATAGCCGAAAATTTTTGGCTTGCACACCCCTAGTTATCACCTGATTTCACCCAAATAAGCAGTCAAAGCAAATGTGGAGGTAATTTCTTTGGGGAAGGGGTCAGGTAGTATATCTATAGGTATTTTTTCCATTGTTGTCATTTTCTGAGAAGGTGCATTTTAGAGAAATCAAGGCCAGTACCCCCTAGTGGATTTCATAACTACCTGATTACGCAGTGTGCAGCTTGAAGTCTAATGTATCAGGTTAGCTAGAGCTCTGAGTTCAAATATTTTCTATAGAAAAAGTTGCTTGAAGTCTAATAGTCTCAATGAGAACGAGAGCAGTCCATGTCGATGTAACCGCTCTGTGATCTGCAGGGGAAATTATCAGCACTGTGACATTGTCACATCTTTTCAGAGGAGATGTCATTTTTCACGAAGGTGCCATGGTTATCTTTCTCAAGTATGCAAACAAAGTTATAAAGTCTACAAATTAAAGCCAAGGATGAACACTATGTTCTTTGGCTAATGCAACGAACAGTATTCTATACTCCCCGTATCAAAATTGCATCTATTTTAATGTACGGTAATTACACCAGAAAGGATTTCTGTCTCGGCAGATGATGAATGTCTCAGTGCTGGCACACTATAGCACTTCCTGTGGTCTTCATTGTTGTACGGCACACACACAAAAAAGAAATTGCTATTGAACCTTGCCGGAGACCAGCAGTTGGGCAAAGCTTCATTCTACCATTCTGAAGTTTATTAAATTCATGTAAGTGCAGAATGAGACTATTTTTCGAGGGCAAGCGTCTGAAGTGCCACTGGCCCCTAAGAAATTATTTGCGTAACTATGGGCCAAGCTACACATGATGAATGACACTTGAACGGCAAGTGTATTTCTCCCTGTTCACTTGCCCTCCACTCAATCCACTTGCCGTTCAAGTGTCATTCGTCATGTGTAGCTTGGCCCTATGTATGACTTGTTATTCCTCAAATATTTGATGAGGATCACATACATGAGCTTTACAGAGTACTTGAAGGACTATCCAGCCCACTGATCCACATGTGCCTCCCAAATCCTGCTCTCTGCCCCCTCCCAGTGAGGTGAGTGGCAGTCAGACAGGGCATTTTCAGGGGTGGCACCTCATCTCTGAAATAGTCTTCCCCTTGATGCTTGCCTGGCATTTGTAGCATTGTCTTTCTAATGCCAGACTAAAACATTTCTTTTCATCCAGGCTTTTAACTGAGGTGTTTTAGTTCTTTAGTGGTTCGCTAATAGGGTTACTAGGTCCCCTTAGCCTCCTAATGGGAGGCAAGGGACCTGGCACGTAGCTTACTGGTGGGCCCATGATGTTCCTCACACGTGCACAAAGTGCTTCCGCAATGATGTCACTTCCGGGAAGTGACATTATTGTGCAGGTGCAGGGGGGCGCACGCTTTGCAGTGGGTTGATTTTGGCCTCAAACGGACCAAAACAGACCTGTTTGGGGCCAAAATTGGCTTGCTGCAAAGCGCAGGAGGGCTCTTGGGCAATGCACAATGATGTCTCTCCTGGGAGTGACATCATCGCACTGCCCTGGAAGCGTGCCCAGGAGGCCCATTCCCATGCCTTCCTCCCCTGCCAGCCAGGTAAGTGGAGGCGGGAGGTGGAAGGTGAACATGGGAGACATTGCATTAAAGCTTCCATTGCAATAAAACCAAACTGAGCCAAAGAACAACAAAATATCAGCTGCCTAAGGAGGTGGTGCGCTCCCCTTCACTGGCAGTTTTCAAGAAGAGGCTGGATGAATATTTGTCAGGGAGGCTTTAGGCTCATCATGCATTGGGCAGGGGGTTGGACTAGAAGGTCTGTATGGCCCCTTCCAACTCTGTGATTCTGTGATTCTGTGAAAATATACTACAATTAGGAATAGCACTCTCATTGCCTATGGCAACAACAACCCTGAGAGGCAACCAAAAACAAAAGGGCGATGTGACAGTGACAGACAAATCCTTATTCCCATTCTCAGCTTTCTATGAATTAATGTCATCAAACAGTTGCAACTTCTTCCCGCATCTTCTACTTCCTAATTGTGAAACGCAAAAGCACCATGTACTCTCCAATATCAAGTTCAGATGAAAACAGTTCTGGAGTCTGGGCCATCGTAGGTTTTCTTTTTCTTTGCTTTTTTTCACTTACCAAAACCAGAAAGAAATTTGACAAGTAGCCGTGGAATTTGGCAGCGGTTGCTAGGCCCCCAAAAAACTACTGCCAGCTGGGAAGATCGTGCAGTCACTCGGAGTAGCACTGTGACAGATTCTCTGTCCAGATTGCATTAGGGGAGCAGTAGGAGAAGTTTAAGCAAATTATGGCACAAGGCAGCTAGGACTGCGTGGGGGAAAGACACCCAGCACTGAATTCCAAAATTAGAACAGCATTCGGGATTCCAGGGACGATGAATTCTCCCAGTGGATACAATTTTTCAAGGAACAAGGTTCATGCAGGAATAAAATTCCAGAAGCGTCAAAACCCCAAAATTTTGCGTGTTCAGATTCCACCACCACCTCTTCCAAAAACTGGGCACAATCCAGCATTTAGTATGACTCAATTTTGGCCAGATTTCACCTGTTATTTATAGAGACATGGATTCACAGAAATTACTTTGCAGATTTGGATCTTTATTCCTGGATTTTCTTCATAATTGGGACCCAAGGCAGCTTACAACCTTGATCTTCCCTCCTCTATTTTATCCTCACAACAACAACCCTGAGAGGTAGTTTAGGAAGTGAAAGAATGACTGGCCCGAGATCACCCAGCAAGCTTCCATTGCAGAGAAGAGAATCGAATCTGGGTGTCCTAGTGCAATGTTCTAATCATTCTGAGGTACTTTCATGCGGATGAATTGTGTTAACTTCCATTTTTAATCATCACCATCATCATCATCAATTTATCTACTGCTCTTCAGGACAACGTAATGCCCACTCAGAGTGGTTTATAAAGTGCGTTATTATTATCCTCACAACAATCATCCTGTGAGGCGGATGGGACTGAAAGAGCTCTGAGAGAGCTGTGACTGATCCAAGGTCACCCAGCTGGCTTCAAGCGGAGGAGTGGGGAATCAAATCCGGCTCTCCAGATTAGACTCCCACCACTCTTAACCACTACACCAAACTGTCTCATAACTTTTAATATAAACATACGTAGTTTGTACTAAGTCAGATCACTGGTTCATCTAGCTCCATATTATTTACTCAGCATAGGAATGATTCTTCAGTTACTCTGGTAGTTTCTCAACACCTGCTAACAGAGATGCTACAACTGGAGATGCTGCTTGAATTTCTGCATACAACTCATGCACTGTACTACGGAGCTATGGAGCTACCTTGTCAGTTCCTGAAGAAGAAATAATAAAAATAACAACAATAACAATGACAACAAGATTCGATTTGCATACCACCCTTCATGACAAATTATCACCCACTCAGGGCAGTTTACAAAGTGTGTTGTTATTATCCTCACAACAATCACCCTGTGAAGTGGGTGGGGCTGAGAGAGCTCCAAGAAGCTCTGACTGACCCAAGGTCACTCAGCTGGCTTCAAGTGGAGGAGTGGGGAATCAAACCCAGTTCTTCAGATTAGTGTCCTCCCACTCTTAACCAGTTCACCAAACCAAATATGAGATACAGATGCAAAAAACCATTCATTCATTCATTCATTCATTCATTCAATCATGCTATTTATAGTCCACCTTAATACAGAACTTGAAATGACTTTCAATGGCAGGACATAGTGGCAGCTCGTAAATGTTGAGTTATTGTAACAGGTTGGCGCAGAGGCTGGATTTAGGGTTTGTAACTCCAGGCTGGGAAATTCTTGGAGATTTGAGGGTGGAGCCTGGGAAGGACAGGGTTTGGGGAGGGGAGGGGGGCCACAGCATGTTTTAATGCCATTTGTCCATGCTTCAAAGCAGCCATTTTCCCCCCAGGGGAACCGATTGCTATCATTTGAAGATCAGTTGTAATTCCAGGAGATCTCCAGCCCCTACATGGAGGTTGGTGACCCTAGCTGAGTTTCATAAATGTTCAGTACTTAGCTACTTCTGCAATTCCCTCAATAGGCATGGTTTTCTGTTGGTTTTATGCTATCGAAAACTTAGATTACCTCCACAAGACGAACAGTGTTTAGATTTCGTTGAAGGATTAGAGATGAAATCTCAAAGGACTTACGGCTTTCGTTTCACCCAGTGCAAAATGACTTGGCAATTGTCTGAGGTGTAGGTTGAATCCATCTATCCCAAATAAATCTCAGGTACACTTCAAAAGATGCCTCTGTCTGATGTAGAAATGAAAGTATCTCTGCAATCTTTTTTTTTTTAATCGACAATATTTTATTACAACATAGGCTTACCTCCTCAAACAATGGATCCTTCACCAGGAAGTGAGAGCTATTGTCAAATTTAAGTAGAGCCATATGTGTGTGTAGCTGAAATGCATATAATGAAATGATCCATCCACATAAAAGCACAGATACGGAAGAGGTGTGGAGTAGAAGAGAGAAGCAAAATAAAAGTGGAATGAAACTTTCTACTAAAAAAATGCAAGATTGAGATCGAGAATGGTATACCGATGCAATTGACTAAATTCTTCTACTTTCATTGAGGATTACTTTATTTGGACTTCTGAGAGAGAGGCTTGTCCATTTCAGAATCTGATAAGTTTCCTAGATGTCTTTGGGTCATTTCAAGCCCTAGATCTGAGATGAACTGCAGGATTAGAGTCAAGTGGCACCTTAGAAACCAACACTTTTTCAGGGTGTAAGCTGTTGAGAGAGTCAGCTTTGGGATGAGATATGCACAGAATGTTCCAGTCTGAGACTGTTATCGAAGGACTCACTAAACAGAAGATATAAGCAAAAGTTCTCCATTTTGTTTCTTTTAAATATTTGTTTATATATTTGTCAACAGTTGGAGTTCTTTTCTGTTTTGGTAAATTAATGTGTCATCTGTATGCATGCTGCACCTTTCTTATATGCAACCTATACAGTACTTAGTTGTGCAATGTATGTCATTTATAAATATCCAACACATAACACTGATTCAGAGTTGTACAAACAGTGCTGGAATATCTGCACATTTTATGGGAGAGGAATCGGTGTGAGGAAACAGAAAATGATGGGGAAATCATGGGTTTGATGTGAACAAGGGATGAGCAAAACTGAACTGGGATTGTCATGGAAACGGCCGGGATGAGAAATCTGAAATAATCCCTAATAAAAAGAGATGTTTGGGGGCTGGGGTGCAAAACGTAGTCATCCTGAGTTATAATGCCGAACCCCCGGCTGAAATGAAACATTATGAGATATTCTTGTTTGATCCCCCAAATACCTGCTCCACCTACTCTATGACCCGGTAATGTCTAGTAATAGGCAATGGATGATGCGATGTCTCCATATTACAAATTTCTCCATCATTACTCTACTCCAGCCCTGACTAGGAAGTTCCAGGCTAGCCTGGTCTCATCAGCTCTCGGACGCTAAGCAGGGTTGGCCCTGATTAATAATTGGATGAGAAATCACCAAGGAAATTCAGGGTTCCAGAGGCAGACAATGGCAAACCACCTCTGTTCATCTCATCTTGAAAATCCACCTGCACCTTGACAGCACGTCTCTCTCTCTCTCTCTCTCTCTCTCTCTCTCTCTCTCTCTCTCTCTCTCTCTCTCTCTCTCTCTCTCTCTCTCTCTTGTTCGATGCACATCTGGGGGTGCAACTATCCACACTATGGAGCTAATAGATCATGCATTTGGGTTGCACTATAATGAAATACAGGCATTCTGGTTTGAGTCAGCAGCTGTGGATTTCCCGTTATTTCTAGTTCCAACCTGTGAAGTTACCCTTAGTGTTCTGTGTTCATATGCCTAGGTGGGTATTCAAGGCAGGGACTGTGGCTGAGAAGAATGCCTTCTATGCATGCATGATATCCCAGGTGCAATCTAGTTATAAGGTTCTTAGGCGACAGACCTTGCCCTGCTGGGAAGATACTGCCAGTCAGAGTAGTCAAGACCGAGGGAACAACAATTTGTCTAAAGCAGTTTCATATGCCATCATGGCAAGATGCAATTAAAGAATGTTGGATTGTCATCGAAACTCAGAGGTGGATCATCTGCTTTGCACGCAGATCTCAGATTCAGTCCCCAGCACCTCCAGTTAAAGGCTCTCAACTGGCAGGAATTTGGAATTACCTTTCTCTGCTAAAAATACTGACAATCCACTGCCAGTCAGAATCGATAATGCTAAGCTAAGTGGACCAAGGATTTAACTCAGTGGAAGGTAACTTCCGAAGCTCCACTTTTCGGCTGGCTTTGATCGTCCACAAAGAGACGTGACGCCACTCAGCCTGTGTGAGTTAACCAGTGCTGAAAATTAGCCTTCTCTCTATGAATGGCAGAACAGTATTAAGGGTATGCCTCTTTCCATCCAGACAGAAAACTTACAATGAAGATGAATTTGTAATTACATACATGTCAGAATAGAGAGCATGATATTTTGCAGGGTCTTTATTGAACACTGCTTTTGAGGATTTTTTTTTTTTTGTAGGAGAGAGAAAGCAAAAAAAAAGAGAGAGAGAGAGAGAGAGCTTTATTGTACATCATCCTTGGCACGGGACTTTTGTAATCCTTGCCCAACATTCATCACTTTTTTTGTTCCTTGTTTCTCCGACACAGAACTAGCCGACAACCTGCTATCCTATGATTGATGTACTTATTTCTACTAAACTATCACTAACCAAGCATATCATTTTTATACAGTAAGTGTATATTCAATTTCCTACCGTTTTGACTACTAAACTGTCTCCGCGGCGGAACAAATACATCGAGGAGGTTAGAAAGGTCTAACTGAACTTGTGCAAACGTGTTTCAAAGAAGTTCACCTAAGCGGCAGTGATAAAAGCAAGGGTCAAACTCTTTTTTATCAGTGGCTAAGAGTTTTTGCACACAAGGTTCTGTTGTTGTTAAGGCCAGCTACAGACAATATTTCCCCTAGAGACTTGAAAAATCCACATCATAGAGATTCATTATCCGTGATGCACCCGTTCATTTTCCAAATGCTTTGCCATTATTTCTGTTCAAACAGGTTTTGCAGGTCTCAGGGTGCATTAAAAGCCATTTGACCAGAGAGAAAATAGAAACACAAGGAACAGAAATGGCTTGCAGTGGAATTCCAGATCCAGTTCAAAGTTCTAGCTTTAATCTTCAAGGCTCTTCATGGATTGGGACCAGGATACCTGTGGGACCGTCTCTCACCATATGTTCCCCAGATAAAGCTCCGGTCAACAGAAAAACAGCTGCTGGCAATCCCCGGCCCCAAGGTGATTTGTCTCATCTCTCCTTGACCAGGGCCGGGGCTTTTTTGGCCCCAGCACCCACCTGGTGGAACTCTCTCTGTCTGTGGAGACTCAAACCCAACTGGACCTGTTGTCGTTCCGCCAGGCTTATAAGACTGAGATGGTCCACCAGGCTTACGGGAGTTGAGGTGGGCGGTTCTCCAAGTGACCTCCTGCCAGCGGAGGGGGGACATGTGCCCTCTCAACTTAGGTTTAGAAAAGACAGGGGTACATTATGTGTGCTGTACTATGATGTTTTAATATACTGTCATTGCTACCGTTGTTTTTATCTTTTTATGTATATTATTATGCTGTGCTCTGCTCTGAGCCCACTGGCAGAGAGAGTTGACTAAAATTCTAATAAAATAATAAAATAATTTTTTAAAAGGGTGTAGTGGTTAGTGTGGAAATAGGATCCAGTAGACCCAGGTTCAAATGATCCTGCTCTACCATGCAAGCACACTGGATGTAACCTTGGGCCAGTCACACGCTCTTGGCCTAACCTACCTCACAGAGTTGTTGTGAGGAAAAAACGGAGGAGAGGGCTGCTTTGGGTCCCCACTGGAGAGAAAAGTTGGGTATAAATGAAATAAATAAATAAAAACAAGGATTTTGTTCACCACAGAGGGCACCTGTAGGTCTTCAAGCTTCCTTTATGTAGTTGAGGCCATACTAAGTAGGGCTTGGAATGTAAGGGTTTCACCACATGAGACAAAATACACTCGAATTACATGGGTAACTCAAGTGCATTTTGTAATTCGAGTGTATTTGAGTGTAATTCGAGTGTAATTCAAGCTTATTTTGTCTCTTGTAGTTTGACCCTAAGAGGCACATGTACATATTCCAATTCAGCAAAATTTGATGAGTCTGTTTGGAGTGTTTCAGAGGAATGTTACATGGTGAGGTTTTTTTCTGGGAAAAGAGGCGGCAGAACTCTCAAGAGGGAAATGAGGAAGAAACACACGGGATTCTTTGAAATAATATTATTTTCATGCACTATTGCCGAGTATTTTCAAGAGGTGTCGGAACTCCATTCCACTGCATTCCCCCTGAAAAAAAGCCCCGGTGGGTTCATACATTCAGCCTGATTGCTGATTCTATGTGAGTGATGCCTCTCTTCCGGAGCGTGTACAGAAGATGATGCGGGACAAGGAAGGTCCCTATGCATAATCCTGGTAAGAGTAAAGAACTGCTCAAAGCCATCTTTCCCATGTTGCTGTTAAAGGAGGGGGAAACAGTCAAGCCCTTTAACAAAAACTCTCCCTTGTTTTCCTTTAAAAGGCCAATAAAAGAGTGAGAGCCTGGTTTGGATTAGCAAAACCAAAGAGGAGTATGAAGGGTTAAAACCTCTCTCCCCTTCCCCGATGGCCCCATTCCAAAGCATGGCTGTATGAGTGCACCATTTCGCTTTTAAAGACCAATGGAAATGAATGATTGCTATCACGTTTATTTTAGTCCTAACTCAACTCACATGCGTGGGATAATTTTACTTTAATCAGTGGTATTTTCATGGGAATTATATCTTTTTTTAAGTTTTATTCTAGCAACCTAGAAATAGAAATAAATAAAGACGTTTTGACAAGGTATGAGAAATCTGGCTTTTTATACTACACTGTTGTCACGTACAACCTGTCTATAGAAAGCTTTGAATTCACACATCCTACAGCTCATATGGCTCCTAAACAGATAATCAATAGATTGCATTGTTCCTGAAGCAAACAAATGGAATCAAGTTATATTTTGCATAAAAACATAGTGTGGGTGGGGAAATCCCTTAACATTTTGTGTCTCGGCCCTGTTTCATCTTCATATAAGGGAGAATAGATGTAATTGAAATTGCACGTATGTGTGCAATTGAGGTGGAATCTGGTCAGTAGATTATAGGAAGGGTTTTCCATTTTTCTTCTTGGTTGATACGAGCTGTTTCTTCCATATGAGGATTAAATCTGTGAACTTTGATTCTTCTGTTTTGCACCACGCTCTATTACCTTGCACCACATTTCTTGATTAAAATGTATACATCTTTCAGTATTATTTGTGAGTCACTGAATTACATTTTGATTTATGCTTTTTAAAATGTATAGCCCATTTTACTCCCTTCTGGGACCCAAAGTGGCTTTTCACGTCATTCTCACCTCTTCCACCTTCTCCGCACAACAACCACCTTGCGAAGTAGGTCAGACTGAAAGATTGTGACTGGCCCAACATCATCCAGTGATTTTCCATGGCAGAATGGGGGTTCTAAACCTATCGTCCCAGTTCCTGGTCCACCACTCTAGCCACTACCAGCTCTGCCTATAAATAGAAACTATCCGGCTCAAGGTTGACTGAGGGCCAAGCTACACATGATGAATGACACTTGAACGGCAAGTGGCTTGAGTGGAGGGCAAGTGAACAGGGAGAAATACACTTGCTGTTCAAGTGTCATTCGTCATGTGTAGCTTGGCCCTCAGCCTTCCATCCTTCTGTGGTCAGTAAAATGTGTACCCAGTTTCCTGGGGGTAAAGTGTAGATGACTGGGGAAGGCAATGGCAAACCACCCCGTAAAAAGTCTGCCAAGAAAACGTCGTGGTGCGACATCCCCCGATGGGTCAGTGATGACTCAGTGCTTGCACAGGGGACTACCTTTACCTTTTATATGACTATAGGTATACATTTATTGATTGATTGATTTCAAATTTCTATTCTGCCCTCCCCACAGGTGGGCTCAGGATGGATAACAACCTATTAAAACACAATAACAATTCCATCTACATTAAACCATCATTAAAACAGCAGCATGTTTCTGTTCATACAGCGGCAGCAATCAGACTTACAAATTTAAAAACAGGATGGTGGACAGCCTTCCCGGGGAGGGTTATAATTTTATACACCCCTTTTTTCTGGCTGGCAGAGGCCCAGCTTCAGCCATATGCCTGGCGGAACAACTCTGTCTTGCAGGCCCGGCGGAAGGATAGTAGACCCTGCTGGGCCCTGATCTCAGCAGAGCTTATGTGTATGCACATGATAGATGTACATATAAAATTAATGTGTATAATAATCATGCAATGTAAAAGAGTACACAAAGCCTATAGCAAAAAGTGAATCATCAAAACCATTGACCAAAATATAAAATGAACATATAAACAGAAACAGGAAGTACTTAATGTGATTCGGGGTCAATGTAATAACCTTGTGTTACTGTGGACAGTCTCAGAAGAGACAAAGGACATCATGCAATAAGACTCTTGCGTAATTTAAGTATCCACTCTTCCTCAAACAACAACCTTCGTCCGCCTACAGCAGCTGGCTATGACTTCAACATCCTGGAAGTTACTCAAACTACTGACATGGAATTGCTGTTTGCCTTTTTGAAAAAAAACCTCCAAATTTAAAGAGCTGAATTTCACCTCTTTCGGCTGTCAAGATCAGCCAAATTGTCCTCATCAACTTCCCACCCGTTTGGAATCCATTTCCAAATAAACACCTGTCTCAGGGCATATTCATTGTGTACGCTACCTCTTCAGACAGAAACTCAGCTTGCAATTTATAGAGGTGGAACACTGGACGGAAACCAATCAGATTTACAGATTGCATCTTCTCCTTCCTGTAAGTCAGCTTCGGGACATACCAGTGCACAGGGAAGGATATCTTTTGAAAGCTATTTACCTTTAGAGCAACTAAACGGTTCATAGCTTAATTTGTTTTTGAGGTTGTATGTTATTCTCTTGCCTTATTCAGCTCTGGTTACAGAAGAACATAGTTTTCCCAAGGCACACCTACAGGAGTGTAAGGCCATTTCCACACACGTTGAATAATGCACTTTCAATGCACTTTAGCAATCCTTTGGAAGTGGATTTTTTGTTCCACACATGGAAAAGCAGTTCCAAATGTTCACTAAAGAGTATTGAAAGTGGATTATCCAACGTGTGTGCAAGCAGCCTAAGAGTTAAGTCATTGAGAACTTGATTCTTCCTGGTATGAGAACTGACCATAAACAAAATACATAAACTAGCATGGAGCTCAGATGAGGGCTTGGACAAACCAGACCTTAATTAAGACAAGATGGAAGTATTGTTGGATGGAAACGCTTCTAATTCTGAAGACGATGAGTGATCCCGCACACATTGGATAATGCACTTCCAATCCTCTTTATAGATCATTTGGAATGGATTTTTTTGTGTGCGGAACAAAAAATCCACCTCAAACGATTGATAAAGTACATTGAAAGTGCATTATCCAACGTGTGCGGAATCAGCCGATAACTACAGGGTTTGGATGGGACTGGACTCCACGTTAAGACACAGCTAGTAACCTTACAAGTGTACATTTTTTCCTATGTAGAATAATATTCCTGTAGGAAAGATCATGTGTGAAGTAGTTTCTAGAACAGTGTGTAATTTGAGGCAAAGATTCGAACTGTATTTTGGAAAATAAGACCCGGCTCTGGAAACAGTCTTCCATGTCATACATTAGTTGGTATTTTTTTCTTCGCTGAATATTATCATCATCATCATCATCATCATCATCATCATCATTATTATTATTATTCAAATTTTACACAGCACAATCAATAATAAATAAAGATCACATGTTGTTGCTGTTTTTGTTGGGGTTTTTTTTTGTTGTTGTAAGTCTGTCTTTGTCACTGAGATCCACAAGAGTTTATTACCATAATGAACAACAGTTAGGACATGGAGGGAAACAGTTGCAATAGGGAATAGTAGCAGAAAAATTTTAAACAAGTGTAAAGTCAAGCAGATAGAAGAAAACTATCTGAAACAAAGCAAAACAAATTTCCGCGGCACATTTAGCAGAGTGGAAACTCTCTAGTAAGAGCATATCTACATCAGTCTGTAACCAATAGCATATACATGTTTATTGATAAAGAATCAAGTAAAATGTGTCCTGATGGTTACTCGAGTGAGTTTCTTCGAATCTTAAAGGGGACTAGAGGGAATAATGGAGAAGAAGAAGGTGGTTGAAGGCTGGACTGTAGCCCTCCTATACAAAGGCTGAATGCCACTTTCCTGGAATTGATAGTAGGATGTGATGTTTGTTGGTTTCTCAAAAACATCTGGTTGGGTACTGTAGAAAATAGAAGTGCAGTGGGCCAAATTGGGCAGCTGCAGGATCAAGTAGCGCTGCTGGAGGGGGGGGGCAGAACAGGGTCTGGCACAGGCCAGGTTGCCACACACCGGGCCTCCCCCCTGCCACAGCCCCTCAGAGGACTGGCACAGGCTGGGTTGCTAAATCCCCAGCAACCATTCTGTGCCCATTTCTGGATGGGCACTCCCTGCAGATCTAAACTTGTTGCCTCCTGGGATCTTCTAAACCACCTGTTGCTTCCCAACTCCATGGAGGGCGCTAAACATGGTTCTTCCTTTCTTCAACACCCACTGCATTTGCCTCCAGAAGTTTGCAGCCTTGAATTTCCATTTGGCTCGTCCTTTCAGTCCCCAAACTGAGTGCTGGTGTCATAAAAACAGCCACCAGATTCCTCTACGATCCCCAATGTAGTAGCCACCAAAAATGATCTTTGAAACACATTTCTATTGGCCACTGAAATCACCATCAGATTGTGCAACAGAGAACAACTCGGCCCAAAACTTCCCAAGTTTGAAATTACTTTCTCGTCAGGAAATGGGACTTGTCAAATGGAAGGATCCCCCGTCTCCCTTAGTTACTGTTTTGTGCTTTAAGTTCTAACTCTTCCCAAACGGAACCACCTTTGCCAATCACATTTTTTATGATCAGCTTCTTAGAACCAAAACAGCTTTTTAACTCCCCAGCCCCTTTCCTTTGGGTTTTCTACAGCAAAGATATAATCCCATGTCGCGCCAACCCTTATCTCCCAAACAGAAAACAAAGACAGCAAAAGGAAAATGTCTTCTACATAGAATGCCATTTTCCGTTCTTCTCTTCCTACTGTGTGCCAAATCATGGCATCTGTTCCTGCTGTTCTTTAGTTCTCCCATCCAGCGTGTTTTTCAACTTCCTAGGAACATTTGTGGTTCTTAAATCCAAAGGTCATGTTTAACATTAGAGTTTGGAAGGGGGGAGAAAGAGAGAAAGGAAAGGGAATGAATGAGGCGGAGACTGGGCTTGTTGCTGTAGAAAAAGAAGGTGGATTATTTCCCCCATTTCCTTTTTCTTTCATCTTTCGTTTGCTTTCTGATTGAATGCTTTTTTCAACCTTTTCAACATACATCACTACGATTCCGTTCAATGCCTTGAGATTGTGAATTGGTAAGCGTTAAAAAGGTTTGCAGTCCCCTTGTCCAGCGGTTCCGCGTATTCAGCAGCATGAACTTCCTTTGCAATGTCATCCATGCACAGCATGGAAAAGGAACGGGCTGCTTTGTCGGAGTGGAAAGGAAAATTCAAGCTGCATTTAAACCCAGCTAGGTTTTTTCTAAACAGAGGCTCTTACAGTAAATACTCAAAATTCTCTTGAATTAAATATGATGGTTTTATGCAGAAATGGTGAACTCCAGCCACCAAATGCTCTTTTTCCTCCTCGTCCGTGAGTCAAACTGTGATTTCCAGACCACCAGTTGTGTCCAGCTACATGTTTGCAGCTTTGGGAGATTATACTTCTATATTATATACAATTACAGTGCAATCCTAAACAGAGTTATGCCATTCTAATTCCTTTGAAGAAAATGGCCCTAGAGGAACATGACTCTTCTCGGGATTATACAGCTAAGCATCTAGATTTCAGGATTCACCTGAAAATGTAAGTGATGGTATGGAAAGTTCCTTCAAGTCATAGCAGATGTATGGTGACCCCTGGCAGGGTTTTCATGGCAAGAGACTAACAGAAGCGGTTTGCCATTGCCTGCCTCTGCAACCATGGTCTCCATTGGAGGTCTCCCATCCAATTACTAAACAAGGCTGACCCTGGTTATTGTGGGTTTTCCGGGCTGTATTGCCGTGGTCTTGGCATTGTAGTTCCTGACGTTTCGCCAGCAGCTGTGGCTGGCATCTTCAGACGTGTAGCACCAAAAGACAGAGATCTTTCAGTGTCACAGTGTGGAAAAGATGTTGGCAGGTCATTTGTATCTACTCAGGAGGGGTGGGGTTGAGCTGAGTCATCCTGTAAAAGTTTCCCAGGGTGTGGAATGCTAATGGAGGGAGGCTTCACTGTAACCTGAGGAGGTTCTTTTGCATATGGATTGGTGCTTGATGTGCTAATCTTCTCTGCAGGGCTATTGTCGGGGATAGAATGTTTTGTTAGCCTGGTGTTTTTCAGAACTGGAAACCATGCTCTGTTCATTCTTAAGGTTTCTTCTTTCCTGTTGAACAGGAAAGCTCTTTATGTCTTTTGGTGCTACACCTCTGAAGATGCCAGCCACAGCTGCTGGCGAAACATCAGGAACTACAATGCCAAGACCACGGCAATACAGCCCGGAAAACCCACAACAACCATCGTTCTCCGGCCGTGAAAGCCTTTGACAATACAAGGCTGACCCTGCTTAGTTTCTGAGCTCTGACAAGATCGAGCTTCCCTAGACTATACAGGTGTGGGTAAACAAAGCAAAAGATATGCCAAAACAGAGAGAGTGGGGGGCAGGGCGGGGGGAGGGCGGTTAGGAGAGTCTAAGCATCTGCATCCATTCAAAACCACAAATTGTGAAATGGTTTATCATGTCTATAAATGTAGTGGAGGTAGATATGGTACTGCATTTTGCAATTAATTTTTATTTTACTATGTTATATTTGAACAGTCCCATGGTGCAGAGTGGTAAGCTGCAGTACTGCAGTCCAAGCTCTGCTCATGACCTGAATTCAATCCTGGCTGAAGCTGGGTTCAAATAGCCAGCTCAAGGTTGAGTCAGCCTTCCATCCTTCCAAGGTTGGTAAAATGAGTACCCAGTTTCCTGGGGGTAAAGTGTAGATGACTGGGGAAGGCAATGGCAAACCACACCATAAAAATTCTGCCAAGAAAACGTCCTGATGTGATGTCCCCCCATGGGACAGTAATGAGTCGGTGCTTGCACAAGGGACTACCTTTACCTTTATATTATATTTATATCCTGCCCTCCCCACGAATGGGCTCAGGGTGGCTATCAACTTTGGCTTTGATTCTAAACTTAAGTTATTTCTATAGTTTCTCCCATGCTCGACACAAAAGTGCAGCTTATCTTTTCCCAACCATATTAACAACAAGATTCAATTTATATACCACCCTTCAGGACAAATTAACACCTACTCAGAGCAGTTTACAAAGTATGTTATTATTATCCCCACAACAATCACCCTGTGAGGTGGGTTGAACAGAAAGAGCTCTGAGAAGCTGGGTCTGACCCAAGGTCACCCAGCTGGCTTCAAGTGGAGAAGTGGGAAATCAAACCTGGCTGGCCAGATTAGAGTCCCACCCCTCTTAACCACTACACCAAACTGGCTCTCAAAAATCTCAAAAATGAGCAAAAAATGAGCAAAAATGCTTGCTTTTGCATCAGTTGCATAAAAATGGTGTACAATGAGAGTTTAAAATGCATGGTGTGTAAACGATAACCAGGAAATTTTTCACCTGTAGAAAGTAGGACAAAAATCGTCTTCTAAACCATTTGCAAAGGGTTTTTTAATGCAAAAAATACATATTTGTACATCCCTACATGAAAGGTTATTAAACTCTTTGTGGGATACTTGGCTTGTTAGATATGAAACATGGCTTGTTGGGTGCCTTTGGGATGGTCATTCAAGGCTACCTTTAGGGCAAATTGGGAATTGAACATCAGCTTCTTCTGTTGTAATCCAGTGTTTTAGCCATTTCATCATGTTTGCTCTTAATAGCTCTTCTTTATGAAAATGAACACATTCAGCAGGCTTATACTGAGACTTATCTTTGTTCCATCAAGTTCAGCATCATCTATTCTGACTGGCAGCATCTCTCCATCCAGACAAAGGCCTTTTTACAACATCTCCCACCTGATACCCTTTAACTGGAAATACTGGAGATCTTTTTACTGAAGATACTAGAGATCTGTTAAGTGGAGATACCAGGGGCTGGACCTCTGCATTTCAAACATGTGCTCTAGAGGTGGGCATGAACCAAAATACAAACCAAAGTTCATCATGAAATGGGCTGGGTTTTTTTTTCATTCGCAAACCAGTGGTTTGTCGGAGGGCATTTCTAACAAACCACAACAAACCGTGATGATTTTTAGGGCAGTTTGTTTTGTTTTTCCCAAACGAACCAGTTCATGAACCGGGCAATTTCATGCCAGTTTGTGGTTCGTGAAACATGACAAACCTCTAACTCCAACGAACTACCATTTTCCCAGTTCATTCCCATCTCTAATGTGCTCTCTAACTTAAGACATCGCAAGATTTGTAAACATAGTTTTTTTAAAAAAAAAAATCTAAGATGTTAGAGAACAATTTTTAACAATCACAGTCCAATTTTTAAAAAAGAAAATGGGAAGGGGAGAATCAAGTACACAACATTGTTTGTTTATTTTTTTAAACATTAGTTTTGAGAAAGATATATTCCACCACAGGTTGCTCAGAATACATAATTTTTCAACTGTGCAGTCTGGTGACACCTTGTTTGGGGAAGTGTTTGAAATAACAGACAGTTCTTGAACCTTTAGTTCTCACAGTCTACAGCTCTCCCTTTGACCATACAAAGCCAGATACTATTTATGTCTTCAAGGTTAATATATTTGTTCTCAATTGTATATAAAGCTCAGTGTTCTTGTTGTTTTAAGGCACATTTGTTAGATGTAAAGCACCTTAGGATACAATAACTGAAAGGGCCAATAGGGGAACAATGAAGCACTATGTAATTTTTATGCTTCATTGTGCATTCCCAATTGGAAAGCTCAGGTATGTCATACTAACCTGTTGTAGATAGACAGGTAGGCAGGCAGACAGACAGACAGACAGACAGACAGACAGACACAAATAGTGCAATCCTAAAACGAGTTACTCCAGTCTAAGCCCTTTGATTTGAATGGGCTTAGACTGGAGTAACTGTTCTTAGGATTGCACTAAAAGTACATGTACGTGCTCTAAAAATCAATTCCTATTTGAAATCTTTTTAGAACACCTTTATATTATATTTTATGCAGACATGCAAAATGCCAGTGGATAATTGACATGTGCACCCTCCACAACGTGCACACCTTAGAGGAAAAAAGAATAAGAAAAATTTGAGACATTTTGTAACATATATTGAAGGAATTCACTACCTGTGAGGTGTATTGAATTTTTAATCCTCTATATATTTATGGTGAAGTGTAACGAATTACTTATAGCACACAAAAGCTCATTGCGTACGATTACCCTTAATTAATGGGTAAGTGCAAGCCTTTATTATTCAATGAAACTAATTTATTATCTTAATTCTATGATATTCTGTTCCACGTTACTATCGAAACCATTGTTAGTGCCATGGTAACCAACCACTACCATATGTATGGGGGTCTCCATTATGACCTACGCCACCTAATTAGACTGTATTGTTATCTCAAAACTACGGCATCCATAGGGCAAGTGGGCCCACCACAGTTTACCACACCGACGAGACAGGATAAGCCATTGCACTGGTGTTTTTGTTTCTGTAACAAGAGGAACACCCTTCTCCAACGCATTAATACAGCTCTATTATTTCTGCTCTATTATTTTCTCCTTGATGCTTTCTGAGCGTGTCTCTCCCTCCCTCCCCCCAACCTTTATTCTTCGGTACAACCCTTGCCTACCTGTCCCTTGTCTATTCTATTAGGCTCAGCTAGTTAACTGGAAGGAAGTGAAAAGAGCTGAAAGCTAGTGGGTGTCTGAGCTGCCTAGTCGAGAGTTTCCCCCAGCTAATTGCCAGTCCTAATAGGCACCATTAGCCGCTACAAGCCCTTTGAGATGGCCCTGGGCTTCTCTCAGGTAACAGCCATCACCAGATAAAGGCTGAAATATGCTCCATTTAGAGAGACACTTGCAGACAGGGATGTCACAGGCTGCCAATTATGTACACAGGCACTTCCAAGCAGTAGGCAAGACACATACACCGAGAGCTAAAGGGATGAGCTGTGTACTATCTTGAACTACAAACGCACGGGGCTTATGAGGAGGCACCCCCTTTTCAAATTAGGCCACGTCAAGTTTCAATTATCACTTTCTCGTTATTTCCCTTCGCTAGGCTCTTAAGACATCATCCGTGCGGCAGACCCTACAGAGCTCCACAGTGCAAGGGGATGCCTGTGGATTCTTGTTTACTTTTCTTCAAAATTTGGTAGCCAGTAAGTTAAATCGCTCACAGATTGTCCGGTGTGGTTGGTAAGCAGAGCCATCGTTCTAAGCAAGGGCCAGGTCACCTGTGATTTATACAGGGCCAGATTAATTCTTTGGCCCTTAGCTCTATCAAGTTGCAGAGGCCCCATAGCAAAATTAGGGTCGACAACCTCCTGTGGGACATGAAGATCTTTGAGAATTATAACTCATCTCCAGACTACAGAGATCAGTTGCCCAGGAGAAAATGGCAGCTTTGAAGGGTGGACTCTGACATTATACCTCACTGAAGTCACACTCCTCACCATCCTCCTCACATTCCACCCTCATATCTCCAGGAATTTCCCAATCCAGAGTTGTCAACCCTGAAATTCAGTTATAAAATGTGTCAAGCAATTCTCTGGAGACGCAGCATATAATAAAATAATAAATAATTTAGGAATTCTGAGGAGATTTTTAACTGAGAGGCACGAAAAATGAGAGCCTAAACTGTAGCTTACTTTGCTTGTACATAAATCCCACCTCAGGTTTCTACTTGGCTGCCTTGTTACTAAGGAAGTGAAAACTATAAGAAAGCATGCCATCTAAATGTTGAAAAATTCAAAGTGAATGGGAAGGACTACTCTATGTCTGAGGGAATTTCCAAGGAGTTTTCACAAAGCAGAGTGGCATCTGTCCATCCTAAATTTAATGTCTGACTTGTATAATATATTTTATTTATGAATATATTTGTATCCTACCTTGCCTTGTGGCTCAAGGTGGCTTATAAGTCATAATGAAAAACATTGTAAATTTAGAGCAACAAAATAAAATCTACAAATAGCCCATCTCCTCACAAAGGATACCTTGCAGTTTATATCCTGTTTAAAGGCCTGGGGAATAAAGTGGTTTTGCAGCATCTCCTAAAAATAGCATAGCAATGTAAACAATTCAGAAATTACAAAGTCGGCTAACACAGACAGCAACAGATAGTATGTACTATACACAGTAGTCCACAGTCCGTTTATTTTTTCTGCACCATTTCATTATAGTATGGTCCTATTACATTTGTAAACATTCTTCCTGAATAATTCAGTTTTGTATAGTTTGCAGAATGCCAGGAGAGCGGAAACCTTCCTGACCTCCTCAGGAAGGCCATTCCTGAGAGCAAGTTTGGTGTAGTGGTTAAGAGCAGCAGGACTCTAATCTGGAGAGCTGGGTTTGATTCCCCACTCCTCCACTTGAAGCCAGCTGGGTGACCTTGGGTCAGTCACGGCTCTTTCAGAGCTCTCTCAGCCCCACCCAACTCTCAAAGTGATTGTTGTTGGGATAAAAATAACATACGTTGTAAACTGCTCTGAGTGGGTGTTATGTTGTCCTGAAGGGCGGTATATAAATCAAATATTATTATTACGTTATTATAAGGTGGGGGCCTCAACAGAGAATGCACTTGTAGTAGGGTTACCAGTCCCCCTGTGGGAGTGGGGGATCCCCTGCTCACACCCTCCGCCCCCCACCACCACTCACCCGGCTGACATAGGGGAAAGGCAGTAACCTCATTGCACCACCCTGAGAGCATGCCTGTGCTTCACAGCGGGCTGGTTTGGGCCCCAAGTGGACTGAATTCAGTCCATTTGAGGCCCAAATTGGCCTATTGCAAAGTGCATGTATGCTCCTGTGCCTGAGCGATGCCTGGAAATGATGTTACTGGAAGTGACATCAACACACAGGTGTGGGAGCTCACTGAGAGGGTAATGGGACTTGGTAACCCTAACTTGTATGAACAGTTGTTGATTTTGCCCATTCACAGAGTGGCACCTGCAGAAGGCCCAGGTCAGATGAGCAAAGCTGTCATGACAGAGTGTAGAAGGAGAAACGATCCCACAGGTATGAGAATCTAAGACCATGAAGGGCTTTGTCTTTGAACAGAAACCGGTAACTTATGTGCAGCCAATAGAATGAATGCAGAATGGGAACTGGACCAGACCAAGGAACCATTTTATCAAGAACCACATTTTCAGCTAGATATCTCCAAGAAGCCCATGGGTAGGATATAAAGACAATAGCCCCTGAACCACTGCCAGTCTCCAGCAGCTCATATCCCAGTGATACACTTCCTCTGAATCTGAATGGTCCATTTAGGGCCAGTTCCACATGCTCTTAAAGGGACAGCCCATTCACCAAACACTGGTGGCTTTTCCCCAGGAATCCACATGACTCCATTTGCAAAATGGCTGTGGGCTGTTTGGCTTCCATTTGGCTTTCATTTTTATTGGCACCTTTTCTGGGAACGTGGAAAATGCCATCCCTTTAAGAGCATGTGGAAACAGCCTAGTTATCATGCTTTGTACACCTATCATTTATGCATTTATCTAACAGCCCTTTAATGCCATCTAAGCCATGGTAATCTTGTAGCAATGGATTCCATAAATTCCCCATTCATAGTATGAAGAAAATGTGCTTTTCTTTTCTTGAATCTACTGCCAATCAATTTAATTGGGTGACCCTGAGTTCACGCATTATTGAAAAGGAAGATGAGAATATAACTTATCTTATGTTACTGATATTGGACGTAGAAGGTCCGAGAAAGAGGCAAAGGAAACCCAGCATGGCCTCAGTAAAGCAGTGCCAGGATCTTTTTATAAATGATAGAGTTAATCACTCTAGCACTGTTTTTACAGAAAGACTGCGGCATGCTCATATCTTGGAAGACAGTATTATTTTTCAATCTTTTAAGAAACTTCACTCACACCAAACAGAAAATCTTGGAAACCCTACAGCAAGAATTCTGGGTCCACTGCCAACAATATTTTCCCTAAGATTGTCAGAAATCATACCTACATCAGGAAATATACAGAGTGTTTTATTTTAAAACTGTTTATTACACTACATTCGCCATATGGTAGTGATGAGACATTCTTGGTTCCACAGCCATGCCAGACTCGATGTGCCCATCATAACAGATTCCGAGGAAACAGACGAGAGCTTGACAGAGAAATATTTCATTAGGTTTATGGAAAATCCTTGAAGCAAGAAGGACAGAATCAAAAACGACTAAATTTAGCAAGGAATTAATGGTGGGATTTTTTTTTCAAAAGCAGCCAAGTCTCTATTCACATACAGAGCTAACCATTCAGTTGGTCAATGGCCTCATGCGCTGATCCTGCAGAAGAAGCTAGGACAGGGAAGCAGAAAGGTGCACTTCTTTATCATTGTACCACAGCACAATCTACCACAGCTGGGGTTCCCAGCTTCAGATTTGAGAATTTTTGGAGATTTGGGAGGTAGAGTCTGGGGAGAGCAGGGTTTGGGGAGGGGAGGTACCCCAGTGGGGTGTAATGTCATAGAGTTGTCCCTCCAAAACATCTGTTTTCTCCAAGGAAACTGATCTCTGTCACTTGGAGATCAGTTGTAATTTTGGGAGATCTCCAGCCCTCACCTTAGCCACAGCATACTTAGCAGAAGAATTAATCCAGCCCTGGATACCATCCATCCATCCATCCATCCATCCATCCATCCATCCATCCATCCATCCATCCATCCATTCATTCATTCATTCAAAACATTTTTATGCTGCCTTTCTTCCTGTTCAGGATGCCTGAGATGGCAGTCAAATGTTAAGACAAATTTTATACCCATACACACAGGAATAAAAACAATTCAACAAAACACAAACATATGGTCACATACATATGAACAAGAAGAAGGGTCAATGAGGGGACAACAAAAAAGAATTCTTCCCCCGCTGGCAGAAGTCAATGATGTATGGGGCTAAACAAGTCTCCCTGGGAACGAAATTTCATAATTTCAGTGCCTTGACTAAGAAGGCTTGTACTTGGATTGCCACCTGTCTAACTTCAGATATCATAGACACCTGAAGAAGGGCCTCAGAAGTTTACCATAGTGGTGAAATAGGTTCATATGGGGTAGGCCCCCCTTAAGCATCAATGGCTGCTTCCACACACGTTGGATAATCCACTTTCAATACTCTTTAGTGAACATTGGAAACTGATTTTCCATGTGTGGAACAAAAAATCCACTTCTAAAGGATTGCGAAAGTGCATTGAAAGTGCATTATTCAACGTGTGTGGAAATGGCCATTATTTATTAGTAGTACAGAGGCTAATAGACTGAGCTGTGAATCATACCTCTATCATGAACTTTACGACTGGCCTGTGGCGTGTGATTCTCTCTCTTAGCTTTAGCTCCACACCTGCCAGAAGTGATAAGAATACTGAACTACCTGATAGAGTTGTAAGGTCTACAGCAAGACGATATATGAGTAGAGCTTTGAACACTATGCAAATACAGTAAGTATAGTTATTATCATAACTAGATAAGATCCTTAAAGATAAAGATGTCTCAAGATAATACAGACTATGGTATTCCCCATTGCCATGTATGGATGTGAAAGTTGGACAGTAAAGAAAGCAGACAGGAAGAAAATGGATTCATCTGAAATGTGGTGCTGGAGGAGAGTTTTGTGGGTACCATGGACAGCCGAAAAGACAAGTAAGTGGGTACTAGATCAAATCAAGCCTGAATTCTCCCTAGAAGCTAAAATGACAAGACTAAGGCTATCATACTTTGGTCACATCATGAGAAGACAAGATTCTCTGGAAAAGTCAATAATGCTAGGAAAAGTGGAAGGCAGCAGGAAAAGAGGAAGACCTAAAACGAGATGGCTGGACTCAATAAAAGAAGCCACATACTCCAGTTTGCAGGATCTGAGCAAGGCTGTTAAAGATAGGATGTTTTGGAGGTCTTTCATTCATAGAGTTGCCATAGGTCGGAGATAACTTGACGGCACATAACACATATACACAGTTATTATCAATACTACTGTGGTGCTCTAAAATCAAATCCCCCCCCCCCCCGCTTAGGATTGCACTGGAAAGAACATACCCTTAAATATTCCCACAGAAATAAATAGTGTAGACTGAATTACTAGAGGGTGGTAGCCTGTATGTATCAAAAGCAAAAATCCCTTTTAATGATAGGGCCTAACATCTTCCTTTCACCAGCTTATCCATGACATGATTTTCTCCACACATCTTTCTTCAAAACTCTGTTAGTTTTTGCACTAGACAGTCTGCTTCATTAATCTTGTCTCCCGGATCCTTCCATTGTTTTTAAACAGTTTAAGGGGCTTCGTTCCATATCTAGCATCACTGATGAGAACAAATCCATCTTTGATTAAATGAATCAGATAGATGTGAGAAGAGAAGCAAATGATTCTTGAGATACCCACAGAGTCCTCCCTCATTGCACAATGATCCTTTAAAAAAACACAACTGGCACACTGCAAGGTATATAGCTGAGGCTGTGCTAGAGTATGAGAAAGAAGAGAGGAAAACGGCTGATTGGCCATGAGGTGGTAGACAGATGCAGACGACAGCTTTGTTCTTTCTTAACAGCATCCTTTGGTCCCTACATTCATTCCTCAGTGATTTGATAGCTGGAAGTAGAAATAAAGTCACTATGAATCCCATCCTAAGAAAAGTTGCACCCTTCTGAGCTCATTGACTTCAATCAAGTTCGGAAGGCATAACTCTGCTTAAGATGTCACTGTATATCATCATGCCTTTGTAACTTAATTAAGCTAATTTATCTCTTCAGAGGAGTCCGCTCAATGTTGAGCTTTCCTTAGAAATAAAAGTTGTCTACTCACCTGAACCCTGAACACCTTATACTGAATCAGACAATTGATCCATTAAGGTTGGTACTCAGTATTGTCTACTCAAACTGGCAGCAGCAGTTCAGGGTTTCAGGTGGAGTTCTTTCCTATCACCCCCTGCATGGTTCTTTTAAATGGAGATGCTGGGAATTAAACCTGGAGCCTGATGTTCTATCACTGATCCACAGACCCTCTCAGAGTCCACACCAGCCTTATTTTGGGACTCATCTCACTAAGGTTTCTATATGTTGGAGTTCAGGTTCAAGAGATCAAGTTGTATTCCCCAAACCAGGGTTATCATGTACAGGAATTCTCAATTGGCTCATACGAGCTTTTCTACCACTGCAAGAGGGATTTCCTTCTTCACTGCAGCCTCTCTTCTCACATGGCTTTAAAAAAAGTCGACTTGGGTCCCATGACCCCCAGTGTAGCCTTGTCGGGGTCAGAAGAAGCCCAATGCCCTCTCTTACTGGTGAACAGCTAGGAGGATAGACCTTACTGTACTAATCTTTAATTTGTTGTCCATCAAGAATAGGCTTTTCCGAACCTACAGCTTTTCTTGCTTAGCATACTTTTGTGCAGTCTTTCAGTATAATTTCACACCCTTTCACTGGGTAGGCTCTATGTGAGCACAGTAGCTACTTTGCAAGAAAGGCAGCCCTGATTTTCCAGTGGACTGGAAGAAAGCTCATACTAGTGCATTCTGGTGTTCTTCGAACCCAGTCACCCCAGGACTAAGTGGCTATGGGCCAAGCTACAAGTGACGAATGACACTTGAACGGCAAGTGGATTGAGTGGAGGGCAAGTGATCGGGGAGAAATACACTTGCCGTTCAAGTGTCATTTGTCACTTGTAGCTTGGCCCTAAGGTTCTGAAAGATCATCAGACCACATACCAATGTGTCTATGAAGTATGATTTTTGCCATGCCCATGAAAGCTATTTCCACCTTAAGAAATGTGGTGGATTGTTGATACACTTGCAGACGCTCCAAAGCATACATGGAACTCCCCCTTTGCCTTCACTTTTCATTCATTCTAATGAAGGGAGAGCTCCACATGTGCAAAAGGGTTTGAACACAGAGCTCTGTTGCAATGAATGGGAAAAGTTCCAATTGCCCAGTGGGGATGTTGGCTAGGACAAAGATTTCCTTGGGACCTTCTCAGTGTAATATTTGTTACCTGACTCTGAGCATTGAAACACAGAGAGGAGAGAGAGAGAGAGAAGAAACCTCAACCAACCTCATGTAATTTTCATTAGACATTGTACATTGCAATTCCTACAAACAATAATTATAAGCCACATGAAATATATAAGAAAAACTAAACATATTTCAGTCAGCAGTCCAAGAAAGTCTTCAAGTATGCATACCCACACGCTAAAACACAAGCGCCTTGCAGTATTAAATTAGCAAAGTGAACAGATATGCATTTTTGTATTTCATTTTTACAGATACATTTGCGACCAAATTAGCAACGAGATTTTCTCCCGTATAAATAAGAAAACCCGTGCACTTACCTATTAATTAAGAATAATGTTATGCCATAAGCTTTTGTGGTGTAATTTGTTACTCTTTGCTATAATAAATACACAGCTGATTAAAAATTCAGAGCATCTTATATGCCATAAATTCATAGTGTATGGTGTATTGGCCAACATCCGTTCACTTTATACAGCCCTTTCCCCAATGAATTTCATTCAAGGAGAATAGGGGCTTTGCAAATTAAGGACAGTATTATTCTTTGCCTTCTGAGTGGCAATTTGAAACAGCACAACGTCATTGTGAAAATGATGTTTTAGAGTTCTTTAGAGTTCAGTACTTCTTTAACCTATATTCTATGGTAGCCAAGTTGATCAAAACTGGAGAACATTCTGTAGATTCTTAAGGAAACACCTGTCATTCACCAGGGGTTGTTTTTTAGAATCTGCTTGCTTTTAGGAATACTACCAAATTTCTCAAGCCTACTTTAAAAACTATAACTACTTCATTTTGCTTAAGGGAGAAATTGGATGATCCCATTTCTCCCTTGTCTCCCCCCCACACACACACATTGTCTTGTTCTTTGCACTTCTTGGTTTCCTCCCCCCGCCCCATTGTCTTGTTCTTTGCACTAAATGTTTCCTGTTAAATTTTCAATGCTACTTTTGCTTCAGTTGCATATCAGTGCTGTAAAAACAGTATCAAATGGCATAAAGATGGCATAAAGGGGGGGACTAATAGCAAAAATGAATGAAATAGAAAAGTTCGTAGCAACAACAAGCAACCAGAAAGGAATGAACAGGGATCCCCCACTCCTACAGGGGGACTGGTAACCCTACTACAAGTGCATTCTCTGTTGAGGCCCCCGCCTTATAATAACATAATAATAATATTTGATTTATATACTGCCCTTCAGGACAACATAACACCCACTCAGAGTGGTTTACAACATATGTTATTTTTATCCCAACAACAATCACTTTGTGAGTTGGGTGGGGCTGAGAGAGCTCTGAAAGAGCCGTGACTGACCCAAGGTCACCCCGCTGGCTTCAAGTGGAGGAGAGGGGAATCAAACCCAGCTCTCCAGATTAGAGTCCTGCTGCTCTTAACCACTACACCAAACTTGCTCTCAGGAATGGCCTGCCTGAGGAGGTCAGGAAGGTTTCCGCTCTCCTGGCATTCTGCAAACTATGCAAAACTGAATTATTCAGGAAGAATGTTTACAAATGTAATAGGACCATACCCAAAGTCAACAGCTAGCTTCTAGTGGAGGAGTGGGAATCAAACCTGGTTCTCTAGATTGGAGTCCTGCCGCTCCTACCCACCACACTAAACTGACTCTAAAGAGCAAGAATCCAGTAAAACCTATAAGACTAACAAAATTTGTGGTGGGGTCTAAGCTTTCATGAGTCACAGCGCACTTCTTCAGATACAGCTAGAATATGATTCCATCTATCCTTATATCTTGGAGAGTGGAGTGATTTCCAATGCCGAATGACAATAGCCAGTGAATGACAATGGATAGGGAGTAATGAGTATGCTGTAGTGGGTGTGGAGAAATCAGCATCGGTAATGAGACAGGAAGCTTAGGTCTCAATTCAGTCCAGGTAGATTCATTGTCTTGAGCTTTGTTATCAGTTGCAATTCAGCAATCTCTCTCTCTAATCTCCCTTTGAAATTCCTCTGCAGGATAACTGCAACTTTTAGGTCAGCAAGAGAATGTCCTGGAAGGTTAAAAAATTCCTCCACTGTTTTTTTAATGTTGTGGTTTCTGATGTCAGACTTAGATCCATTAATTCTTTGTTGAAGGAACAGGCCAGTTTGTCCAATATAGAGAGTGGAAGGCCATTGCTGACACATGATGGCATAAATCACATTAGAGGTTGAGCAGGAGTATGCACCTGAGATGGTACGGCTGATATTGTTGGGCCAACCAATCGTGTTGCTAGGATCTATATGAGAGCAAAGTTGGCATATTGGTTTGTTGCTGGCCTTGGTACCAAAGTCCATGTTACTGTTAAGTAGTTCATCATTGTATGTGAGGGAGGTGATAGTTATGGGAGGGGGCATCTCCATCATCAACCTCATGAAAAGGTCCAATTGTTGACCAAGAATAAGCTGTTGATGTCATCGAGAGGAGCTATCCTACCAGTAACTGAATGCTTACACAGTACCCTTTCCCATCACTACTTTCTAGCGGAGACATGCGCTGGTGGAAACATTATAGAAAGCTTGTACTTCCTTTGGCCAGTGTTCCCTAGAGAATCCCACCTTACGCTTCAAAACCCACAGCAGTGTCATTTCAAAGGGTGGTATCAATTGTATGAAATGTTCCTTCCATAAAAGCTTTCACGAGAGAGAGACAGATAACATGAAAATTAACAGAGGGTAAATCAACAGCTCTTGTCTTATGACTTTGTATTGTTTGATACTACTGGCTGAAGCACAAGTTTCGTGGATTAATTGAGCATGAGGTGCATAGTTTGCAGAACAATTACAATTCAGTTGCTAGAATGTTTCAGGGGCATGTGAAATGCATTTCAGTTTGGGAAATTATCTGGTCATTGTATATCCAACTAGAATACTGAAAGCTAAAGGCAGATTTCTTTTTTTGAAGAAAATCACAGCAGCAAGGGTATACAATTTGCATGGCATACACATCAGTAAGTCAAAATGTCAGGATTGTTGCCCACTGTCCCTCCATATTGTTACCCAGCTTAAGATATGTTGCAATAGCCTTGTGTACCTGTTCCCTTGTTGCTTTCCAGATTCCAGTACAGTCGAGCCCTTATCTCGGATGGCTCGCCGCAGCGGCCTTGGGACAATTCCTTCCCATTCCGCTACTGATTATGTTTGGCTGGAAGAACTGGAGGGGTGGGGTACATGGAGAAGGGTTGATATAATGTATCATGTACTCAATGCATCATTCTTAACAAGAGACCTGTGTACAGCCAGATGCCTTTAATTGCTTCTGTGTAACCTATGGACATATGTATGGCGAAGCCTGTGATCTCTCAATAAAAACCCACTGACTCAAGAGAGCTTGGATTTCTTGCTGCAAGGGTGGGGAGTCACCTTCAACGTATCCTGTCTTCCGTAGACTGACACAAATGCTGGATCAACTACCAGTTTTACCATCCCCTAGCCGCCATGCTTTGGTTTTTAAGAAAACTTGAAGCATTTTATTCCTATGTATCTCACTTTGGCTGTTTCCAGATGCCCTTAAAGGGAAGGCCCACTCACCAAACGCTGGTGGCTTTTCTTCATGAATCCAGACATCTCCATTTGCAAAATGTTTGTAGGCCATTTGGCTTTTTTTTTTTTTGGTGCCTATTTTGGGAATGTATTTTTCGCGATCCCAGAAAAGGCACCAAAAAAGGAAGACAAATGGCCAGCATTTGGTTTGGAAATGGAGATGTCGACAGAGTTCTGTCTGTGTACTGTCTCTTTAAGGGCATGTGGAAATGACCTTTATTATAAACATACATATAACTGTTGAAAATATTTTAAAAACAACTGCAAAACTCTTCCAGGGATTGGGCGGAGGCACGTTGCTGATGCCCTAGATATTCGTCAATTAGCAATTTTCACAGTTGATATTTTGTTCCAATTAATCACAGAATTAGAACTGGCTGCTCAAAATTTTTCAGAAGAAAAAAGGGTGTGTGTGTGTTTGTGTGTGCATGAGCACATGGGAGCACATGTGTGCATGTAAAACAAATGCCCCAAGGGCATTTCCAATCCCATTACTACATCTGTCTTTACCCTTGAGAGATCTGTGATGCATATGAGTCTAAATTTTATTGCTGTCTTTAAAATACTGTTGACGGGTTATTTATAATAGCTGAGTAACAGTTTGGTTTGTTGCAGTGTGTGCAATCTCAGACACCATTTTTAAACAACTAAATTTGGCCCTACCATTTTAGAATTTAAAAAGCGCAAAACTTTGTGAAGGATGTAGGGCAAAATTAATTTCTGAGAGATGTCTGTCAGATACATCAAGCAGCAGAGATCTTAAATGCATGCTTAATTCAGCTCTGGAAAACATCCTTTTCAATGTGCAAGCTTGGGCAGGTGAGTTCAGAAAAATTTATGCCCTTGACTGTTCTCCCTCATCTGTCCCCCTTGATCTTTTGTTTTATGGCTTACATCTTTGCGATATTGAACTTAGATCTTATCAGCGATCAGAAACAAAGCCGAGCCTGAAATCGTAGATTCATAAACTCTTCAAGCAAAAAAACAGCTGCTAGCATTGTTAGGGAATGTGCAAGATACCAATCTGGTTGGGGTGAGTGGTGAACAAATCAGCTTGTACATGGTAATCTTTCAGCCACCATGGATCTCAAAGTGCGGTCTTTCAGATAAGAGACAAAGCTTTGCCATTAAATTTCCACAGGTGAGTGTGAGGGGTGGGTGGGCGTGGAGTGCACCTTTTGGTTTTGTTGCTGTAGAATATTTGCATCCTGCTTTCCTGCTGCATAGCATCTGAGGTGGTGAACATAATCTTTTTAAAAAAACAATAAAATCTCAATCAATCAGGCCTACTGGCCTCATCAAAGTCAATGACAGCAACAGAAACAAACTCCTGCTGGAGATTTTAAGGGGATGGATAGACTGAGGGCCAAGCTACACATGACGAATGACACTTGAATGGCAAGTGGATTGAGTGGAGGGCAAGTGAACAGGGAGAAATACACTTGCCATTCAAGTGTCATTCGTCATGTGTAGCTTGGCCCTCAGATGGGTAGAGAAATATTTGTTCATTTGACCCTGGTCCCGAATCAGAGTGGTAAGGAGCAGTACTGCAGCCCAAGCTCTGCTCATGACCTGAGTTCGATCCCGGGGGAAGACGGGTTCAGCTAACCGGCTCAAGGTTGACTAAGACTTCCATCCTTCCGGGATCGGTAAAGTGAGTACCCAGTTTCCTGGGGGTAAAGTGTAGATGACTGGGGAAGGCAATGGCAAACCGCCCCGTAAAAAAGTCTGCCAAGAAAATGTCATGATGCGACGTCCCCCCATGGGTCAGTAATGACTTGGTGTTTGCACAGGGGACTACCTTTAACTTTTTTACCGAATCATTTGAGGATAAAATAATTATGAGAACTTTGAAGTAGGCCTAGAAACAAACTGAAAGCCTGTGAAAATGAGAGCTGTTGTGGTTTAACAGAGTGTTGAACCTCATAGGTCTGTTGCGAGGCTAAAATAGAAGAGGTAACAACCACCATACTTGGTGCCCTGAGCTCTTTGGAGGAAGAGCAGGATAGAATGTAAACAACAGCCCAGGGATGAAATACTTGTATCTGAGTGTATCTGAGTAATGCTTATGTGCGAATTTTCCCTTCCCCTGCAATTCTATACATCTTATCACATTTCTTCTGGCTTCCAACAAAATTTGTTGAATGCTTTGCTTCGGGAGATTAGCTTTGAATTAGTTTCAGATTTCATTTTGGGTTCTTGGACTTCACAACCGCTGTAAAAAGATTTTGCCTAAAGCAAAAGAGAACGCGGATGTTCCTCCTTCATGGGAAGCTGGCACAGCTTCAATAAGGCTGGAGACATCTCCCTCCAAGAAAGGTCTTAATTGATTGCATCCTTTTGATAGCCTTACGCAAGTATTCTAGACCTTCTAGAACTTTAACAGCTTGGTCTTAGAGCTAAACTACAAGAGATGAATTACACAAGGATACTAACGTGAAGGGAGTTGCCGTATTAGCTGGGAAACTGAGTTTTAAAAGAGATCGGAAGGTTCTGTCAATTTCCCCTCTCTACAGAGGCAGCAAAGGCCGCTCCTCAGAGGATTTGTTTATTTCCTCTTTGCCTCCTAGAAGGGGAGGTGAAACTAACAGAGCCTTCAAGAGGCAAAGAGGAAATTAACAAACCCTCTGAGGAGCAATCCTTGCTGGCTCTGTAGAGAGGGGAAATGGACAAAGCCTTCCGGCCTCTTTTAAAACTCAGCTTCCCGGCTAACATTGCGACTCCCTTCATGTGGACATCCTCGAATAATTCATCTCTTGTAGTTTAACTCTTAAAAGCTAGAGATGGAAGGATACCAAAAGAAAATGTAATATTTCAGGGAACAAATAACTACACTTCTCTTCCTACATAGATTTTAGAGCTCTTCTTTAATGAACTAGTAGAAAAGAGTAAGGTAGCACCTATAAGATAACAAAATTAGTGGTAGGGTATGAGCTTTCGTGAGTCACAGCTCACTTCTTCAGATGAACCAGTTCACTTTCCAAAACCAATTCTGCCTTTAATAGATAGAGTAGCACAAAGGTTAACAGAATGAGCAGTGATCCTAGAGGTCTCTGATTCAAACCTTACTTCAAGTCATGTACTCATTTGGTATCCTTAAGTGATGAAAAACATGGTGTTGGCTGAACCATGAAGTAGTATGTGGAATGGGCTAGGTAGTCCTACTTTCTTACCCGGCACAGCAGGTCCCCATGCAATAAGGAACGGGCCCAGGTCAAGCAAGCCAAATAATCCTGAAGGCAGAGGAACCAGAAGCAATGACTATAAGATAAATGCTACCAGTTGTCTCTCCACTAGTCTCCCCTTAATTTCTTTGGTTCTTGGCCTTTGATTGTGAACTGTTGCAGGAACAGGGCCTTGTGGAAAATAAGCAGCTATTTTCAGTTTGTCTGTTCTTGCCCACAACAACAGACCACCCAACAGACACACAAACCTAGAAATCAGCTACAAACCAAGTTGGCAGCTCTATCCCCATAAACACCCAGAACATACTATTACAGGGTCTAATTAAATCAGCTATACCGTCTTGAACACTTCCATTCGCTTATCCTCCAATGTAACACATGCCATCATGTGTCAACAGTGCCCTCCTGTTCTCTCCCTAGGACAAACAGGTCATTTCTTATGAAAAAGTACACAAAACCTGATATTAAAAATGGCAAGACTTGAAAACCAGAGGGAAGGCATTTTAATCTCCATGGTTACTCCACTACTGACCCTCAAGTTCCATCTCTACACCAATAAAACCTTGAAAAGTAGACTCCAGTGTGAAACTGCCAACCCAGAATTTATTAGTGAGCTGCATGTCTTCTTCCCACTGGGACTAAATAAGGATGTAAGATTGTGTTTAAAAGGTTACACGGGGGACTTCTAGCCAATCAGGAATTATGTGCAGCCTAGGATCTCTCCTGCTCTACCCTTGCCCTCTGATGGTTATGGGGAAGGGCATACTTTCCTTTCAACTTCTCTTTTTTTAAAAAAATTTTTATTTTCATAACTACAAAACACTACACCAGACTATCACAAGGAAAGGGGAGAGGGAAGGGACAAATGGGGGTGGAAAAAGAAAAGGGAGGGGGAATGAACTACAAACACTAAACACTACACTTCAATGTTTCCCTTCATACTGTCATAATACAAAAATAGCTCCATAGAATAATGATGGAGTGGTTAATCATACAGAGAATAAACATTTCAAATTCTGATTAAACTTTCCTCCCCCTTCTAGGTCCCGGACGCAGTTCTCTCTGTGCAACTGCTGTTGCGATGCTCTCCTCCTCCTCCCCCCCCTCCGGCTCCTCCTTTTCTTCGTTCTTGGTGCAGCAGAGTTCTGGGTTTTTATTATCAAAATCCTCTAGTTGATCTTCTGATAATATCTTATAGGCCTGATCTTTATATCTGAACCATATTCCTTCCGGGAATAACCATTTGTACTTTATTCCATGGTCCCTCAGAAGAGCTGCAAACTTTTTCTATTTAAAACGCCGTTTCCGGACTAGAAATGGAACGTCCTTCAAGATCTTGACTTTCAAACACATAAAGTCCAAATCCGCATTGTATGAGTTATATAGGATGGTGTCCCGAATCTTTTTAGATGAAAAGTCAATAATGATCTCACAAGGCAACTGTCGCTTTGTTGCATATTTTGAAGAAGCCCGACGGACCTCCAAAATGGCACTTTTAACCTCTTCTTTAGTCGTCCTCGCGGGTGTCGCCAGTAGTTCCGAGACCAAATCCCACAGATCCTCATTTTCCTCTTCTTTCACGTTTTGGAGACGCAAAATTGTCTGCGTTCGTTCCACCTGTAGCCCGATCAGCTGGTTCTCCACCAACTTCAGGTCCTTTTTTGTAGCCTTCACAAGTGACGCACTTTCCAGAGCAGACTTTTCTGCCCCCCCCCCGCTGCTGCCTTAATGGTTTTCACCTCGCTTTCAATTAAGCCCACCCTTTGATCAGTTTCGTTCAGCTTGTCAACAAAGGGTTTTATGGCTTCCACCACCGCCCTGCGCACCAACTCTTCGAGCGACTCCCCCTTCAAAGTAGCCGAGATTGACTTACCGAGAGCGGGACTTTGCTTCTTTGCTGCCATTTGGGGGGGGGGGGCGCCAACAAAATTCTGGAACTCAACGAAGGGGAAGAGCGAGTCTTCTTCAGATCAACCTCTCCTTCACAAACGCTTGTAAAACAGAAGGGATTCGCTTGTTTACAGGCTTCCGCCTGTTTCTTTTACTTGCCGTTTCTCGTTGCCCGGCGGCACTCGAGGCGCCGCGCACATCTGCCGGCCTCCATAGGGACAAACGGGCAATTCCCCCCCCGCATTGATTTCGGGGAGTTCTTCCCGCCGCGTCCCGGACCCTGGCTCCCTCCCTGGGAGTCCTGGGGGCTAATCCTTGCGGATCAGCCGCCCGGTCAGGGTGCCCGGTCGTTTCCTCCCGGACCAGCCGAGAGGAGCATCCGGCATGGCTGAGAAAACGAAAACGAATCTTTCCTTTCAACTTCTCAACAGAGTCCACCCTGACTTTGATAGCCTAGGTAAGCCTGATCTCATCAGATCTCAGAAGCTAAGCAGGGTCAACCTTGGTTAGTAATTGGATGGGAGACCTCCAATGAGGACCAGGGTTACTATGCAGAGGAAGGCAGTTGCAAACCACCTCTGTTAATCTCTTTCCATGAAAACCCTTCCAGGGGTCGCCGTAAGTCAGCTATGACTCAAGGGCACTCTCCACCACCACAAACAGTCTATAGATTCCCAACAGCTAACTCTTTGCTGCTACTGCACACAAATATCCTCCTAAAATTTATCCCTAAACCTTAGATATAAATATTCTTCACTTAGTATGGTGTGTTTTCCCCCGAGGTGCAAAATACTCTTTTTTCCCCACCTGAAGCTGCAGGGTTTCCCCCTGTACACATACAGCATTCTCAGGTGTATAAATCATTGTACTCATTGGCTTAAAAAAGCCGCCCAATGACAAGTATATTCACATTAATGAACTTTTGTTTGCATAGCCGGCTAGTGTCAAGTTAGACAGGTACTTCGATGTAACGTAACAACCTAATCAATTGTTAAAAGGTGCTGCAGATTCTCCAAGAAGGCAAGAACAGCCTGAAACCTACTCATGATACGCTTCTGTCTGGCAAAGAGAGGGGGAGAGAGAGAGCATGCAGAGCATCAATTTATGCATAAAATTGTTCACATTTTCACACATAGCCCCAATTATCTAAAAAAGGTTTAACATTATATTTATATTGATAAGCTGAACAATGTTGAACTGCGACTCGCCAATGATCTCTGTACAATTCGCATCCAAAGAGACCAGAAGGAATAATTGGAATGCTTCCAGTATGTCAAGAAATAGAAGCAGCCTTGGTGAGGAGGGAAGAAGAGAGAGAGAGAGAGAGAGAGAGAGAGAAGGAGATGAAAACGGCAGTACAAGGTCTGGGTTTTGCTGAAATTGCAACATAAATTCCAAATGAAGGATGGCCAGGAATAACTCTACAATTGCAAATTCCTTTCTAAAAACCAGAAGGAATGCAACCAGATTAGAGAAATTGAGCCATCAGAAATGCCTCCAAAGGAAGAAAATGAGAGCCGGTAATGCCTGTTGTTTGAGTAAAGCTACTTGATAGATTAGGATTGCAGTTTGATTGCAGGACTTGCCGAGTTGAGTAATTTGATTTTCTGCTACAAATATCAAGAAATAATTATTTATATAGAGAAAACTCTTACCAGCAAGAATTGTAAATGCAATCACGTGAACACACAAAGCTGCCTTATACTGAATCAGAATATTGGTCCTACACAGTGAGTATTGTCTACTCAGGCTGGCAGCCCCTCTCTGGGGTTTCCGGTGGAGGTCTTTTACCTTTCACACAATCCTCTTTGACTTATCAAATTATCCTTGTGGATAATCAATATTTTCCTAACTGGGCCGATTCCGAACGGCTTACCTGAAGCTGGTACGTTGCGAAACATGCTGGAAAAAACACAGAAGATCGCGTTTTCTTGTGCGAGTTTTGCGTGATATCGCGCAAAACTCACGCAAGAAAATGCCATCTTCCACGTTTTTTCCGGCATGTTTCTCAATGTCCCGGCTTCAGGTAAGCTGTGCAGAATCGGCCCTGGTAGCATCCAAACCCTAAGCCACAGAGGTCCTCAGTGTTTAACAAAATCGACTTAAAAGTCAGAAATGCAAGGCCACCAAAGGAAAGTATAACATTGCAGGCAATCAATAACCAAATATCTCTTCTCACAGCCTTGATTAGATTTTATTTTTATGAATCAGTTTTATTTTCCAAAAAAAAAAAAATCAGCTCTGGATATAAAAAAGAAGGAACTATACCCTGAGGACTGCTTATAAGTTCTCAGAAGACCAAGGTAAAAATCATACACAGCCTTTTAAAAATGTATTACAAAGGAAGATAGATAATAACGCCTCCTATAAATCAATACTATATCTAAAGGCTTTTACAAAGATTGTTCCTTTTCTTACCCACCTCTCTCTCTCATCCTCCTCCCTCCCTCCCTCCCTCCCTCCAAAACTTTAGCACAGACATCCCAGTGTCACAGTCTGGCTCAGGCAACAATGTGTAATAAAGCCATATTTCAATCTTCTTGTTGCCACCACACTGACAAGGAAAAGTGGGAGTGTGTGCATGGACTCATGTTCCTCTTTTCTCTATTGTAATACGAAAAGAAAGAATTAATTTCTGCCACTTTGAAGGAATGCATGGACCATAGCTTCATTCCCTTGTCATACAACTCCACACCTTTGAGGGAGTGTGTGAATGAAACAGCCACATGAATGGTACAAATCATGTGGTACAAATCAATTGATTGCTCTTTGTATGTGGGTTGAGTAATTCTCATGTTAAAATCAACGTATGTGCAGCTGAATGTGTGATACAAACCTCACGTTTATCCAGGTTCATTCATAAAGTGAATGCATTTTGCCTCTTACAAACGAATGTACACACAAACAGGCAAGATATACATCCATTCACTGTAACATGTGAACAGGGCTACCGTCAGTTCCTAAGCAGACTTCAGTGGATTTAGAAAGGTGTAATTCTTTTTAAGATTGGATTGTAAATGTCTTATGATATCCTTTTGTTTTGCCTCCCTCCATATTCCCCGCCCCCCAACATATAGGACATTCATGAAGGCCTTCTCACTTCTTCTTTTTTTGTATTTTTAACATTATTTTATAAAAACATAAAATAGCATTGGACTGTAGAAAGAATATCAAAAGCAGATTGTAGAATATAAAGTAACATTAGACAGTAAACATAATATCAAAACAAAATATGTAACAAAGTATTAAAATCACAACAATATAACAAAAAGTAACACTGAAGAATAAACAGAATATCAAAAACAATATATAGCAGATTGTTAAAACTACATAACATTTCTCCTCTCCATCTTTCACTTATTTAGGTTAAGAAATTAAGTGTATTAAGAAAAAACGTATCTTACAGCCACATAGTCAAAAAAGACTCCATTTTTCAAGATGTATGTCCGTTCACTGTAACACATGAACAGGGCTACCATCTGATCCTAGGTGGACTTCAGTGGATTTAGAAAGGTGTAATTCTGTTTAAGATTGCATTGTAAATGTGCCACAATATCCTTTGTTTCACCTCCCTCCATATTTTCCCTCCCTCCCAAACATCTAAGATGAACATTCATGAAGGCTTTTTCACTTCCTGGTAATTATTTAGTGCTAATAAGGTCATTACCCTATTCTGAGTTTCAGATCTTTCTTAATTTATTAGTACAGGTCCCAGAGACCTCAATTTTAGATCCCTGCACAGCCACAGTGTTCTCTGGATGGCTTTGCGAAGCTCTCGAATTGTCCTCCTCATTGGGTTGTGTGCTCTCTGCACAACTTGGAAGAGAAGGGGGTACACAAATTATGTCAGGGATTGTGAAGGAAGCTTGCGGTCTCACTGTGGGCTGTGTTGCTTCTGAGAGCTCGGCTGGGGTTGAGGAAAGGATAGCTACAGAAGAGGAGAAGCCAACCAAGAGACCCTCTTCTGTGGGAAGACGTGTGGTTGGCGACATTTCCAACCAGCAACAGCAGGAGCACACTTTCCTGCCCTCCCTCCCTTGAGTTCCAAGGCAGCTGGGGTGGCCAGTCTCAACTAGAGATGGGCACAAACTGAAATACGAACCAAAATTAACCAGGCTAGTTCGTGGTTCACGAACCGTGGTTCATCAGATCCCATTTCTGATGAACCGCCACGAACTTTAGGCTGATTTGTTTGGTTTGTTTTTTAGTTCATGACTGCAGACAGCCTAGTGCCAATCAATCAGTTTCTTAGACAACAGGGGATGGACTTCCTGCAGACCTTCTGCTGACCCGGAAGTGACTTTCTTCTGGCCCAGAAGTGACCTTCTGCTGACCTGGAAGTGATGATTTTCTGACCCGGATGTGACGCTTTCACGAACTGGTCCGTGAACCAGGGGCAGGTTCATGAAAGTTCATGGTTCATGGTTTGTGAAATTTGACAAACCACGAACTACATGGTTTAGTTTTTTTCCGGTTCATGCCCATTCTCTAGTCTCAACTTTAGGTGGTTTGGCAGTTTTGAGGCATTGGGCCAGATCAAAGAGGTCAGCAGTGCACAATGGGTGGCTCACCCTTGTGGTCTAAGGACTGGCACGGGCCGTCCAGCCGCTGTGGGTGCCAGAACATAATTTGCCATCATGCAGTGGCCAGCAGGCATGCTGGGGAACAATGCATCAAATAGCGAAGGGCTTTTCGATGCAGGGAATCCGCTGCCCTATGCCCTGCCAATGCTCCAATAAATCAATAAAGTTGTGGCCATTTCAACCAAACGAGATGTGTCTGTGTATCATTCAATGGGGCCCCAGCTAACACATAGCCCATAGGATGCAACTGGGATCTTTCACGTGCAAGATGTGTTCTATGTGGCATATAGATGTGGCCAAGTGTTTGCAGTAGGTTGGACCAAGAACATTATTAGCAACAGCACTCAAACATATGCCCCCATTCCCAGAATAAGGATTTCCAATAGTTTATTGTGGAGCCATAGTTTTCTGAAGCCCAGAGTTTTCTGAATAATGAAAAGTTCTCACCCCCCCCCTCCATTCTCATAATAGCTTTCAAACTCCGGACATATGGGTTTCCACAAAAAATCTTTTGAATTGGTATAAAGCATCCCTTGTTGCCGAAGAAAAGCAAGAACTGAATCTTTTGGAAGGAGATCACGGATGTCATGTCAGGTGGAAAGTGAAAAATAAAGAGCTAAGAACTTTGTGATGTGAAAGAAATGTGTCTTATCTGCTTCTTATTACTAAAGAAACCTATTGTAAGTAACGAAAGCTCTTTGGAATGAGATCCCGATTGCTGTAAAAAACTGAATTTTGCTTCATAGAAACGAATAATATCTATGTACAGAATCTGTTTGAACTAATATGGAAAACATACATTTCCTCCCACCTGCATTTTAAAATGGCACATTCCTCAAAGAGCTTTTCCAAAACATGAGATCATAGAATCATAGAATCATAGAGTTGGAAAGGGTCTTACAGATCATCTAGTCCAACCTCATGCCCAATGTAGGAACAGCGTAAAGCATCTTCGACAGGTATTCATCCAGTCGCTCCTTAAAGACTGCCAATGCGGGGGAATCCACCACATCCCTAGGCAGCCAATTCTATTGCACTACTCTGCATTTCAATTGCACTTGTCTGGAATGGTGCGATCCAGTCAAACCTTTTACCAGGCAAAAGGACAGGGGGAACGGTCCCAAACTCCAAGGCAAAAGGCACACTAAGGACACGCCAAAAGACCGCTGCTGCAATCCAAAGCTTTATTCACAAGTGCCGAGGGTCAAATCAAAAGGACAGGGGAGCGCCCACACTCTCCGGCTGCTCCCAGCGGGAGATTGGCAATGGGTTTGCCTGGCTAAATTGTCCCATTTCGCAAGGCTCACAGCTTCATCAAAAGCCACAAATAAATTCTTAGTGTAAAGCGTATTTCTTTTACTGAAAAAGAAAAATAACCTGCTAGACAAGAATCAAATTTCTTCTTAGTTTTAGTTGAACAGAATTTCCTCTCTTGTCACCTTTTACCAGAACAGAACGAGGACGCCAGAGGCCATTATTTTCTCAGTGCCAATTCAAACTTACAAATGATCGAACATCAGCATGGCACAAGCAGGATAAAAACATTGAACGAGTTACATATTTCAACCATGTCCTAAATTTAAAATATACTTAATAATCCATCTTAAAAGCATAATTATACCATCCTAAAAGCATAATTAATGAATCGACAATATATACTTTTAGAATATTGCCAAACAATCAGCAAAATTGTATCTTACTAAAATTTACATAATATAAATTGCATTAGAATTCAAGTTATGTTATTGTATTAGGTAACTTGAATTCTATGTGAAGCCTGTGATCCTCAACTGACAACAGAAAATAGTATAGTCTATGAAAAGTTTTACCCAACCGAATGATGCCCCACTTCTAGTCTGAAAGAGTACAGTCCAGGAAAAACTTGACCAAATTGGTTTGGCTAATTGTATAAACTGGCTTTTGTTATCTCTTTTGCAAAATATTTACTAAAGAATGGGATACTTTGTACAAAAAATGATCCATTGTTAAAGCAGAGAAACTCCATGCTATAATTTTTAACCTTTTATCTAATAATTCATACAAGAAACACATCATTGGTTTGACATTAATTTATATAATAGGGACAGAAAGAGAGGGTGCCGTCTACGCTTAATTAACTGGCAGCACTAGGCGGAATCAAAAGAGTAGAATGCTACAGAAATAACGTCTGCTTATATACCTTCCATCTTGCATTATTGAAAACACAAGAAGTCATTATGTGAAATAATAAGCACTCAAATAAAGTCAGCAACTAACAAATGCATTCTCCGAACTTTCATAAAGTTTGTAAATACCGTATTGTATGGAAATTCTAACGCACATTAGCTCTCATGAACACCATAAAATATTTTATTATAAAAAAGTAGATAAGATACTTATCTTTTAAATTGGTGTTTAATATTTTATTAGCGCCAGGCACATAATTCTCATCAAATGGTAGGAAATTCTTTTCTCTTTTTTTTTGTATGGGTATAAATGTCTAGAGTTTAATATTTCAAAGATAAGTACCTATTTCTGCATCTATCACGCAGTGGCTTAATGGAATTTATTTTTTCTTAAATATTTATATCGTATTTGTGTTTTCTCATCAAATGTTTGGAGAACCATTGAGGTAGAACATACAAGGGAAGGACACCATTATGATCAACTTTTCTGAATTGTCATTAGTTTAAAAGAACCTAGCTGTTTGATAATATAATGGAACCGTAGGAATCTGGCTCTCAAAAATCTTTAACAGAAGAAGCTTGCAGACCCATGCTCTGTTTCGTTTACTCCTCTGTGTTGCCAATGTACATTTGCACATTCCTAATGTAACCTCCACGAGCTAATTTGGTTTCGCCCAGTAGGGCGGAGTTAGTATCTGGATCCAGGCAGCTGAGGAAGAGGCTGGGTGCTGTGAGATTGATAATACTTTACATGCTCTTATCACATTGAATAAGGTAATCAGAAACATGTTATATGTGAACAATAGTAATGAAAAGTGGTGTGTGTGTGTTATAAATAGTTGACATTATTATTAGACTTAAATTATTTTTTCCGGGCTGTCATTCCCCAAGAAGAGGACAGAAGCCTGGGTTCCAGTTGCTACAAATTGGAAGGATTGTGGCAAAAGACTCTATTTGCCCCCTTGGTTGGAATGAAGAGGCAGACACAAGAATTGGGAACTAAAGGGCCGCTTTATTAAAATAACAACAACATATCATCAAACATGGCAAGGACCTAAACTAGAGGTACAAGTCAGGCCCTGGAGTCAGTCCCAGTCCTCTGCCCTGACCTGTCTGGGCGAGTCACTCACTGTCACGGGTGTGAGCCATCCATTGTATGGCTGGGACCTGGCCTGGCCAGGCTAAGTGGTTCACCCCTTTAAAGCTCTCCCACCTGGCCATAAAGCTATGAGGGAAAACTGGCTTGTCCAGGGGTTCCCACCAGGGCATCTGTCTTCAGGAGCAGCCAGCCGCTCCTGACAGACCCCAATTCCCCACCCATGGGGATATGCCAAAGGTGCTCACTAACCCTTGGGTACTCATTTCCCCCTAACTTCAAACCAGCCCTGAAGGGAAGTCAACCCGCCAAGCCAATAACCTCCCCAGTCTGACAGGGTAAGGTAGACAAAAAACTCCCCTCCCTGCATGCTGATTATGGGAGAGGAGAAAAAATTCCTACCTGGCCCCGATAACTGCAACTGGCTAAACCTGCACTGAAATAGGGTGAGGTGGGTGGGCCAAGCACAAGGAGGGGCAGAGCAGCCTTATGAGGCCTCGACTCCACCCCTGGCACCTACCCAGATGCCCAGGAAAGTGTGGTGTGCCTCCCTCACTCCCTCCATCTGAGGGGGCAAATAACAGCTGCTGCCACCAGCCAGGAGTGCAAAATACTTGATGGGATCAAACAAGTTGGACTTGTTTACCTTAAGTGGTTTTCAAAGACATTGTTGGCTGAAAGTTCTGCGTGGTTGCACTTATGCGTTTGTTTAAAGAAAAGAAAAAAATAGTTGTACTAATTGTTAAAAGGTTTGAATTTTTTTCCCTAAACTTACATTTGTGTGAAGTTTGCTTCCTAAGCCCCATAGAACACATACAAAAGAGGTCATACAAACACACTGCAAATGAAACACTTTAATCTTAATGTGATCTTTCCTCTAGGATTGCACCAAGGATCTTTTCGTGTGGTGTTATATTGATGCATACATGCACTCCTACATATTGGTGCCTATCAGGCGATCAATCAGACCATCACATAAAAAAGTATCTCAGTGTAATCATAAGGTAATCACCTTAAGTTTGCTTTGCAGCAGAATTTTTTAATGTGCAAGGGCATATCAGCGATGCACAGGAACGAAAAGACATATGTGTAATGGCAAAATGAAAACTGTGGCAAAGTGATCTGTACAAAATTTGGGAAAAATGGAATCATTGGTGCATCCTGGGGAGGGGGCAATTCTTATCCAGAAAGAATTTGGAAGTATCCCTGGTAGACATGGGCACGAACAGGAAAAAAAAAACCCGAACACCCTGTTTGTCATTCAGTGCCATCCACGAACAACTAACATGGATGAACATGAACTGTTCCTGGACATGTTCGTCATTCATTGTTCATGGGGGCCAGAACCACCCCCACCCCAAACCCCCCACTTAGCCCCCCTCTCCTCAAACCCACTTACCTGGCCCTTTAAAGATCCCTTTGAACTATCAGCTGGCAGGCGGCAGGGGGGAATCCTGCCACGTGCAAGGAGCAGGGCCCTTTAAACATCCCACAAACTGACCTTCCCAATGTCCAATACCCACCAAATTTGCAGGGGACATAGTCCTCACTGTCCTCTGAAGATCCTCCCCCCCCCCCAAGTTTCAGAGAGATTGCTCTCCAGGAAAGGCATGATCCACGGGTCTCCCCATTGGCTGTCATTTTCTCTTCACAGTGGCAAAAATGGGACTCTCTGCTGGACGTACTTTGAAGGGTTAAAGCCAGAAGGAGTTCAGACAGAGTTCAGTCCCTCCCTCCCTCCGGTTGCCAATGGGATTGATTGCAGTAGGCACCAGAATGTCTGGCTTGTCGGAGGAACAAGGCTTTTAATGACCACCTGTTTGTTTAGGATGGGGTCTTGCGAACAGCTTGCTCGCGAACAGCAGATTGGGTTGTTGGTGGGTTTTTTCTGTTCGTAATGCTGTTCGTGCCCATGTCTAATCCCTAGCCACAATATATGGTCTGTGTTGGTTGGACTGCTCAAGTGGGTTGTGTATTTATTTGGACATGCTTATAACACACTGTTTATTACTTAAAATGTACCGCTCTAATCCTTTTGAAAAGGACTAGCATTTCATAGGAAGCATAATGGACAACATGCCCCAAAGATAAGATCATGTTGTTTAGGGGTGAACTTAGAGGAAATTTCTCATGGATTTTCATCTCCTTAACTTATCTGAACACAATGACGTATTGACTTCCTTTTTCTGCAAAATAAACAATGGCATTTAGAATGTCAATTTCCTTTTGCACAGAAGAAGAAACCTTTGTGGGATAGGGGGGAAAAAATTCTGGGTGACTCCAAAATGCACCAAGTGAACAAATGAAATTGAGACCAGTTCCTACTATTTCCAGAATAATCCACCGGCAGCATCTTCCAGCGCGTGCAATACTGCAAACGGTTTCATCAGTTCTGAGAAATGCTTTCTGATCCATGCTGATACAATTACCTAGCCTTTATTGGCAATTTAGGCCTCTTTTAGGGGCATTTTAGAGCAAATGATGTTTTCTTGATATTTTAAAAAAGCAGCAGTATTTGCTGTACCTTTGGGATAAGGTGGAAATGGAGTTAGAGGCTCATTAAATATCTGATTGGTACAATGTGGGTTTTTTCTTCCATGAGAACTAAGCAACCAAAAAGGAAGCACTTACTAAGAGGGTTTGTTCCCTCTTGCAGTCACACTGTGTGTGTGTGTTTCTGTAAAATACGAACTGCCACTTGCTAAAGCATAGGCCTGCTTATTTGCTTTTGTGTCCCAAATTGTCCCTGCAAAGCTTTACAGAAGAGGACATGATTACATAATGCTCTCATCTGAATTTCTTCCCAAATTATTTGGTTTCATCTGAGATGGAAACAATCCATTAAGAAATGGGATTTCTTCCTTGGTTTGTTTTCTATTTCTGAATGCTGTACAGATACAATTTCCAATTCCCTCCGTTCATATTAATCTTTTCTCCCCCCATTTGCATTACCAGCAGGTATGTATGCACTGATAAAGCACTGATAGATAGATAGATAGATAGATAGATAGATAGATAGATAGATAGATAGATAGATAGATAGATAGATAGATAGATAGATAGATAGATAGATAGATAGATACATACATACATACATACATACATACATACATACATACATACATACATACATACATACATACATACATACATACATACATACATACATACATACATAAAAAGCCATCCTGGGCTGATTCTGCACACGTTGGATAATGCACTTTCAATGCACTTTATCAATCGCTTGAGGTGGATTTTTTGTTCCGCACATGAAAAAAATCCATTCCAAATGATCTATAAAGAGGATTGGAAGTGCATTATCCAACGTGTGCAGAATCAGCCCTGGTGTGGATTTTGCATGTATTTCTATCAAGGTTCCCCCCCCCCCCGGACCATGGTGTTTTACCACACATCAGAAACCAACACACACAAAAATTCTTGATGTAGCCATACATATGCTAACATCAAGATTGCTTTATTGCAGTGTTTTATCAAAGCATATGTGCATCTTAGTAACACAGTAGTGGAGGAAAATCTAAATTCATTGAAGGCATGTGATCAATTGTACATGATATAATTCCAAAAATAATTATAATCATATTCTACACATGCATGGGAATTGTTATTAATTTGGGAGGGTAGTCTCCAAAATTAGTCTCCCCCATCTAAGATTGTTCAGCAAGCCTGGGTCTTCCATCAGCTTTGCCAAATATAATATGGTAAGTCATAGTTTAGCCCCTTTGTGCTATTAGATATAGAGAGACCCATTAAACACCCATGTTGTTTGGTTAGTGGTTGCATCATGTATTTCACATTAATGAAGGAAAGTTTGCTGAAGAGCACGAGATAAACATTAAATGATTTCTTTGCATGCATCCACACAGCAGATGGTTTTGGATGCCTGGCCTGTGGAGCACTGACTGAATAAATGATTCTTCTTATTTAATATTTTAAGCCAGGAAAAAAAAAATTCAATTTGTCAAGTATCCGGGCATTAGGAACAGGACAAGCTTTTATATTGAGCTGGGAAATTATTAAAGTCAGTGCCACAGTTAATGAAAACATGTCATCAAATGGCATTGTTGTGTATTTTCAGATAAGTGAAGGAAGGAGTATTTTTGATGAATAATTCTGAACCACTTCTGAGAGATCACTCAGACTGTGCCATGCAGGTGTAGGAGGCACCGATTAGAGAGTGGCTTTCCATCAAGGCTGCTTTTCCTATGGAGAGCCAAGATGTCAGAGAGAAGGGTCAGCCAGAGGTTTTCTCTCCAATGCATGAGCTAGTGTGGTGTAGTGGTTAGAGTATTGGGCCGTTTCCACACGGCTCCCAGCTGCTCATAACAACCCGGAAGATCGTGCAAAAAACGCAGAAGATTGCATTTTCTTGCATGATATCATGTGATGTCGTGCAAATCTAGCACGAGAAAACGCAATCTTCCACGTTTTTGGCACGATCTTCCTGGTTGTTACGAGCAGCGGGGAGCCATGTGGAAACGACCTTGATCTGGGATCTGGAAGATGCAGGTTCAAATCTGCACTCTGCCATCAAAACTCACTAGGTGATCTTGGGCCATTCACACTCTCTCAGCCTACCTCACAGGGTAGTTGTGAGGACAAAATGGAAGCGAGGAAAATGATATAAACCATGTTGGGTCCTCGTTGGGGAGAAAAAGTGGGGTATAAATAAATAAATATGTTAACTGGCCCTTAATGAAGGAATGGTGATTTCTCAGCAGTGTGCTCTCCTAAGTGAGGTAATACAATCTCTATAAGAGGACTATACCAGCAGATTTTAAGATGGCTGCCATGTTTGTCTGTTTGTCTGTAGAAAAGAGCAAGAGACCAGTAGCACTTATAAGACTAACAAAATTTGTGGTAGGTTAGGACAGGGTATGATCTTTTGTGAGTCACAGCTCTAGAAGTGAAGAATCAGAGAAGTTAGCCGTGTTAGTCTGTAGTAGCAAAATCAAAAAGAGTCCAGTAGCACCTTTAAGACTAACCAATTTTATTGTAGCATAAGCTTTCGAGAACCACAGTTCTCTTCATCAGATGCATGGAGGGCAGAAAGAAACTGGTCAAATATAGAGGAGGGGAGGGGAGGGGAGGGGAGGGGAGGAGGAGAGGAGGGATGTAAACAACTCCTTTGATATGGAGATGCAGACAGCTCCTTTTGGTGTGGGGATCAGTTTGCTTGTGTAAAGGTTCAAAGGAGTTTGCCGTGTTAGTCTGTAGTAGCAAAATCAAAAAGAGTCCAGCAGCACCACCAAGACCATACAGTTCCACTGCAGCACAAGCCTTCGATAACCACAGCCCTCCCCGCCAGATGCATCTGACAAAGAGAACTGTGTTCCTCGAAAACCCACGTCAGGTGCCACTGGACTCTCCCTGACCCCGCCTATGTAAATGAAATCAGTTACCTGTGATAATGAGATAACCATTCATAGTCCCTATTCAGTCCCAGCTTGACAGAGTCAAATTTACATATGAATTCCAATTCAGCAGCTTCCCATTGGATTTTGTTTTTGAAAGGTTTCTACTGAACTACAGCAACCTTTAAGTCTTTGATGGAATGTCATGGTAGATCGAAGTGTTCTCCCACTGGTTTCTGGACATTGCCATTTCTAATGTCAGATTTGTGTCCATTTATTCTTTTGCGTAGAGGTTGGCTGCTTTGTTCAATGTACAGAGCAGAAGGACATTGTTGGCACATGAGGGCATATATCAGATTGGAGGATGAGCAGCTGTAAGAGCCAGAGACAGTGTAGTTGATGCCATTGGGTCCTGTAATTGTATTCCCTGGGTAGATATAGGGGCAGAGCTGGCATCTGGGTCTGTTGCAGGGCCTGGTACCTGTGCTGGTAACTCTGCTAGCTGATTCATGATTGTAAGTGAGAAGTTGTTTAAGGTTGGGGGGCTGTCTGTAGGCAAGGAAAGGTCTTCCACCCAGGGCTTCTGAGAGAGAGGTATCATTTTCCAGGATGGGTTGTAGCTCACTGATGATACGTTGGATGGGTTTGAGCTGGGAGCTATAGGTGAGCTGACTCACGAAAGCTCATATCCTACCTCACCACAAATTTTGTTAGTCTTATAGATGCCAACAGCCAAGGACCGCAGTCCTAGGAGACCTGTCAAATACAAGTTAACTATAATACAATTTTGTTTTAATAATTTTTTTAACTTATAAAGTACAAGGTGCAAAGTGAAATTAACATCTATTAACAATCCAATAGGTATACATTCATACCGTTAGTACCCCAAAACACATGTTTTTCAATCAACTACCAATGCATGGAATGAAATGATTTTGATTGGAGACGGTCTCTGGATGTGGCTTGTGAAGAAGCAGTGCGAAACAGGATGTTTTAGTTGCTAGCACACCCGTTGCCAACTCCCCTGTTCTGTTGCTCCCCGTCGGATGCAGCTTTTTTCCCCGTTGACGGTCTTCTGCCTACAAAAAGGAATAAAGAAAGAGATTAATAGAAAAGAAAAAGACCTTTTGGGGGGTACGAACTGTGATTTGGACGCATTGGTTGATTGAAAAAATTATTAAAACAAAATTGTATTATAGTTAACTTGTATTTGTTTCCTGTTAGGGACCTCCCCTGTTTGTGGTTTGTAGTCTTATAGGTACTACTGGACTCTTGATCTTTTCTAGAGCACATTTTAAGTTCCCCAGTGAAGCAGGCAGGGCTTTTTTTCTGGGAAAAGAGGTGGTGGAACTCAGTGGGTTGCCCTCAGAGAAAATAGTCACATGGCTGGTGGCCCCGCCCCCTGATCTCCAGACAGAAGGGAGTTTAGATTGCCCTACGCGCCGCTGAGCGGCACGGAGGGCAATCTAAACTCCCCTCTGGCTGGAGATCAGGGGGCGGGGCCACTGGCCATGTGACCATTGTCAAGAGGTTCCGGAACTCCATTCCCCTGCGTTCCCCCTGAAAAAAAGCCCTGGAAGCAGGTCTCCTATTTTCCCTAAAAGATATGGCTTGGACTATCCTTGAATTTGGTACACACAATTCCCCTGAAAACGGAGATTGGATTATATTCCTTAGGAGTCAATGGCATGCTGAATGTGTCTTAAAGGACACTTCCATAGCACGCTCACATTTGACAATCTTGGTTGTCAAGGAGCTGCTCTGTGCTTGGGAGTTTTAGTATTCAGTTGTTGAGTCAGTTGTCACCGTCTTGAATTTTGTGGCATGGTGGCCTGAGTAAATAAGTAAGTAACATTCTGGAGAAGTGTAATAGCCCAAGAGCATACTATTGTGATAAATAAAAGCTGCTAATTTAAAACTCTTTTAGCCAGAAGTGTGATATGTCTCGAGATAACTATTGTGGTAAATAAAATCTGTTAATTTAAATCTTATAATAAGAGAATGCTTCCCGCTGTTCGTGACTGACACAAAACGTAGCATTAAAATCTAATCATTTTTTGGCTGAGAGCGTAATTTGGCTGCAAGTTGTATAGATCCCCTTAACTTTTCCATAATACAGGGCTAAGGAATCCATGCTTTCAGATGGAAAAGACCCTCACACAGGAGCTCCCCCTTCTCCTAGAGCTGACCTATTCCATTTGTATGAAGTTTTTTTTGTAAAATGATTTGCCTGAAGTTTCAGTGTAGGAAATAGTCTTTCCATCTGGTTCTCCTGTTACAGCTCACATTACCTTCTGTAGTTCTCATTTCACACCACATATTGGCAGATTTGGACCTAGGTTCCCCACAGCCAAAAGACAGCATTGCTTCTCCTCCTCCTCCTTTTTCTTGGCCTTCAGGGTAGACCCCAATAATAAAGCCAGCAGGAAAGCAAACGACAACCCAAGATATAATTAGGGATAAATTCAATTTGCAGCTTCAGCAATAAAGTCCAGTTTTGACTGAGGTGGTAAATCAAACTGTACCACATCCATTTAAAGCAGAGTGGCAGCAGCCCAAGATGTCTGCTGCCACTGCTCCAAGAAGAGATGGGAGAAAACTTTTTTTAAAGGAGCCAGTTTGGTGTAGTGGTTAAGAGTGGCAGGACTCTAATCTGAAGAGCCAGGTTCCTCACTCCTCCGCTTGAAGCCAGCTGGATGACCTTCGGTCAGTCACAGCTTCTTGGAGCTCTCTCGGCCCCACCCACTCACAGGATGATTGTCGTGAGGATAATAATAACACACTTCATAAACTGCTCTGAGTGGATGTTAAATTGTCAGTCAATCAAACAAGACCTTTAATGGCACAAAAACATAAAAAATAGGCTAGTACAAACTGCAGAATTGTTACAATAAGAAGATATAAACTGGTGCAGATAAAATTTAAATATAGCATCAGATCATTACTGAGTCTTGTCATGAAGAGCAGTATATAAATCAAATGTTATTATTATGATGTTAGCACTATTGGTGCTGCAGTGTCAGGGCCAAGCTACACATGATGAATGACACTTGAACGGCAAGTGTATTTCTCCCTGTTCTCTTGCCCTCCACTCAATCCACTTGCCAGGCAAGTGTCTTTCGTCATGTGTAGCTTGGCCCTCAATCCACTTGCCGTTCAAGTGTTATTCGTCACTTGTAGCTTGGCCCTCAGTCCCAGGGAAAACCCATAAGTGACATTGCATAGCTTTAGGAGTTGCTGAAAACACTTATGGTTGTCCCCACAGAGTTTTTGACGATTCCTTGAGATATGCAATGTCATTTCTGAATTTTTCAGGAAGTGATGTCATGGCATAGATGATCATGTCCCTCCATATTTCCTGCCACCAAAGCTCTTGCATTGCCAGGAACGGTTTGGCAACCCTAGTTTACGATTGGGGGCAAACATAGCCTACCTTCCTCCCTGGGAAGCTTTTTTTCTATTTTCAAGTGCAGTGTGACATCATAGGAGTCCCTACCAGCATTCTAAACTGGTGCAGCCCAGACACAAACACAAAGAGAGAGAGAGATTCTTATTAATTTGGCTCATTTTGATTCCTGCGAATGGGCATTGGACTTGAAAGAACATTGGGAAGTTTTTCCTTAAAAGTTTGGGATTGTACTCCTGCCTTTGGAATGTGACACCCTCTGCCTAGTGGGAAGGGCTCACAAGCTATGCCCTTCTAATTATAGCCATTAACGTGGAGGTAATGTGAGTGAGTGAGTGAGTGAGTGAGTGAGTGAGTGAGTGAGTGAGTGAGTGAGTGAGTGAGTGAGTGAGTGAGTGAGTGAGTGAGTGAGTGAGTGAGAGCGAGGGAGGGAGGGAGGGAGGGAGGGAGGGAGGGAAAGAAATAATAATAATATAATAAGAACATTCGATTTATATACCACCCTTCAGGACAACTTAACACCCACTCAGAGTGGTTTACAAAGTATGTTATTATTACCCTCATGGCAATCACCCTCTGAGGTGAGTGGGGCTGAGAGAGCTCTGAGAGAGCTGTGACTGACCCAAGGTTACCCAGCTGACTTCAAGCAGACGAGTGGGGAATCAAACCCGGTTCTCCAGATTAGAGTCCCGCGCTCCTAACCACTACACCAAAGGGAGGGAGGGAGGGAGGGAGGGAGGGAGGGAGGAAGGAAGGAAGGAAGGAAGATGCAAGAGTTGCTCCTACCCCACTTTTCATAGTAAGGCAAGTGGGGACAGGAAGAACTGTAGGGCACCAGGACATCCATTCCCTTCGGCCACTCAATAAGTCAGCAAAGAGAAAAATTGGGAGCATAGGCACCCCCCCCACACACACACACATCATAGCATCACTTCTGGTGCAAAACAGTAGTGATGCCAATGTGTTGGGGTGATGCTCTAGCAGTGTCCTGAAACTCACTGATATTGCAGTACCAGGAACACAAGAACTTGTAAGTCCTCACCCATGAGAAAGATTTCCTGCCAGTTATCAGCTTCAGGCTGGCAACTCTAGAGGAGGCAAGGGAGGGCACTGGAGTGGTAGTGGGCACATCCTCCTCCTTTGCCAAATTATGAAGAGATTTCCATTTATATGCATGCAAAATAATCAGCAGCCCCAATTAACCACACATGAAATACCACACTTCTCCTCCTCCTCCTCTGCCTTCTTCACTGTACCCTCATCCTCCTCTCTCCCCTATGTACTGTGAGACAGCTGAGGGGAGTGAAACAGCCCACACTCTACTTTCTTTCCAGCCCTGTTCTGACCTCTCGTGTCCTCATTCATTCCCCTCTCCCTTTTCAAAATTCCCTCACCTCTTTTTTCCCAAGGGGTAGAATCACTTCTCTTTTTTCCTTCCCGCCAAAATAAACTTCCTTTTAAGTTACCGCCGCATTAGCTGCCATAACCAGACAGACGTGGCTGAAAATGTGAGACACACAATACACTATTAACGGTTGAGTTGTATGTCACTTGGTCCCTAAAGGGCTTGACTTTTAACATTTGCAGACAAAACACAGGTTACAAAGATGCCATTAGTTTCCACTGTGTTTGACCAAAACAAAGCCCCACAGCATAGCTGCAGGACTGCTGAACACACAAGGAAAGGGAGAAATATGTTTAAAATATAATGGGCTAAAAAAAATAAGATGTGGGACTATATGGTTTAATATATAAGAAAAAGGACTTTGGGTAGAGATTCAGTTTCATTAAGATAGTTTTCAGAAGCTATTCTGTGAGGACAATAATGTCTTTTCCCCCCCTTCTCGCCAAAATGATTTCTTTTAAAAAGTTTATGGCATGTGCAGTGCACTCCTTAAGTATTTGTTTTGTTAATTTCTGAAAACAAAATCGGGTTTGCAGTAAATATAAAACATGGGACGGCTACATTAGTCAAGCAGCAGGGAAGCAATTTCATAACAGTTATGGTGCTAAAAAAGCTCCATTTGCAAAAGAATTCCCAGAAAAATTCATCTAAACTGCTATTTGCTCGATTATAAAACTCTTCTAAAAATCCAATACGGGAAGGAAGTGGGAGAATTTCTAATATCTACAGCTACCCCTAGATAATTAAACCAAACATATGGGATGTAAAGGTATTGAATGACAATGGAATCAGGTTATAGAGTCTTTCTTCCACAGTTAGTTAATTTCTAGGGGATTGTATAAAAGCGGCAATGCCCACAGTATTGCGAATTTCAGTCTATAGGCATCATGCATAACAGGAAGGCAACAATACTCAGTAGCTAGACACAGATCAGAGCGAGTACTGAGAGTTTTTTTTTTTAAAAAAAATCCAAATTAATACCAATGGCATTTTTGTCAAAGCAGCAGGAAGCAAAATGTTGACAATTGCAAACATTATTGGGAATAATTTCTACCACTGGAAGACTTCAACAATTGTGGGTTGTGATATCTTTTCTGAATCCAAGTCCCCATTCACTCACATGAATCATCTTTCCCATTCACACATGCCACTCATACGCCTCATTTACTCACACACATCTACGCTCCAATCACATACATATAGACCACTCATAAATCCCCTTTGTCATGCCATTAATACTATCCATTCAAAGCCCCCCACATTTGCACAAGACCATTTGCAAGCATACCATCAACACACTGCAAACGCCATTTAAGCATTTTTCCACCCTAACATAATGCCTGTGCACTGTTGAATTCTGTGTCACTCTTTCTGTGCCTAAACCAGAATGAGTCATTTGGTGGCCAACACCCATTGAACAACCACCACTATAAATCTTTTAGATGTTACATCCACACACACCAGTAGATGGGCAACCATGCATAACACAAGTGCACACCACCTGCAATGTTCTAGATATATGCAGTTCTCATGTTGTCCGAAGAGGGGAACGTGCGCATCATGCATGCATGGACACTTCAGTGCATGCTAACTGGAACCTTGGGAACGAGGCATTTTTGGCCGGTGGCAACTGTCAGACTATGGCATTCCAGACCTGGTAGTCTGTCTCACTCCCTTCTGCAAGAAGACAAGGTCTTTTGATTTCAAAAGGTTTATTGTGAAAGACAGCATTCAAGCCCAGATGTACATATGCCAGGATTAGAGGTCCTGGCTGAGCAAAGCGTTGTTAGGAATGAATCATAGAATGAAAGTTGTTACATCTCACACTCCCTGAGCCCAGCCTCCCCCCCTCAGTTCACACAGCAAAACTTCTCAGAGCTGGCCAAGGTCGAGATGACAGATAAGACAGTATCTTTCCCATGGAATCGGCTCCGTGCAGATGGTGGGGCCTAGAGGGAAAGAAGACTAAACACTACATAGTTAAACATGGCGTTACTCAGGTTAAACAGACTCTGACAGCCACAGCCACTTCGGCCAGGGGCCATGATTTGCCTCCTTGAAGGAAGGAGAGGCAATGGCACTTTCTTGGCCATTCAGGAACGGTGGAGGGGTAGAGCCAGCTGCCTTAAAATGCAGCTCTGCCCCTTAGAGTCGCAGCGCACCTTGTGCTCAGCCCTCCCACCTCACCCTATTTCAGTGCATGTTTAGCCAGTCACTGTTTATCGGGGCCAGGTAGGGATTTTTTTCTCCTTCCCCACAATTGGCATTTGGGTGAGGAGTTTTTTTGCCTACCTTGCACTGTCAACAGAGGGAGGTAATTGGCTATGGTGGGTCAAATCTATTCTCCCTTGGCAGGTTAGAAGTTGGGAGAAATGAGCAGGCCAGAGAGCACCCTTGGCATATCCCCATGGGTGGGGAATTTGGGATCTGTCAAAGACAGCTGGCTGCTTCACGGCACAGTTGCGAGGACAGATGCCCTGGTAAGGAACCCCTGGACAAGCCAGTCCTCTCCCAGCTTTACTGCCAGGTGAGGAGCTTTAAGAGGGGGACCACCTTGCCTTGCCAGACTGGGGCGCAGCCATACGATGGATGGCTTGCACCCAGGGCAGTGGGTGGCTTTCCCAGACAGGTCAATGTGGAGATCCAGGAACGACCCCAGGGCCTGACCTGTATCGCTAGTTATGCCCTTGCCATGTTGACAGATATATTGTAATTTTAATAAAGTGGCCCTTTAGTTCCCAACTCTTGTGTCTGCCTCTTTATTCCAATTGGGATACCAGAGCTGCATATGCTCACAAAATACAAATATTACCACATCAGGAAGATCTCCAAGGAGTTATTGGACTGTTGGTACACATGGATATAACATCTGAAATGGGCTTTTGTATTTACTGTAAATTGGTAGTGGAGAGTGCTGTTGAGTCATAGCTCACTTATGGTGACCCAGTGGAGTTTTCAAGGCAAGAGACTAACAGAGGTGGTTTGCCACTGCCTGCCTCTGCAACCCTGGTCTTTGTTGGAGGTCTCCCATCCAACTATTAACCAAGGTTGACCCTGCTTAGCTTCCAAGCTCTGATGGGATCAGGCTTACTTGGGTGATCCAGGTCAGGGCTATTGTAAATTAGACATATGCGTATGCCACATGTAAAATGTATGTCCTCTCTGTAAAGAGACACTTTATACCCCTTTCCCTGGGCCTTTCAGAAAGTTAAGCTTTGTTGTTCGGGGAAGAACTAGAACTTGCAGGGTAGACGGGACCTCTCTTTATGAGTGTGTGTGCACACACGCACGTGCACCGGAATGTTTTGTAAGCATCCCGTTGAGCACCACAAATCTGTCAAGTATTTTTTGATGACTGAACAAGGGATACCTGCAAGAATGTGAGCAGGTGACATCAAACATGTGCATGTTTTCCTGTCACTAGTGTGAACCAGCTTTAAATGTGCAATCCTAAGAAGAGTTACTCCAGTCTAAACTCTTTGACTTCAATGGTCTTAGACTGGAGTCATTCTTCTTAGGATTACACTATAAGAGTCCCTCTGAATGTGCATAAAACTGTCAATGCATTACAAATTCTATAGGTTATTTCCAGCAACGTATATTGTTACATATTATTGTTATATATTGCTATACAGCTACAGATTTTTTTTTCTACTTTGGACTGCAAGCTTCTCAGGATGCGATTGCTCTTAAATTTGCAGATACATATTGAATTGGAATGCACTGTGATCAGTAAACAAATAAATGAATAAATAATAATAACCACAGCGAAAGCAGCAGAGATTTACCATAAACTCTTGTTTCAAATGATGCTTGATGTTTACAACTATAAAATCTGGGATTTGAGTACAATACAGAATGCAATAAAAAACTAATGTCCGGGCTGGGGGGGGGGGGGGCGAAAGAAGAAATATTGTGCACAAGATACATTTTTTTCCCTTACCGAGGAAAAAAATGTTCACGGACTTATCAATACTAAAAGAAATAAAGAAGTTAAAAAATGAAAATCTAATTAGTACAGGCTGTTTCTCAGATCTACCCTTGCACTGGGAGTTAAATTTCTTGTCATGCAGCAGCCCTACAAAGCTATAAATTGGAAGTTCCAAATAAATAAGAATAATCGGCATCTTTCCCTTCAAGTATGGAGACATAACTACATTTATAATCAAAAAGCTATCTAGATAATGAGCACCAGCCCTTTGAATGGGTTCATAAAAATAAATAAAATTAGGTAAAATGTTACTGAAAATATAGAGGGAATGATCCAGCCACAGTTAAGCAACTACAAATCCCTCTGAGTGCTGTGAGAGGGAGCTGACGCACGCGTTTAACTCCCCCAGTGAAACCAATGGAAATTAAAAACGCTTAGCATTGCCTGGAACCTGCGCTTGCAGACCCAGCAGCTAAAGGGGGTGACAACAGAATAGTGGAAAGAAGGCCCTGAGGGCCAAGCTACACATGACGAATGACACTTGAACGGCAAGTGTATTTCTCCCTGTTCACTTGCCCTCCGCTCAATCCACTTGCCATTCAAGTGTCATTCGTCATGTGTAGCTTGGCCCTGAGACAATATTGTTGGGAAACGAAAAGGCCCCAGTTTTATTGGTTACTGCAGGGTGGCAGGATGTGGGATTCTACATGGGCACAAACCTCTGCATAGCTGCCCCTACCACCTGGAAGTGATGACGGACTCCCTAAGTCAGGCTTTTCCCCACAATGCCTCACCCCCAGTATCCTTAAGGGATCCCCAAGTATGGGGAAAATGGGAATGCAGGCACTGTTTCCCCAAATGGATCCAGGCCCAACATCGAAACCACCAACCCATGCTGTTGCGGAAAGGATTCAAGTAGTCAGGAAACACAACGCTAAAGAGGAATTATCAGACATGACCAAACAACATATAGGCTTGAGGCAGGGCCAGCCTGCTCATTGAGGCTGGCCCAGCAGCCGCCTCAGGGTGCTAAGGCGTTGGAGGGGTGCCGGCCCAGGGGCCGGGGCATGCACTATGGAGCCGAGGAACATCTGCTGGTGGTGGCAGCATGGGGCAGCTGAGTGGGCAGCCTCCCGTGCAGTTGCTCTGCGGGCCGGCAGAGCAACTGAACAGGAGGACTGGATGCCACCCCCCCCATGTGCGCACCCAGCCCTGCATGATGGCGTCACACACAGTGACATCATCATGCAGTCCAGCGTGCATGTGCATGCACAAAGGCAGCCCTTAAGCTGCCTCAGGTGCCAGCGACACTGGAGCCGGCCCTGACCTGAGGTTGTGTGTGTGTGGATGGGAATCCAGAGCAAACTGAATGCTTGAAATGTACACCTCTTGAGTGGACCAGAGATTAGCCTTTTCTCTCCTCATCTGCCCCCCCCCTCAGCCCAGCCAGCCCGGGAATGATTGGCCTTCTACACAGCGTAATCATCAGGGGCTTGTGCAGCTCTGCAGGCACCCCTTGGGAGATGCCACTTTGCCAGCAAAGATGACAGCCACTATGCACTGTTCCCCCTCCATGGTCCCGCAAAACAGGGCCCCAGGTAAGTCTGTGGGCCAAGCTACAAGTGATGAATGACACTTGAATGGCAAGTGGATTGAGTGGAGCGCAAGTGAACAGGGAGAAATGCACTTGCCGTTCAAGTGTCATTCGTCACTTGTAGCTTGGCCCTAAGACTAGGGGCCAAGCTACACATGACGAATGACACTTGAACGGCAAGTGGATTGAGTGGAGGGCAAGTGAACAGGGAGAAATACACTTGCTGTTCAAGTGTCATTCGTCATGTGTAGCTTGGCCCTAGGATTTTTCACTTAAATTAAATCAGGGTTACCACTCTGCATATCTAAAAATTGCCCACATGCTGTAATTTCAACAAAATACTGTTATGAATTCTTAGCATGCTGCACAAAGTCCAATCTTCTGATAATTTGAGCTTCCATTTTAACTATAAATTTCTATATTTGGTTGGCTGAGAAAATGCAGCGGGCGCGGAACTTACCCGCACCAGCATTTGCGGGGACTGCAGGGCGGGGAGAATAGGGCAGGCTGGGCTCTTTTGGCCGGCCCAGCCCAGTCGCGTGGCCCCGAGGCAGGCTGGGCTTTGTAGTTTTAAGGTGCCTGGCCAGCCAATCGGGGCAGCCGGCTGGAGGACCAATCAGGGAAGGGTGGTTTCCACTCGACCTGAGGAGGGAAGTTTTCCCTCAGATCCTCAACAAAAGTATAAAGGCTGGGCCGGCCCCCTCTCGCAGTCAGTCGGCCTCGGAACAGCGATCCCCACCCACCCTCCGCTTGATTCAAATTTTGAGATTTGTTATTAATTGGGGACAGTTTAGTTTGATATTGATGTTAGGAGCAATGTATGTCTGGTGTATGTCATGTATGGTGTTTTGGTCAATGGAAAGTTGAAGGTTAATGGTTAGTGTTTTCTTGTCACAACTTTGGTTTGGCAGTTTGGGCGTGGGGCACCAATCCCGGCGGGGGAAAACAGGGCCAGCTGGCACTGTTCCCCTATAGATGGGGATCCCCATAGGGGATCTTGGACCAGGCTTGGCAGTGGTAAGCCCAGCTCGGGGGGGGGCTGATGTATCAGGCCTGTGTCCACGTGACGGGGGAGCCACGCAGAGGCGACCACCCAGTGTGACTCCCTTAACCGTCATTCCAGGTTTTCCCCTGCAGTTGACGAACTGGAAGGGTGAGGAGTCATCGGCGGGCAGGCGGGTCAGCCAATGCAGGGATCCATGCCACTACGCAGCCATAGCTCTCTAATTCTGTAACCAATAAAGTTGGGGGCATTTTTCTCCAAACAAGCATTAGCGTGGTTTTTTCCTGCCCTGGGTATCCTTGCCAATTAGGCTGGCCCCGCAAACATTTGACAGCAAATATCCAAGATGTATAAGGACCCTCTGTGACTTGCAATCCCCTGCCCTTCCCTACCAAAAAGTCGAACTGTTCCTACCAACTTTAGAGCCCCTAACCAGTTCAATTGATTCAGAATTAATTCAAAATCCACTCCACTAATTAAGAGCCTCTTTCCAGACCATGTTCAAAGTAGCCCGCACCTTATGGTTCCCAGGACTGTTTCTATGGCAGGAAACTTTCAGCTCACCCCAATCTTTTCCCCAACAGTATGATGTCACTTCCAGGGGAAACTCACAAGTGATATCAGTCCTTTCTAAGAATTTCATAGTAATTCCTAGAGAGGCATGACATCATTTCCTGGTTTTTTCCAGAAGGTGATCATGCCACTGCCAACAGCTCCTCCTGTACTCCCACTCCTTACCCCAACTACAGAAGCGAAGCAGGTGGCAACCGGTGACAGGACTTTTTCAGTGGAGGTACTTAAACTTTGGAATGACTTCTCCTTGAGGCTTGCCTTGAGACTACTTTACTTTGTTTTGGCCACCAGGCCAAAAAGTTTCTTTTTACTCAGGTTTTTAATTCCGGAATCTCATCTTTTTCAGTTGTTTTTCTAAACTGCTCCTAGGCAGCTGAATGGTATTTTATGCTGTTTTAATTTTCTGGCTTTTTATAGTTTTTTTCCCCCTTTGTTTTCTGCCCACCAGTCACAAGCAGGAAGCCAATTTTTCAATGGACCATTCTATTGTTCATGAACAGATCGAGCCTGTTCATCAAGTTACTTTACAGTTGAAATCCAAAGTGCAGTACATTCGGCAGTATTTTACATGTCCTGTCTTATGGAGCCTGATGTGAGTTGTACTTCCCCGCTACTAATATGCAGCTTGAAAGTTATTTGGCAGATGTTTAAGCCAGTTGGCAGCGAGGTGAGAACATTGAAGCTTGATTCATGCATCATCAAACAAGGGATCTTCACTTAGTTCACCTATTTGCTGTGAAGGTTGTAGTTTCACTCATTAAATGTACACGGTTTTCCATGATTTTTTTTGCATTTATATATATAAATAAGTGTCCTGACTGACTCATCAAAGCCCAGCCCAAACCTCTGGACCTAGAAACATGAACTTTGGGGAGAATACCCACTAAGAAGAGATTTTAAGAGATTTGCCCCCTAAGGGGGTAAAAAGGGGTAAAATGTGTTTTCCCAAAGGGATACATCTTCCTTGTGTGGCTGGCAGGCTGTTGCCTGCTTGCATCCCCGCCCACTGCCAGCTCGGCCACTCTTCCCTGATTGGGCCAGCCTTTCAAGGTCATTTTCATATGCAGGATGATTGGGGCTCACAACATTCCACACTTCACCCCCCCCCCCCAAGACAATTGGAACACAGAAGTCATTTCCATATGCGACCAGATTGGTCCTCACCCCCCATATTCTAAGCAGTATGCAGTGGCTATTGGGAGTTATTGAATGTGTTCTGAGGTAAAATGCACCTCCCAGTCTTCTCCTCAAAGTTCACTAGAATTGCCAACTCAAAAAAACCACAACCTGAAGCAAAACACAAACCAAAAAATGTTACATACCCATAAGTATTATAACTGGATTTAAAGTAGTTAAATACTATAGTGAAGCACAGGTATCAAGCTAGTTATGTATAAATAGAAGTGGCATAAAAAGAGATAACAATGCTGAAAAAGTATCAGAAACATCAGCAATGAAATGAAAATGACTCACAACAATAATGTATGAAAACAAAAAGTAATGAAAAGGCTCATATTTATATATTCCTCTCTTTGTTATGTAAGTTAGACTCAGAATTCTGAGCTTGCCCAGAGAGGGATTTAGAGTATAATTGCACTTGGTATAATGCATAGCCTGCTTACATACAGCACTTCATTCCAAATGCTTTTCCAGGAGTCACAGCTACCGAATCATTTAAAATTCCTCACACTCCATCAGGGTTATGGTACTATGTTGCAAAGTTATTCAGAAACCTGATTGGCCATGTTCCTGAGATACATTTTTCTAACCCCAAGATAAAGATCCTCGCATCTCTTTACCCTTTAAACAAAAAAAGCTATTGTAATAGCATGTAGTGTGGCACATGGTATGAATACGAAAACATGTACATGCGCTGCTAAACTGTTTAAGTATGGAAGAAGTCGTGTCTAATAGCATCAGGAAATTGAAATTTGAAAATTTTTCTCACTCACTTATTTGATGAGAACTGGACTGCTGACAGGTGAAGCAGAAAGTCATTTTTCAAGTTAAATGCCAAGTGGTTATATAGCATAATATTCAGACAAAATTAACCACTTCACTGCCGCATTGACATACAGCATATTTAATGGCAACTATTTCAGCAAAGAAAACTGTAGACCTTGGGGAAGTCCTAGGGGGGAAAGAACATCTTATGAATATTTCAGTTGCTTGGTTTGATTCAAAATAAAAGGCAGCAATTGGTTACACATCTCAGTGAGTAAGTATTGATTGGCAGGAGAGTAAGAAGAAACAATAGGAAGAATGTCTTCATCCGTCTGAAGCTATGCTGTGGCCACTGGATTGGGTGCCTTTAAAAGAGAATTGCACAGGATTATAGAGGAGGATAAAGATATGCCTATTAACAGCTATTAGCTATAATAGTTAAATGGATCCTCCAAGTATAGGGGCAGTATACTTATGAAAACCGGATACGGAGGGAAAAAATGTAGGTAAGGTCTGTGGTTTTCATGCCCAGTTTGTGAACTTCCTTGAAACATCTGATTGGCTGTAATGGAAAACAGGATTTGGAATGCTTCTAAATTCCTTCCTCCTAGAAGGAGAGGTGAAACTGACAGAGCCTTTGGGAGGTGAAGAGGAAATAAACCCACTAAGGAGCAATCTTTGCTGGCTCTGTAGAGAGGGGGAATTGACAGAGCCTGCTGATCTGTAATTTAAAACTCGACTTCCCAGCTAACATTGCGTCTCCCCTCACGTGACTGTCCTCGTGTAATTTATCTCTTATAGTTTAGCTCTGAGCTGTCCATGTTGCAGAATGGAACTGTGTGTGGTGTGTCTTGGAAGATATCTACCTGAGACGCTGATGAATTGGAAATTTGAACACATTGCTGTAACTACATGAACAAAGAGCAGAACTGAATGTTATTCAAAGGAGCAAGCATTATTTCCCACTTGAACCACACCACTTCATTCCTGTTGCACAGGGAGGGACTGCGGCTCAGTGGAAGAGCATCTGCTTGACTGCAGCTGTAATGGAGAGCCAAGCTGTAAAACCAGGACGCCTACATTTCCCATCAAAACTTGAGGTAAGCTGACAAGTGTCCAACCTGTGTAAGGTGTCACTTGTAGCTTGGCTCTCAGAAGATCTCAGATTAAATCCCTGGGATCTCCCATTAAAATGCAAAAGTAACAGCTGATAGAAGTCCTTTGCTCATCTGATTAGACAGTACTGATCTTGATGGGCCAATGGTTTAGGTTCAGTAAAAAGCAGCTTCACGTATGTTCCACGCTGCAGCTTATGTACACCAGGCCCAAGGCCAGTGATATTTTTCCGAGCAAAATCCAGTGTCAGTATGTTTCACAACACGCACTTGGTGGTGGCGGTTGTTACAGGGCCTAATTGACTCTAAAGAGAGAGAGGGAGAACAATGGAGCCTAATCTGAACAAAAGCAGAGCTAAGGAAATTATGGCCTTCCAGACTCAAGGAAAAAGCCCACTAGTGCAACCAAAGCAGAAAAAATTCTTAAGGCCAAAGCTATAGCTGTCTCTTCCGATCAGTAAAGTCAGGCTTCATAAATGAACTCCTTGTGAAGGGAGATTATTACAGAGAAAAAGCAAGAGATGACTTTTTGTATATTTCACATTTCTTTCTGTCTGTCTTGACAGGATCGAGGGAAGAATCCCTTAGAAAGTCACAGACCTATTCAACAGGTGAAGAGCTGTCAAGGTGATTTCAAAACTCTAGATCAAAGTCCATCTTGTATCTCTTGCTAGTTCAGTAAAGATTATTTTCATGGGATGTCTTACAGAGAGAAACAGATGCCAGCGTAAGACCCAGAAATGTTTCTGGTCTTTCATTGGGGTTTGTGTCCAAGAAACAGAGTAAAACTTTCGTAATACTGATCTGTTTCTCAAATCAGGAACACCTGAACCAAATCTGAGAGAGAGGTTCTCACCTGGCAATAGGACTGAAGCCTTTCAAGAAAATTCAGAAATTTTTTCATGTACGCCTGGTCTACAATGCATAATTAGGTGAAAGAATTCTGAGATGGTACATTCCAGAAAGGAAGTGCCATTATAACACTCCTTTACATTATTGTCTGTTGGACATACTTTTCACATAATGTAGAGGAGGCTGTAGCAAAATGAAAAAAAAAATGTAGTTGAGAGATGGGTTCATAATACATGTTCATCACTCCACATATGAGGTTAAGAGATGCTGTGGATGTGAGTATAGGCCATTGCAAATAGACTGCCAATTTCACCTTATATTACCTCAATCACAGGGCTTTTTTAAAGTTATAAGTGCAGGCAAGGGCAGTGAGCTTCATTTCAAAGAAGATTGAAAATAGGCTAGCACTGTTCCAGAGGATCACAAGCTCCTATAACTGGAAGTTTCATAGTTTGAAGCTTCTGCCTGTGCAAGAATTGAGAGCTCTCATGCAAACAGAGTATCATCTTTGGAATTACTCACCAATTACAGATGATAATTTTCTGCACTTTTCACTTCTATCAAGCTTATAGGTTACTGACACTCTATTTTACAATACCTCTCCCTCTGTCTGGATTATAAAGACTCCTTCCTTTTACTTCTCATCGTATATAATCAAGGGAATTTTGACTCTCGGAAGCTCATACTATTGAAACCTAGTTGGTCTTTAAGGTGCTACTGAACCCGGATCTTATTCCTGTGCTAAACACTCTTTCAGCCTAATTTACCTCATGCATTTCCCATTGCGATGATAAAATGGAAGTTGTGTGAATGATGTATGCCTATCTGGGTCCTTATTGGAGAGAAAAGTGGTGTACAAATATCTAAAGAAACAGTGCCATTTTCTAGAAATCTCCACCAGTTGATGGTGCTTTCTGCTCACTGAAAGGAAGTTTGGGATCCATGTCCCAATTTCTAAACAAATTTATATCCCACTCAAGCAATTCAAAATAGTTTCTCAACCTTGCCACAACCCTATAGGTTTAGGCTGAAACACAGTGCACGTTCCTAGATGAGATTCTCACATCCAAATCCAGGTACACACAATTGGCTTCACAAGGCAGCAGCCTCAAGGTAGAAATAGTCAGTTCCTGAAGAAATGAACATATTTCCATTGTATTTCCAGAGCATTTGCAGCACAGAGCTCAATGTACAAGCATCCGCCATCTTCACTGAAGCACCGCCCCCTAATCCAATTCCCTAGACATTGTAATATGTTGACAACTGCTTGCTAGATTTCTTGTGCCTTGGAGAGAAATGCAAGAACCATCAATTTGTATAATTCATCTCCGGAAGCTGATGTGAAACTGGGGAAGTCTTCATAATATTGTACATACAGATTGTCAAAGTGTGGAGAGCTGCATAACCATCTTTAAGTCAGCTAGAAACAAAGTGTATTTTTGTGCAAATTTTTCAGCATTCTTGGACAGTAGCTTAGCTTTGTTGTAGCTCTGTTATAATATTGAGCAAAACACTGTTTATCTTGTCAACGAATGTAGTAATGAAAGAATTGTGAATGTATCTTGTTTATCAGTATGTCTGAGTATATTGGTTATCACAAGATACAATTTTTCCTGAAGGAACAGAAATGCCTGGTAGTTATTTGATGAAAATACGAGCATCCAAAACCAGCACGCATATATCTCCTTTTGGCTGATTGCAATACTTATAATATATTTTCCACTCGGTGGTTGGATATGGATGATGTGGGGCTAATGCTTCTGATGAAAAGAAAACACATTGGAAATAAACTCCATGGTTATTAATGCTCAAGAAACTTCACCTGTCTGTATGAATGTTTGGGTAAATTATCTCCCAAGAGAACAATGTCGAAGCAATGGTTATAAGTCACTGTGGTGGCACAAGAAAGGCATTTCTCTCAAGTGCTGAAAGACAGACATGGATATCAAGGACTATATTGTTTGCAAAACTCTGAGTTTTACATTGAAAATATATATAGTGCATTGGACTTAAGACTCTTCATTTATTTGGGTGAGAGGGTAGTGGCTTTTAAGCCTACCTATGGGCAGAGCCCATGATCATTACAGAGGGCATGAAATATCTACAGTAGACGATTAAAGACTAATGTAAGATTCTGCAGTCGTTCATGAATAGACATGGGCACGGACAGCATTATGAACAGAAAAAACCTACGAACAGCCCAATCTGCTGTCCGCAAACAAGCTGTTCGTGATACCCCATCCTAAATGGGTGGTCATTGCAAGCCTCGTTCGTTGCCTTCGGTAGCCGTTCGTTAAGCCAGACAGTCTGGTACCTGCAAGCAATCCCCTTGGCAACCGGAGGACGGGACGTAACTCTGTCTGCACTCCTTCTGGCTTTCCTTCTGGCTTTAACCCTTCAAAGTACTTCCAGCAGAGAGTCCCATTTTTGCCACTGTGAAGAGAAAATGACAGCCAATGGGGAGATCCGTGGATCATGCCTTTCCCGGGGTGCAATCTCTCTGAAACTTGGGGGTCTTCAGAGGACAGTGAGGACTATGTCTCTTGCAAAGTTGGTGGGTATTGGACATTGGAAAGGTCAGTTGATAACCCCTCAAAGTAGCTGCCAGCAGACACTGCTGTTTTTGCCAGGACAGGGCCCTTTGAACTATCACCTGGCAGGCAGCAGGGGGGAATCCCCCGCTGCCGCCTGCCAGCTGATAGTTTAAAGGGATCTTTAAAGGGCCAGATAAGTGGGTTTGAGGGGAGGGGGTTTGAGGCTAAGTGGGGGGGTTGGGGGGGTTCTGGCCCCAACGAACAACGAACATGTCCAGGAACAGTTCATGTTCGTCCATGTTCATTGTTCATTGTTCGTAGATGGCACCGAATGACGAACAGGGTGTTTAGGGTTTTTTTCCCCGTTCGTGCCCATGTCGATTCATGAATATGCAGAGGATCTCTTTTCATTAACACAGAGTAATTTCATTCAGCAGACAGCAGAAAAGAACACAAGGCCTAACAGAGTCCTTCGTGACTGTTCTTCAGCCAGCTTACCCAGCCGTATGTAAAACCTGGAACGTAACTGCTCCAGAGTTCAGTATCTGGAACTACCATAAAACATGAAGCAGGTTGTTGAAAATTACATCTAACAGTGTTATCCTAAGCTGAGTTACTCCCTTCGAAACCCATTGACTTCAATGGACTAATAAGGGTCCAACTCCACTTAGGATGGCACTGTTAATCCGGTGAAACATTTCATACCAAGCTATCAGCCAATGAAAGTCTTTGAAGGCTGCAAAGCGATGTGCACTACTTTGAAAGAAGGTCTGGTTGATCTCAAAGGAACTTACTCCCTAATAAACCTGTATAGCATTGCACTATTAGTTGTTTAATCATCTGCTTTTCATCCAATTACATCCAACTGCATTTGAGTATAACTCACCATACCAACTCTCAATATGTACAATTTTTAAAGCTTTAAGAACGTAATCCTATGTGCTAACTCCTATTCAAGCCCATTGAAGTTACTGGGTATAGACAGACAGAATGACTCTACATAGGATTGTGCTATGAAGTTATCATACTATTAGAAAGAACAGCCATCTTTAAAAAGGGATTAGACTGAGAGTCTCTCTACATGAGACACCTCGGCACGTGTTCATCAAGTGTAGAGAGATGCAAAGTCAGCTAGGAAGTGTAGTTTAAAAAGGCAGAGATCACTCTTCAGAGGGTTTGTTAATATCATCTTTGCCTCCCCAAAGACTCTGTCAATTTCACCTCTTCAATCTAAAACTGTGGGATTCATAACCAGAGGGCAGCGAGGAGGAATGGAAATGGGCTGGAGCTGCCTTCCAGAACCAGGCTTAGACCTGGAAAGGTAATAATGGGCTTAGGTTTCCTTTCTGGCATTTTCACAGACCCTTCACCCAGCTCTAGTGTTTAGCAAAGCCTTTGCCCTGCCGCCTGCTCTGTCTTTTTAAACTACCCTTCCTGGCTAACATTGCATTTCCCAATGCAAGTTCTTCACATGTCAGGTGTCTCATGCAGAGAGACTAGATCTAGCTAGAGCCATTGTGCCTAAAGGGAATGTTCACATTCAAAGGCAGCAAACCTCTGGATAATAGTGCCAGAAGGCAACTTCAGGGGAAGGCCTCACCTTCCATGCCCTGTTCTTGGGCTTCCATAGCAACTTGATTGGCCATTGTGTGACATAGGGTTGCCAGGTCCAGATTGGGAAATTCCGGGAGATTTTGGAGGTGGAGCCTGGAGAGGGTGGGGTTTGGGGAGGGGAGGGGCCTCAGTGGGGTATAATGCTATAGAGTTCACCCTCCAGAACAGCCATTTTCTCCAGGGGAACTGGTCTCTGTTGCCTGGATATCAGTTGTACTTCTGGGACATCTCCAGGCACCACCTGGAGGCTGGCAACCCTAGTGTGATAACAGGATGCTGGATTAGATGAACTACTGGTCTGATCCAGCAGGGCTATTCTTATGGTCTTACATTTCACTTCCGATCATGACATGGCAAAATGTGGTCTTAATGCGAGGGCAACATCTAGCTCTTTGATAATTGCGATTATCTTTGATAACTGCAAACTGCCATAGACTAGGCAGGTTGTAAGGAACACTGATTGGGAGATACAACAAACTTCTGAACAAGTGGCACTACTTATCTGCTTCATAACCATTACCTGAACTTTTCATATGACTTGGCCTTGAGAGTCCACAATCAAATTACTAACCTAATAATATATAAGAGCCCTACTGGATTGGATCAGGTTCCATTAGTCAATGTGGTGTACCCATGGATTGATCTATTCTTCATGAATCTGTCTAATCCCTTTTTTAAAGCTTCCTATGCCTATGGATTCCACATTTTAATCCTCTGGCAGTGACTCTCACATTGTAATCCTTCGTTGTGTAAAGAAGTATTTCGTTTTGTCCATCCTGAATCTACTGCCTATCTGTTTCGTTGGATGCTCTCGAGTTCTAATATTTTGAGAGAGGGAGAAAAAGATCTCTCTGCCTATTCTCTCTATTCCATGCCCACGCATACTCGAATCCTCTGCTGCTTCTTACCATAGTCCAGTTTGGCGTCTACAGCTGAATTAGTACCAGAGTCAATAATCCATAATGATAATCATTTGGTAACTCACACAAAGTTATGAAGAGATAATTATGATCACCATGTGAAGAAAGCTCTGAACTGGATAACCCAACCAAGCCCGATCTCATAAGATCTCAGAAGCTAAGAAGGGTCAGCCTTGGTTAGTGATTGGATGGGAGACCTTCACTGAAGACCAGGGTTGCAGAGGCCGGCAATGGCGAACCACCTCTCTTATAGTGCAATCCTAAGCAGAGTTACTCCAGTCTAAGCCCATTGATTTCAATCAAACTGCCTGTTTGGGTTCCCCTTGGGATTCGACTGATGGCTCTAACTGGGGATTTTCAGGTTGTGCATCACGAAGGACAGCATTTCCTCTGCTTTTACAGCGAAAACAGCATCCCCAAGCTCCATGTCACAAATATTTTTGAGTTCTGGAGCTGCGATGTTGCTTTGGACAAGCAGCTCAGACAGGTACCTCGGGATGGGCTGAATTCTTCAACCAATGACTGCATTTCTAAACTCAGAGAAGCTTTTAAGTATCAGACTCCTACCCTAACCATACATAACAGCAAGGCCATCTTGCAGTTCCATGATGACAGACAATGGGCTTAGACTGGAGTAACTCTGCTTAGGATTACACTGCTTGTGACTTGCCTTGAAAACCCCTTCAGGGGTTGTCATACGTTAGCTATGACCTGAGGGCACTTTCTACCACCACATATGAAGACAATTGTGTGGTTCTAGTCCTTGTGATTACTATCATGCAGAAAATTTATTTATTTATTTATTTATTTTTATTAATTATGTTATTTATAGTCTACCTTTTTCATTGAGACTCAAGGCGGATTACACAGTGTGAGATTAGTATAGTCAGTATCAGGAACATTTCCATAAACAACGCCATACGGCAAATAGATACAAGTTCACCAAGACACAGCATTAGGAGGAATCCAATACAATATAGTGGTGAGGTCTACGGTTCCTAACTCATTAGCAGATCATCTGAGATCCCATCCCCATAGTACTTCTCTCCTATCTGAGTAAAAAGCCTTTTTGAATAATTCAGTTATGCATCACTTGTGGAAAGCCAGGAGGGTGGGGGCTCTCCTGCCCTCTCAGGCAAGCCACTCCACAGGGTGGGAGCCACCACAGAGAAAGCTTGTTCCCTGGTAAGAAACTTAAAAAGATTTAGAACCAGTAATTTCCATTCCCAGTTCTCCAGTCCCTGAAATATACTGAATTCAAATCCTTCTTTCTTAATGAGAGGCTTAAAAAATCTCTGCATCCCCAAAACTTTTTAAAAAAATGTTGCTGGATTGGGGCATACAATTTTTATGATCTATCAGCCTGTCTTTCAGTTTAATATTGTAACTAAAATTATCACTAAGAATCAGGCAAATACCTGCAGGAGCCATAGGAGTGCTAACTTTTTAAAAAGGCATTCCTTGAAACTATTCTCCTGGCTTGAAAACCAGGCAGTGCGGTTTTTCCCGAAGCCAAAAAAAAAGGAAAGAAAAGAAGAAGAAAAGCCTCCGTCCTATTTCTGGCTTATGTTTAAATGAAAATAACAGGTCAGGGATAACACAAAGTAATTTAAAGGACTAACAGTGTGATACGTGGGATTGCCCACAGCTACACCTTCCAATCACCCTGTTCATATTTTAGGTCCTGCCATGAGAGTTCATAGTATTTTACAATTCTGTGTTCCATGTCAGTGGCTGACTGTAGAGTTGAATATCAGTCCTATTTAAATCTGCAAGAAAATAGCTGCAGGTGACATAACCTTTCATGTAGTACCACTGTGTACATATACAAATAATTGAGGCTCTTGACCCCGTCGACGCGCATACAACTGTAAGTACAAACTTGACATTTTGATACTGCTTGTAGCCCTTTTCCCGTTGTTATTTTCTGTTTCAATAATCCATTGCAGGTAGAAAAATGAAAGAAGGAAGCATGAATGATTAATGCTGTCAAGCTAAAATAATGTATTTAGAAAAATCTATAAATCTCTTATTTGTGGCATTTTAAAACTCAACACGACACTCTTTGGTGGCATTCAGCCTCTTTGGCGGCAGATAGATGTAAGCTTTTGGAAGCCATCAGAGCACACTAAAGCCCTGCATCTCTCTGGCAGGGAAAATTAAAGCTCCACCATCAAACTTCCTCTTGGAAATTACTCATAAGCTTCAGCTGAATATTCAAAGGCACTCATGAATATTTATTTTATACACACCACACATGAGATTCTAACATAATTTAGCCTGGTTGTTGTTTTTCTTAAAGTCCACTCCTCCCCGCTCCCCATCTATGATGCCAAAACTCTCTCTATACACAAAATTATCAAAAAATCGACAGGGACTTTGTATATTCCCAGAAATGCAAACGCGCTGAATCAAGAGATGCCAAAATATGTGGCCAATACAATGGACTAGATAGAGACTAAACACACACACATACACACACTGGAAAAACCTGACTCATAGGAGCACCATTTTTGGGAGATCAACTGTCTGTAAAGGAATAGGAGAGGCAAGAAAATTCGGTTCCGCTGGCAAAAGTGCCTTCCATCAGCAGGAAATTTACCCCGGATGCAACCAGTATAACTTTGTACTTGCATATTTTAAGACTCAGGACAACGCTAATGATGTGAGTAATGTCAAATTAGAGTCCTGCTTATCCCCCATGCTCAGTCAAAAAACAGAATGACAGGAGACAAGCCAAACAACCTCCTTCTTTCAGTAGATTTCCATCGAAGAAATACTCCACAAGAAGACTAGAGAAAACTTCAAGACCATACTGTATAAAATAATGATACCTCAAGCATCAGTTTCAGTGCAATCAAATTTTTAAAAGCAGAAATGAAAAGGATAATAGGAGGAGCAACCACCTAAATAAAGCATCTAAAAGATATCTAATCCTGGTGTTGTTGATGTCAATTGCTAAGGCTGTGAGCTAGCACATTAAAGGTTATGATAATGAATGATAAAAGATATCAATATAATCAGAGCTTTTTTTCAGCTGGAACACAGTGGAATGGCGTTCCAGAACCTCTTGAAAATGGTCACATAGCTGGTGGCTCGGCCCCCTGATCTCCAGACAGAGTAAAGTTTAGATTGCCCTCCATGCCATGGCACAGAGGGCAATCTAAACTCCCCTCTGTCTGGAGATCAGGGGGCGGGGCCACCAGCCATGTGACCATTTTCTCCGAGGGCAACCCACTGAGTTCCACCACCTCTTTTCCCAGAAAAAAAGCCCTGAATATAACCCATGAAATAATGGAGACTAAGGGAGCAATCCTAAACAGGTCTACTCAGAATCCAACTCTGATTTATTTAATGGAGCTTACTCCCAGGAAAGTGTTTTTAGGATTACACTCTAAATCCATAGTATTCATTGTGTTTCTGAACAAGCACGCATGAGATGGTGCACCAAACATACTACGAAGGATTTCCACAACTGGTGGATGGGTCAACGAGTCCTTTCGAAAGTTGCATAATTTCATTATATTTATATCATGGATTTTAAAATGTTATATGCCACATCTCCAAAAAACGATAGACTATCTGTCAAAGAATGATAGATCCAACAATCGATTTGATTGCTGGGATATAGATAGATTGAAAGGACATCTTTCTATGTACAATATCTCAGTACATCTACAATGGTCAACCAGAGATCACGGCCACCTCAGATCAGTGAAGACAGCTCTTCAGATACATTTTAAGGTACATTTTTAGAGTTTCCCTCCTTCAGCAGGGATTCATAGGATTTCCCCCCCATCCCTTTTGTTTTACAAAATTTACATGAGTTTATACTACCTAATATTTATTTTGATCCCACAGACTGCAGAAGATTAATGAAATTTGTTGGATTAAGAAATGGGTTACAACTACACAGATAGTGTAAGAGTTTTTCGTTATACTTGTTTGTTTCTCTCACTCCCACACAGAGGCAATCCGGCTTCCTATTAGCGTCTAAACAAAATATTCTCTTTAAAAACACCGAGGGGCCTTTCATGTTAACAAGATGCTTCTTTGCCTCGTTGGCACGTCTGCACAACAAAGCCATCTCTATCCACTCAAACCATCTTGAAGATGTTAGGAACTCCAGAAAGTCATTTGAAATAAAAGTTAATTAAATGAAGGCGCTATTAGGCCCATTATTTCACTTGATGAAGCTGTAGAACCCAAGCTGTGTAGATGAAGTTATAGCAGATAAGAGAATTAGCAATGCATGAAGATGATAACAGTTGTCTGCAAGAATTTTTTAAAAAGCACCAGATCTCCAGTTTGCAACATATCACACCTGAAGATATAGCAACCTGAAGCTTGCTAGATAGCAAATGTTAGATATCAGCACAACAGCAGAGGTGTAACTTCACGATTGTCGGTGTAACACTGTTTTATCTCTCAATTAACATTCTCAAGCACTAGGCCAGCACATTTGAGTGATTATATTTCCAGTATTATAAACTCTTAAATCCATATCATTATATCTAAATGGCTAAACTTCTGGTAGGTTTAGTAGTTGCCTAACCTCCTGCCATTCACGCTCCATCCTTTTGCTTGTTCAGTGGGGTAGTGGGGGGAGGGGAATGGGAGGGAAAAATCGCACAGACAATGTGGCATCATGTCCAGATGTTCATCCCAAAATGATGTCACCGCATCAACACCACTGTCCTCCCCGAGCTTTGTCTCCCCCCCTCCAACGCTCAACATGATTGCAAGAGCAGAGCTGGCAAACTTGACACACACACACCCCAGTGCATGCCAAAAGCAAAAAAAAAAACCCAAACAAAAAACCCCCAGGCCACTAGGAGACAAAGAAGAGAGCTCTTGCTACTTGGTAGATCCCTTAGGTATGGGCTTTAGAATTATTCCCATGGATTCTCCATCTGAAACTTTCTACTGTTATGTTTCAGCTTATTAATGGATAATGCTTTGTAATGGTGATTTAGTCACACAGTTCTTCTAAACTGGTAGGGTAAGATTAAACAAACACAAAATGTTCATGTATGTCTATTTATGGGTATTGTTCTTCCTGACACCATTTCATGTAGCCTGCAAACTAGTGGGAAAGCTGGGGGCGGGGACAATGATGTGTGTGACATCATTGACGTCACTATGTCACTTCCAGGTACAATGTGGAAGTGACAAAGGATAGCTCTAGGAATCGCAAAAACTCCATCGAGTTTCTGGCAGTTCCTGAGGTTATTCTTTATCACTTCCACATTGTACCCGGAAGTAAAGTGGCAATGTCGGCAACATCACTTTTTTTTTAGTTTTCTTTCACTCCTGCTCAGAGTAACAGCAGGCAACCATTTTTGCCAGCAGGAGGCCCCCTACCATAATGAGAGGCCTGACCAGCCTAATTTAATGTGATTTGACTCCACAGCTGATCAAAAGTGGCATCAATCAACCAGAATTTCAAAGCTGGGTCCAAAAAACCCACTTTGGTCATTTACAAGTTCTTTTAAAAATCAAGTTAAAGAGAATTGTCTTTGTTGCCAAATAATGCTACTTATACTTAAATTTCATTTGTTTCCTATACAGCCTTATTATTTCTTTTCTTTTCTTCTGGAAAAAGTATTTTCTTCAGGAAAAAAAATGTACTCAATTATTTCTGTCAGGTCCCCTGTCTCAAGTTTGAGAGACAGCATCATCCATGTGCCTTGGGACAGACACAGGACAGGTTGCTATTAATGTTGCTGTTAGCATGTTCATCTGTAACTTAAATTCAGCTACCTCAAGACAGCAGGGGAAACTCAGAAGAATTATAGCCCCAGGTGCATATCAAAACACAGGTAGTTTACACTTCCTAAGCATCAGGGCCAAGCAAGGAACGTTTAAAATGGCAGCTCTTCCCTTCCCACTAGAGAAGTGGAATCCGTGAGGATTTTTTCTGCAACTGAAAGATAGACTGAGATCTCAGTTTGGTGTAGTAGTTAAGAGCGGCAGGACTCTAATCTGGAGAGCCAGGTTTGATTCCCCACCCCTCTGCTTCACCATTCCTCTGGGTGACCTTGGGTCAGTCACAGCTCTCTCAGAGCTCGCTCAGCCCCACCCACCTTGCAGGGTGATAGTTGTGAGGAAAATAGCAATACACTTAAGTTGTCCTGAAGGGCGGAATATAAACAGAATGTTGTTGCTGCTGCTGTTGTTAAATTTTAGAAGGAATTGCATTAAAAGGCTGATCAAATTCTCACATGCAATCGCTGAACCAGGCCACAGAAGAACAATGCAAAGGAGAAGGAGGCAACTGAGTCCTGTATCATGTGATTTGGTGCAACTTGGCAGGTTTTCAGGAACCCTGGGCAAGACAGAAGAGGAAGGCCCTTTGCATCAGAAGAGAATATCACAACTACCAGAATGGATCCACATCCACACGAACCTATCACAGTATTGCCAGAATATAGGTCTATCGAAAGCAGAATTGTCTACTTTGATTGGCAGCAACTCTCTAGAGGCTCAGATAGAAGCCTGTTACATCATTTACCACTTGTTCTTTTTTTTGAATGAGAGTGCCTTAAACTAGACCTGCTGAGCCTCAGCCCCTCCAACCCTCAGAGTGGCAGTCACAGAGGTCTGATGTCATGTTGTCCACAAATGACAAAGTATACAGGAGGCGAATGTGCAGTGCACAGAATGGCCAAAGATGCTCAGAATAGCCATTGTTCTGGGACCAGAGATGCTTCCATCTCAGCTATTGTTCAATGCCCTCATTCTGCCCTGTGTTTTGCTCCTCTTGAATTCTAGGAGAATTTCTAAAAATAATTACTGAACTGGAACATGTGCTGTTGTCAGGCCATATTTCCACACTTTACGTACCGCTGAATATGTGCACATTGATAAAATACTGCAGAAATGTTAATGGCTTCATAGCTACTCAGATGCTTTGGATGCAGTTTTACCGTCATGTGCATGCATGTCTGAGCATTGGTGAAATAGCACACAAAAAGTCCAGAAGTCTCAGAAGTGCAGAAATAAAGCTGCACAAGAAGCCAGTTTGGTGTTGCGGTTAAGAGCAGCAGGACTCTAATCTGGAGCACCAGGTTTGATTCCTCACTCCTCTGCTTGAAGCCAGCTAAGTGACTTAGGTTAGTCACAGATCTCTCAGAGCTCTCTCAGCCCCATCCAACTCACAGGGTGATTGTCATGAGGATAATAGCAACGCACTTTGTAAACCACTCTGAGTAGGTGTTAAGTTGTCCTAAAGGGCAGTATATAAATAGAATTTTATTATTATTATTAAGTATCTTGTTATCAGATTTTCATATGTACAGTCATAGGAGGATTGTTTTTACATATTCAGAATTTAGAGGGGTGGGTAAAAAGAACCTGAAAGAAATTAAAACTAGAGATGGGCACGGACCGAAATACAAACCAAAGTTCGTGATGAACGAGGCTGGTTCATGGTTCACGAACCAGCAGTTCGTCATAGCCCATTTCTTATGAACTGGCACAAACTTTAGGCTGGTTCATTTGGTTTGTTTTTTGGTTCATCACTGCAGACAGCCTGGCTCTGATCAATCAGTTTCCTAGGCAACAGGGGATGGACTTCCTGCAGACCTTCTGCTGGCCCGGAAGTGACCTTCTGCTGATCCAGAAGTGACGGTTTGCTGACCTGGATGTGACATTTTCATGAACCGGTTCATGAACTGGGGCAGGTTCGTGAAAGTTCGTGGTTCATGGTTCATGAAATGCAACGAACCACGAAATGCACGGTTGATTTTTTTCCCCAATTCGTGCCCATCTCTACTTAAAACTGGGCTAAATTACACCTCCCAAATGGTCTGTACAGTTTGGAAGTTAAAACCTATCGAAAAATATAAAAATATTCAGTTCCACTTGGGAACTTGGGAACCTGATCTTATATTTCAGAAGTCCAGAAATAAAGCTGCACAAGCAAGAGTCTTAGGAGAGGACTGAACCATTAACATTTGAGGCCAGTTAGATGTCATAATATTTGTCAGCTCTCTAGTTTGTCACTGGTTCACAGATTAATTATATTTTTTAAGAAAAAATATTTGGTTATGGTTTCAGCCACTGTGAACTGTTTCAGATACATTTTAAGCAGAATGATTCAATTTAAAACTTTTCCCCTGTTGCACTGTAACTCCCATAAAACAAACACATGATAAATATTTAAACTTGAGAAAATTTTATATTTTTAAATATGCTATTTGCATGCACTAATGCCATATCTTCCAGAACTCTGTCAGTCATATTTGACAAGCGAGTGGACCGAATGAATTCCGGTCCCCAAATATATTTTTCTACATCAACTAGCATAGCAGGAACAGAAAACACAATTTTAGCTCAATCCCAGTATTTCTACTTTTTCCTCTCCACACAGCAAGTATAAATGCCATTAGACAAATCTGTGGTGCAGCCACATTTAGAAATATTGTGCACAGTCTTGCTTACCCTAGCTCAAAAAGAATATCCCAAATCTCAAAATATATAGATATATAGAAAGCTCGCTGTAAGTCCCTAAGTTGGCTTACTCAAAAGAAATCCCACTTAGTTCAATGACTTATTTCTGACTAAGTATGCATAGGGTTGCCATATCCCTCTCCCCTCCCTTCAGGAAGGTAGGGAACCTGGCTCTTACTTTGTGTCGGGCACGCGGTCCTTCTTTGCATACACACAAAGCACACACACCCTTGAGCTGACGCAGTGATGTCACTTCCGGAAATGATAATAACGTGTTCCTGTGCACCACATGGGGCTGATTCGGCGCATTTGGGCGAGAGGGCCAAATCCCATCGCCCAGCAAATCCCCAAGGATTTGCCCCCTCGCTCGGGGATTTGCCAGGCGAGGGGGCAAATCCCTGGGAGTTTGCCTGATACCGGTGGGCACCTGGAAACCCTAGCTTCAGGTCTTCCAAAAGAAAGCACTTTTTCACAAATAGTGTATCCTGAAGATGAAATGGAACTTTTAAGTATAATTTGTAAAGGATATATCTAGCAGGAATTTAGGACTGCCAGTCTCCAGGTGGTGGCTAGAGATCTCTTGGAATTACAACTGATCTCCAGGTGAAAAAAATAAGTTCCCCTGGAGAAAATGGCTGACTTGGAAGGTGGACTCTATGGCATTACACCCAGCTGACGTCCCTTCCCTCCCCAAACCCCACCCTTCCTAGGCTATACCTCCCAAATCTCCAGGAATTTCCCAACATGGACCCGGCAATCCTAGTGCACAGTAGGGAAAGGGAAGGAGAGATTAGATCTGGCAGGGTAGGGAGATAGAGGTATGTTTAAATTACCCTCCACAAAATAAAATAGAAAAGCGGTGTATTAGAAATAAGGGTGGGTGAAATCCTTTTTCCCTTGCATGCTAGATTTCACTACACGGGATGGGTCTGCGGAGAAGAATTCAACTGCCTCCTGCACTCTCCACAGCTTGCCATTTGAAGTGGTACAAAAGAGTTTTGCCTCTTAGATCTGCTGATTTTATCAAGCGGCCTCCATTGCTGTTCTACATAGGAGCATCTGTGTGTTCATCAAGACGTCTCTAGTGAGGAAAGGGTGTTGCCCTGCTTGCAAGATGCTATTCTAACTAACTGCTTATGGTAGCCTCCTGGTAACGCCATCCTTAATGGTTAGCATCTTCTGGAACTACCTAAATTTGTTTTAAAATGCCATTTTTGCTCAGCCAATGGCCTTGAATAATTCAGCGTAAAATGTAATCGCTCTGTCAAGGCCCCCAGTGCAGAATGCTAATTTAGGATTTTAAACAATAATCCCGAATAAATGGAAATGTCATTAAAAAGGGAAGGTTTTATTTTAAATTAAGTGCATAAAGGGACATCTTGAATCAACATGGGCCATTACAGAGACTCTTGGCATGAGCAAAGACTTACAAATGTCACCACCGTGAGTGAGCAAGGAAGAATGGAACTCGGATTTTTTTTTTAAAAAAAAACTTTCTGTCACAGATGCTAATTCATTTCCCTTTGCAGATCCCACTATAATCAGATATACATTACAGCCTAATTTGGCCACAAAGCCTGAAGGACATCTAAAACATTTGGATAATCAGGAATTCAGATTTAATTTGAGGGAACAGAGGCAGGACTCGGAATATACTCATTTGGTTAGAATCAACTCTGGAATAGCTCACGGTAGGATCCTGCCAGTACTGCTTAGATTCTGTTCTTTTATCCCTAATCAAGCTGAATATGTTTCTTTATGTACATTATTCATAGAGACTTAGATGAAGTAGTAATTTCTGAAAAACATACTGCCATCAAATGTGATTTTATAAAAACCAAACATGGATAAATCAGCCCAGGAACACTCAGCAATATATTTGGTGAACATAAACTAATTTTCTAGAAATTGGATAGCAACCCTCCATCTGGGCCAGAATTTGGCCACCATCATCTCTGAACATGGTGGAGGGTTCTTAAACTCAAGAAGTGGGATCATGCAAATCTAGGAAAAGGTGGATGGGAAGACAGCAAAACATAATAAAAACGAAGGTAAGAAACAACGGTTCCCAAACTTATCTGGGGGCCCAGATGGCAGGCTGTGTGGGGGAGGTGGGTGGGGAGACAGCATGGTGGCCACCAAGTTGTGAGAGGGGCAGGGAAGCATCAGGAGCCTGGGAGAGCATGTGCATGCACATCAGGTGCAGGCCTCTGGTCTGGGAAGCTGGCCCGCACCCCTCAGCACTTGGCTTCTGGTGGCATCCTGCTCAGCCCTCCTTTCGTCACAACTTTGGAGCAAGCTGGTGGATTGGGCAGTGGGCACCGATCCATTTGGGGAAAAACAGGGCCCTCATACTCAGTCTCCCTATTATGGGGATCCCCATAAGGGGTCTGGGGTGTGAGGAATGGCTGGTGCATGCCCAGTCAGGGGCTGTCAGTCCACTTCACTGCCAGGTGGCAGGGGATGATTCATAGAGGGGTGTTCACCCAAGTGGCATCCCACTGACTGTCATCCCATGGATTCCCCCTCAACGGCGGTCTGAGGGGGGCATGTGGGTCATCGGCTAGCAGGTGGGTCAGCCAATGCTCGGATCCATGCCCTATGCACTCCTTTGCTCCCTGAGCTGTAATCTCAATAAAGTTGTGGACTCTTTCAACTCCAGCACTGTTGTCTGTGTGTTTTGTCACCGTGACCCTCCCCGCTGGCCTGCAGATTTCTTACAAGGCTCATCAGAGATATAACCAAGGGTTCCGCTACATAGTGTTGTTGTTGTTGTTGTTGTTGTTGTTGTTGTTATTCAATTTATAGCCTGCCTTCCCCACAAGCGGGCACAGGGCGCATTACAGCAGTAGTTATTACAGGTGCCCAAGTCTGATTGGTGCCCAAGTCTGATTGGAGGGGGGGCTTATCCAATTCACAGTACACATAACATCAGGGAACTCTCATCCCTAAGGGCTAGTTTCTGATCGCAATCTAAGGGCCAAGCTACAAGTGACGAATGACACTTGAATGGCAAGTGGATTGAGTGGAGCGCAAGTGAACAGGGAGAAATACACTTGCCGTTCAAGTGTCATTCGTCACTTGTAGCTTCACCCATAGTGCGGAAGGAAGGAGGGGGTCTTCACCTTTTCCATCCACACTGTTTTCTCAAGGCAAAACAGCCACGAGGAAGGCCATGTGCCCTGGCTCACATGCAAACAGGAGCCCTAGTGGCTGTTTTGATATCAAGAAAATGTTGCAGGAGGGAATGCCAAGGCTGTGCTCACAAGAAGAAACCAGTCCTGCAGCACTGGTAAATAAGAGTTCCCTAAAGTTACCTGTACCACAAGTTGGGTTGGAAATGCCCTGACCCGACTTGTGTCACACTTAATGTTTAGCTACGCCCTAAGAGACTGCTTCCTCTCGGCATCTCTTTGTGATTCCTAGTTTTAACTAAATCCTAACTTGTTTCATATGGAGGGGGGAGATAGTTGGACTATGTGTACAGAAAATGGCTTCTGTACAGGAAAGCAAGTGATTTTCCTCCTACCATTGATGCAGGACACTTTTCCATCTGCTTTAGTAGCTTGATAATTGTACAAATGTTATAAGAGGACAGATGGATCCCAGTTGTGGGACAAACTGCAACCCCTGTATCCAGGCAAGTCAAGGGAATATGAAATTGACTAGACCAAGCCAAAGCTGCTTTTGATATGGTGTAGTCAATATCATGTCTGAGGGAAGCTTAGACAGAAGCCAGACATGACCACATAGATCTCCCTTCACTCCATTTTATTTAGATAATGTGAGTTTACCTTTTCAAACATATGTTATCAAACTCTCCCTCATGTATCTATAATCAGTTTTATAAGCAGTTAACAGAAAATGTTTTGTTTTTCATAAACACTGCAGCAAGAGTTACTTTTTAAAAAAAAATTGAATGAGTGAATGGATTTATTTATTAGCAGCTTCGCTGTGGGCTATCCAGCCCCATCCTACATCAAAATATAAAAATATATTTGTACTTGCATTATGTATTATGTTTCCTTATACTTAAAAAATGCAAACCAGAAGCAATAAAAAACAGGAATAAATAAGAATAAACAACTTCAAGTAGAGCCTCAGTGTTCACGAATCACAACGAAAATCCAGTCAGAAGTTATACAAACGGAACGTACTAGACGCAACCAAATATTCTTGACAATTCAATCTGAGTTACATCCCTCTAAGCTTATTCAATGGATTAAGTAGGATGTGAATCTATTTAGGATTGCTTTGTAAACCTTTTAACCCAACATAAATATTACCCATGCCAAGTCCCTTGCTAATGTGGAATTCTGCTATTAACTTTCTATTTAAAAAGTCAAATTTGCCTACATATAATAATCATAACAACATTCAATTTATATACCGCTCTTCAGGACAACTTCAGGACAACATACTTATAAAGTATGTTATTATCCCCACAACAAACCACCCGGTGAGGTAGGTGGGGCCGAGAGAGCTCTGAGAGAGCTGTGACTGACCCAAGGTCACCCAGCTGGCTTCAAGTGGAGAAGTGAGGAATCAAACCTGGCTCTCCAGATTAGAGTCCTGCTGCTCTTAAGTGACTGACCCAAGGTCACCCTGCTGGCTTCAAGTGGAGGAGTGGGGAATCAAACCCGGCTCTCCAGATTAGAGTCCCGTGCTCTTAACCACTACTCTACCACTACACCAAACTGGATATATCATCATGATGAACTTTTTCATGCATACAACTTTCCATTGTTGGTGTTCCTCATCTATTTCTTCCCCTTAAACCATTTTGGGTGCCATTTATACACCATGCAGACATAACTGATGAAATACAGTGTAAAAAATAGTATATATCTAGACTGGAAGATGGCTTCTTATCTTGACACGGCTGGCCTGGCCACTTGGATCCATGCTATGGTAACATCAAGGCTTGACTATTGGAATGCTCTGTACATTGGCCTCCCATCTAAGTTAACTAGGAGGCTCCAATTAGTGCAAATTGCTGCAGCTCTAATGTTATCAGGAGCAAGCAGGAGCATGAACATCACTCCCATCCTACAGTCGTTGCTTTAAATATGTACTCCTATGTACAACCATCCCTCCATGCTATCTAATGTTAATACTAGAATTGATTATGTTTTGCTTCAGTATCTCTACTATGTCTTGGATCCTTGCTAATGCTCTTTAAACTTGTATATGTTTTTACCTTATGGTATTGTATTGAAATGTACTTACTTGATACTGATTATATTAACCTCATATTGTGTAATCTGCCTTGAGTCTCAGTGAGAAAGGTGGACTATAAATGATGTAAATAAAAAAATATGAGCCTGATCTTGTCAGATCTCAGAAGCTAAGCAAGGTCAGCCTTGGTTCGTCATTGAATGGGAGACCTCCAACGAAGACCAGCATTGCAGAGGAAGGCAATGGCAAACCGCCTCTGTTAGTCTCTTGCCATGAAAACCCCACCAGGGGTTGCTATAGGTCAACTATGACTTGAGGGCACTCTCCACCACCGCTACAGATTATACAAATTGCAACGTGTACAAAATGCATATAAAAAATGCTACATACAAATCCCAACACACATCTACACAAACAGTTTGCATCAGAGGGATGTGAAATGGAACTCTAGTCTCAATGCAGCAAAACTGTAAAACATGCAGAACTAAACAAACAGTAACTATCCAATCCTAGCTTTCAAAAATAAGGGACACAAAAGTTATTAAATATAAAAAAGCTCATGTAGTCAAGAAGACCATTTTTCTGTACATGTAGGAAAACGTAGTGATGGAATCTAAGATACTTGAAACCAATGCGGGGCGGGGAGGGAGGAGGGGAGGAAGAAAAGATTTCTTGATGGATGCTTGAACACGGCAGCATGGATGGATCTAGCTCTACAAGAAATAAATACGCCTGACTAGTAGGGTGCTATCAGCAAGTGAAGCATTCAGAAATGCACAGACATTTAACTAACCGCGTCTCAGATATAATATTCCTGCATTCTTATTGAAATAAATTGGATAGACATCAAGGTAATAGAGAGGGAAAATGAGAACTTTTTCTGCCTTCCTTCTCCCTCATCCCCTTTCTCCCTTTCGATCTTTAACCTAAAGAATTCAGCTACTTACCTGTAACCTAGAAGAGACAGTGCAGGGAGCGGGGAGAGACTTCTAATTGCATGTACTATGCAGAGCTGAATGTATTTTGAAAAGGTAACGTGGATATTATTTTAAAAGCACAGATCCAAAAATGTAGATTTCTTGTATTTGGGGGGTTTGAAATAAGAGATGACACCAAGTTCCACTCCAGATGGGGTTCTGTGATAAAAACATTGTTGTGCATATAGCACAACTTCACAGGAACGTTTAATACATCATGTGGCCACTGGGAAACCATGTGTAAATAATTCAAAGCATTCCTAAATGTAAAGCATCTACTCCATTGGTAGAACTGAGAGTAAGAGACTCTCACTCACCATTGCAGTCACTCTTGGTAGGTGTCTAGATGAAAAAAATTGAAGCGTGTCATTTTCATGGAAGAGAATTTCTAACAATGCGAGATTCCTGAAATCGAGTTTATTTGCAAATTTGGAACAATGGATCCCCCAGGGTTGAGCTGGGACATAGGATTTTTTCTTGCTAATTTTCTGTACTTTGCACTATGCTCTACCAAGCTAATTACAACATGTATTATAGCCAGCTTCCTGACGCTCTAATTTACAAAACTCTGCCCACTCTCTGCCTGGATTATAAGGACCTCTTCATTTTTCTACTTTTCATATCTGACAAAGGGAACCTTGATTCTTGAAAACCCATATCCTGGAAATCTAGTTAGTCTTTAAGGTGCTACTAAACCCAAATCTTGCTCTTTTACATTTTGGCTCCCTAATTATTATTTATGATAAATATTTATTATTGAAGATAATTATTTATCTTAAAGACGGGTAGCACAAAGGGGGACATCAAATCTTCACTGGGATCAGTGGATAGAATAATAAGTGCTTCTTTAGGCTTACCCAAGTTCTTGATTTGATTTTGATTTTTTTTTCACTGTTAAATGCCTGATTCACATTACTCATCTCTGCTGCTTTGATCGCAACATCCCAGGTTCATTTCCACTTTTTCCTGGAATTGAACGCATGATTCTGTGCTGTTGCACCATTTCTTTTTTCCATTGACTGAATTTTCTCCCGAAAAATGGGATCCATTATTTGTGCATCAATAAATACACATTGGGAAGAGAAACAGGGCTCTATTGAACCCTTTAGGAACAATGGGCCTACGTTTATTTTTCCTAAATAGAAAGCGTGTCCAATGAAAGAGTTAGACAAGATGTTAATTGAACAAGGCAGTGAGGAAGAAATCTATTTATCCATTCTCAATTATTTCTTTCTGTTCTAGGTGAAGACCCACAAGCAATGGGGGGAGGGCTTTAAAAGGAAGTTAGATTCAAGGAGGGTAGATCCATCAAAGGCTACTAGCTATGGCAACTACAGGGAGCCTCCATGTTCAGAGGCAACAAACCTGTGAATAGAAGCACTGGGTAGCAGCATCCAGGAAGGTCTTGGCCTCTGTGCCCAGTTGGTTCATAGTAACTAGGGATGTGCGTTTCGGCATTCAGAATGCCGAAAGAATGCCGAAACAAAAGTGTTTCGGCTTCTTTCGGGGAATGCCGAAACGTTTCGGGGAATGCCGAAACGTTTCGGGTAGCCGAAAGAAAAAAGCCGAAACGTTTCGGGATTCTTTCGGCTTTCTTTCGGCTTTTCAATGGGAAAATGCCTCCGTCTTCCCGGACATCTGGGGGAGGCATTTTCCCACCGAATAAGCCCAAAATTGGTGGGGACCTTCCTGTAACCCTTCTCTAACAACCACCCAAGTTTCAGACAGATTGGACTTTGGGGGGCCATGTTATGGCCCCCCAAAGCAGGTCCCCCCATCCTCCCATAAGAAAGCGAAGGAGCAGCATATTGTTAGCATGCTGCTGCTAATCTTCTTCATTATTTCCTATGGGGAAAAAATGAAGAAGCAGGCTTCCTTTGCCAGGGGTGGCATTTTGCATACAAAATGCCCCCTCACCCTCAGGGGCCCTTCTCCCACCCCTCCTCCCACCCCCCACCAAGGCTCAGCCTGCTCCCACTTGGGGGGCCATTTCATGGCCTCCCCAAGTAGGTGCTCTAATCTCTACCACTGACAGCTGGGGGAGGCTTGTGTTGCCAGGGGTGGCATTTTGCATGCAAAATGCCCCCCAGCCCTCAGGGGCCCTTCTCCCACCCTTCCCCCCACCCCCCACCCAGGCTCAGACTGCTCCCACTTGGGGGGGCCATTTCATGGCCCCCCCAAGTAGGTGCTCTTTTCTCTACCACTGACAGCTGGGGAAGGCTTGTCTTGCCAGGGGTGGCATTTTGCATGCAAAATGCCCCCCAGCCCTCTGGGGCCCTTCTCCCACCCTTCCTCCCACCCCCCACCAAGGCTCAGACTGCTCCCACTTGGGGGGGCCATTTCATGGCCTCCCCAAGTAGGTCCTCTCAGCCCCTAAAGTCCACCCCTTACAGCCCCACACAAACCCAATTCCCCCCCAGCTGCCACACACAGACCCAAATCCCCACATTAGCCCCTCACAGACCCAAATCCACCCCCACCTGCCCCACACCCATAACCCCAGGAACAGGCTGGCAAAGGCCAGCCCTCTCCCTTTGTTCCCTGTGCTGGGAACTTCTAAACTCTCTTTCCCTGGGCAATTCTGCACAGCCCAGGGGTGCCACAATGGTGGGCACACTTCTGAGTGCCAGCTGGTCCCTGTGAAAGAGCACCTGAACCACAGACACCCTCCCTCAAATTCCCCCACCACCTACAGAGATGGCTGGCCAGCCAGCCCCATTGTTCCCTATGATGGGAACCAACTGCACAACAAAGAATAAAACAAGAACAACACAAAATATAGTTTTAAAAAAATTATTTTCTCCCTTCCAAAGTACAAGTAGGCAAAGCATTATGACACATTACACCAGCAGTCCCCCACACAGAAAAATAACACAACTCACTTAACATCAGAGAATCACAAAGCACGATTCCTGTCAAAAACACTTTATTTCTTGAACAGCTTTAGGCTACACAGCAGGGGGGGAACACCAAAGGGCATGGCAGCAGTATCTTACACAAAAATAACACAACTCACTTAACATCAGAGAATCACAAAAGCACAATTCCTGTCAAAAACACTTTATTTCTTGAACAGCTTTAGGCTACACAGCGGGGGGGGGAACACCAAAGGGCATGGAAGCAGTATCTTACACAAAAATAACACAACTCACTTAACATCAGAGAATCACAAAAACACAATTCCTGGCAAAATCACTTTATTTCTTGAACAGCTTTAGGCTACACAGCAGGGGGGGAACACCAAAGGGCATGGAAGCAGTATCTTACACAAAAATAACACAACTCACTTAACATCAGAGAATCACAAAAACACAATTCCTGGCAAAAACACTTTATTTCTTGAACAGCTTTAGGTTACACAGTAGGAGGGCACAACAGGGCATGATAGCAATGTACTACAAAAAATGATACAACCCACTTCACCGTTTTTGACAGCAATTGTGTTTGTGTGATTCTCTGATGTGAAGTGGGTTGTGTTATTTTTGTGTAGTACACTGCTTTCCTGCTCTGTGGTGCCTTCCTACTGTGTAACCTAAAGCAGTTACAGAAATAAAGTGCTTTTGACAGCAATTTTTTGGGGTGATTCTTTAATGTGAAGTGAGTTGTGTTATTTTTGTGTAAGATACTGCTTCCATGCCCTTTGGTGTTCCCCCCCTGCTGTGTAGCCTAAAGCTGTTCAAGAAATAAAGTGTTTTTGACAGGAATTGTGCTTTTGTGATTCTCTGATGTTAAGTGAGTTGTGTTATTTTTGTGTAAGATAGTGCTGCCATGCCCTTTGGTGTTCCCCCCCTGCTGTGTAGCCTAAAGCTGTTCAAGAAATAAAGTGTTTTTGACAGGAATCATGCTTTGTGATTCTCTGATGTTAAGTGAGTTTTGATTTAATTTTTCTGTGTGGGGGACTGCTGGTATAATGTGTCATAATGCTTTGCCTACTTGTACTTTGGAAGGGAGAAAATAATTTTTTTAAAACTTTATTTTGTGTTGTTCTTGTTTTATTCTTTGTTGTGCAGTTGGTTCCCATCATAGGGAACAATGGGGCTGGCTGGCCAGCCATCTCTGTAGGTGGTGGGGGAATTTGAGGGAGGGTGTCTGTGGTTCAGGTGCTCTTTCACAGGGACCAGCTGGCACTCAGAAGTGTGCCCACCATTGTGGCACCCCTGGGCTGTGCAGAATTGCCCAGGGAAAGAGAGTTTAGAAGTTCCCAGCATAGGGAACAAAGGGAGAGGGCTGGCCTTTGCCAGCCTGTTCCTGGGGTTATGGGTGTGGGGCAGGTGGGGGTGGATTTGGGTCTGTGAGGGGCTAATGTGGGGATTTGGGTCTGTGTGTGGCAGCTGGGGGGAATTGGGTTTGTGTGGGGCTGTAAGGGGTGGACTTTAGGGGCTGAGAGGACCTACTTGGGGAGGCCATGAAATGGCCCCCCCAAGTGGGAGCAGTCTGAGCCTTGGTGGGGGGTGGGAGGAAGGGTGGGAGAAGGGCCCCAGAGGGCTGGGGGGCATTTTGCATGCAAAATGCCACCCCTGGCAACACAAGCCTCCCCCAGCTGTCAGTGGTAGAGATGAGAGCAGAGCACCTACTTGGGGAGGCCATGAAATGCCCCCCCCAAGTGGGAGCAGGCTGAGCCTTGGTGGGGGGTGGGAGGAGGGGTGGGAGAAGGGCCCCAGAGGGATGGGGGGCATTTTGCATGCAAAATGCCACCCCTGGCAACACAAGCCTCCCCCAGCTGTCAGTGGTAGAGATTAGAGCACCTACTTGGGGAGGCCATGAAATGGCCCCCCCAAGTGGGAGCAGGCTGAGCCTTGGTGGGGGGTGGGAGGAGGGGTGGGAGAATGGCCCCTGAGGGTAAGGGGGCATTTTGCATGCAAAATGCCACCCCTGGCAAAGGAAGCCTGCCTCTTCATTTTTTCCCCATAGGAAATAATGAAGAAAGATTAGCAGCAGCATGCTAACAATATGCTGCTCCTTCGCTTTCTTATGGGAGGATGGGGGGACCTGCTTTGGGGGGCCATAACATGGCCCCCCAAAGTCCAATCTGTCTGAAACTTGGGTGGTTGTTAGAGAAGGGTTACAGGAAGGTCCCCACCAATTTTGGGCTTATTCGGTGGGAAAATGCCTCCTCCAGGCGTCCTGGAAGACGGAGGCATTTTCCCTTAGAAAAAAGCCGAAAGAATGCCGAAATAATGCCGAAAGAATCCCGAAAGCTGAAAGCCGAAAGAGATTCTTGTTTCGGCTTTCGGCTTTAACGATAGAGAATCTTCTTTCGGCTTTCTACTTTCGGCTATAGCCGAAAATTTTTGGCTTGCACACCCCTAATAGTAACTGGTTGGCCATTTTGTGAGACAGGTTCCTGGAGTAGATGGGCCGTGATCTGATCAAGCAGGGTTCTTCTCATGTTCTTTTTTAGCAGTGTCCCTTCCAACTATTTTGGAGTACTAAACAGAGGTATCACTTACTAAACACAAAACCAATAGTGAAAAATGAAGATGCACGTTTCCACCCAAATTGTCAGTCCTTGGCAGTTCAGTCCCAAAGCCCCTTACAAGCAAGCACGCAGGTGTCTTGGATAAGGTAACTTTATTAAGGATCTATCAGTACAAGGTCTTTACTCTAAGATGGTCATGGGCAGAAGTGATCATTCAAAAAGAGACTAACTAGATATAGGGAGATTTTCCCGCCCTGGGGGTCCGTTGCATTCTGACGCGAATCTCCCAGAGCTTCGGGAGAATTGATAAGAGCATTTTAGACACAGTACAATGTTAGGTCATTTTAGTCTGTGAGTATAGCTGCATGTTTCGTTACACATCTGGCCTCCAAGGCCATTCACTGCTAAAAATGAAAGTACATAGTTATAACTGATAACCAACCCTCCTCCAGCACAGTGCACATTAAAACACAGTAAAACATATACATTAATGGCAGGGATGTGTGCATTCCTGACACAAATAGCAGCTGGAGCAATTGTCCATCAATCCCCCCAGAGAATTGGAGACACCAATTCAATGAGAGGGCCAGGGACAGAAGGCTAAATACAGCTGCTCTCTTATTGTTTGGTACTTTTATTTTGCTGTGGAACTCCCCAATCTTCACTCTCTGTGGCTACAATGTGGGATTAGCTGGTGGCTTTGGGACCAAGCGGGAATTCTTTGGGTCCTTCTCTGATTGGCCAGGACAAGGGATCTTTTTTCACATTTGTTCTTGTGGAGTTGTGTTGTATAATCGGGACTGATCCTGAGGGGTTAGTGAGGCCCTCACAGGAGTTGGCAGGATTTGTGCAGGTGCGGTGTCCGTTGCTTAATTAGGAAGCATCCAAGTATAGAGGGGGCACCCAAATCAGCCACTTACGGCTGTGTGGTCCTAGAGGGTTAGTCCCTCAATGCTGTACATTAAAACATTTCAGGGCATGGTTGCAAATGAAACAACTGATGATCCCTAAATAGGATCCTTGGGTCCGAGTTCCACAGACCTGACTCAGGTTCCCTGCAGCCACACAGCAGCTGTGAGGAGTGTCTGTTAAAAAAATAAAGGACAGTCCAAATGGCCTCAGAACACCACTGTGAGGGGAGGAAGGGCTCCAGCCTTCCCATCCAAGCCATTTCCTCATGTCAAAATAGCATGGGGGGTATTTCCCTGTTTTTACTGCTCCACATGCACAGAATACTCCATGTGGAGCTGCAAAAACAGTCCCCCGCTGGTTATTTTGGAAAACCTCTTGAGGGGGAAAGACAGGAGTCCTTCCTCCCCTCACGGTGGTGTTCTGAGACCTTTTTGGCTCTCTTTTAACAGCTATTTCTCACAGCTGTTATGTAGCTGCAGGGAACCCAAGTTCAGTCTGGAAAATCTGGAACCAACTCTTTAAACACTTGCATGTCTAGTTTGACTCTTATTTTCAAAAACAGCTTGCCATGTGGCTGTTGAAACACTACGAGCACAAAGCCCCCTTGGCCACACAGAGTCAGCTGAGCTACTTCTTTCGATCCTTGTTTCTGTGGCTTGCAAAGGCCTTCTTACCATGTGTGACTTCATGAAACTGATAATGTACATAATGTCATTCAATGTCAATGTGGTGTCTTTCATTAATAAGGAAAAGATCTTAGCCTTGTCTTCCTGATTATTATTTTATGGTGATCTGTTCCAGCAGGAAATCTCTGCCCTCTCACAGACAGACTTTGCCAAGTGCTAAAAGGTAAATATTTTTATTTATTTTAAAAAAATGATCTATGGGCTGTTGGCAGGTTCAGAGATTTTACCTGAACTCTGGTATTCAGTATCTAAGAAATGGTATGCTAATAATGAGAATGCTATTTTTGTAAATACCTATGTTAAAAAGAATGCTATTTTTTAAAAATGCCTATGTTTATGAGGTCGTTTCCTAAATTTACCCCATTTTTGTGCCTCTTCTTCATTTTTCCCTTGGTTTGTTCAGAGCTCTCACTGCCCTTACTTAAATATTACTTGTAAATGTTAAAATAAAGAAGCCACTGCCGTTTGAAAGAGATTGGAAATTCTCCTGTCATCACAGAGGTGCAGAAATTGGAGATTCCTTTCAAGATGCCTTTCATTTGCAAAAGTAAAGACCTTAGATTTCATTAAAACACCAAGTTTCAGCATCCTTCCACAGCATCTGTATCCCTCTCCAAAAACATGTCCTTCTGGCAAATTTGGATGATTTTGTTAAATTAAGCCTATATCGAGCAGGGTTTTAATAAATAAATAATTGATTGCATACGAAGTTCTACAACTGATACTTTATTAGCAGCATGTGAGAGAGATGGTTCACAGGAAATACTGTTCAGGAATTTGTATTTGGCCTAAAGGCAAATCTTCATTTTATGCAAAAATAAAACTGCCGTTGCAACCCTGATTTTGGGTTCTTGTAACTATGTACAACCTCTGTACAATCTCACTTTATACATTTACTCTTACAAACCTTTGCTAGTAGGCAAAAATTAGGACTATCTTTGCAGTTTTAAAATTGTTTCTGGTATTAAGAATGTTCTGAGTTTGTGTGTCCGTATATATATATATATATATATATATATATATATATATATATATATATATATATATATATATATATATATATATATATATATGTATGTATCCATGCTGAAAGGGTAATATGAAACTTATGAAATATTTACTAACTGTGATGCATAAACAACAAATCACCTCATTTCCATTAATTTTTTTTCCATGAAAGATATTTTTTAATAAAATACTGTGGCTGGCAATTTAATTATAGCGAGTAATTAAAACTTAGAAGATAATCATTTTTGGCAAAAAGTCAGTTTTTGTTAAAATTTTAAGATAGAAAAAAGATGCATATTACGACCATAATACTGTTAGTAATTAAGATAAATGCATCAATTATTAAAGATGCAAACATGTCAAGCAAGCATAACTAATTATTTGAGCATGTTAACAGTTGTTTAATGTTAACAAGCAGTGAATTATTAAAGACCCCATGTGTCACATTTTGGACTGCATAAAATATAATGTTCGGGAAAAGGTTTATGGTTTTACAGGTTTCTCTTAGATCTTTCCACTCACAGAAGCAATAACGTTAGGATAAGGCTTGCATTTAATCTTTATTTCTAATACTATTTGCTGCGTTGCAATATTTCCGAGTACAGGGAACTTCATAAAATTGGCCACAATGGATACTAGATGTAGTCAAATAAATATCATGTGGCAAGCTTTCAACATCCTGTCATGCAAGCTCTTCATGAAATGGGGTTTCAGGAACAAACTAAGAAACAAAGCCCATTTTACCAAAAATGATAAGCGATTATAATGCCAAACAACAAGCAGAGCAAGATTAAAAGGAGCCCCTACAAATTACAATATGATAAGATTCCATCTCTATGGGGCACATTTAGCAAGAATAAATGTAGAGAGGATCTATTTCCCACGAGTTAGCTTGTCAGGAGCAGATTAATGGTAAAATCTTCCTTAACTCTTGATGGACAGTAAAACCATCCCTACCCTCAATTAAAAGTGTTTTGAGGAATGGAGTCAACAGAAGGTTTTAAACTAATCTTAAATGCCAGACCATCGCCTATTTTTATAAGAATTATAGCCAAATGGTAATTTTATGTAATTTTTATGGGGTTTTTTTGGCTACTCTCTGCTGTTTCTATCTTTTTTATCATTGTAGTTTTAAATAATAATAATAACATTCAATTATATATTCTGCTCATCAGGATGACTTAACACCCACTCAGAGTAGTTTACAAAGTATGTTATTATTATCCCCAGAACAATAATCACCCTGTGAGGTGGGTGGGGCTGAGAGAACTCTGAGAGAGCTGTGACTGACCCAAGGTCACCCATCTGGCTTCAAGCGGAGGAGTGGGGAATCAAACCCAGTTCTCCAGATTAGATTCCTGCTACTCTTAACTAGAGATGGGCACAAACAAGAAAAAAACGAACCATGTGGTTCATGGTCCATCAAATTTCACAAACCATGAACTTTCATAAAGCTGCCCCTGGTTCGCGAACTGGTTTGTTTAGTTTGTGAAAATGTCACATCCAGGTCAGAAAACCATCATTTCCGGGTCAGCAGAATGTCACTTCCGGGCCAGCAGAAGGTCTGCAGCAAGTCCATCCCCTGTTGCCTAGGAAACTGATTGATTGGTACCAGGCTGTCTGCAATGAACCAAATGAACCAGCCTAAAAGTTCATGGCTGTTCATCAGAAATGGGATCTGATTAACTGTTGTTCGCAAACCACAAACCGGCGTGGTTCGTGCTTAATTTTGATTCATATTTCAGTTCGTGCTCATCTCTGCTCTTAACCACTACACCAAACTGGCTCCGTAAGGGAGGAGCAAAACTTGGATTCCCATTCCAACGGATATATCTGGGGTGGGTGAGGGGGACGGGAATCCCTGGAGAAGCAACTGTTACCTTCTATGGGAAGCAGGGCACAGGGGAAACAATAAATATGAGCAAACCTCACTAAAATGTTTGCTCATATTTACAAAGTGTTACTATTATCCTCACAACAATCACCCTGTGAGATTGGTGAGGCTGAGAGAGCTCCAAAAAACTTTGACTGACACAAAGTCACCTAGCTGGCTTCAAGCAGAGAAATAAGGAATCAAACTTGGGTCTCCAGATTAGAGTCCTGCCACTCTTAACCATTACACCAAACTTGCAACAAGGATAGCCAGTCTCAATCCAGAACATTTAAAAATAGCATTGAAATCAGAGTCCTACATGAAGAGTTTTAGTCAAGTACTAAGGTAGGGAGGAGGCTTGGAGAGCAATATCTTATGTTCTAATGGAGCTCCAGGAAGACAAGAAGAATGTCTTTGGCTAATAATTTATTGCTGTCAAAAATTGCACACACACAAACATAAGGTTGAGGGGCATAACCTCATGATGCATCACTTCTCCTGCAGTCGATCAGGCCCAAGCTTGTGCTCCCCCACAATTTTTCTTGCAGCTTCTAGGTGACCTCCCTCTCCTGACAAGGTCTCCCTATGATGACAGTGAATCCCAACGATAATGTAGGTAACTTTCAGATGGAGACCAAGTGCTGCAGAAAGCTATATTTCACTCCTGACCTTCAGCTGCCCCTCTAGAGCAATGCTCACATTACATTTCCCTTCACTCATGGCAAAACTAGTAAAACAATGCCAAGTGAAACGAGTGACATTTCTTTAGCTGTCTTCCAGAGATGAATAAAAATTGTATTGCTGGTTCCGCTCTTAGGTGCGAGACTAGCCACTTACCTTACCATGACACATGTTAACATAATTGCTGTAAGGAAGCTTCAAGAAGCTTTTCCCATGTATGCTAGCAATGGCTAACTTGCCTGTCAGTGGTGGAATCTCCTAAACCTTGGTAAAGGAAATCCACTGTTTCATGTGAATTGACTGGAACATAATGCTACTGCGACTCTAAGTAAATAGGGCTCCTGTTTTTTCCATATACCTGAAGCATTACCATTTTAGCCAGCATGATGCTCAACAGACCAAGTTATTTTTAGAAAGGAGTGAATGTTCATTTCTTTTTATGTTAGTTTCTTTTTACATTTGCCTGATGTTTTTTTATTCTCCCTGCCCTAGAAATCATGCACAGCCAATGCAGTCAAGGGACAGCAGGTACAGGACTGACAAAAGGAAGTACTTCCTCACACAATGAATAGATTGCCATTTTTCCCCTTGCAGGGGGTAAACCCCCACCCTCAGCCCTAATTGAGAAATTGAGGAAAAAGAAATGGCTGGAAAATAGCATCCATAGCAATTTTCTAGGAATTCCCTGTGTCTCTATGGTCTTTATTAGAGATGGGCACGAACTGAAATACAAACCAAAATTAAGCACGATCCAGGTCAGTTCGTGGTTCACGAACCACAGTTCATCAGATCCGATTTCTGATTAATCGCCACGAACTTTTAGGCTACTTCGTTTGGTTCGTTTTTTGGTTTGTCATTGCAGACAGCCTGGTACCAATCGATCAGTTTCCTAGGCAACAGGGGATGGACTTCCTGCAGACCTTCTGCTGACCCGGAAGTGAACTTCTGCTGACCCAGAAGTGACAATTTTCTGACCTGGATGTGACATTTTCACGAACCAAATGAACTGGTTCATGAACCAGGGGCAGGTTCATGAAAGTTTGTGGTTCATGAAATTTGACGAACCACAAACCACATCGTTCGGTTTTTTCCCAGTTCGTGCCCATCTCTAGTCTTTACTACAGAGATCAGAGACAATTCCTAGAACATCACCAGGTGATGTCACACCCTCCCCAAATTCTACCCACCCCAGACACTGCCCTCAAAATCTCCCAGAATTTTCCAAGGCAGTTCTGGCAACCCTATGCATAGTGAACACATGGAATTCATTGTCACATATGTTCTCATGACCATTGGCTTTAAAAATGGATTAAGCAGATGTCTACATGGAAGCTCCATGTTCAAACGCAGGGTACCTCTGAGTACCAGCTCTTGAGGAATAATAACAAGAGAAAGCTTTGGTCTCTTTGATTGTGAGTCTTCCAAACAATAACGGCCATGTTGATGAAAGGGAACTTCCATATTGAGAAGAACCAAATCTTTGAATACATCAGGGAAGGCCTTGAGCCTCTGAGCCCTGTTTGTTAGCCTTCTGGGTAGAGACACTTCCTGGTCTCCCTCTTTATGCCCACTGTCCCTTGGCTGGGCAGCTTGAGAAAAAATGGATATGAAGTTGTTTCACACCAACGACATAAAATTACTCCCAGTGAATATCCAGAAATGGCATCATGTTGCTGATGTGATGCTGATGTGATGCTCTAGGATTCAGACAAAACTCTTTGGTTAACCCCCTCATCCCCACCCCTTCCTCTCCATCTGGGGAGTCAGTTTGGCCACTAGGTGACACAGGATCCTGGAGTAGATGAATCACTAGATCGCTAATCTGGTTCAGTTCAGCTCTTCTTTACTGTTCAGCGACAAAAATAAGTTGCAAAAATCCCAGAAGGTTTTCAAGCCGAGAAGGCCTCTGTCATAAATTTTACTTTTGCTTATTACTAATACCAACTGCTGAATTATAGAACATCATTGGCATAAAGCCAAATGTATCTCTGTAGTTTCAGGCTTGAATCTCTTCATATGTGAGGATAAAGTCCCTTGTACAGTAGTTTCTTTACTTCCAAGGAATTTTACCATCTGTTTCTATTATGGGAGTTTATGGCACAGAGTACCTCAGACACCGGAGTGTCTGTTCCTTTTTTGTGCCGCAGTTAGAGTGCTGTAGTGTTTTATGACTGGAAATATTTTTAAAAAGAAAAAAAAAAGAAGAGGAGCCATCTTTATGCGTCCTCCATTTCCCTCCTCCCCTCAACATGTTACAGAAATGGAAGGGATTTTATTTAACAGATCATGTTATTAAGATGAGAAGTGATTTGAAAGAAAATTAGTAAATTATCCAGGACTGTAAATGTGACTATCAGATAGCTTTTGGAAATCCTTTAAGCACATTGTGATTAAGAAGGGTTTTCATAATTTTGCACTTCAGAAAGGCACCTTTTTGCCATAATATGAAGTTTGCTGGGGTTTTGAGGGGAATATGAAACAGCCTCTATCAGAACACATTTAAAAGCTTCACAGTAAAGTAGCGACTCCACAAGGCCTTGGCTGAATGGATTTTCATGAGCAATGTTTCACAGTTCCTCGCTCACAGAATCAAAGAAGCCTAGCTTCTACTTCTCAAAGCTGTGCACTATCAATACATCGAAAGCCCATCTGATACAAATGACAGGGAAGAGCCATTCTTGAAAAGGAAGCTATCATTGTTTTGCACTATCTATAAACACTCAGGAGACATGTTTGTGGCTTCGATAACTAGAGATGCCATCACAGAAGGGAAGTCCCTCTCCCTCATGTTTTAGAACACTTTATACCTTATAAGTACCTATATTCCCAGTTGAGGTAATGTTGTTAAGACTCGAGTACTTCTCTTAATTCTTTTTTATTCAATTTCTTCCTGAAATCCAACAATCAGTTTATTTTCCTCTTTTTACTCTTCTTAGGAATTTGGAGTATATTGCCAAACAATTTTTGACCAAAAGAAAAAATTGGGGAGAGGGAGGTTCTACCAAATTTCAGATTTTTACTCTGTGGATGTCTTCCTAAGCTTTTGTATCTTCCTGCTAGAGAACCCTGTGGTGTGTATTATCACGCACACACAAAAAACTGCAAGGACTGAAGTTTTAAAAGGGTGCATACAAGTATAACAGAATACTACAAAGAAAACCAAAGAGAAATGAAAGAGAAATTCCTGTTTGAAAGAGGAAAAAAAGAATAAAAAGAATCAATGTTCATATTGGGGGGAAAGAGAATTTTGGGGGGAAATGCACTCCCTATAACCATGCTATTTAGGGGGAAATACAGTGCTCTTTTATATAATGTAACCTTGAATATATTCAAGAACAAGCGTCTAAGTTGTTTTCTCTACCTCAGTTCACACGTCACCGAGCTCAGTTCTTCTCCTCCCCACAGAAACCTCTGGGGATAAACCTGAAATTAATGTCATACCATCAACATGATACTGTTAGCATTCGTTAGAAACTTTATGATAAAGCCATAGAGTTTCCTTTCCAGTGCATGCTAGAGAGTCATGTTGATGGTGTGATATCAATGCCACAGCACTCCCCCTATGTCCTAACCCCATAGTCTCCTACCAAGTGCTGTCTACCAGCTGGCAATGCTAAAGACAGTAATTCTCCAGGGTTTCAGGCAAAGAAAGATCTTCCCAAGTCCTACTACCTGGAGACGCCTGGACTGGACCTGGTATCTACTACATTTTCAAGCATGAACCAAAGCACCTCCTAAAACTGGCAGTGCCCCTGTAGATAAGCTGTGGTTTGTATTCAGGAATGAGCTTTTATTCTAAACGTCTTCATTCTTATTGCTTTTAATTACCCTCACTGCATATGGACATGCGTGGAACATACTGCACTACCAAAAAATCACATTGCTAATGATAGAAGAATGAACATTGGTGCAATGAAGAGAGCATAGGAAGGTATAGATTTGTAACAAAATCAGATCTGGACACAAAGAAACATCCCGTTTGCCTGTGGCAGGCCCCATCACATGCAAGCCATCTGGAGCGTTTTTTAAAAATCAAAATCGCCTATAAAAAGAGAAAGGATCACACTTTTGTGGCAATCTCCACAATACATTAATATCTCTTCTGTAAGCACCGCAAGAAAGTGGTGATAAAGAAGACAAAAGCTATCTCTCACATACTCCAGTTGCAGTACTTTTCCCCCTCTTTCCCCCCTCGAGTTTCTTCACTTTCCACCCCCACTGATCGAAACATTATGGCTGCAATCCCCTGCACAGTTAGGCCGCTTAAATTTCATTGACTTCACTGGGATATAAGAGACCTTACTGTGTGCAGGATTGCATCCTTTATGCGCAGCTTAAGAAGAGACATAAAAAGAATAGGAGGGTAATTAAATTTAAATTCCAGAGTTCATTCCAGAGGGTAGATGAACCTGGTGGCAAAAGAAGAGGCTGATGAACACAGATGGAGGGGAGAAAGAAAGAAAGAAAAGGCCCTACATTTGAATATTGTTAGTTAGGAATGAAGTTTCATGTACAATGGGCTTAATCTCCATGAATTGGATCCAACCAGCTTTTCTCCTGGTGGAAAAGGATGGAAGGGCCCCTGCCCTATGCTATAGATTGTGGGAGCTGCATAGACAAAAGCTACATAGGCAAAGGGCTGTAGTAAGCATGGGAAATGGGAGACACAGAAAAAATTTTTTTAAAGTTGGCTGGATCCAATTCCATGTCTCATATTTTAAGTATAAATACCCATGGATCAAATGATGTTAAAGCATCTAAAAGTGCCACTCCACCATTTTGTTTTCTGTATTGTTATAATGAGAATTTAGAAAGATCCTTCAAGTCCACCAAAGGATCTTTGACAGCAGACTGAATGCCAAATAAGTGACTCAATGCCAAATAAGTGAATCCCAATGTTAAATCAGATCATCTCGAACTGAAGCCGGGGGCGGGCGGGTGCTGAAGAAGCAGTGGACAAAGGGCCAAGCTACACATGACAAATGACACTTGAACGGCAAGTGTATTTCTCCCTGTTCACTTGCCCTTCACTCAATCCACTTGCCAGGCAAGTGTCATTCGTCATGTGTAGCTTGGCCCTGTGTGCCAAATAAGTGAATCCCAATGTTAAATCAGATCATCTTGAACTGAAGCCGGGGGCGGGTGGGTGCTGAAGAAGCAGTGGACAAAGGGCCAAGCTACACATGACGAATGACACTTGAACGGCAAGTGTATTTCTCCCTGTTCACTTGCCCTCCACTCAATCCACTTGCCGTTCAAGTGTCATTCGTCATGTGTAGCTTGGCCCAAAGTTTAAAAGCTGGCTTGTGGCAGTGTGAGTCCAGGGACATAATGCTGTTTTCAGCGACAGATCCCAAGTACAATTGTGTCCCCCAACATGTTAAAAAACACGTGTTTGGCATCACTTGTAGCTTGGCTCTTAGATGCTTTTATGGCGTCATGGCACTCAACTTGAGACATTCCAGCCTATTAGTCTAAAGGGATTTCCTTGGTTAGTGTGGATTGTCTCCCACTGTTCCCTCCTTTGACCAGAGCGCAGTAAATAATAAAGACCCTGTTCCACAGGAACTGGGAACATGATTGTGTCCTTTTAAAAAATGTTAAAGGGAATTGCACGTGGTATACATACACATTTTTATTTCTGTAATTCTGTTTTAAACAGAGACACCCTTTCTACCACTTTACAAATGAGCAAAGTCAGAGATTTGATAAAATGGGTCCTCCGCCATTATTTTCAGTAAAAGCATGCCATGACAAAGCTCTGTTGGCTGTGACCATTAGTCATTTTTAGATATAAGCTTATAAATTATCACCTTGAACTACAATATGCTTAATTTATACTGTACCTGCTTACTAAAGAAAAGCTACTTATACTGAATAAAAGACAAGCAACCATTTGCCATACGGCTATTAGTGCAGATAACAAATCCATGCTACACTTTGGAAAGGAATCTCTGCTTAGGAATCTCTTGCAGGACTGATACGATATGAGGAAATAACAATAGGTAATAAAATAAATGCCAAAACTCTTTGCTAATTTAATGTGGGTAATGACATTATAAATTGGTCACCTGATAGCATCCTAGCAGCATAACTCATTTGGTAAGAAAAGCCCACCCTCTACAACTCACCTGCATGTGATAGTAATTTCAGAAAACCCATCTATTTTGTCTTGATGATTGAATCTATGTTGGGAGGCTGTGCCTACCAACTGGTGCCAGAAGGAAGGGGGCACTAATGGGGCAACTTGGGCTTCTTGTTCTTGCGATGGACCTTCTCAGACACATAGTTAATCACCTTGGGAAACGAAATGCTGGATAGAATAGCCAGGATAAAATTGGTCAGATCCAGAGATCATTTCGTAGAAAAAGAGCTGGAGGAACTCATTTGCATAACTCATTAGCACAACTGATTTGCACATGCCACACCCCCTGACATCACCTATCCTGGCTTTTTTGGACCCAATCCTGGCCATTCAGGGCCAAAATTGGGCCCAAAATGTCAAAAAAGGGGCTGAAAATGGCCGAAAAGAGGCCCAAAATGGTCAGGATCAGGCCGCTGCTGAGCAGGAGAGTAATCCACCACCCATCAGAGTCTGTATCTGGGCCGTTTCGGCCCCAATCCAGGCTGAAACAGGTCCAAAATGGCTGAGAGTCAGGTGGGCGGGGCCATCTCTTTGGGGAACTGCCAGAACTGTGTTCCTGTGCATTTCCCCTCAAAATGAACCCTGGCCAACAGCATCTGTTTATGTTCTTCCTACCTTGGTGCATGTTATCTAATGCTAAAAAACCCCACAAAATATGGCTACGGTTTAGCTAAATGGATCCAAGATCCATTGGAGAATTAACAATATGTTAAATATCTTTCAATAAATCTGACCTGACTCAGGTTAGACCTGACTCAGATCAGGTCCAAACTGCTATATATAAGAGCCCCTTCCAGCCCCTGTGAGAAATTTTTTTGCTCTTTACAGAAATAATTTAATTTTCCTCAAAATCCCTCAGACGTTTCACCTGAGCACAAAACTCCAAACAAACTCAGCAATTTGAGTCAACTTAGAACATGGAAGTCCCCTCCCCTAAACCTCACACCTGAAAAAAAGTTGTAGTCATATTTAAACTCTTGTTTCTCTTAAAATCAGGGCTATAGTTGGAGTGGCAGTGAGGACAATACACACTGCCCCACTTTAACAATTATTCTTACAACCAAAGCTTTTTAAAAGGCTTTTTTGATATGTGAAATGAGAGCTTCCATCTGAAGAAATAAAATCTTGAGTTTAGAACATAAAAGCTTCTGGTTTGTTTTTATAAAAACAAGCAATGGTAATTGGTTTTCTTTCAGAAACTCCACCTGCCTGAGCTGCCCCACTCCCAAACGTAGTTCTAGTTGAGAGTAATTTTTTAAGCTATATATTGTTGCCTAAGCATATGCACATCTTATATTTAATTTTAAAATAATAAAAAATACACCCCTAGTCCTTTTCCCTTAGCACTGAATGGCAAGTAAATCAAAAGTTGACAATTGCCTTTATAAATCTTAAGTGATCCTTTTCAAAAAATATCCCCACTAGATAATATGACTAAGCATAGCGAGGCATTTCAAGGGCTAACTGAGAGATCATACATTTTCAGTGCAACCTTCAGCAGTGTTTTGCCAGTTTAAGCCCATTGGAACCATTGTTTGTTTAAGAAAGGTGTTCATTAAAAATATGTAAATGTTTCTGAGCTTACAAAATGTTCTAATTCAGTCAATACATTTTCTGATGCCAGCAATTCAAGGGCTTAGTGGTGGAAATTTCTGTCAATCAGTTACAAGGAAATCACCTGATTCATCATTTCTTTGAAAAACCTTCCTAAATATGGCAACTGTACCTTTGCAAGAAAAGCTAGCCAACCCCTACAGGAAAAATCTCATGCCTTTAAATCGTGCTTTAGTTAAAATTTGAAGCCAATTATGCAGGAAGGTTTCCTTGGATGAACTGTTATGATTGGATCATGCCCACATTGTCTTGTCCCCAACACATTTCCTTTTCAACATAGTGTCTGACAACTCTACTAGGGCCGTTTCCACACGCTGTTAAAGAGACGGCCCACTCACTGAACTCTGCCGTTTTTTTCCATTCACTCCATACGTCTCCGATTTCAATGTGGAAGTAGGCAGTTTGGCTTCCATTTTTTCAGCATCTTTTAGCCGGCACAGGAAAGTGGGAAATTTCGTTCTTAGAAAAGATGCCGAAAAATGGAAGCCAAACTGCATGCTTCTGCTTTGAAATTGGAGACGTATGGAGGGAGTGGGAAAAAAAACTCCAGTGTTCAGTGAGTGGGCCGTCTCTTTAACAGCAGTGGAAATGGCCTAGGATAGCTTGCTGCACTAGGCCTCGCACTCCCGAAGAAGCCATCCATTCTGGTTACAAATGAATGAGGGTCACTTTCCAGGGTTGGCTATTGAAATGGATGCCCTTTCATTTACCTCATGAAAGAAACACAAGTTCTTTTTATGCTGATGGATTAGGAAGGATAAAAAAGACTCAATCAGAAGAGACAGAGCGAGTGTAAAAAGAGATTCCTGATGGATAGAGATAGGCAGTACCGTGTGTCACAATTTAGCAAACAATCTACCTCAAGAATAAATTTTAATTTAATGCGGAGGGGAATGATACTCATATCTGAACAGGCTCTTCGCTATCTATTGTTAAAGGACAGTTACAAATTTCTCTATTTCACTTAGTATTTTTATTCAGCAAAGTACCTCAGAGTCAGAGAACAGACACTAATAATAATAATAATCCCCTAAGCAAAGCAGTGAAAGTTAAATTTAAAAATAGCTTTAAATGTCATATGCCGTTAAGCCTTAAACAAATGGCGTTGGCTTTCTGTTTAGATCAATACAGTTTTAATAATAGCAGTATTAATGTCCTGAAATATATGGCTTTTTTGTGCAAATCACACACATTGGGGGGGGACCCTTTTCAAGGATTGGGCCTTTCCTACCTCCTGATTTAGTTATGTGTCAGGCAAAGCTCATTCCCTCATTTTTCTCTTTTCTAGAGCTGAAGGAAATGCTTATTGGATGTGTAGTTTAAATCTCAGCCAATAGAAAGCAATGTTTCACCATCTATCTACCCCTGACATATTTTTTTTAAAATGTAAACTCGGTTTAAAAAAGGGAGAGATTCACATACGTATTACGAACACTCCTCTAACTTATAAATGAAAAACACTGACAATTCAAAGAGTTAAATTAACCAACAGTTTCCCTCCTCCATTCAATGCCCCCCATACTCCCCCCAACATACGTACATTCTCTCTCTCTCTCTCTCTCTCTCTCTCTCTCTCTCTCTCTCTCTCTCTCTCTCTCAGGGCTGTGCTTGATTTATAGCATGATCCATCCCTGTTGGGAGTTGACAGTCACTTTCATTTTCTTTTATTTTTTTTCCCCTCTCGCCACCAAGGTCATAAGAGAGAGGGGCCCTCCAAGTTTCCCGCATTCGTCCTCCTTCACCCTTCTCCTGGCTTGGCCTCATGAATCATTCCGTCTATGCATTGAACTCCTGATGCTTCTCTTCCACCAAACTGCCCGACTTCTACAATTTTTCTTCATTCTCACTAACAATTTGGTAATGAAATATTGATTTTTAGTTAGATTCAAATAGATGTTATTAAGTTTGCATTGATAAATCGTTCCCTTTCTCAGGCGGGAAGTACCTCAGTCAAATTCTAACGGTGCTTTCATACCTGGTGATGTATTAATTTGACATATTTGTCACCCAAGCAGCCTGGCTTAGATGGAGGAGAGGGTGCCTGGCTTAATTGCCCCCGTTTCAATGAGAAAAGGATAATACCAACTGATTCAAAAATGTTATCCTTATGTGTGTGTGTGTGTGTTTCTGTGAATGTGTTTGTGCAAGCATGCAGGTGCACAGTCAACTTTTTTGTGATCAGGGAAAAACTCCTCCTCTTTCTCAAGTATGACTGACATTTTGAGTTACGCATGCTGGCCAAATTTAGAAAGCCGTTATGGGGACTTTTTATTAATTAAAATGGATCCTATATCTTCAGCTTTTCTGCAGCTTGAAACCAGGTGAGCTTGCTTTCTGCAATCATTCTTCCTTCTTCTTCCTACTCCTCCATTTTATTGTTGTTGTTTTTAAAGAGATCCCTCCATGGAATTACTTGAGTGATGAGATCTTTCAAAAGTACAGTCACTAAAAGACGAGATGAACTATCTCATCTGTGTGAGAGTGAAGGGTGAAGGGCGGGGCAGCGCCAGGGAGTGCAAATTGTATCTGGCTGCTTCGCTAGCTGACCTGTGAATGGAGCTGATATCCTTTTCCTGAGGAAGGAAGGAGGGGAGGGAAGCACAGTGATAAAAGATACCCATACAAATAGATAATGTTAGAAAACCAATGGCAGCTGCAGCACAGCAACAGGTGGGAAGTGCAACTGACCCTGCTTACCAAAAAATACGTCTTTGCATTTATGCAGGACTTTTACAGTGCAATCCTAAACAGAGTTACTCCAGTCTAAGCCCATTGGTTTCAATGGATTTAGACTGGAGTAACTCTGCTTAGGATTGCACTGTTAGAGCAGGGAAGGATTCTGGATCAATGGAAGAAGGACCTCCTTTGCATGCAGACAATCCCAGGTAAAGTCCCCCCAGTATCTCCAGATTGTATGTTATATGAATGACCTCTACCTGAGAACCTGAAGAGCCACAGCCAGTCCAGGTTTACAATTTATTACCTTAATAGTGTGGCTCAATATAAAGGCAGCTTCATGTGCCTATACTGGGAGGGGCCATGGCTTTTTTGCACAGCGTCTACCTTGCATGTGGAAGGCCCCAGATTCAATACCCAACATCTCTAAATAAAAGATTAGCAGAGGAATTCTAAGCAGAGTTACTCCAGTCTAAGCCCATTGAAATAACTTTGTTTAGGATTGCACTATTGGTTATAGGTGATGTGAAAGACCTCTCTATCTGAGATTCTGGAAAGCCACTGGCAAAGTGAACTATAGTGATATTTATAGATGATGGGTCTCATTAAGGTTGCCAACATCCAGGGGGGCCCCGGAGACCTCCCAGAATTACAACAGCTCTCCAGTCTACAGAGATCAATTCCCCTAGAGAAAATGTTAACTTCAGAGGAGGGACTCTGTGGCATTTTACCCCACTGATGTCCCTGATTTCCCCAGACTCTGCCCTCTCTATGCTCCACCCCCAAACGTCCAGGAATTTCCAGACCTGAAGTTGGCTACCCTAGATCTGACCGAGGAAAAGGTAGGTTCATGGGAATTTCCAAAGTATTTTGCTGCAAAGGAGGGCAGTGTTAGGCCCAGGCTATGTGCCATGTTCTTTCTTATTTCCAGTTTGGTTTATAGACTCACTAAAACTAATTTCAAAATGGGAGCCCCACAGCTTTCGATCCTTTTGTTTTAATCCCCCCTTCTTTACATTAATAACATGCAGGTGTGCACTGAGAAACACGGCAAAAGATAACACGAAGATGGTTTAATGATCTTCAAATGCATTTCTGTACCCATTTAAGACAACTAAAAGAATCTTGGTGTATTCATGTATTGTAATGTGCATGTGGTCATCAGTAAAGCATAATAAGGGACAAAAATGTAAAGATGTGTCAAATTCTGAATGAATGACACACCAGAAAATTTGGAAATTCCACTTGGCAGCAAGGCAAGCTATTATTTAACTCCAAAGTCTGGGGAGAAATTATAGATGAGGAGAATTTTGGAAGCATCCCTAGTCATTCACATCTTCTTTATAAACTACTATTATGCCATCTTTCTTCCCTTATTTAAAAGCAGACATTCCCTGTCCTATTTATAGATTAAATTTAATCTTGTTTTTTGCAATATGCTATATAGCATTTGTTCATATGCCCTGTTCCTTTCCACAGCATATGATATATGATTGGCGCAAGATGTAGTGCATAGTGTTTTTGAGCATCAAACATAATTCAGCTGAAGTTAAAGGAAAAACATTCATTCCTTTCTGTGGGAAAGATTCTACCCCATTTGTAAATTATGAACTCAATAAGGCAATACGTGGATGCCTACCGAGGGCTCAAACCACTTTGCTGCTTAGATCAGCGGAGAAAAAGGAGTCAACAGGGAACGGTGAAAGTCTTCATCATAGAGAAATATGCCAAATCTCTCCTGACAAATTGTGCCATTTTCTTACCTATCGGCCTTAAAAATTTGGATAACTTCCTGCAAATTTCTCTGTTCCTGTATAGAATTTTTACAAAAACCGAATGCTTGTCCCTCTCCCTTGGAATGGTAGGAAGTTTTTGAGTACCCTATTTATATCCTGTTTATAGGATATGCTTCCTGGTGTGAATGAGGAGTGCACAGTAACATCATAAAATTTTCAACTGCATTGTGGATCAAAAATCGCAACAAAATGGGACCTGTCATTCTGTCATGTATGTCTGTACCCATCCATCCATGCCAGGTTTAATACTGATTTATAAGCTTAGTCTAGTTATTGTAAACAGAATCTTAAGGTGACTTAATTTCCTGTTGTTAGTGCTCTAACTGTTTCTCAGGCTTTCACAGGTGGCTATCTGCTGGACTCCAATGTTTGTGACCTTGCATTTTCTCTCAGGCTATGATATCTCTTTTGTCCCTAGCAATGAATCGTGATAGCACAAATATGTAAAATGTTCTCACCAGGAAAGAGCAGCAAAAGATTGTTTGGAATTGGGAGGGGGGGGAAACCAGGGTAGAAAAGAAATGTATTTTTCCCATGTTGTCATTCCTGTCAAGCTGCTGCTCGAGCTGCTTAGATGCTTGCCTTGCTCCTAAGTAGACCTATGAACCTGAATATGGAAAAGATCTGATTTCTGAATAAAAGTCATTTAACCAAGGACCTGTCTTGCTATAATGATCCAGAGATCTGTCTGCCATAATCTGTCATCCAGAGCCTGACACATTCCATCGGAGGAGATGTTGGTGTGTCCACACCTACTGATGTGGCTACCACCACTAAGAGGCAGCATTGAGACCGGAAATTACCAGCCTTTAATTTCCAATTTGATTTGTGAAATCTCATCAGCAGAATAAAGTGGCACATTATGGTGGGTGAGGCTGGGCCATGACTGGCATTCCACAAAGTTGGCAGTGCAAGGAAACTGCCCTGCACTATGGATGTTCCACCTATGATAGCCCTCCAGTTCTTTCATTTTTAGATGTAGGTAGCATTGCACAAACCAAGAGACACCCCCCCCCCCCACACACACACACACTCTTACTTCTGGGAGCTGATCACAGCCACTCCAGACCTTAAGCAGAAGGAAGGCTCCTGTTCTTTTGTGAGACTTTTCAGTCTCTGGGTTCACTCTGAGAGTGTACCACATACAACTCATGAATTCAGACACAGGCTTAAATAAAACTTCAATTTATTGCTGAGCATAAAGCACTCATATTCAGGCAACAGACAAAAAAAAAACCCCAATAACCTCTTTGTTGCTAGCTATAATCTGCCTAATCAAAATGGCACTCACGGTCCATTTGCCCTCCTGCACGGAGGGAGAGAGGGCTCCATTTTCCCGGGCATCCATGTATTTTGGGGGGGCAGGGCCTGGGCTTATATAGGCCGGCTCTGCCTCCCTCCCTGCAGCAGTCGCAGCTGAAAGCTCGACCCACCCTCCTCACCCCCTTTTATTGCAGTACAGGTTTATCCGGTCACTGTTTTTATAGGGCCAGGTAGGAATTCCCCCCCCCCTTTTCCTGATTGGATCCTTGGCAAGGGGTGTTTTTCGCCTACCTTGTACTGCTATTTAGAGAGCTTTAATGCTTTATTGTTAGACAGTTGAGTTTCCTGGCAGGTTAATTTGGGTAGGCAGAGCGGATTGATGAGCACCCGGTGGCACCTCACCATTGGTGGGGAATGGGGGTCTGTATGGGATCGGCTGGCAGGCTGTATGGCTGCAAGCTGAGAGGGCAGACTGCCCATGGGGCCTCCTGTACAAGTCCTTCCCTCGGGCTTCACAGCTGGGGTGTATGGAGCTTTAAGGAGGGAACCATTCACCTGGCAGGACGGGTTACAGCCATGCGCTTGGATGGCTCATGCCTGGGGCAGGAGGTGCTCACCCAGGCAGGTCGAGGAGGAGGTCCAGTTGACCTCTTGGCTTGACCTGTATACCACTTGCCATTCTTAAGTTATTGTTGGTCAATAAATGGCCCTGTTTGCATCCAAGCCTTGTGTCTGTCTCTTCATTCCGAATAGGGGGGCAAAACTTCTAAAGCTTACTACCTTTGCATCTCTGAATAGCTTCTTAGCAGGTTGTTTCTCGCCAGTTACTTTTAGCATAGGAGTTCTTTTTCCATGGCAGGCTGCCCGAGGCATGCTGAAGCGCCAAGGAGCGTGGACCTGCAGATTTTCAGGACTCCTAGGTCCACTAGTCTCTCAAGGTCAAGTCTCTAGGGAACAGAGACTGGCCTGCAGGTGTTAAAATCAGTAAAGCCTGCAAAAACTTGTACCAATGAACCAAAGTCCAGCCATTCTTAGCAAAATACTGGCCATAATGAGCAGCTTCCTTACAAGCATCAATTGCAGTGCACTCTAATTAAGAGTTAGTCAAGAAGACTCTGACTTTGATTTTGAGTTAACTTTGGTTTGACTCAGGATTAAGCTAGACTTGCAGGACTTTAAAGACCCAACTCGGGTTCCCTGCAGCCACACAGCAGCTTTGGAGACTGGCCATTAAAAAAATAAAGGCGAGCCCAAACTGCCTTAGAAGGACTCCATAAGGGGAGGAGAAGCTCCTCTCTCCCCCCTCAAGCTGTTTCCCTGTGTTAAAATAGCATATGAGGGATTTTCCCCTTGTTTTTATTGCTCCACGTGGAGTCTTTATACTCTAAAAACCTACGTCTAGCTTGACTCTTAGACATTGCACAACACTAACGCTTACTATGACTAGAAATTCTCTGAATGTGGGACACTGCACTACCTATGGTTAACTAAGTCCATTTTCACATGCCCAAAGCCTCTGGAAGATCGTGCAAAACTCATGGCATGAAGCGTCTTCCTAGTGCGCTTTCCTGGCACAATACCCTTTAATGGTCTGATGATATCAGAAATCATGCCATTAAATGGGATCGTGCCAGGAAATCACGCTAGGAAAACACTTCGTGCTGTGAGTTTCTCATGATCTTCCGGAGGCTTACAAGTGTGTATGAAAATGGCCCTTATGTATTAAGCACATTCAGTTGCCTGGGGTTTTGTATTATATCTGAATGCAGATTTCTGACTTGTTCTTTGACAGTGCCCTCCCAGGCTGCATAGAGAAGACAATGAGATCAGCTTTCATTGAAACAAACCAAGAGATCAGTGACCTTCTGCTAGCTGAATCCTAGCTTCACAAATTAACCATAGTTGAAATAAAGCATGTTTTTGTGTTATGTCTGAACTAAGCCATTATGAAACAAGTCTGCTTAACTTCTCCATTCTCTACTTGCTTACTGTCTTTCCTGTTGTGCTGAGTCACTTCTGGTTCTTGTTTCCCTCAACATATGCCTTCCTTTCATGTCATTGAATTGTTCCTCCTCTCTGCTTCCTTAACTCCCTTGCGTATTTCCACCTGCACAGATATGTGTCTATAACAGCTGTTTATTTACCAATGCATGCAACGAGACCCTATGAGCTGATAGGACTATCTTCAGAAAGAGCTAGCCTGTGATCGCTTCCATGTGGAGGTTTTGCTCTGCTTTGGCATCAAAACTTGTGTGGGTTTTTGAGGAATCCCCACGCAATGCCTAATTATCCACTTTCTCTATCTGCCTTTGCTTTATCGTGATTGGTGCAGTCTAGAGGTGGGCACAAATTGAAATACGAACCAAAGTTTGTCATGAACCAGGCCAGTTCATAGGAGCTCATTTCTCACAAACCATGACAAATTTTAGCCCAGTTCATTTGGTTCGTATTTCAGTTCGTCACTGCAGACAGCCTGCTGCAATAGTTTCCTAAGCAATAGGGGCGATAGGTTCTCTACAGACCTTCTGCTGACCCAGAAGTGACATTTTCATGAACCAAACAAACCAGTTTGCGCACCGGGGCAAGTTCGTGAAAGTTCATGATTCGTGAAATGCAACAAACCACAAACTGCACAATTTGGAATTTTCCTGGTTCATGCCCATCTCTAGTACAGTCTTTTTGGAAAGATCACAGTCAGAGAATAAAGCCATTTGGATGGGAAGGTGCACATTTTTGGCACCTTTTTCAATGCCTATTGTGTAGCCACCATTTCCTCCTGCCATAGGATTTTTTTAAAAAAACAGTAATTGATGTATCTGTATAGTGTTATAACAATATATTGGTTCGTCTGATTTCTGCGCTGTTCTTAAATTAAAATATAAGTCTCTCTAGCCCTTTTTTGTAGCGGAAATATGCCTTTCCCTATACATCTCCACAACTGCTCCTTTCCTTTCAGCTTTCCAAAGGGTTTTCAGAACTACATTCCCTCGGAATGCATTTGAAAGCTACAGTCAAGGTGCCAGGAAATGTTTGCCATTGTTGTGAATTTATGTTTTATTAGTATTGGCAGATTTTTTTTAATAATGATGGGTTTTATTGTAAACAGTAAGATTTTTACATATCTTTGTTAGCTGCTTTGAACTTGATAGAAATGGGATCATTAAAAAAAAGAACATGAACTATTGAAACTAACCCTGTGACATTCCCTCTGCTTCTCTGAGTCATAAGAAGTTCCAGGGCAGCAATCACCAAGATTGTTTCCCTTTGGAGGAAAGAGCTCTGGAGACTTATGGTGTTTCTGTAGCATTTGCTTTGTTTACGAATATATAATAAAGCATGGGTAGAAGCAAAGAGGCACTTCTACAGAGTACCAGATAAAGGGAGATCCTTCACCCACCAGGTTCTTTAACAATTCACACCAAGGTCTGTCTGTCTCTGCAAACTGGTCTTTCCTCACATATGATGGAATACAAGGGGGTGGGACACTAAAGCTCTTCTCCACATGTGTCACAGTCCTGGCCTGAATTGTCCGTTCCATTTGAAGGCAACCTGAAATTCACATCCATCATGTCTGACACAATGCAAAGAACCCTGACCCAACCTTTATTCTCTGCATTGTGTGAAAGTCCTCATCCTTAATAGTCCCAGGGATACACTATTGGGCCATTGGTAGAGACCCATATGTATCCCAAGGACTTCATGGATTTCCCACAGTAGTGAGTAGACCCTTTCACAGAAACCAGACTCTAAATTCACAACGATGCTGAGCGTGCATGTAGCACTTTTCAAGAAAACTGCTTGGAAAGGTAGCCTGGATCAGTCTTGTACCGAAGATGGGAGAGCTGAGACTATCGTGGTTTGCCTATAGGGTTAGCCCACCTACTGAGTGTGTGACCAAATGGAGAGTTCAGCCATGGCCTTACCAATTCATACTGTTCACTACTAACGACACACTAGTCGATAGTTCTGTACCACGTTAATGTGAAGTTAACATTCAAAGAAAAAGTACTGCATAAGTCACAGTCCTTTTAAAAAATGCCTCAAAAAATCTCACCATATTACCATCAGAGAGCCAAGTGAACAATTTGTGATCTTAAGAAGTTGGATTTCTCTCAGGAACATGGAGAAAACAAGCAAATATATCCCTTGGAATCACAAGCTGAATCCATATGGAGTTTACAAGGAGAAGCCAGGGCAGGATGTAAGAGCCATCAGAGAAAGCAAAATAGTAAGGGCTGTGGAAAGGAAAAATAATTAATCAAAATCAAAGAAGATATAGAAATCTGATTAGGAAAAAAAATGTATCCTGCAATATATATGGATAGGCGCGTTAACGGGTGGCTGGTTCCTCTGAGATTAAAGAAAACAACCTAAGGTTAGATCTCCCTTTTGGTTCATGTGCCAGCATCAACAAACTGCAAACCTGTTTGCCGTGGCTCCCAGCAAGAAGCTAATAAAAATGATATTCTTGCAGCTAAATTCTCTCTTTTACCAGTGGCTTCTAAAGTCGCTAGAGTCGAGAGACAACTTGCCAGGAAGTTGAATGAGTCTGTGGCCTTTCCAAATCATTTCCCTCACCCACATTCATGTCTAGTGCATTCTAAACAGATGGGTAACATAATAATTTTTTTAAGGTCCAAAATTGAAAGAAAATAGATTTCGTCCTTGAAGGTCTCAGAAAGATGGAAAACAACTAGAAAATTTAAAACAGATAAGTCCTTGGAAGAGAAAAAAAACCTAGAGCGATAGAAAATAGAGAAATATGCCGTTGTATGCAGGTGCTGCGCCAAAAATTTCTAAATCTTTCTGATCATACATGGTCAGATGCTGGTGGCACGGCTCAGTGGTAGAGCATTTGCCTGGCATACGGAATGTCCCAGGTTCAATCCCCGGCATCTCCAGATGAAAGGATCAGGTGGTAGGTGATCTTAAAGGCCTCAACCAGAGACCCAGAAAAGTTGCTGACACTCTGAGTAGACATTACTGACCTTGAGCCAGTTTGGTGTAGTAGTTAAGAGCGGCATGACTCTGATCTGGAGAACCGGGTTTGATTCCCTGCTCCTCTGTTTGAAGCCAGCTGGGGGACCTTGGATCAGCCACAGCTCTCTCAGAGCTCTCTCAGCCCTACCCACCTCACAGGGTGATTGTTGTGGGGATAATAATAACACACTTTGTAAACAGCTCTGTATAGGTTGTCCTGAAGAGCAGTATATAAATTGAACGTTGTCTATTATTATTATTATTATTATTATTATTATTATTATTATTATTATTATTATTATTATCGATGGACTACTGGTCTGAGTCATTCCGTATAAGGCACATTCATGAAGTGTTCAAAAGTTTCTGAATGACTCTTTAAAACTCTTAAAGCCAATAGCTACAAGAGCCTACCAAAAGATTCTATCCTTCTGCTATGTACCATTTATGCCCCCTCCCCTCAGAAGTTCTCAACTTTCACCTACTGAGAAGTGATAAGTGTTGCTATTTGTCGGGGGGGGGGGTGGAGAGACGATCACTCAAGGAGTGACCAGGATGTCTGTAGCAGTAGAAAAGAGCAAATTTGTGGTAGGGTAAGAGCTTTCGTGAGTCCCAGCTCACTTCTTCAGATACTGAAGACTGCTATCTGAAGAAGTGAGCTGGGACTCACGAAAGCTCATACCCCACCACCCAAAGCTCATACCACCACTTGTTGGTTGTATAGGTGCTACTGGATTTTTGCTCTTTTCAGGAGTGACCAGTCACTCTCCAAGAAATTAAAAACAGCTGTCAACCCCTCCGCCAATGCTGCTGTAATCACTTACTCATGATTTAAATCTCTAAATTGACCACAGCAGCTTCTCTCCTCTTTCTCTTTTAAGCTGAGGAGGAAGAGGCAAGAGGAAAAGGCAAGCATACACAAGGATCTTTGCTCTGTGAAAACAGCAGCACCAGCACCTGTTCCCAACCACCTCTTCCCCTCTCTTCCTTCTCTTCCTCCATACACACACATACACATGCACTTGCCCTGGATGGGAAAGGACCATGCTATTGACTATTTTCTCTTGTATGGAGCGTGGAAATCTATACGTCTAAGTCTTTAAATATTCAAGCCCCATCTTACAAGATTCTTTTAAGATTGTACTTGACTCCAGAGTAATTACACCATATGAAACCCACTGTGTCACCTCTCTGCTAGAAGCTTTGTGGACAACTAGGGTCCTTTTCCCACTATTGGTAGTCCTGTGTAGAGATGGGCACGAACAGAAAAAAACAAACAATCATGATGTTCGTTGTTTGTTGCCATCCACGAACAGGGACTCACGAACAACCACGGACATGGCCCTATTCATGAACATGTTCATGGTTGGATGTTTGTGGGGGCCAGCAGGCTCTCCTCCAGCCATCATCTAAGTTTGGTCAAGATCCCTACTGCACCACTCCCAGAAACCTGACCTTAGCAGGCAGCAGGAAAGGTACCAATAATAAATAATAGCTTTGCCCCAGAGCCTGGCAGCAGCCCTGGAACTTGAAGGGGTAGATCCCTATCCCACCACACACAAAGAAAATTCAAGCTCCAATGCACTCTCTCTATCAAACTGCCAATAGCATCTGTCTCTCCCTCTCCACTGTCTGCAAAGTCAGAGCTGGGAGCCCCCCTCCTCCCTGCTCTTTGCTCCCTTGTTGTTACAAATTTCGAGCTCCACACTTGAAAGACAGACCTGCCTATCAAGCTAAATTGGGCTTAGATTGGGGTTTCTAGGGCAACAGCAGGAGTTCAGACAGAGTTCAGACAATCCCTGCCTAATTTGCCAAGGGAATTGATAGCAGTTGCCAGACTGTCTGGCATGACGAACAGCAAGGAACGAGGCTTGCGACGACCACCTGTTCATTTAGGATGGGGCCTCATGAACAGCTTGTTCGTGAACAGCAGATTGGGCTGTTCGTGGCTTTTTTTTTTGTTCGTATTGCTGTTCGTGCCCATCTCTAGTCCTGCCCAGTAATTATGAAATTTTGGCAAATAGTTTTTGATCAGCTATTACTCATCAGAGGTTATGAAGTCCCATATAATCCAGTGACTGTTTTGCTTAATTTTTGACGGAATTCAGTGAGACCCAAAATACACCACGATTTAATAGCGAGTCTCCTCTCTGTAGCAAAAATAGTGATAGCTCCCTACTATTTTCCCTTGCATCAATGCTATTTGCCTCTTCCAGGAAAAATATAGAGATATCGGTATATTGCTCTTCTGTAAGGCAAGCAACAATTTGGGGCGGTGTTTCCTTCAGGAAAATGGCAGAAGAAAGATTTCCCCACTGAAGTACTGAAGAGTTGTTCTGAAATGCTGTAATTTTGTACAAGCTGCCATTTTTGTGATTGTTCTACCCACTGCACTACCTTTTTGTTACTAGCAGGATTTGAATCTGATAGCATCTTATTTATTTTCAGGGCATAAGCTTTTTAGATTCAGAGCTCCCTTCTTTTGTGACTGGTAGCTCCTAAGTCTCTTGAAAAAAAAATGTAGCTCTCAGAAGCATAAAAATCTACCCTACCTTGCTACGGGGCACCTGGATGCTTCACAATGCATGACAGCTGGTTCACAGCCTGTTGGTGCATTCTAAAAAGACAGCGTTCTTTCCAAATCATCTGGGATATTAATACCATGGGCACACGAGAGATTAGAATAGACTGCCAGTCCATTCAACTGCATCTAACTTGAATTCCCTGGATTAGCTAGCCACAACTGCAAGGGTTAAAGACTTGAGCTTGAACCTTCTGTGATGGCAAAGTGCTAATTCAGTTTCCCAGCTACTTAATACACAATCATCTTCTTCCTTCAAAGAGCATCTCATATTTTAAGAGACAAAGGCTTATCCCATCCTCACACCACACACGTGAGTAAATAAGAAAGACTAATCAGCGTCCCCAAACATTTGCAATTTTATGGAATCTTCCTTTAAAAGCATTATAGCAATTTAAGAATAAAGTGTTTGGGAAGAGAAAAAAGAATATGATGCAAAGCATGACTGAAAAGCCCCAAATCTGCAGTTTAAAGAAAATGGAATTTGACAACCTGTAGATGTAGGATATTTTCATCATTTCCTAAAGCATCCCCCTCCCCTCTGATCTTGCAAGGAAGGGTGATTACAGGTCTGCAAAGAAGAACCCCCAAACCTACAAACCCTTCTCTTAGAGATCCTGGCCCTAATAGCTTAAAATTGCAAATGCATCTTTTGCCTGATGCCATTTCTTCAAGGACTGTAGACTTTCCTAAATGATGAGCACCAGCTGTGGCTTGCATGGCTGGTCACAGGGGGGACTCGAACTTACTTTACTGAGCATCACTGAAAGGACCAGGTGATGCGGTGACCTTACTGGAGTTGATGAGAAGGCAATGATGGAAGTATTGGGGCTGCAGAACCATCCAGGTATGGTATAGCAGTTACAGTATCAGACTAGGATCTGGAAGGCCCAGGTATGAATCCCTTCTCTGTCATTGTAGTGGACTGGGTGACTTTGGGCCAGTTACTCTCTTAGCTTAACCTGCCTCATTGGTTGATACTGCAAGGATAAACTAGCAGAAAGGAGAATGATATTACAAACTGATTTATGTTTAGAGTTGCCAGCACTGCCTTGGAAAAAATGCCCGGAGATTGTGAGGGCAGTGCCTGGAGAATATGTGATGTCTGAGTAATGCTCTAGGAAGTTCCCCTAATCACTGTGGTAAACACCACAGACACAAAGTCAAACTCCTAGAATGTCACTATGGAAGCTATTTTCTGGCCATTTATCTCCAACTCTTCAGTTTTTCAAGGGCAGGGACTGAGGGCACGGGTGGAGGTTTATCTCTTGTGGGTAGCCAATTGGTAAGCCTATTTGTGTTCTCATTAAAAAGAAAAAGCAGGACATGGGTGCATGCATCTATTCTGTAGCAGTATGCCTGCTTGCTACTGCAGCTACAACTCTTGAGCCTCCAAAGCCCTCTTCTGATGCCCTCCAGGGCATTCCCACAAACTTCAGCACTTCAGAGTGGTGAGAGCCAGAATCCTCCCTGCAGCCCATCATGCCAGCTGCTGCCCAATCTAGACCAGCTTAGATGCTGGGATGGAAACATGGCAGGCAATGTTTTTCCTTCAAGACTGTTCCCTGATGCAATGTTTTTGGTGGTGGTAGAGAATGCCCTCAAGTCAAAGCTGACTTACAGGGACCCCTGGTGGGGTTTTCATGGCAAGAGGCTAACGAGGTGGTTTGCCATTGCCTGCCTCTGCAACCTTGGAGGCAGGAGGTCTCGGATGGAGGACCTTCATTGGAGGTCTCCCATCCTATTACTAACCAAGGCCAACCCTGCTTAGCTTCTGAGTTCTGACGAGATCAGGTTCATCTGGACCATCCAGGTCAGGGTGATGCAATGTCTTAGCTTTTCCTAAGAAGAGAAAAAGAACTCAGGACTATGTATCCCAAGTCAGTTGAGATTGACAGTAATCCTGTGACACTCTTAACATTTTTCAGGCCAATAATGAAATATAGGGTAAGGACGGAAAGAGCCTTGCATACTAGTATTGACTTTAAGGTAGGCAGAGTACAGCCAGCCTATTGGGTCACAATTTAAAATAGCCTCTTCTGTTGTCAGCTGCCTGAAGTTCTCAACATAGAACTTAACAGCAGATATGCAGGTGTGAGATAGCTTTGTGATACTTAACTCCCTGGCTGCAGCTGGTAGAGGGAAAAATAATAATTACTTCCCTTAAACTTTTCAATCAAGTGATTTCCTCTTTCTTCCCCCTCCCCACAACATTCTCAGATTCCTCCACCCCCTCCCCTCCCCATTCTGGAATTGCCTTCCCAAGGTAGCTAGGAGTCAAGGAGGGAGGTTAACAGCCTTTAACAACTTCCATTACTTATTCATATCTACGTAGGGAGCCTTTTATTCGTAAATCAAAAATGGTATTTCCATTATTATTGTTATTACTCTTTTTAACTCACATGTAGGGATAACAGGATTGTGTCTGTAAGTAAGCACCATGCTTGAATTTAATCATGCTATTTATTTGCTTTAAATTATCCCGTATTCATCCCCCCCCCCCCTTCTGTACTCTTAGGCATCGATAAAGTGGCTCTCACTATTAGAGTAAATGAAATGCACTTTAAAAGATTATCTCTTACATTTGTCATAACAAGAATTTACATTCCTCCTGCATTAAGTGGGAGTAAAGAACTCATATACATTTTCTAATTTATTGTGCAGTATTTATTACATACAAGCAGGTTCCTTGTCTAATCACGACTCATTACAATTATGTATTATTCACAATAACCCCTCGCAAGAGACTGAATATGGCACCAGGGACGACTGGTATGTGTGGGGGCACCCCAACACCCTCCGATGAAGACATGAGCACTTGGTCGTGAAGGTAAAACTAAGGCATGCTTTCATTCAATGGCTAGTCTGGACATTCCTGAAACATTCCCTCAACTCTTCCACACAAGTTTTCTCAAAAAATTCTGTGAAATCTGTTATCTCCTACACCGCCCCATATTTTGGCAACTTTTTCCATTGCCTACCCATGCTGGCTTGCCATTCCCTAGGTACAGATGGGGAATACCCCCTGCTACTCAGGGCTTCCCGCTGCTGCTCAGCTGGTCGGCAAGAGGAAAAACACCAGCAAACTGCTGTAGCTGCTATAGCACATTGGTTAAGTGGCTGGGCTCCGAGCCAGCACTCTGCTAGTTCGACTCCCACTACTGCCATGAACTCTGCAGGTGGCCTTGAGTCCAGTCCTCTCAGCCCCATCTCCCCCACTGTATTATGGGGATAAGCTGAATAATAACTTTGACTTTGTTCACCACTCTGAGTGTGGCACTAATCTGTCCAGAAGAGACGTATATAAGCACACTGTTATTTATTTAAACCAGGGGAAGAACAAGCAGTACTATGTTACTCCCTGTGCACCAAGAAATGATATGAGTGCATCACCAGGAGAAGACAGGGATGCTCTGATTATATGAAGATACCAGACCAACTCCATTGATGTGCTGGTGTCACTTCCAGGCACTTGGGGAATGAAATCAGAGTGATGCCAGCAATGCAGTGAGTTAATGCCACTGGCAAGCCACTGTTACCTGGCTATGTCCCCTCACAGCTCACCAGTTGCTAGAAGAGACATGGGAACCCTATCCGCACCTCAGTAAATGCCCAACACAACCTGCTAGCATCAACATTCCCCCACATTATCGCAACACTTATTCATTACCTCAGTTTAAAGTGTTACCTTCCGTGATACTTTATGGGCGATTTCATAAAATGCCATATGCTAACAGGTTATGCACTTGTGCTCGGCAAGACATAGAAACCCTGGAACATGTTTTTTGTACTGTACTTATTATTGTGATATATGCCCCACACTTATTGATCCGTTGCTGAGAAAGCAAATAGGGAAATCTGATAAATGTAAAATTGTTTTCCTATTGGCTCCTTGGAACCAAAAGGTGATCAAAACTGTAGCTAAATGTTTGTACCTTGTGTCCAATCAGCCTTGGAGTTCAATTTTGCTGCCAGTCTCCAAGGAATACCTTTCACCATTTCTCATATATGGGTCATCCACAAGAGATCGGTATGGATAATCTCCTTTTCCCATTCTAATATCTCAGGCTCTATCAAGTCTAGGTCTAGTTCCCTACATTGGCTAACCAGTTATAGTTTCTCCTATTGGTTGTTAGGTTGCCATGGAGACATCACTGTTTATGTGATAATCCAGGAGGGAAGGTGACACTGTATAGCCTGACTTTGTCAGATCTCAGAATCTAAGCAGGGTCAGTGCTTGGATGGGAGACCACCAAGAAAGACTGTGCAGAGGAAGGCAATGGCAAACCACCTCTGCTTCTCACTTGCCTTGAAAGCCTCTTGCTGAGGTCGCTATGCCATTACAACTTGATGGCACACTCACACATAATAATAATAATAATAATAATAATAATAATAATAATAATAATAATTAACTATAACAACTTCACCATAACAATAATTGGCCAGTGGGTTTTTCCTTTGTGGTTAAGACAATCCAGTTGTGGAAGATTGCTATAACACAACCAAAGAAAACTGTCTAAAAATGTGTGGATAATGGGTTGGATCCAACACGATTTTCTGCTAATGGAAAAGGGAGAAGCTATGCTGGAGATCATGTGACTCACATGTACAAAAGCCTTGTTGGGTAGGGGCTATGGTAAAGAGGATGTGATTTGAGTGAGAAAAGCTGGCTGGATCTAATCCAGAGCCTTAGAGGAACACACTTTCGAATAGGGGTATTATCATTAGCTTTTACGTCTAATAGAAGTAGATAGTCACAAGCTGGCCTAAATAATTCTAACTAAAGCTTTTTAGTCTGGTGAACATCAACCCAGCTTGTGGTATGCCTTTAAGTCCTCAGTTAGGATTAGAGATGGGCACGGACCAGAAAAAAACCGAACCATGTGGTTCGTGGTTCATCAAATTTCATGAGCCACGAACCATGAACTTTTATGAACCTGCCCCTGGTTTGCAAACCAGTTCATTTGGTTCATGAAAACATCACATCCAGGTCAGAAAACCGTCACTTCTAGGTTAGCAGAAGGTCACTTCCTGGCCAGCAGAAGGTCACTTCCAGCTCAGCAGAAGATCTGCAGGAAGTCCATCCACTGTTGCCTAGGAAACTGATTGATCAGCACCAGGCTGTATGTAGTGATGAACCAAAAAATGAACCAAACGAATCAGCCTAAATTTTGTGGCGGTTTGTCAGAAACTGGATCTGATGAACTGCTGGTTCACGAATCACGAACCGGCCTGGTTCGTCATGAATTTTGGTTCGTATTTTGGTTCGGGCCCATCTCTAGTTAGGATTGACTGGCTCTTCCATTTAGAAGGTCTTGCTTACCAAGTACAAGTTTCCCTCTTCATATATACAAAAAAGGCCCATATATCCAAATCTCTTCTTGTAATATGTACTGAAGCGTCTCCCTCCCTGGCCATCATATGGATTATCATCAATGTAATATTGATGAAAGGCTATTGGCAAAATGAAACATAAAAACAATATTTGAGGTCATCTACATATTTTGACTATTGTATATTGAGATTAACAGTTCTTTATTATAATAAACATCTTTATTGGAGACTGGAAGTAGACATACTGAAGACTCAGGCTCAACAGTAACCAATTTATACTTGTAGAAACCACACCCACTTTTCCAACAACCAATACAATGTAAGCAGCTAGGATCCTTCATTTGCATGAACTATATACAAGTATCTATTTTTGAGCACAGCGATTGGACTACAAGGCCACAGTTCTGATTGGCCTTGCCGGCACCGAAACACGAATAGCTTTGTAGGCCTCAGGAGCCTTTGCTCTACTCAAGCAATACATAACATTGACCATGTGAAAAGGCTGGGTTTTATTAATCTGTTCCACCATGGGTCATACACTTCTTTTCCAACAACTCTTCCTCCAACAGAGAAAGATTTTTTTCAAGAAAGAACATCATCAGAGAGAGCCAGTTTGGCGTAGCAGTTAAGAGCAGCAGGACTCTAATCTGGAGAACAGGGTTTGATTTCTCACTCCACTTGAAGCCAGTCAAGTGACCTTGGGTCAGTCACAGCTCTCTCAGTCCCACCCACCTCACAGGGAGATTGTTATGAAGATAATAACTCACTTTGTAAATCGCTTTGAGTGGGTGTTAAGTTGTCCTGAAGAGTGTTATATAAATTGAATGTTATATAAATCAAATGTTATTATTAGCCATCAGAAAAAGCTATTCTCTATTGGAAGAAGTACTTTTGCTTTGATGGAAGATTTAGCAGAACAAAGCTGTAATATCTAACTTAATGGAAGGGAATTATAGGATCCAACCTGTACCTCTATGATAATTGGATGAGGCCCTGCACTGCCTTTTCAATGGTCTCATTACTTATTAAGAGCTAAGCTACAAGAGACAAATTACACAAAGAGGAGCACATTAAGGGAGTAGCAATGTTAGCCAGGAAGCTGAGTTTTAAAAGAGATCGGAAGGCTTTTCAATTTTCCCTCTCTACAGAGCCCCAGAGCCTTGTTTCCTCACCCACCCCATTCCTTGAAAAGAACAGCATTTGTCCATGTGTAAGCAATGCATGCACAATGGACCAAAACCCATGGAAACAAAAAAATCCATACAGATCAGTTCTGACCCAGCACTGGCTGACCTGGAACAAACTAGTCATGAAATGGAATTTCTCCAGAACCCCCGTCCCCCAGAACCAAAAGTGAAATGGAAATGTTCTTGGTGTGCACTCCTGTTAAGCTCCATAAAACAGATAATCTTGATCTGGCACCAAAAGAAGTTCAAGTAGGTGCCAGATAAATAGACTTGGAGATTGACCTGCACGATCGACATGATACAACATACAAAACTGTGCACCCGACAGCTGTTTACCTAATCTCTGATGGTGAGCACACCTGGGAAAAGCCTCAGTGGACAGTCTCACTGGTTGGCCAACATCATGGAATGCGGTACTCGCAGCTGCCACACAGTGGCTTGAGCCGGGGACCGTACTTTGCCACCTTCGGAAGGAGAAGCAGGCAGATGGGGATATGGCTGGGGGGCGGAGACAGAGCCTTCAGAAAACAGCTCCGCCCTCCCTGCTGGCAGTTGCTCTGTGTGCTCGGACCACCCACATCACCCTGTAGTAGTGCAGGATTAGCCGGCTGCTGTTCCCAGAGCCAGGTAGGAATTTTTTCTCCTCCCCCCATATTGGCAAGGGGGGAGAGGTGGTTTTTTGCCTACCTTGCACTGCAGGCAGAGGTTTGAGGTAATTGGCAATGGTGGTGCATCTTTGGAAGTCACTGGCAGGAGAGAGTTGGGGATAGGGAGTGGGCCAGTGAGTACACCTTGGCAATTCCCCATTGGTGGGGAAATGGGGTCTAGCAGGAGTGGATGGTATGCTTGTGACAGCTATCACCACCTGGAGACTGCCTTCTGTGAACCCCATGTGTAAGTCCTTCCCTCATGCTGTATGGCTGAGGCTTTAAGAGCTTGAAGGGGGGAACCATTTTGCCTGGCTGGCCAGGGAAAAGCCATTACATGGATGGCTCCTATCTGGGACTGTGGGGCTTGCCCAGACAGGTCAAGGCTGTGGTCCAGGGGTGACCGCGTGGCTCAACCTGTACCACTAGTTTGCCCTTGCCATATTTAATGGTTGATGTTATATTAATAAAGTGGCCCTTTAGTTCCAAATCCTGTGGCTGCCTCTTCATTCCGACTGGGGTGGCAAAGATGCTTAGCTCTTCAGATCATCTGATCCAAGACTTCACAGTCAAAAGAAGTTAATAAATTGGCCACCATATTCTAGAACAGTTGTCGTTTCCAAAAGCTTTTCAGAGACAGCTGTACTCCACTATGAATTGCAGGATCCTACCTGGACTTAAACAAGAAACTGCAAGACTATCTAGTTCAGTTGACTTCAGTGTGAATTGTAGAACTTATCCATGAGCCAGATTGCACCTAAAGGCTGCCGCCCAGTTATTTAATCACCTCTATCAAACAAATCTGGAGAAATCCATCCTACCATGAATTCCTGGAGTACGATATGCCATGACCAACCTTGGAACTCCCATCTCTGTGGGTTTCTGGTTCACAACCTGAACGTATACACACATTCTATATACAGGACCATTGAATTATATTGACTAAATATTACCTTCCGCCTACCAGTTAGTTCCTTTGGTTTCTCCCCCCACACACTTCTTTTTCAGATATGAGGCATTTTCCACATGTTTAGCAGCAAAGCAGTCATTTGCTTGGACTATATGCCTCTGTGTACTTTTTTAATGTAATAAAATTGACAGATGACTCCTTTTTGAAACAGGTTTGGTAGAAGAAAATGTTTCTTTTTCCCCTCCTCTTCTCTCCTTGATGGCTGTTGAGACAGCGGCCTTAAAAAATGACTAGTCACTAAAAATTCCTCATGCTCATTTCATATTGTGTTGATTCATATTAAATTCATGACAACAAAAAAGCAACTTGAGGCGTTTTTTGGAAATGACCACTCTTTAGTGCCTCTCTCCTCCAGGCTCGGTAGGCCTAGAGTCCATAAAGCTGCCTGCTGTCTTATGTCATGAAAAGAAACAGCTTTGCCGGGGAATGCCATTACTGTGTAATGAGGCGTGCTGCAAAATATACCTTCAGCAGCCACTTGATGAAGGCTTGCTGACACACCAGACCAGACAGAAATGTTTTTTTGTGTGTTCTTCCTTATTTTGTCCATCAATCACATCATTAGTCAAAGCAGACAGCCTTGTCAGCTGGGCACAGATGCAGACTGGCAGGCGATCAGTGGACAGGTGTTACAGCTCTCCCAAAACAAGATCTTGAAATGAGAAAAAGGAGTGGAGACCTTGTTTCAAGGGCTGGAATGTCAATAAGGAAAGGGGTGGGGGGGGGAGAGGAAGAAGACCACAAGGGGAAAAGTTCAGAGGGGGCGCTCGGAGAAAAGACGTGGAGACTTGAAGAAAAGAAGCCGGCTTTTCATCCCTGCCTCGGCGAGGAGAAAGCTGTGGGGGATGATTGTCACATCCTGGGTTAAGTGTTTCAATAGCTTCCCCAGAGTTTTTCTTTTTCTTTTTTTTTATTAATGTCCTGTTTCTTTAAGTTCAGTCATGTGAGAACAGCAGGCAGAGAGAATATTGCTACTTCCTCTGGCTGAAGGAAGAGCAGAGCTTAGGGGAGGGAGATGGTAGCAGTGGCCATTTTGTTCTGGTTCCAAATAAAAGAATTATGGCCCAAACATCTTGCTTCAAAGTCATCTTCAGAAAAGAGAGACACAGACATTTTCAATTCAATGGATTATCCTCCAAGAAATAATTCCCTTCCCATTATTAAGCCAGGACTCTTGCAGTGCCAACCTAAGCAGAGTTACGCCATTCTAAGCTCACTTACTTCAATTAACTCAGAAGCATATAAACTCTGTTTAGGACTGCACTGTAAATCCATGACAAGCATACATTTGAGAGACTCAGGTTCAAAACCGCAATGTGCCATGGAAGCTCTCTGGGTGACCTTGGGCCAGTCAGACACTCTCAGCCTAGCCTACCTCACAGGGTTGATGTGAGGATAAAATGGAGGCAAAGAGAATGATGGAAGGTGCTTTGGGTCCCCAGTAGGGAGAAAAGCAGGGTATAAATGAAATAAAATAAATTACTTTCCTACTGACTACTCAGAGGGCCAATGTCTATGAGGACCTATGTGGGCTGCACAGAAATTAATTAATTAAGAGGGGTGCACTCATAAATGAAATTCCAAGCTGTAAAAATCATGGACTTACTTCCATCTCTCTGGAATGGAGCCGCTGGTCTGGGCTGCTTGCTAGTCTCAGGATCTCATCTTCAAACATTCTTTGACATTTTTCGATTTTGAGCGCTGGTCCGTGAACCATGAACCGGCCCTGGACATGATGAACTTCAGTTCGTATTTTGATTCGTGCCCCCAGACTGACTGTAATATGCAGTGCCATCCTAAGCACAATTATATCCTTATGAGGTCACTGAAGTCTTCAGAGAGTGCAACTATCCCTGCCAGTGAATGTAGGTCTAATGGGATGTTTGAGCTCAGTTGCCTAAACTAAAATCTTTTTGCTTTATTGGATGAATTTAGGAAAGTCAATCTCAGCTTCTATATCTCACATGGGAAACAGAAAGCAGCACGAATTTAATGGGAATTGAAGGGGGGTGCTCCGGTTTAATGGTTAGAACCAGGGGTCATTTCGTAGAAAAAGAGCTGCAGGAACTCATTAGCATAACTCATTAGCACAACTCATTTGCATATGCCACACCCCTTGACATCACCAGAAGTGTGTCATTAGCATAACTGATTTGCATATGCCACATCCCCTGACATCACCTATCCTGGCTGCTTTGGATCCAATCCTGGCCATTCAAGGCCGAAATTGGGCCCAAAATGGCAAAAAGGGGCTGAAAAGGGCTGAAAAGGGCCCAAAATGTTCAGGATTGGGCCGCTGCTGAGCGGGAAAGTGATCCACCACCCATCAGAGGCCTGATCCTGGTCACTTCAGGACCAATCCTGGCTGTTTTGGGCCTGATCCTGGCCATTTTGGGCCCAAATTGGGCCGTTTCAGCCCCGATCCTGGCCGAAACGGGCCTAAAATGGCCAAGAATCAGGTGGGTGGGGCCACCTGACATGTGACCTTTTTGGAGAACTACCAGAACAGTGTTCCTGCGTGTTCCCCCTCAAAATGAGCCCTGGTTAGAACATGGAATTAGATTTGAGTTCAGAAATGAATAACCAAGTTGGCCTTGGACAAGTCACTGCTTTCCAGGGTTCAAAGTGGTTTTTCATGTTCACAACTAGAATATGATACTCTACACCACAGAGAAAGATTTGTGTCACTAGCACAACTCTAGAGAATACTCACATATACACCCCTTGCCCTTCCATAAAATCAATATTCTAGGCAATTTACAAAATTAAAAAGCAATACAAAAGTAGATTAAAATATAAAATGCATAGAAATTCAGAAACAGCAACACTAAGGTCAAAAAGGGATCCACAATTAAAATCACCAATGGTTTTAGTAAGGAAGATGCAGTCTAAAACAAATTAAGAGTAGGTGCTCGCAAAATGTATTTGCAAAGGAATTCCAGAGTCACGGTGCCACAACGAAGAAGGCCCTGGCAGTCACCTTCCAGATCGCTAAAAGTGGGGACGCTTGTAGCCAGACTTTGATAAGATAGTCTAAATTCCATAGAAGGCCTCACAAATTAAAATGCAGGGGTTTCAAATAAATTTTGATTCTAAAGTAGAAGCCAGAATTAATGTACCTTTGAAGGTTTGTTCCACAGTCCCCAAAGTGTGTGTGTTGCTCTTGAGCTGATCACATTAGGGACGCTTTCATATTTCTCATCCCTAATTTTTTAGTATAAAAATCCTTGTTTCGGTTTTGTTTCTCCCTTGCATTAATTGAACTCAAAATATTATTTTTGTGCCATTTTCAGTTTCTTTGTACTTAATTGTTCTTGTTAAATGTACATATTTCTCAACATTATTTGTAAATCAAACCATATATTAATTATACATATAAACAGTTGCATTTATTATTCACATTAGCAATATACATTGTACATATAAAAAACCATGGTCCTTTTCAATTGATACAATCACATGTACCTGGAGCTAGGACTGCTAGCCCTTGGCTAGAAATCCCTGGGGGGGGGGTCGGGGGATGTGTACACACAGAATGGTGTTGGGTGATGTGGTTATGTCATTTCTAGTTGGATAAACCAGAAATGACATCATTTGTCATTTATTCTTTTGCGCAGAGGTTGGCTGATTTGTCCAATGTACAGAGCAGATGGATTATTGTTGGCACATGAGGGCATATATCACGTTGGAGGATGAGCAGCTGTAAGAGCCAGAGATAGTGTAGTGGACGCCATTGGATTCTGTAATTGTATTTCCTGGGTATATATGAGGGCAGAGCTGGCATCTGGGTCTGTTGCAGGGTCTGGTACCTGTGTTGGTGACTCTGCTAGCCGATTCATGGTTGTAGGTGAGAAGTCATTTAAGGTTGGGGGGCTGTCTGTAGGCAAGGAAAGGTCTTCCACCCAGGGCTTATGAGAGTGAGGCATCATTTTCCAGGATGGGTTGTAGGTCACTGATGATACGTTGGATGGGTTTGAGCTGGGAACTGTAGATGACAACCAGAGGTGTTCTGTTGTTTAGTTCCTTTAGGTTTGTCCTGGACACAAATCTGACATTAAAAATGGCAACATCCAGAAAACAGTGGGAGAACACTTCAATCTATCAGAACATTCCATCAAGGACTTAAAGGTCACTATAGTTCAACAGAAACCTTTCAAAAACAAAATCCAACGGGAAGCTGCTGAATTGGAATTCATATGTATATTTGACTCAGGGCCAAGCTACAAGTGACGAATGACACTTGAACGGCAAGTGGATTGAGTGGAGGGCAAGTGAACAGGGAGAAATACACTTGCCATTCAAGTGTCATTTGTCACTTGTAGCTTGGCCCTCAGTCAGGCTTGGATTGAATAGGGACTATGAATGGTTATCTCCTTATCAGAAGAAACTGATTTCATTATCAGAAGCAAACTGATCCCATTATCAGAAGCTACTGATTCCATCTACTCCCCCCTCCCCTCTCCACCTATATATCTGACCAGTTTCTTCTTACCCTCCAGGCATCTGACGAAGAGAACTGTGATTCTTGAAAGCTTATGCTACAGTAAAGTTGGTTAGTCTTAAAGGTGCTACTGGACTCTTTTCTATTTTGCTACTGCAAACTAACACTACGAACTCCTCTGGATCTGTTACACACAGTTGGCCAACTCCCCAGTATATGTGTTTTAACATCTGAAAAGGTTTCATATTAAATGCATTATATCAAGATGTGTACACAAAATGAATGAATCTACAAAGCCAACAGAAGGAACTGAAGAGCCCAAACTACTGGTATAAATCAATATGAAAAAGGAACATTTCAAAAAGGAACGTTCTCTTACCCCTAGCCCACAATGCCAAGTAACTCTCATGGAGATGCAACCAAGATATTTGCATAGGTAATTGTGTGATATAGAATTAAGGGGAGATGTTTGTCAAAACAGATTGCAAAAATAATGTACCCACCCTCTTGGTTGAGTACTGAGTGGGTGCTAGAATGGGTTTAATTGAAGATGAACAAATTAATGTTTCCAGAAATATCTCAAAACAGCACAAGAGATCAAGCTGGGTTTATTCTGTTGGCAGACTCTGCCAGGAGAAATATCTAAGAAACCTAAAATGTAACTTATATCATCACTGTTTTTTGTGACTGATAGAAGGAATCTATTAAACAAATAAGAGCTCATTCAACTTCAATAATAGGCAGGAATGGAAGACGGAAAGGGGTGGGGGAATGTGGATCATTGAAAGGTCAAGAGCCTTATATAGCTCAAGGAAAATGGAAGACAGAATCTTGGATCATCTCATGAGCTGACCTTTCTAAAGATGTACTCAGAAGCAGGGGCAACATGGTAGAGAGACAAAGTTTTACCATTAAATAAGAATTAACTACTGGCCTTTCTCTTGATAGATATTGCTCTAAATAATGAATGGGAGGAACAATTGCCATGGATTGCTATTGCGTTATAGAGTTTTGAAACAAACAAACAAAAATTATATAGTATTTCTATTGCACAATCACCACCGCTACCTTATTTCATTCATCCATGCAACTGACCTGCGCAGTGGACTATTATAATTCCCATTTTACAGAAGAAGTTGGGCAAACTATCGGCATCCAAGACCCAGCTAACATAAAGCAGGGCTAACAATGGAATTATCTGCAGATTGGTAGCCTTGTTAGTCTGTAGTGGCAAAATGAAACAGGGAGTCCAGTGGTACCTTAGACTAACAAGGTTTATTTCAGTATCAACTTGCAGTTACATACTCGGCTGGAAGTGACATCATGGCATTGCTTTGAAGTTCTAGGAATTTCCCAAATTTGGAAAATTCCTAGAGCATCACCATGATGCTTCTGGATATGTAGCCGGAAGTGATATTTCAGTGCCACGTACCACGATGTCATCATGCCATAGAGGTTGGGTAGATTCATACGGGAAAAAGTGGACCCAAGTCACATAGGGCTTTAATGGTTAACATCAGAGCCAGTTTGGTGTAGTGGTTAAGAGAAGTGGGACTCTAATCTGGAGAACTGGGTCCCCACTCCTCCACTTGAAGCCGGATGGGTGACCTTGGGTCAGTCACGTGAGAGCAGCAGGACTCTAATCTGGAGAGCCAGGTTTGATTCCCCATTTTTCCACTTGAAGCCAGCCGGGTGATCTTGGGTCAGTCACAGGTCTTCCAGAGCTCTCTCAGCCCCACCCACCTCACAGGGTCGTTGTGGGGATAATAATGACACACTTTGTAAACCACTCTGAGAGCCAAGCTACAAGTGACGAATGACACTTGAACAGCAAGTGTATTTCTCCCTGTTCACTTGCCCTCCACTCAATCCACTTGCCATTCAAGTGTCATTTGTCACTTGTAGCTTGGCCCTGAGGGTCAAGCTACAAGTGACGAATGACACTTGAACAGCAAGTGTATTTCTCCCTGTTCACTTGCCCTCCACTCAATCCACTTGCCGTTCAAGTGTCATTTGTCACTTGTAGCTTGGCCCTCAGCGAATGTTAAGTTGTCCTGATGGGCAGTATATAAATCAAATGCTGTTGTTATTGTTATCATCTAATATTGTTACTGTTATTGCCTTGAATTGGGCCCAAAAGCAAATTAGGAGAGAGATGGTCTCTACGGCCAACTCCAGTCACCATCCTGGCTACAGCATTCTGCACTAATTATAGCTTCTGAACAGTCTTCAAGGGCAGTCCCACATAAAACCCATTGCAGATTCTAGAATGTTGTCTGGAGATCTGCAACAATAATAGATAATATTGAGTTGGATGCATCAGTCATCTAACTACATTGGTCTATGGTCATTTGTTTGTACATGACCACCAAGAAATCAGCCACTAAAGGTCTAGTTCAAGAAGTTTCCTACAGGAAAGGAAAGGGGCTAATCAAAGTTTGTCGTGACGTCTATTAAACTTGAAGGATCTAGTTTTTTTAAAAAAAAATACTACTCTCAAGTTCATGCAAGAGTTTCAAAATATAAGATCGGCCCCAGCGAGTTCAGCAGCTGGTCAGCTTCAGAACACAAAGCAAGCAGTATGCGCTAACAGGGTACATTGGCCATAACACTGCCGAATGCAAAGATTGTGCAACACCTGTTCCCGCTACAGCCATCTGAGTCCTGTCTCCACAGCATTACCATTGATCTCTAGTTCTACATTAGGCTCCCAAGTGATCCACTGGGGCCAATTTGTCAATAATTTCAAAGGTTACTCAAACATCTAGGCTTTATTGTTATTCTTTAATAGATCATCTCCATAGAGCAATTTAGTGGTGTAGCAGAGAGGGAGGCTGTAACAGCCACCTTCAAGTGGCAGGATCGAGCCAGGTCTGGGAGGTTGTGTATTATCCCTCTAGAGTTTTATGATACACGGAGACAGCTGCTGCATTCCTTCATGGCTGCAAAACTTGAGAAAGGAGCAAGATCTCTTTGCTCCGTGCCGGAGCTCTCATCAAGAGAACTGTGTTCAGATAGTTGAAGAAGACTATTGACAAAATTGGAAAGAATTCAGAGGAGAGCTGTGCAGGTGATGAAAGGCTTTGGAAGACAAATAAGCCCTGACCCACCAAAGGGGATGCACAGAGGCAGCTTCTGTAAACAGATCAGCTTGTTGGAATGGGAAACGGATCTGCAAAGCAAATTCAGATTTGTATGGTAATGTACACTCAGGGCCCAACTACATGTTCGGATTTTTAAAGAGTTGGGTCCAGAGAACTCAAGTGCAACTTGGGTTCCCTCCACCACAGAACAGTTATGGGGAATGGAGAGACCAAATGGGCTCAGAATGCCACCACCGCAGGGTGGGGAGGGGGGGAAGGCTCTTGCCTTCCTCGCAAGTCATCATTACAGTGCAGAAACAGTAATGGGGAGGGGAGTTTTTCTCCATTTCTTCTGCTCCACAGACACATGAAGCACCATAAATGGAAAATAACAGCGGGAGGGGGGAAGCAGGAGCCCTTCCTCTCCCTATGGTAGCATTCTGAACCCATGTGGGCTCTCTTTTCTTTTTTAAAAGCCATTTTCCACAGCTACTATGTGTCTGCAGGGCACTCAAGTTGGGTCTGGATTTCTTGGACCCAACTCTTTAAAATCCAGAACATCCAGTATGGCCCCAGTTTTGACAACAAGGTGTATTTAAATATGTTCACCCCATCTCCAAAGGGACCCCAAAGCAGCTCACAACAACAGCAAATACACAATAGAAATGAAACAGGCAAACAAACAAAACAGTAGCTTGGGCTGTTTGGGATTTCATAGCTGGTTCTTCTGAGGGCTCTGGCTGAGAGCTGCAGGATTGGCCATTGGTGCAGAAATGTTGAGGGAGGAACTGCATGTCTCCAGGTATATTTGCATTAGGGGTGCCATTCCCCAACCCAGGGCGAGGGATCCCCTGTTCCCACCCTTCCCCCTATGCCCACTTACTCAAACAGTGGGGGGGCATGCTCCCTGGGGCACCCCCTCCAGGTGGCATGGCATGCCCCCAGGCAGTGTAGTACACTCTCATGCCCACAGCGGCCCGTTTCAGGCCAAATTGTTCCCCACAGTGGGCCAATCCAGCCCCTTGGTAAGCACGGGACTGCTCCCAGGCCACTCTTTGACCCACACGATGATGTCACTTCCCAGAAGTGACATCATCACACAAGCCAGGAGTGTGTGCATGCTGTGTGTGAGAGAGAGACCAGGACCCAAGGGAGCAGCAAGGTAGGTGCCAGGCACCCAATCTGCCTCCCAGGGAGTCAAGGGACCTGGCCATCCTAATTTGCATCAAGACCAAGCTAAACAAAAGCAACAAGCAGAAGTGGAGAAAAGTGAATATTTGCATGAAGCGATTGTTAGGAACATGTTCTAGTTCTACCAAAATCACTATTTTTGTCCTCAAAAGTGAACTGCATTATTCTGCACAGCTCTAGCAAAAACCATTTCCACATTTTTGTATGTATTATTTTTATTCTGTTTGCATTTTTAAAATTGTATTATCAACAAGTATAACGCATTCACCAGCTCAGGAGTTGGAAATTACCGTAAATAAACCATTGGGGGAAAAAAATCAACATCCAGTTCATATTATCTTGCTAGAGATTGAATTATTGGTCTCCAAGCAAGATTCATATTTGTAATTTAACATAGTTCTTCTGAAGATTTTTAATTTTACTAATTTTGTTATCTCCCAAACCTTCTGTCTGCGAGTATTACTGGAATTATGGCGTTTAGGAAATTATAATCACATCTGTTTCACCCATCAGACCTGCTTACGCCACCTGTTTGGGTGGTTAACTACTATCGCAAAGAAGAATTCCATAGCTGTTGCTTTGGTGTTTGTTATTGCTCCAATTTCTTTCATGTACAGGATTACAGAAATTGTACTTTAGCTTAGTCTGGGTCAGATTTCCAGCCAATCGGGAATGGAACATCATAAGACTATATAGCCAATCAGATTTAGGTACATAATTTACCTCTGATGGTAAATGAGAAGAACTGAACGAAGGCAATTCTTCCTGGAATACTCCCATGAGATCTCAGCCAACCAGAGACTATGCAATGAATGTGACCTTATCACAACATAATATGGTCAGTCAAAACTGGCTACATGGTGGTCAGTAATATCCCTGAGGCAACTATTATAAAGAAGGTAATGTCAAAGAACAGACAAACCTAGATATTTATCCCACCCCCCAAAAGGAGCTTTTCACCTCTGCTGAAGCATTTGCAAAGAATTGTATGTCAATTTTATTCAGCCCTAGTATATGTCATGGATTCAACTTATATATAATCAGCCCATCTTTAATGCTGCAAATGGCACTTTCGACCTATGCTTTTATTAATTTTCTTATCAGATTGAAGAATATATATGCTATTTTGGGCACCGCAGTTAAGAAGGGTGTTGACAAGCTGGTGTCCAAAGAAGGACAACAAAGATGGTGAGGGGTCTGGAGACCAAGTCTTACGAGAAAAAGTTAAAGGAGCTGGGTATGTTTAGCCGGGAGAGGAGATGACTGAGAGGTGATATGATAGCCATCTTCAAATATTTGTAGGGTGGTCACATAGAGGATGGGGAAGAGGTGTTTTCTGTTGCCCCAGAAGTTTGAACCCACTTAGGAAATTCCTGGAGATTTGGAGGTGGCATCTGGGGAGAGAAATGTTTGGGGCCGGGAGGGACTTCAGCTGAAATGTGATCCCTGTGGTATACAATAGAATCCCCACACACACCTCTGAAGCGGCCATATCTTCCATGCTTCCTGTAGCCCAGTGATAAACTATAATTCTGAGGAAACTCCATGAGATTGGTAGCCCTTCGTTTCAGCCAATCAGGACACAAGGGCTTACACAGTCAAAAGCAGCTGTTGGTAGCAAGAGGGAAAAATGCCAAATTTCTTGCCAAAGTCAAAGAAAAAATTCAGCAGGCATGCACTAAGTAGGAAAGACAAACTTCAGCTTAGTCTGACCAAAGGCACCTTGTAAGCCAGGGCTTCGTAGAGCCTGAAGTATCCTGATTGGTAGCAGGGTGTCATGTGCCAAAGCCCTGTCAGAGGATGTCTGAAGCTGAAGTGGATATTGCAGCCTGTATGGTATGGATAAGCTGTGCAGGTCCCAGATCCTGCCTGCCTTTTTACTGCAGGTGACCGTATGCAATGAGGCCTGCCTGGAGAAGGCCCAGTTTGAGTCCTGCCTTGGTGCCGTACACTTCCCATCACCCAATACATCAAGTAAAACCCATCTAGTTCACCGGCAGTACTCAATTTAGGCCAGTTTCCAGAGCCAGCAATAGGGCGTGGCTGTAATTGCCACTTTCCAGTGGTGGACTTAGCCAATGGGCAATAGAGCCCTTGCACTTGACAGCCATCAACAGCACCACCCCAAAGCAAGAGGAACGAAGAAGCGCAGGTTTCTGCCAATGCTGGCACCTGCCTCATCTGGGGCTTGAGCAACTGGTTTCCAGTGGCAGAGGTGGCGCCTATCTACCTTCCATGGTGTAAGAGCCACTCCTTGTGGTGGTGGGCAGTGATTCTAGACCCTAGTGGGAATGGAGTGATTCTGGGGCCCCTTCTTGGGCTTATTCCCAGAACCCCAGAATCACTAAAACAGCCCCTGCTACCTTCTTGGCCCTGAGCCGAAGCCAGCTCAGCAGATGAGGGGTAAGAGAATGAGATGGCTGGCTGAACTGTGTAGACACTTCAGCCCACACGGTGTTTAGGACCAATTATTACAGAAGGTTGCTGGGGAGGTGGGGTTTTGAGATCAAGAATGAGAACATCCCCCATTGCACGTAGACACACACTTTAGTTTATCTTCTTCTCTGGATGTGTTTTCAGAATATGCGTCAGTAAAAGCAAAGCTTAAATGCTGCTAATTAACATTTGAACATTTTTTAAAAAATGAGTTGAATGATATGAAAGGGAAAAAATAACGAGAAAGGTTGTGTTTTTTTTTTTACAAAAAGGAATGCAGTACTTGTGTTGCCAACAATGTGATGTATAACAGACATTTTGATCGCCAACGCTAAGAGGGGTGTTAATGAGAAATAAATGTTAAAATGCACGAGTAAAATTATTAAGTGCAATTAACAATAATAGTATCTGTAAGGCGCCATAGCAAGTAGACAGTGAAGAAAGGCGTCATCTGGGCTCGCTTGCTCTCATCCCCAATTTTTTGTGTACGCTCACAACACTCCTCACCGTTAGCTGTTACCTGAAGGCTTGTCTATTATTCTCATAATGCGTGTTTGTTTATTTGATTTCTCTTTCTCTCTCCCTCCCCTCCCTTTTCCAACGGTAACTGGACTCAGATCGGGCGCCACAATTTGTAACCCAGCAGCCATTTTTCTGAACATAAGCAGCTTGCATTTAAAACTCCCCCTCTCATCCGTCTTCATTTGAAGACTGGGTTAAAAAATAAAATTAATGATTGCTATCAGAGAGAAGATGAGCAACATCACCAGTGAAAAGTAGCTCTGCCACATTTTGCCAAGGCTAACATTTTTCACCGGCTGGAAATGGCTGGATATACTTGTAAACATTATTAAAAATAATAACTTAATGTTTCCTTCCTGTGACTAGCTAGCATTAGCAAGGTAGTTTCAATTAGCATTTCCTCCCAGCAATGTGGGCCTTTTTTACTTCATTTTATTTAAAAAGGGATTTGTTTTCTAATTTTTTTTACTTCTGCCGTTGTCAGTGGAAGAACTCGGGCGAATGGCTGTGATAGTTTCCTGCCATCAGTTACAGTTTGCAAAAGCCACCGAATGGGAATGTATGGCTTTGATTTTATTTGCTTTAGCGTAGCTGTTTGGTGAAAAGGGGGAGACATAAGTATGCATTCCAATATAGTAGATCATATTACACGAGACTTTAAAAATAGAAGTAAATAGCTTTGTGCACTTAAATCAAGGCATTTTATTTTTGAAGAAACAAAAAAAAACCCACACACACATATGGATAAATTAATACAGATGCCCAGGCCTTTGGTTTTTATATAGTACATGGATTATAAGGATAGATCCTCAAACCCACATTAAAGATCCATATGAAGTCAATTATTGTACATATCTAACACACTTCTCCAGAATGGACTAATCTAACATCATTAAAATAATAAGTATCTTAAAGCGACCCTCCACCAAGAATTTAAAATGGCACCCTGGCTCTTCAACCAGTTTTGTTCAACTCACAGAAGAAAAACTACTGAGGGAAACCATGACTAGGCATGCAAGAATTCCTGTATCTTTAAATGGTGTAGGGAGGGAAAATTTCAGTCTGTGTGGTTTTCCCAACCTGTAATCCAGGCACTGTGAGAAGCCACATCTTGTGGAATGTTGTTTTCTACAGAGCCCTTAACAGTACAGAAAACATCTCGGAATCTAGAGTGGGCGATCTTAAAGTGAACAGCCTTGATTATTTTAGTATTCCACTTGTGGTGCACGGATAGGATCAGAATCTCTCTGCTAACATTATGCCACAAATGTTAGGGCCTTTTAAACCAGACTTATATCTTATTAAAAAACTGGAACAGCCATGGAGAATTGGAGAGGAAGCTGGTTACGGCCATTTTAAAGCTTCTGACATGACAGTCCTTTGTAGTTACTCCACTATTTCCCTTTTGTAATTAGTGAGTTTAGCCTGAAGTAACTCAGTCTAGGATTGCAGTGTAAGAAGCAAAGGGACTGCTGTTTATGGAGCTCCCCTTTCCTTTTTTCTGTACCCCGTGTTAATGGTTATTGTTCATCACCAGGGCGAAATACATTTTTTAAAAAAACCTGTATCTGACATCAGAATATAATAGATAATTATATTAAGATGTTATATCTTGAAATTCAAGGATTCACTTGCAACATGAGGCACAGCTGCAGAAAGTGGTTTTTCCCCATTTTCAGTGGCTTCCAAACTTCCAATCAGTGGGATTCTGGGGGGAAATTAGCAACATTATCTTTCATGATGGGGCCTTGAGGAGAACATGTAAATATTCGTTATTGCTATTGGCTGAAGAGACGACCTTTTCCAGCCCATCCTCCAGCAGAGCCAAGTTATGCATGAGACAGAGAAGAGAAGGAAAGGTGATAATGAGAGGTTAATATTGACAATAAGAGCAAATTGTCACCTATGTGCTATGTCAGACTGCGTTATGGCTAATGAATCACCCCAGACACTTGTTTGGGTTAGAAATGGCCACAACTTTATTGATTACAGCTGGATGGAGCATTGGCCTGGCATCCAGGCATGGATCCCCGTTGACATCGGAGGCCTGGCTGTCGACCGATGCATCACCCGCCAGCCTCCCGCTGGCACACCTCAGCACACGTTGTTTCATCTCCGGCCCTGCCTAGTGACCCTTGCTTCCAGATCCGTCAGGGTGAGCAGTCCCGAAGGCCCACTCACCCTGTTGGGATCCCACCCAATGCCTCAAAACCGCCAAACTCATAAAGTTGTGACAGTGCCCCCCTATAGTCCTTAATCAGCAGAGGGTGGGAGGGTGACTTGCTGCTCCTGTGGATGGCTTGAGTGAAAATGGCACTGACCACACGGCTGAACCAGTGCAGGATGGATGCTCCTCCTCCTCCAGGTAATCCCACCTCCACTGCATCTTTCACCCGGTGCCAACCCAGCTTTCCGGTAAGTCGTCAAGCTTCCTTTTATTCAATCGGTCAAAAATTGAGTAAATAGAGGGCAGCATAGCCACACATTCCTGAAATGGCTCTTGGTCCTGAGCTTCCATTTTCATTGACTGGCATTATTCTTTGGAAGCAGAAGGTCCTAGCCATTTCCATTACTAAAACTCTGTACTGTGTGTATTATACTATAATATTGTGATTGTAGCTGTCACCTCCATGCATAAGGCTCCAATTGGCCCACTTCTCCCACCCACCCCCACCCACAAAGAACCTCGACTGGCTCTACAGTAAGAGGTTTCATATGGCAAGTAATTCAGAATAACCTTTACTTCCTTGTGGGTTGGGATGTTTAAGTTTGGTGTATGTGGCTCTGGAGGCCACATTTCTACACCTAAAGCAATGTTTCTCCAGCTGTGGGACAGCCCTCACCCCTCTAGCACCAAGAGACCCTCTGAGGGAAGCGTGAAGGATTGCCAGATTGACTATCTGTGGCTAGTTGCCATTTTTGTAGACTGTGAGCGGAATTACAAGTGACAAAAGGCACAGGTTGGACACTTGTCAGCTTTCCTCAAGTTTTGTTGGGAAATGTAGGCAGCTTGGTGGAATGTTGGACAAGTGACAGTCGAAAAGTCCATCGGACAGCAGTCAGAGAGCCAAGCTGTAAAACCAGGATGCCTACATTTCCCATCAAAACTTGAGGTAAGCTGACAAGTGTCCAACCTGTGCCTTTTGTCACTTGTAGTTCCGCTCTGAGTGGCAAATTTTCATTAGCAGGGGGACATGCTAGGATTTCCTGCTCTGCAGTTATGTCTAAAGGACTAATCCCCCTGCTTGGACTCTTTGAAGATTCCAGAGCTACAGGACAAATGATAGAATCCAGTAATTGCCCATTTAGAGATGTTAACTTTCTGGAGCAACTTTTGGAAAGCTTCTCAAAATTTTACTCTCATCTCTCTTAAACCTGCTTCTCGATAGCCAAACTACATCGGCAGGAAAATCACAGGGGCTAGCTTCAGCTTACCTACAGGTAGAAGATCAACTGCTCGCATACGCCATCATATCGATAAACACCCAGAATATAGGAAATGGCATCAATTGCTCTAAAATGGAAGTCACAATCTGCTCCGACTATATCCACATGGTATTTGAAAATATGGGATCATCTGATAATGGAATCGATCTCAGACGGTCTCCAATCTGAAATTTACCCTAAAACAACTGGGTTCATTGAGAAATGGCTCCCATTTCTTGATCGCCGTATGAAAGAGGATATCTTACCCCAAAACCCAGTCTATCTGAAACTCTCATATCCATAAAATTTAACTACCTTAACAGTGTAAGATACCTAAGGTTACTCTCTGTTGTGTGCAATGTTCAGCTGTAGAGTACATACTGACATCATTAATAGAATGTTACTGCTCATATCTCTCTCATTTGCAGCTTGTTGTGTTAGCTTAAACTTAATATTGGCTCCAATAAATTGGCTCCAATAATATGACCTGGTATCTGTAATTCATTCTCAGTTATAGTATAACTCTTATGAAACACCAATGTGTTGTGTAAATCTTAGAAACAAAAATAAAATTGGGGGGGGGGGAGAAAATGGTATGTCAGACAGAAGGGTACCAGTGTAGCTTTCTACCCAAAATGATCTTTTACTATGTGTGAGGAAACTTTTGGATGGTGAAGTTCTCAAACATGCAATTCCCACGATTGTACCAATCAAGCTGCTGGCCTACTTTTTTTTGCCGTCAAGTTGCAACTGACATATGGAGGCTCCAGAATTTTTTTAAGGCAAGAGATGTTCAGAGTATGGCTGCTTCCACACACGTTGGATAATCCACTTTCAATACTCTTTAGTGAACATTTGGAACTGCTTTTCCATGTATGGAACAAAAAATCCACTTCTAAAGGATTGCTAAAGTGCATTGAAAGCGCATTATTCAACGTGTGCGGAAATGGCCGAGGTTTGCCATTGCCTGCTTCTGGACTTCCTCGGTGGTTTCCCATCCAAGCACTAACCAGAGCTGGCCCTGCTTAGTTTCTGAGTTCTGATGAGATCAGGTGAGCCTGGGTCATCCTGGTCAGATCTGTTCTCTCTCTTACCCATAGGCTAAAGGAGAACTTCTTATTTCTCATTTCCCTACCAATTTCCTTTACAGCCTCAGCTTTGGTCTAGGAGGACTCTCTTGGCTTGTGTCTACAGTACATTTAGATTGTAGTACATAATTAATAATGTAATCTCAGAGGAAATGTAAGGGAATATAATTTCAGATGGAATACTAACATCCAGAATGTCAAGGAAATTTTCATTTCATCACTTTGTTCCTTGTAGTTGGAGAGAATCAGAAAAAGGAAAGGAAATGACTATTTTTGCGTCTTTTTTTGCTAGTTAAAAACAAATCTCTATATCTATGAATCAACAGACTCCTGAAACTGTAGCAGGAAAGAAGCAAATCAGTAAAAATGAGTGTGTGTACTATACAGATGTACTTGTTTCCCGACTTGCCACCCAAAGGAAACCATTTCATGGCGCGTGTCCAACCTTTCACATTATTTCACTGGCAAACGCTAAAATATCTGTCAACATCATGTAAACAGGCTGGCGGAGAAATTTGAAGAACGAAAATGAAAGCTGTCATTTATTCTGCGCATGACACAATTTAAACGTTCTTCAAAACATTAAGTGTTGAATTGCCATTTAGCATTTGGAATCATTCATCAACACGACACAACGTGGCATGTTTGTCCATATAAATTCAAACTGATCAATCCCAGAATGACCAACTAAAAAGCAATCAAGAATTTTAACATCCGTCCAGGAGGCGGGCAGAAAAGCGTGTCAAGAATAGTTGCCTGGTGAAGGCTGGGTACTCGAGGTGCATGTTTCTCCAGTATCCCAATTAAAGCTGCTGGTAGTTCCTGGTAGGCTCTGGCAATGGGAGCTATAAATGCATGCATAGAACAATGCGATGGATGAGAGGAGTGAAACATTGTCACCAGGAATTAAAAAGAACTGGTTTTCTCTTGTGCAGACATTGTCAATCTCTCACTGGCAATGAGAGCTATTCCAGAAATATACCTAGATCCATCCCTGGCCTACCAATACAACAGCAATTGTTTCAAGGTCCACCTACTTGTTACAAAGTCCTTGCACTTGTTTGGGAACAACACAGAGTCTCTCTACATGAGACATCTTACAACAAGAACGCTCAAATGTAGGGAGACAATGTTAGCCTGGAAGCGTAGTTTCACCTCTCTATAAAGAGCTGGCAGAGATTGCTTCTCAGAGGGTTTGTTAATTTCATTTTTGCCTTCCCAAAGGGGAGGTGAAATAGACAGAGCCTTCAGGAAGGCAAAGATGAAATTAACAAACCCTCTGAAGAGTGATCTCTGCCAGTTCTGTGTAGAGAGATGAAAATGGCAGAACCTTCAGTGCTGTCTTTTTAAATTAGGCTTCCCAGCTAACATCTCCCTACACTTGAGCATTCTTGTGTAAGATGTCTTGTGCAGAGGCACTCACAGGGAGTTTGTATCTCATAGGCAATGGGAGTTTTGTGCCTCCCAGATGCACATTCACTCTCTCTCTCTCTCTCTCTTTTTTTTTTTTGCAGCCACTTTTCGAGTAGGTGTAGGAAGCCCACACTGGTAGTGGGGAATCCCTTCCACCGGTGGGTACTTTCCGCTGCCTCTCAGCTAGCCAGGGGTGGGAATGGCAAGAAATGGGAGGGACACCGGCAGCATTCTGACATGCCGATATCATTCCCTGTGTGCCGAAAAGAGACATCAGCACATCATGGGTAATGCCAGGGACAGTCTAGTATTTAGGCAAAACTCTATGGTTAAACCATAGAATTTTGCCCAAATGTCAGAACCCTGGCAATGTAATTACACCACAAACAAGGGTCTCCGAGAGAGGCAAGTTTCCAGCTGGTTGCCAGAGGGCACTTTGCAACCCTACTTCAGAACCAGTATCAGCTGTGTTGTAAAACTTATGTGTAGCCACATAAGTAACGTGAGTTTTACAAAGCCCATAGACGCTCCACAGGGTGGTTTAAGGACACAAAACCAGCAGGCTGGAGCTACAGCCTCTTCTCCTTGCATGCTGCGATTGCAAACTGAAAAGAGCCAGTGTGCATCTGGGAGGCACAAAGCTCCCAGATAAGTCCTGGTAATAAGTACTCCTGTTGTTCACCAACATGCATGAGGTCTTTGTAACGAGTGGATAGAGCCCCAGAGTGGATAACTGCCCCTTATCCCATGCATGTGAATCTGGCCCGGATCCAATCATGCAGTCCTTCTGACAGAAGGGCATTTCCTTTAGCAAAAAAGGGGGTACAATTTCCACTATCCGCCCCCCTACCATTAGCCCTTCCCACATCCTTTATAAAGGACGTGTTTGTAACTAAAAAACTCCATCTGTGGAATGGGAGTCTCCTGTGTCTGCCTCCTGCTTGACATTTTGTCCCTGGAGGCTGGTAGGCACCAGCAAGGGCAAAGTGGGGATTAAGATGCCAACCCACTTCTTTTCACCCAGATTGAAAACTATTCCATTTCTTTTTAATAGATGAAAACTATCCTGGGATGGAGAAAGGTCACACCAGTATTGCAAAAGTCTCTAAGGAAATATTTCATGCTCAGGCTTCCTGGAAGTAGGCTACACTGAGCTTGGGGCTTCAGCTGCAGGAGAATGGCAAAACTACCTTTGAAAAGGCTGGAAGGGAATAGCTTCCATCCTGATCCACTTAGGCAAGCATTCTTCAGTCTTTCCAGAGTCATATAATGCACTGACCGTGGGAGTCCAATAGTTGTAAGCATGTGCAGGAAGTCATGTGACAGGAAGTGCCAGATCCATTGCCCACAGTCCCTCCATACTGTTACACGGTTTCAGATAGTATGTTGCAAGAGTGCACCTGCTCCCTTGCTGCTTTCCAGATTCCATTACGGCGGAGCCCTTATCTCGGATGGCTCGCCGCAGCGGCCTTGGGACAGCTCCATCCGTCCTGCTACTGAATAGGTTCTGCTGGATGAACTATGGGGGGGGGGGGAAGTAGAGGGTTAGTTATAGTGTATCATGTACTCAATGTGTCATTCTTAACAAGGAGCCTGCGTACAGCCAGACGCCTTATTGTGCTTCTGTATCCTATGGACATATGTATGGTGAAGCCACGATATCTAAATAAAACCCATTTACTCAAGAGCCTGGATTTCTTGCTGCAAGGGGTTAGAGTCAGCTTCAACGTATCCTGTCTTCCATAGACTGACAGGAAGGGAAGGATCCAGGGCCACTAGGTCATATGGCAATTGTATTCCTGGGCAAAACACAGTGAGGTGGTCCTGATTTGTAACCTCTAGCAAATTATGCAAAACCCACAACGTTTTCCTCAAGTGAGGAATCTGAGTGACACCAGCACCTCCCGTTTTTCTCGTTTCTGAAGTCCCAACAAAAATACGAGCCAGAATTGATATTTTTAAAATTTTCTTTTGAACCTATCCCTGCTGATCCTAATGATTTGCTAGGCCTTTTTGCTGTTTCTTGTGTGACAAGTTGGACTTTGGACAAGGTCAGCTCTTGAATCTTGATTATGCTTCCTTCCCCCTTGAGCCAGAAGACATTGATCTCTACATCTAGTTTACCTTGTTTTCTTAGCCGTTTGTGACACACTACAACAGTTCCCATCGAAAAAAGTGTCATGTAAATAAATTACAACTTCGGATGTATACATTAAATAATTTTATAAATGAACTTTAAAAATGATGGTACGGGGAAGGGGGAGAGTGCCATTCCCGGCTTCTCCGTGTGCAGTGCTTATTCTGATCATGTTGTCATGGGTAATGAAGCACAGTCCCATCATTAATCAAAAGAACCAATCAGATAACTAATTTAGGCAATATTCTTTACCACAGGACATGTCGGTCAGTAAAAATGCATTAAAATAGCGAAAGATCAATAGCAGACACTAGGGACTGTATTCACAAACCAGTCTTAAACTTTAAGGTATTGTGCTTTCTGTCATATTGGGCATCTGCATTTGAATGATGTACAAACCTTGAGATTCCCTTCTTTTGGAGGGTGGGGGAGTTAACAATGATTTAAGAACACCCGCACTGTGTTTGAAGTGCGGGGATGAGCCATCTGCAAGTGGTAGCTATGCCAACACACTTCTACTTAAAGTTTGCATGGATGAATGAGGAACGATGGCAGATAAGAGCAGCAGAGGTCAGCTGTACTACTGACCACTCACTGCTCTCCCTCAAGGCAGTGATGAAAGAAGTGTTGGGATTTGGCCCTCTTTGGTGCGTGAGCCACCCTTCTTCCCTTGGCTGGCAGGAGAATGTTGCAGAGCCTCTGTGCTGTGTCAGGCATCAAGGGTGGGTCGATGGAGACCCAGGCCATTTTCACATGGCTTACCTTCCCTCGGAACAACCCGGAACATCGTGCAAAAAACATGGAAGATCACATTTTCTCACATGAGATTTGCTTGACATCGTGCAAATCTCGCGCAAGAAAATGCAATCTTCTGTGTTTTTTGCGCGATGTTCCAGGTCGTTCCGAGGGAAGGTAAGCCGTGTGGAAACGGCCCCAGTCTTTGAGAAACCCAATCCTACTGTTAATCATGTGAGGTCTCCCACTTTGCCAAAAGACCTGCCACTCTGGAGAATCAGGTGCAAAATGGAGGAGGGGGAATTGGCATCACACCATCACACCAGCCCAGACTTGAAAGTGACATTGCTGCATTCAGGGGATGCTCTGGGATTCAGCCCAAACTCTATGGCTTTACAATAGAGTTTTGAGTGAGTCTTAGAGCATTGTGCCAACATGGCGATGTCACTGCCAAGTCCATGCCAGAAGTGACATCAGAGCATTAGCATCATGTTAATCATCAGGACTCCACACATACACACATTCCACATGTCCCAGTGTTGCCAGCACTGGGCTGGCAACCATACCTGATGTTGTTACTATTGCACAGAGAGAAATGACAGACAACAATGTCTACAGCCTGCTGCAGTGTAGCAGTGGATCAGGTCAGCAGGGGGTGCTCCTTGAGGCTTGGAGCCCTAGCATTTGCCCAACCAAGCCCACTCCTAAGGTAGGCCCTGACATGAATTCTGATGCTGCACAAATCACATTTCACTCAAGCCAAAGAATCTTCTTGACTACAGATTTCAGTTTTCATTACTGGAGCACTCTGCTTCTTCAGCTTTCTGTGCAGTAATGAAACACTAGCATCAGCGAAATTTGTTTTGGTGCATCAGAACATACTGCTGTGCATAGGCTATCCTATGCATTGGTAAAACACCACACAAAAAGAATCTTAATACAACTGTATACATAATCACATCTGGCTTGCTTGTTTGGAATGGTTTACCAGTGCAAACATGTACAGGAGAGCCCCCATTCTCCTGGCTTTCTGTAGATGATGCAAAACCAAAAAGGCTTTTTCCTCATATAGGAGGACTGTATTGTAAAGAGGGGACCTCAGATAATCCACTAATGAGTTAGGACCCATAGACTTCACCACTATATTGTACTGGATTCCTGCTAATGCTATGTCTTTGTGAACTTGTATCTATTTACCCTATGGCATTGTTTGTGGAAATGTTCTTGATATTGACTGTACAAATCTCACACTGTGTAATCCGCCTTGAGTCTCAGTGAGAAAGGCGGACTATAACTGACACAAAGAAAATAACATAAAGAACATGCAGCAGGGAATAGATCTGCAGAACTGAGACTGCTGCAAACCTTGCATGCTTAGGACTTTGTACAAAATTTGGATAAAGAACAATGGATCATTCGTAATGCAACAACTCCCCTTTGGGAACAAGACCTAGATAATTCAGAACTCAAATATCTCAGAAATGTAGATGAAGAGAGTTTTAGAAGTGCGTTCAGGTGGGTAGCCAATGTTTGTCTACAGTAGAAAAGCAAGATTCGAATCCAGTAGCACCTTAGCAACAAGGTTTCCAGGGAATAAACTTTCAAAAATCAAGCCCTCTACATAAGATACAAGTAGGAATGGAGATCCCTGAGCCTTTTACTGACAGTTATTAGCTTTTTGCATCTTCTGCAACTATTGCCGGTTCATAGTTACTAACTCCTCACCACTGAATCACCATCTTTGTTTACTGATTTTACGCTCCATGAAATTAATCAGCTCTGCTGGTCCACGCCTTGGGCCATTTTTCCCCCCGACATGTGAAAATTATAGGATAGGGGAGCTTTAGATACGGGTTGTAATTATCCAATCTCGAATTCAGACCAGGCTGCACGGTTTACATCTTCTTACTTTTGCCATATGAGATGAGTTAAGCCGCAGATAAAATGGACTTGAAATTTATAGCAGGCAGGTATCTCAGGCTGGCGTCTCCAGTAACATAGTTGAGTCAACTCCTAACACAATATTGGGGCAATAGTTCAGTATTGATTCTGAGACTGTCACCTCCTGATTTACCAGCAGGACTCCCTGAAATGCTGGGAATCTTTTTTCTAGAGGTCTCTTTCAAAGCGACTGTATGTCAGCATTAAGCTACATTGATGCAATATGTTGTATACCCTCTAAAAGTCCCCGTTTTCAAATTAAAAGCTTTGGGAGGGACTGCTTTATATTTCCCCCCTCCTCCCCATTCCCCACCAAAGCTGCACATATATTAAAAATCATTAAGAGTGATCAAACGAAAGATGCAGGTGATGAGCGATGTACGCATTATTGGAGTCCGTCTATATGTTTCTAATTAAAACCCTTGCCTTTAAAAAACAAATAAATAAAGGCAAGCATTCTATCACAGCCTCCTGCTTTCATATGCAAAGTGTTTGAAAAAAAAACACAACAGCAGCTGAGATTTCTAAAAGAATGGCAAATTCGCAAAACAGGAAGGGAAATGACTTAATGCGTTTAAGCCAAAATTAAGGCAAAACCCAACAGAAAAAAATTCTAGTTGAGATCTGCATGTGTCATAAATTAGGCATAGCCAACAACCGGGGGGGGGGGGATTATCTCATTGCCTAAGAATTCTAAGGTAGAGTTTTGAGGAAGACAATTCCTTGCTAGTTTCAAAGCAAGAATGGTCTGGAAAACACATTTCTGGTTTCTGCAAATCACCAACAAACTTTAGGGATGCTGGGTTCTGTTAATGTGACTTTGCTCATGTGGAAAATAGTAAAGAGTCCAGTAGCACTTTAAAGACTAACCAAGTTTATTGTAGCATAAGCTTTCAAGAATCACAGTTCTCTTCATCAGATCTGACAAACAGGGCAATCTTGCAGTAAAAGGAACATACAGAGCCAGCAGTGCAAGACAAGATGGTTGGAGAGGACGGGAGATAAAGAAAGGGTAAAAGATGAGAGCACAAAGGAAGAGTGAGGAAGGAGAGCAAAGATGAGGGGTGGAGTTAGACAAAGGGGAGGGGCAAGAGACTGTATGTGAGACTGGAGACTATACAAGAGACTGGAGGAGATCACTGGTGACTAGAGTTGGGCACAAACTGGGAAAATTCTGAACTGTGCAGTTTGTGGTTCATCGCGTTTCACCAACCACGAACCATGAATTTTCATGAACTTGCCCCGGTTCGCAAACTGTTTCATTTGGTTTGTGAAAACATCACTTCTGGGTCAGCAGAAGGTCTGCAGAGAGCCTATCCCCCTAGTTGCCTAGGAAACTGATTGATCGATGCCAGGCAGTCTGCAGTGATGAACTGAAATAAGAACCAAACTGGGCTAAAATTCGTCATGGTTTGTGAGAAATGAGCTCTCACAAACCACAGATTCGTGAACCATGAACTGGCCCTGTTCATGACAAACCTTGGTTCGTATTTCGGTTTGTGTTTGCCTCTACTGGTGACCTACTAGCACAATGAATAGGAGCAACAATAGGCTGGGGAGAAACTGCCAAGAAGACAAACGTTCCCCAGCTTGAGGGGAGGCATACCTGTTCAGGCTGCTTAAGCCTGCCAACTCAGCCCCAGTTGTGACCAGGATATTGATAGGAAAAGAAGCCCCATCAGAATGCATTGTGCAGAGGGGAACACCTGGGCTGAATCCACACGCCCTCAGAGTGTCCCGGCATTGCACTAAATGTTCGCTAAACACCAAGAAGTATAGCGTCTTTCAAGCATGATTTCTGAATCACACTAGAAAGACGCTATACTTCTGGGTGTTTGGTGAACATTTAGCGCAACACCGGGACGCACCAAGGGCATGTGGATTTGCCCCTGTTCTTAGACCAAGTGGAAACTGAAGCCACTTTAGAGATGGGTTCCATTGAAACTTTCTGCAGAAGAGCTACCCCTTTGTGGTACCAGTGGTGTCACAATTAGAACATGAAGGTACTGGCAAGCTGAAATATTTGTCGAGAGTATGGCAAACAACTTTACATTTTGCTATCTCATAATCCCTCCCTTCCTCTGGCCATCCTCCTCATCCTACCCCCTATCCACTGTCCCATCACTTACCTTGGTTCAGCGGCTGTACAGGAGGTACTGACCAACTGGCCAGCCAACACAGGGATGGCTGAGAAGGTAACCTCTGTTTTCTCCTAGAATTGGACGCTGGATCAAGATGGGTAGCCATGTTAGTCTGCCTGTAGCAGTAGAAAATAACAAGAGTCCAGTAGCACCTATAAGACTAACAAAATTTATGGTAGGGTAGGAGCTTTCGTGAGTCACTTCTTCAGATATCAGTTGGATGCTGTTAGAGCATCTTAGTCCCAAAAAGTGGCAAATAGATGTTTCAATTAAGAGATAACTTCTAAATGGAGACTGCACATCATATGGGTGTCAAATACGGTGTCGATGCTTCCCAAGCTATCATCTCATTCCTTCTGTGTATCTTCCCAAATGAGTTTCAATAAATGGTTGGTACTTTCATTTATAGTTCGCCTTTTCATTGGGACTCAAGAAGGATTACAAGTACAATAAAAAACCTATTCAGTCAGGTTTTGAATGGATTAGAAAACATGAGAACGTCAGTCAAACTTGCATTGCATTGTTGGTCCCTTCCTTCCTTCTGTGAGTTGGTCTCTTCCTTCCTTCTGTGAGTTGCACGTGATCTCAGGCTCTTGAAGGTTCTCATCGTTCTGACATAAAAGTCCCCCAAAGAACGATATTTTCCCCCCTCTTAATTATTTAACGGCTTTTACCTTTATTTTTAGTATGCTCTGGAGTAAGAGGAGATACTTATCAGTTAACACTTCTTTTCCCCATACCATAATATTCTTTAAATATGAATTTGGATCAAGCCTCCTCCTTTCTCTCATAGAATCTGCTTTAATATTTCCCTTAATATAGAATCTAAATTATTTTTGGTAATCTATGTCAAGATTAAGTTTAATACATTTAATTGATCTAAGTGGTTTTTATCCTCTTTAATATGACAAATCTCTTGTGTGAAATATTCTTCCTTAATGATCAACATAAAATAGATAGAGTTCGTTTTTAATGTAAGTACAAGATTTGAATTAATTCATAGTTGGGGCACAGTTATTAAACTGCATCAGATATATATGTATACATATATAAAGAGGGACATATCCTGTATCAACAAAAATTGTGTCTATGTAATATCTGCTTGTTTTAAAAAATAGATATGCTGTATCTTACACTGTGGGTAACACACACACACATACATTAAAACAGCCTAGAAGAAATCTCTTAACATTGCAATCCTAAAATGAATTGTACCTTTTTAAGTTCACTGAAGTCAATAGACCTAAAAGGATGAAGTTCTACATAAAAATTCACTGTAAATAATTCAGATAATGTAGACCTACCTAAATTAATAGAGCTCCTACATGATACTAACAACTGAAACTATTATAGTCGTTTTGAATTTCTCATCCTTCTATTTCATCTCAAAAGATCATCTTCATTCTCCATTATCTGAATTTGATCTGTGATTATTTATCTTTGCATTGTTTTCTGTTACCTTGTGCTAAATTTCTCCCAGTTCCAGTCATTTTTTCAGCCATGTTTGTTTGTCAATAACTCAGCATTATCTATTATATATATATGAGTGGCTTGCATTATAAGTATAAATTTCGTTAATTTCCTGGAAAATCATGCAACGTTGATAAGCCAAACAGTTGCAAAGTGAAGAAAAAGGCAGCAGACCAATTGCAAAAAACAGAATTAAATATAAAAAAGAAATGAAATAGCAAACCTTTGATGACCTCCTATAAGACAGGCATCCTCCTAATGGCCTACAGTGAGCCTGCAAGAAGTATTAAATTTTATTGTCTATAGCCATAGACTGTCACAAATTTTCCAAACTGTACATCACAACAACAAAAAAAACAGTTAACATCAAGCATCGCAGTTTTTAAAAGTTAATTAAATTAATTAATTAATTAATTAAAGCAGTGTACCAAACCATCCCAGGAACCACGAAACCACCTCATTCAGTACTACCTTAGATCGTATCTTCTTCGCTGCAACTGCAAACGGAGAGACTCTGTAGGATACGTGGTTGTCAGTATCAGATAATAAGAACACAATCTTCTCGATTTTGGAATATGTGTTTGTGATTGTTAGGATTCTGGCCAAAAATTTAGCTCTAGGCACGCTATATAATGGACCATAGAGTAAGTAATGGGGAAGGTTCTCCACTGTGTATGATCCACAAATGCAGATGCAGTGTTCCACAGGAGGGTGAGAATAACATCCTGCCAAAAGAGTGGATGGCAGGGCTCATTTTGAGGGGGAATGCAGTTCTGGTAGTTCTCCAAAAAGGTCACATGTCAGATGGCCCCACCCACCCAATTTTTGGGCATTTTGGGTCCATTTCGGCCTGGATTGGGGCCCAAAATGGCCAGGATCAGGCTCCAAATAGTCAGGATTGGTCCCAAAATGGCCAGGATTGGGCCTCTGACAGGTGGTGGATCACTCTCCTGCTCAGCAGCAGCCCAATTCTGACTATTTTGGGCCCCTTTTTGGCCATTTTCAGCCCTTTTTTGCCATTTTGGGCCCAATTTCAGCCCTGTATGGCCAGGATTTGGTCCAAAACAGCCAGGATAGGTGATGTCAGGGGGCTGGGCATATGCAAATTAGTTATGCTAATGATAAACTTCTGGTGATGTCAAGGGGCATGGCATATGCAAATGAGTTGTGCTAATGAGTTATGCTAATGAGTTCCTGCAGCTCTTTTTCTACGAAATGACCCCTGGCGGATGGTATCATTTGAAAACACAGAGTTGTAAGAGACACTCTGAGATTGTAATGGGAAATATTGGCTGGGTAATTGGATCTAAAATGATCTAATTTAATTAATTTATATCAAGGAGCTGCCTTGGATTTTAATATTGATAACCAGTCCATCGGACAGGTAGTTGTATATCCAAAGAGAGTTACAGCCCCATCCTAAGTCCTGGCTCAAAAGAATTTAGAATGACAACGAAACCCTACACTGGTGCATCTCAAATTATGGAACCGTATACCGTTGGCATATCTAGAGACCATGTCCAAAGACCGGACACAAATGACAAATTATGCAAGGTCTTAGGATGGATCTGTTAGTTGCTTTTGCTTCACATTGTTAATGTGCTAAGACTAGAAAACGAAATCATATACAGGCAGGATAGCCATAGGTGCATAGACTAGTAACTTGTTTGGATTTATTTGCAAAGCTACTAAATGATTTATACAATAATAACAAAGGAAAACATAATCTTCTGGGTGTACACACACATACGTACAAACACACACACCAGTTCATCAATGAACTCCTGGGAATCTTAAATTTTGTCCATGTTATAAAATGACACCCATATAAAAGATTGTACACTTCTGTGAAGTAATCCTGCCTACCAAATTTCAGATATATAAGAGGAAATTTCCCCATTTTATAGGCAATTAAAACGATCATTTCCAGAGCGGGCACAGAGATTAATCAATGTGTGAATGCATTCCTCCTTTTCTGAGGGCCAAGCTACACATGACGAAAGACACTTGCCTGGCAAGTGGATTGTGTGGAGGGCAAGTGAACAGGGAGAAATACACTTGCCGTTCAAGTGTCATTCGTCACTAGGGATGTGCGTTTCGGCATTCAGAATGCCGAAAGAATGCCGAAATAAAAGTGTTTCGGCTTCTTTCGGGGAATGCCGAAACGTTTCGGGGAATGCCGAAACGTTTCGGGTAGCCGAAAGAAAAAAGCCGAAACGTTTCGGGATTCTTTCGGCTTTCTTTCGGCTTTTCAATGGGAAAATGCCTCCGTCTTCCCGGACATCTGGGGGAGGCATTTTCCCACCGAATAAGCCCAAAATTGGTGGGGACCTTCCTCTAACCCTTCTCTAACAACCACCCAAGTTTCAGACAGATTGGACTTTGGGGGGCCATGTTATGGCCCCCCAAAGCAGGTCCCCCCATCCTTCCATAAGAAAGCGAAGGAGCAGCATATTGTTAGCATGCTGCTGCTAATCTTTCTTCATTATTTCCTATGGGGAAAAAATGAAGAGGCAGGCTTCCTTTGCCAGGGGTGGCATTTTGCATGCAAAATGCCCCCTCACCCTCAGGGGCCCTTCTCCCACCCTTCCCCCCACCCCCCACCAAGGCTCAGCCTGCTCCCACTTGGGGGGGCCATTTCATGGCCTCCCCAAGTAGGTGCTCTTTTCTCTACCACTGACAGCTGGGGAAGGCTTGTCTTGCCAGGGGTGGCATTTTGCATACAAAATGCCCCCCAGCCCTCTGGGGCCCTTCTCTCACCCTTCCTCCCACCCCCCACCAAGGCTCAGACTGCTCCTACTTGGGGGGGGCATTTCATGGCCTCCCCAAGTAGGTCCTCTCAGCCCCTAAAGTCCACCCCTTACAGCCCCACACAAACCCAATTCCCCCCCAGCTGCCACACACAGACCCAAATCCCCACATTAGCCCCTCACAGACCCAAATCCACCCCCACCTGCCCCACACCCATAACCCCAGGAACAGGCTGGCAAAGGCCAGCCCTCTCCCTTTGTTCCCTATGCTGGGAACTTCTAAACTCTCTTTCCCTGGGCAATTCTGCACAGCCCAGGGGTGCCACAATGGTGGGCACACTTCTGAGTGCCAGCTGGTCCCTGTGAAAGAGCACCTGAACCACAGACACCCTCCCTCAAATTCCCCCACCACCTACAGAGATGGCTGGCCAGCCAGCCCCATTGTTCCCTATGATGGGAACCAACTGCACAACAAAGAATAAAACAAGAACAACACAAAATAAAGTTTTAAATTTTTTTTCTCCCTTCCAAAGTACAAGTAGGCAAAGCATTATGACACATTACACCAACAGTCCCCCACACAGAAAAATAACACAACTCACTTAACATCAGAGAATCACAAAGCATGATTCCTGTCAAAAACACTTTATTTCTTGAACAGCTTTAGGTTACACAGCAGGGGGGAACACCAAAGGGCATGGCAGCACTATCTTACACAAAAATAACACAACTCACTTAACATCAGAGAATCACAAAACACGATTCCTGTCAAAAACACTTTATTTCTTGAACAGCTTTAGGTTACACAGCAGGGGGGAACACCAAAGGGCATGGCAGCACTATCTTACACAAAAATAACACAACTCACTTAACATCAGAGAATCACAAAAACACAATTCCTGGCAAAAACACTTTATTTCTTGAACAGCTTTAGGTTACACAGTAGGAGGGCACAACAGGGCATGATAGCAATGTACTACAAAAAATGATACAACCCACTTCACTGTTTTTGACAGCAATTGTGTTTGTGTGATTCTCTGATGTGAAGTGAGTTGTGTTATTTTTGTGTAGTACACTGCTTTCCTGCTCTGTGGTGCCTTCCTACTGTGTAACCTAAAGCAGTTACAGAAATAAAGTGCTTTTGACAGCAATTTTTTGGGGTGATTCTTTAATGTGAAGTGAGTTGTGTTATTTTTGTGTAAGATACTGCTTCCATGCCCTTTGGTGTTCCCCCCCTGCTGTGTAGCCTAAAGCTGTTCAAGAAATAAAGTGTTTTTGACAGGAATTGTGCTTTTGTGATTCTCTGATGTTAAGTGAGTTGTGTTATTTTTGTGTAAGATAGTGCTGCCATGCCCTTTGGTGTTCCCCCCTGCTGTGTAACCTAAAGCTGTTCAAGAAATAAAGTGTTTTTGACAGGAATCGTGTTTTGTGATTCTCTGATGTTAAGTGAGTTGTGTTATTTTTGTGTAAGATAGTGCTGCCATGCCCTTTGGTGTTCCCCCCTGCTGTGTAACCTAAAGCTGTTCAAGAAATAAAGTGTTTTTGACAGGAATCATGCTTTGTGATTCTCTGATGTTAAGTGAGTTGTGTTATTTTTCTGTGTGGGGGACTGTTGGTGTAATGTGTCATAATGCTTTGCCTACTTGTACTTTGGAAGGGAGAAAAAAAATTTAAAACTTTATTTTGTGTTGTTCTTGTTTTATTCTTTGTTGTGCAGTTGGTTCCCATCATAGGGAACAATGGGGCTGGCTGGCCAGCCATCTCTGTAGGTGGTGGGGGAATTTGAGGGAGGGTGTCTGTGGTTCAGGTGCTCTTTCACAGGGACCAGCTGGCACTCAGAAGTGTGCCCACCATTGTGGCACCCCTGGGCTGTGCAGAATTGCCCAGGGAAAGAGAGTTTAGAAGTTCCCAGCATAGGGAACAAAGGGAGAGGGCTGGCCTTTGCCAGCCTGTTCCTGGGGTTATGGGTGTGGGGCAGGTGGGGGTGGATTTGGGTCTGTGAGGGGCTAATGTGGGGATTTGGGTCAGTGTGTGGCAGCTGGGGGGGAATTGGGTTTGTGTGGGGCTGTAAGGGGTGGACTTTAGGGGCTGAGAGGACCTACTTGGGGAGGCCATGAAATGGCCCCCCCCAAGTGGGAGCAGTCTGAGCCTTGGTGGGGGGTGGGAGGAAGGGTGGGAGAAGGGCCCCAGAGGGCTGGGGGGCATTTTGCATGCAAAATGCCACCCCTGGCAAGACAAGCCTCTCCCAGCTGTCAGTGGTAGAGATGAGAGCAGAGCACCTACTTGGGGAGGCCATGAAATGCCCCCCCCAAGTGGGAGCAGGCTGAGCCTTGGTGGGGGGTGGGAGGAGGGGTGGCAGAAGGGCCCCTGAGGGTTGGGGGGCATTTTGCATGCAAAATGCCACCCCTGGCAACACAAGCCTCCCCCAGCTGTCAGCGGTAGAGATTAGAGCACCTACTTGGGGAGGCCATGAAATGGCCCCCCCAAGTGGGAGCAGGCTGAGCCTTGGTGGGGGGTGGGAGGAGGGGTGGGAGAAGGGCCCCTGAGGGTGAGGGGGCATTTTGCATGCAAAATGCCACCCCTGGCAAAAAAAGCCTGCTTCTTCATTTTTTCCCCATAGGAAATAATGAAGAAAGATTAGCAGCAGCATGCTAACAATATGCTGTTCTTTCGCTTTCTTATGGGAGGATGGGGGACCTGCTTTGGGGGGCCATAACATGGCCCCCCAAAGTCCAATCTGTCTGAAACTTGGGTGGTTGTTAGAGAAGGGTTAGAGGAAGGTCCCCACCAATTTTGGGCTTATTCGGTGGGAAAATGCCTCCTCCAGGCGTCCTGGAAGACGGAGGCATTTTCCCTTAGAAAAAAGCTGAAAGAATGCCGAAATAATGCCGAAAGAATCCCGAAAGCCGAAAGCCGAAAGAGATTCTTGTTTCGGCTTTCGGCTTTAACGATAGAGAATCTTCTTTCGGCTTTCTACTTTCGGCTATAGCCGAAAATTTTTGGCTTGCACACCCCTATTCGTCACGTGTAGCTTGGCCCTGAGAGTGTTGGAATCTGGTTTTGAACAAAAATGGAAAAGGAAACTATGTTATCCTGACCTGAAACTTACCTACCCACACACTGCTGTATTTTTATCCCAACCAAGCTTTTCTACTAGAAGTTACTTAGGGAGGAGAAAATCAACTGAGGGCCAAGCTACACATGACGAATTACACTTGAATGGCAAGTGTATTTCTCCCTGTTCACTTGCCCTCCACTCAATCCACTTGCCGTTCAAGTGTCATTCATCATGTGTAGCTTGGCCCAGAGTAAAATGCAGATTAGGAGCAGAGGATAGCTCTCTTCACCTATACAATCTGGCTTCTGTCTTAAAATAGATCTCTCTGTGCTCTGCTTTTTTTACACATGAAAGGGAAATTTTCTTGTCTTTTTCTGTAATAGCAGCTGAAGGGAGAAATTTGTATTGGAGAATTGGCTTAGCTGGGGGTTTTTTACATGAAATTAAACTTACACAGAGCACTCAGAAATTTGATCCTAACTGATCTCAGATCATTTCTCAGCACACATCTGCCATTTCTCATCCGGTTTGTTCCTGTCTTGCAGCAGCAGAATGGTGCATTTGGCTCTGTTTCTTCCCACTGCTTCTGTTGCTACGCTCTGCAAAAGCCTGCATGCCTGCCTTCCAGACTGTGCAAACAAAATTTGTCTCTAGCCTCTGTGCTGCCTATCAGAGGGCCAGGGAAGAGAGAATGCCTCTTCTTTTACTCCACCTGCAAAGCAAACCTTTGATTTTTTTCTTTATTATTATTATTTTATTATTATTATTACTTTATTACATTTCTAGACCACCCTCCCCATCAGACAGACACTTATGAGTGTTCTGCTAATCTTGGGCAGTGGAGGATCTCTCCTCCCAGTAATACAGTGTCTGCCTTCAGGCAAATCAGATTCATTTTCCTAATGATATTACAGAGGGGATTCATTTCAAATTTTGGTTAGTTAATATGAGAACTTTTCAGATGTTACAATAATGCATTTTGAGAGCTGAACAACGAGCCATCTAAGTAGCAAGCATGACTGTGATCAACCTGGTGCATGTGGCTGCCATGTTGTGTGAGCAGGAACAATGTGCAAAATTAACCATGCATTTATTGCCTCAGTATGGCTGCTTCCACACATGTTGGATAATCCACTTTCAATACTCTTTAGTGAACACTTGGAACTGCTTTTCCATGTGTGGAACAAAAAATCCACTTCCAAAGGATTGCTAAAGTGCATTGAAACGTGTGTGGAAATGGTCCATGTGTACACTGGCCAGTGGACTTTTCAGTTTTCTCATGCTCGCGTATCAAGGCTATATGGCAGTGAAGGAGAGTGCCACCAAGTCATAGCTGACTTATGGTGATCCTTGATGGTGTTTTATGGCAAGAGGCTAACAGAGGTGATTTGCTATTGCCTGCCTCTGCAACCCTGGCCTTCGTTGGAGGTCTCCCATCTAATTACTAACCAATGCTGACCCTGCTTAGCTTCTGAAACCTGACAATCTCAGGCTTGCCTAGGCTATCCAGGCCAGGGCATCAAGGCTGTAAGCACATAGTAAATAATGTGTGTTGCCCCTGTTAACACAATATAGTAACCACACATAACAGAAGGATCACTGGTAGCTTACACTCCTATTACATGCCATCGGTACCTGTTACCATAACATCTAAAAAGGTCTTTATCTGAATGCACATTCCTGGATAGAAAGAACGCATGCATACCTACCAGTTCAACTCATGCTCTGTTTGTCAGTTGTTAATAAATAAATGATTTTTCAGTGATCAGTTTGATAGTTCATCGATCTGTTTGGCAGGTCACTTGGCTGTATTCCTTCCTAACCACGCAGTGCAGTGTAATATTTTTTTTTGTGCATATGGGTTTGCACACAGCCAAACTGAGGTCTACTGCTATCTCCCCATCCTTGCTGCATAACTGCTTTGCTCAGCAAGACTTTGTTTAAATAGACAATTAGATCACTCACAAATCATATAAATCAGCCATCAATAAATCCAGAGGAGTTAGCCATGTTAGTCTGCACAGTAGCAAAATAGTAGATAGATGAGGTTTAATTGGATATGGCCAAAGGCCATCACAATACAAAGTTAAGAACAATAAAAGGGCAAAATAGTAAAGAATCCAGTAGCACCTTTAAGACTAACCAACTTTATTGTAGCATAAGCTTTCGAGAGCCACAGCTCTCTTTGTCAGATGCATCTCTCTCTCTCTGTGTCTATAAAACCAGGATAATGCTTCTCCTTAGCATTCAAAGATACTATATTTTCAAGGAAAGTTAAAGTGATCACTTTTGCCACATTTTCCCTTGCCATTTTTTCCTTTGTCAGGAAAACCAAAACAGAACCAAACAATTTCCCTACCACATAAGGAAAGAAATCTGCTTTAGAGAGCCATATTCCTCATTCACACCTGTTCTTCCAAACCTGTACTTAATAAAAAAAAAACATAAATAGTGTTTTGTAACAAACAGTTAAGAAGAATTGATGGCCTCTCTCTTTTTTTATGGTGGCGGTTTCTGTAGAATCCTTTCCTCTCTTTGTCCTCTCCTATCTGCAGGGTATTGACAATTCTGACAAGACTTTGATTATCCAGTCAGCGGGAGCTTGGGACTTGTCACTTGTCAGGTGTGAGCTGACAAGAGGCAGCTGATGAAACAATTGGAAGGCGGTAAAGAGCGAGCGTGAGACGGATCGGGGTCATCGGGCCCAAAATGGAGATCTGTCTAAGAAGATACAATGGATTACGCCCTCATTAAGGACTCAAATATAGCAGGAGGTGGGAGGAGCCGGAAGGACAGAAGCAAGACACAAAAGGTGAAGATGTTTGGAAGGCGAGAGTTGTCAGAATCTGTTCCTTCCACACGGCTACACCGTTTCTGGTTGATTCTGAGCCCCTGTCTAAGCCATCAAAGTGAACGTTCGTTTGCAGGTGTTAAGGTCTTTCTTGGGAATCTAGCTGTTAGTTATTATAGGGGTGTAAAGTTACACAAGTGATGATAGCAGACAGCGAAGCTGATGCTGTACGTCCAGTTTGTACCATATTGCATCTTTCTTTCTTTCTTTCTTTCTTTCTTTCTTTCTTTCTTTCTTTCTTTCTTTCTTTCTTTCTTTCTTTCTTTCTTTCTTTCTTTCTTTCTTTCTTTCTTTCTTTCTTTCTCTTTATTGTTTTAAAAATTATTCCTCTACACAGAAGAGCTAGTCTGTTGTTAGTTCTCCTGACAATGAATTTGAAGTTCATTCAAGTTGGTAAGGATTGGGAAAAAGCGATGAGGAGAAAGAAGAGGTCAGACAAATGCAAGGCTTTCTAGAATGGGACACAACAGGAAATTTGGTTTTCTACTTATCATAGGTAGTATTGGCAGGACTCTAGTAAGTTAAGAAGTCAGGCATTGAGGGTTCACACAGTCTGAGAGATTTCAAGCTGAGCTACATCCATTTCATACTATAGAGGGCAACATAAGACTAGAACCTGTCTATTGAGGTGCTTGCATTTTTGTCTCATATACAACTTGAACATAGGCCCCCTCAGTGGTGCAGAGTGTCCCAGGCTGCTTCCATCTTTTGAGGCCCTTAGCCATAATAAAAATTAAAAACGATGGCACATGGGAAGAAAATAAGGCATCAAAGAGAGAGTGACAAACCAGCAAACAAAAAATTATTTTAGAAGTGGGCAGTCCCTCACCCCAGTCATTAATCCCTTGCCCTCAATAATTTGAGGAGTGAGATAAAAATGGCGGGAAATGGTGCTGCTGCTGATGTTTTGGGAGTTTCCTCTGGTCACTGCTGTGTCTCCTGTGTTGTCTTATCCCACAAGGAAAAGATCCTGTGGAAAGTTGCCCTTACTTCTCCCCACTTTGGGAGGGGGGGGGACTGGAGATTAAGAGTAAATTCCCCTTCAAACAATTGTCTGGATTCTCTGAGAACTGGGCATCTTCTGTGAAGAAATCACATCTGAAAGGCATCAGTCATGTGCTGTCCTTTAGTTTGAAACTGGAGATTAAATTAAAGGATTAATAACAATGCAGCCAGATTGAAATCTTGGCATAGCAGACATTGATCTGTCTGTGTCGCTCACTGCACCTTAGCATTTTTACTTGAGTGTTTTATTTATCATACTGTCACCCAGGTATCAAATGACTATTCCAGCGATGATCATTGATTGGAAATTCAGAAGTCGCTTTCCTGTTTTAAAAAATGCCACTGTTGCATTACTTTCATGGCTAACATTTACAAGCTATTGAATAAAGTTTAGCCTAAAAACAGAGCAAGGTGAGTTGGAACAAGGAGGGTAAATTAAACTAGGTACGTTTCCAAATCTTGGGAACACATTGTCTCAGTTCATAAATTCTCATTTCTGACATGGGCTGCCAGAAACAGGGCCTGTATCCCTGTTTGTCGACCACTGCTCTACAAAGTGCTGGGGACTGAGGGCCAAGCTACAAGTGACGAATGACACTTGAATGGCAAGTGTATTTCTCCCTGTTCACTTGCCCTCCACTCAATCCACTTGCCATTCAAGTGTCATTTGTCACTTGTAGCTGAGTGGGAAGGAAAGGCATCACAATGTGAATCCAGAAGTGACATCATCACATCGGGACAACACTTTAGGCTCCTGGAGCATTGCATCAACACGATGATATCACTTCTGAGTTTATCCTGGAAGTGATGTCACAGCAGCACTGCGATGCCTAGTACCATGTCACCATCCTTTAAACTTCTCACTGGTTGCCAGAGCTCCCCTGGCAAACCTAGTTGTCTCCACTGGGGAGAAAACTTGCAATCTTTTTCCCCGCTGATAATTCCAACCTAATTTGATAGAATTATTACCATTAAAACAGATACCTCAGCTGTCTATAAATAATGGACAAATGACATATAGTGGCATATATACAGTGTATAACATATAAATGGCATTAAAAGGCAATAAAAGAAACAACTCAATTAGGAACTCGAGCAACAAAAATGAGCAAAATGTAAAGGCTGTTGAAAACCAAATAGGACATTGCCCAGTTTTGGAACAGGCTGTAGTATTTCAGACTGCAGGTGAGTGATAAAAGTGTTGAATGTTTCTCTGTGTCCAAAAAATTGCTTCCCTACCACTAGAAAACTAGTACAGAAGAGAACAGGATGGATAGAGTGTCGTTTCTTGATGTGCCTTTTTGTTTGTTTTAATGTAGGGATGTTACCCAATCACAAGCCCTCATACATGCCACTGATTTAGGGGTGTGGCCTAACCACAACTGTGACAATGGCGATCTAAAGACTCAACAAAAATGACCACGTGTTGGAACCAACAGAGCAACATCAGGTCCACATAGCAGCATCAAGATGTGTTGAATTGCATGCATTCTATTTCAAATAGCTTCAGTTCACCAGAGTATTTCTGTGGATGGAAGGATTTTCACCTATGGAACACAACTTTCCTGTCTTCTTCCTGTTGCATTTCAGGGAGGGGTTTCGGCTCCAACGTAGAGAGGAGCAACAAAGTTGTGTTCCACTGGTATAAAATCCTTCAAAACATTCTTGTATCCATTACAAATACGACACAACTGAACAATTTAACGCATCTTGTTGTCAGCATATTTCGTCTGATTGACAAAATACAGATTGTGAACAGACCTTTGATCATGATCAAATCCTCAGGCATGTATTTTAGGAAGAACAAGGCTATTGAGGGAGGTGAATGTTTTAAATGTGAGTTTCTAAGGCCCTTTTCGCACTTACGGTTTAAACCGCCATTTATGTGCATTCGCCCCGATCGCAGTGGCTTCGGTATTACACCTGTTCATTTCACACTGTCCACTGCAATTTCGATTTGATGTCTGTGCTTCATTTCAAAACCTTGGTGCAATTTTGGGCTTTTGGGGCCTTGCAATTCACATCACACTTTTTAAAAAAAAATTGAGCATGCGTAGTAACGTTGCAATGTTGGAACCCTTCCCCCCTTTTTGCTGATTGCACTGTCCCCTGCCCACTGGAGAGGTAATTGGTGGCAGAGTTCTGGGGGGAAAACATGTACCACTCTCATTTTTTTTAAATCAAGCCAGGAAAGGGTTAAAATGCTGCCGATTCATCTCCTCCCAGGAAGCAGAGGCTTGTTTCCAAAGGGCTGTGCAAAATGCTTGGGTTTTTTTCCTCCTCTTTGGCAAAGTCTGAAACATGCCTGGGAGGGAGGGGAAAGCAGCCATTTAATCCTTTCCTGGCTTTTAAAGCCAGGAAGAAAGTGCAGGAACATTACAATGTTGCAACCCATTCTTGTCTTTAAAAAAGAATGTGTGTGCATACCCTAAGGGAGGAAGGAGAAAGCAGCTATTTAACACTTTCCTTGCTTTTAAAGCTAGCAGGGAATTAGCAGCAAGTTTAGGAATCAGTCCTGGCTTTTGAAAAAAAATAAAAGAGCATGCGTACCGGGAGGAAGGAAACCAACGAAGAAACAGCCTTATGACCCTCAGCTCGCATTTCTAAAAAAATGGTGGACAAGGAGTTCAGAGAGCTGCACAAACCAATCAGCTCCCAGGGAAAAGGAGAGGGGGGGAGAGAAGCAAAAAGGGGGCAAAAGTGTTCACATTAGCAAAATGCAGGCCAGCTGCCAGTCGGCAGCGAACTTAAAAAAACATCGGGGTATGTCCACGGGGGAAAAATCGGGGATACAGTGGACAAAAAGCGGGACTGCATCCCATGACTACTTTTAAGTGTGAAAACCTTGCAAACATGGGATGTGGAACAGGTACAAACGCGCTCTAAAAACCAAGTGCGAAATGTACCTAAGTTGTCTTGAGCCATCAATCTTTTAATAAGTAAATAGATAAATCCGTATAATGTTGCTTCTATAGGCCTTGCCAATATAAGATGTTTTCAATCAGCATCAATGGTAAAGTATATTAATTACCAATGGCATCAAAGAGACTGGTGCGTCCTTCAGGTTTTTTTCTTCCTCCTTAATTCTCACCATTTTGACACTAAAAGAGATCTCATCTTATGAAGCTACCATCACATAGCTATTGCCATACACATTTTTTTAAAGAAACCTGTTAAATCCCCCAGTTATTATAAAATAATTGTGGAACTAGTTGGCAAATTAAAGATGGTTGTTATCGATTCCAAAAATACTTTTGCTTTCAGCAAAATACATTTTTAATTACTTTCCTACTAGCTGTCATTTTTCATAAACCAGTCTAGACAACTCGTGCCAAATCATGCAAAAACTGATTTCAATGAAATGCCTCCCCCTACTATCAAAGATCAGAAAATATTCATATTTCGTATATCTGAAGATCTGAATCTAAAATAAGAAAAAAAGATGCTCTCATTCCACATGCAAGTCTAGCAAAACCCAAAGTCCTGTTTAAGAAATAATTGCTATTGTCGATTAGTTTTTCTTTTAAAAAAATCTGCCTGTTTGGAGAGAAATTTCAAAAGATAAATGAGTCGAAGTCCATATAATATGCAGCTTATTTTTGCTCTTTCCTTTTCTAATAATTTGTCAGCTACAGCTTCACATTTCCCCTTTTCCCAAAACAGATTACTGCAAAGATAAAAATCTAGCAAAATCTGCATAACCATAGCTTTTAAAAATATGCATTCTCTACTCTGCCTTTATGCTTATTTATCTTGAACACATTGAGATGGAGAGAGAAAACGAGGAACAATCTGAACTTATATTTCCTTCACACTTTCATCTGGAATGATTAAACCAAGTGGTAGTAACCCAGGAAAAAGAGGAAGAAAATATGCATACACGGGGGTAGAAAATGTAGATTTTGCTTTTAGCGTCAGAATCAATGTCCAAATCAAAAATTGATATAATTGACTGTTAATTAATTCCCTTGATATTTTCATTAGCACATCCAAGCAACAAGTTTTCTGTGTGGCACTTCTGAATTATTCAAGAAGTATTCAGATTGCTATAATGAAACTGTTATGTGGCTGCTTCTATGCCTGAGAGTAAAGTTAAATGCAAGGTGTGTTTTTACATGTTTTCCCCTTCCATAACGAACAAACAAGATTAGATTTTCAAAATCCTGAATTGAGCATAGCAGCTTAGAACTTAAAGGAAAGAGACATAAATACAGTGTAATCCTGAGCAGAATTATACCCTTCTCAGTCCACTGAAATCAATGGGTTTCGACGGGTGATGCTCCGTTTTATATTGTAAAGATTTATCAGGCAATTTTGAATCAATTTTATGAGACTCGGTCTATCAAAATGAGATGTTGTATTTTAAGATCAAGTTCAGAAGGTAGGATATTTACCCTGGAATGGGAAACATCGCAGGGAGGGGTTTCTCTTAGCTGGGTTATATTACAGTCTTCATACATTTCACCAAAATCTGATTTTTATTTATTTATACACTGATACCGTTTCCCCCTCAAATAGGTCCTCCTAACATCAATCTATCCTCATGCATTTTTAACTTCACAACAAAAGTCTTAGGAGGTAGGTTAGGCTGATCCAGACTTGCATGTCTCAAACTAGCCCCATCTTGTCAGATCTTGGGGCCAAGCTACACATGATGAATGACACTTGAACAGCAAGTGGACTGAGTGGAGGGCAAGTGAACAGGGAGAAATACACTTGCCATTCAAGTGTCATTCGTCATGTGTAGCTTGGCCCTTGGAAGCTAAGCAGGGTCAGCCTTGATTATTAATTGGATGGGAGACCACCAAGGAAGTCCAGGGTTGCTATGCAGCAGCAGGCAATGGCAAACCACCTTTGAACAGCTCTTGCCTCGAAAGCCCTACAGGGTCACCTGTGATGTGATGGCACTTTCCACCACCGGGTTAGACTGAGGGCCAAGCTACAAGTGACGAATGACACTTGAACGGCAAGTGGATTGAGTGGAGGGCAAGTGAACAGGGAGAAATACACTTGCTGTTCAAGTGTCATTCGTCACTTGTAGCTTGGCCCTGAGAGAGGGTGGTTGGCCCAAGATCACCAAGTGTGCTTCCATGGCAGAGTGTGGATTCAAGCCCTGGGTCTGCAAGATCATAGGCTGACACTGATGACTTTACTTGGCTGGTTCTCTATGAGTTGCATCTCACTATCAGCCACATCTCTGTCCCTCACTTCCTCCAAGAAGTCCAGGGCACTGAGATTTCCCATATCATTATCTACAAAAACAGTCTAACCCAACACAGATTCCTTATCTAACCATCCGTTAGCTGGTTTGGCTTACTGTGTAAGCTTCCTTAGGCTCTCCCGCCACCCCTGCACAATCTCCTCCTTACTGATTATGGTTTCATAGAATCATAGGGCTGGAAGGGACTTCTAGGATCATTTAGTCCAACCCCCTGCACAATGCAGGAAATTCACAACTACACCCCCCATGGTTTGCTGGAACCATGATGTTGCATTGCCACTAACCATGGTTAATGCTAAGCCCGTTTCTCTTTTAACCAGGGCTTGAAAACCTACTTCAAACACTGGTTTTCAACTGAACTTATGAGGAAAAACCTGGATGATGTTTACCATGGTTAGCTCTGATACAGACATAACATAATTTCATTATTAAAGCTACCTATGGAAGAGAAGAGGGGACTTGAGGGGAAGAGAGGGAAGTGTGTGAGCTTGTGATGCACACAGCATTTCTTAACTATGGTTTGGAAGAATGTTACCATGGTTATGATATCTTGGATGCTTGAGTGTGTACTGAATCAGATGATCCATCAAGTTCTGTATTGTCTAATCAGACTGGAAGTGGCTCCCCAGAGTCTCAGCTCGAGGTCTTTCAAATCACCTACTACCTGATCCTTTTAACTGGAGATGCTGGGAATTGAACCTGGGCCCTTCCACTTGCCAAGCAGGTGGCCTTCCACTGAGCCACGGCTCCCTCTCAAGATATGATGACTGCCCTGGGAAAGAAAGGTTAGAATGAATCAAAAATACTTGGTGAGTGTCTTGAGCAGAGGCGTATTTGACCAAGCATTGCTGGTAGCCTCATTGTTGTCTTTAATTCTGGGTTTATGCGGTAAGGTATTAACTCGCAGGAATCCCATAAATCTTGGGGTTTTTTTTCCAAAAGAGGAGGCTGGAGGGGACTAGATGGTGTGTTTGATGGATGCACTGTCCTTAATGCACTTGCCTGTTTCCTAAGGGATTATGAGTTTGAATTTAGCAAGCCGAGAACGAGTTGATTCTCTGCTGATGGCATTAAAGGTTCATAAGGAAAAAGGACTTGAACCTGTTTCAGGGATTGGTGCATTGTTCTGGGTAACTGTGGGACTTATTGATGATGCAACAGAAGAGAAAGAAGCCCAGTGCTGGGTCAATATTTTTGGGCCCTTCTGATTGCCTGTATGGAAAAGGCCGCTGTGCCTACCTGCAAGCATATACAGGCAGAAACGGACCGTTTGCTTTCCCCGATGCCGTTGCTTGCGGACAAAGCAAGAGCAAGAAGCAAGAGTTGCTAAAGTACAGAGAAGGAGATGCTGATAAAAACTATGAGAAGAAACCTCTTCCAGAGGCACTGGGACATCTTCATTTATGGGGTTGTCAGATGAAGACAGGACAGACATGAGTTGAGTATGGATTAAGCTCTAAACTGTGTAGTAAGACCTCCTGGGGAGTCTTTGAAGAGGATGCCAGTGGCCTGGGAGGGCAGGGATTTTGAGGCAGCTGGAACTTCCCTCCCTTAACCAGGCAAGGACTGTCCTGGTAATTCCCGTTCCAAGAAAGAGGTAGAACTGCTCTGACACAAGCCATTAGGTCTTCTGTCCCTCAGGACCAGGACCTTTTTATCAGCTGGAAAACGGTGGAACCGAGTTCCGGAACCTCTTGAAAATGGTCACATGGCTGGTGGCCCCGCCCCCTGATCTCCAGACAGAGGGGAGTTTAGATTGCCCTCTGTGCCACTCAGCGGCGCGGAGGGCAATCTAAACTCCCCTCTGTCTGGAGATCAGGGGGCGGGGCCACCAGCCATGTGACCATTTTCTCCAAGGACAACCCACTGAGTTCCACCACCTCTTTTCTCAGAAAAAAGTCCTGCTCAGAGCCAAGAAGGTCTTCTATCCCTCAGAAGCTGTTAGGTCTTCTATCCCTTCTATTCATGCCTGACTGTATTCACAAGGCTGTATGCAAAAATCTCCATGCACTCACATGTAGAATCCAGAAGATCCAAAAGAATCGCCTTTGCATAAACCTCTAGATGCATGGATGCCCCCAACTCCATAGTTCCTCTCATGCCAACCTGGGTACATATGAGGCCCTGTCCACCAAGTGATTCCTGTGCGACTATGGCTGCCATGTTAGACAAGCAGTTCACCTCTCAAACTACTGTTTGCATGGTAAGGTAACCTCAGTGATAGAGGAATCACATGGGTATCTTCATTCCAATGCAGGAGGAAGCAAAATATACACAACTACATGAAAAAGTTGTCTAATTTTAGAAATGAGACTGAGAACCTCTTCATTTGACAAAGGACGTCTAACTTCCAAGCAGAGGCTGGGCTATGTGATCCATCGATCCTTTTCCAAACTATGCATTTATTTATTTAAAACATTTTTATGCCCCCTTTCCACCCAAGTAGGGCCCCCGAAGCAGCAAACATAAACACATTTTAACATTCGAACATTAATAGAGGATTTAAAATAATATACAGAGCTGCTGTAGGACAGTGGGTAAGTGGTTCAACTGCGAGCCTCTATTGTAGCATTGTGGTAAAGTGGTTGGTCTGCGAATCAGCACTCTGCTGGTTCAAATCCCACTACTGCCATTAGCTCTGTAGGTGGCCTTGGGTAAGCCTCTCAGCCCCAGCTCTCCAGCTGTAGTGGTTAATTGGTTAGACAGCAAATCGGCACTCTGCTGGTTCGACTTCTGCTACTGCCATGAGTTCAGCAGCTGGCCTTGGGTAAGCCACTCCTCTCAGCCCCAGCTCTCCAACTGTAGTGGTTAAGTGGTTGGGCTGTGAATCAGCACTCTGCTAGTTTGTCTCCCGCTACTGCCATGAGCTCAGTAGGTGTCCTGGGGTAAGCCAGTCCTCTCAGCCCCAGCTCTCCAGCTGTATTGCGGGAATGATAATGACACTGACTTTGTTCACCTCGCTGAGTGAGCACTAATGTGTCTAGAAGAGTGATAAATAAGCCCACTGTTATTATATAAAATGATTCAGTAAGAACATATGAACACACAAACTCACAACACCAAAGGAGGTGTTCCTGCAAGAACCAATAACAAATAATGATTCCAGGATAATGTGATGGGCTATTACATTGTTCCCCACAACTGGAACACTGTCCCATTAGTCACTGGTGCAGCAAAACTGGGCCAGCATTCATTCATTGTGCAGTTCAGAAACTAAATGAAAAAAAAGGGGTGGAGGGAGACAGGATCCCATGTTTCCAAGAAACGGCAGGATATGTTATGCATTTCTCTCTCCCTCCCTTCTTCTTTTGCTCCTTGATAACGTGCAACATTATGTAAATCAGAAGTAAGAGCCCATTCCTGCCGATACAGAGGAACGAATTGGTAGACGAAATCACAAAAGCCTTCGCTGACAACTGAGGCTCAATCAATCTGGCAGCTCTATCAATGGCCTCAGGATGGCTGCCTGATTGACAGCCGGCAGATGGTGAAGGAATGAGGTTGTCAGTGTAGCTGCTGATTGCCCCTGAGTTGTTTGTAATGACAGAAAACAAAGAATGGCTGCCCAAGGTGATCTCTTGTTTTACAAGCAAGGCACGAGACGAACACCCACCGTTCCTTATGTAACCACTTATCCAACATGGTTCTTGCAGGAAGAAAATGGCTCTCTGGGTCTCTAATACAATGCAATTTAAATCAGAACCATGAATCTTTTTTTTTTCATTTGCTTTATATATAGAATTCTTGCCTAGCTGGCTAGCACAGTGCACTTCAGTGCTCTAAGAGGCAGCGCAATAGTACCCCATTCAGGTCTTACCTCTTAGCTATGATCTCAGACACAATTTAATGTGAGCTTGGCCACAGCTTTTTTACACATGACAAAAGTCTCATGTTTGTTGAGCAATGAGGACTTTGAATCAGATGTTCAATGGGAAGTTTTCTGCCTCCCAGACTCATGCATGCCCGTTTCTCCTTGTGACCAGGACATGCAGGCAGAAGCCCGGGCTGTCTTCCCCTCCATGTTATTTTCTCCTCCCTAAAATAACAATAACAACAACTGCATTTATATACCGCTCTTCTAGACAGATTAGTGCCTCACCCAAAGCAGTGAACAGGTTAGTGTTGTTTATCCCCACAATACAGCTGAGGAGCTGGGGCTGAGAGGAGTGACTTATCCAAGGCCACCTCCTGCGCTCATCGCAGTAGTGGGATTTGAACCAGTAGAGTGCTGATTTGCAGCTAAACCACTTAACCACTGTGCTACAGCAGCTCTCTACCCTGTGGAGCCGCAATTGGCTCTGTTGTAAAACTTATGTGGAGCCACGTAAGTGTTGTGGTTTCACAAACACAGCCAATAGTGGCTCCTGGGAGTAATATGAGGAGAAGGTAGTGAGGAGAGTAAGGTCGCAGCGGCTTCTGACTGTCATGAGTGGAAAAAATGGTTCTGTAAATCTGGGAAGTGAGTATTGCCAGATCTCGGAAGCTAAGTAGGATCAGTTCTTGGACTGGCAACCACCAAGAAAAACTCTGCAGAGAAAGTCAATAGCAAACCACCTCTGCTTCTCACTTCTCACATCTAATTCAAGGTCTTTGTATGACGCATCTGTCACATGCAAAATGGCCCTACAAGACTTTACAGATACTGTTCCAGTACACTAACTGAGCATGTATTGGAGCATCTCTTGCCCAGATCGGAGAACAGTTTCAACAAGACCCTCAGTCCATACTGGGAAACTTCATGTCTCTCACCATATAAATTTTTTAAAAAATGCAAACGGAACAAACTGTACATGAAGGGAAAATAATCAAATCAATCTGTAACTCAAACAATGAACTAAGCTGTCAGTCAAAATATATATTAAATAGAGTGAAGAACACAATATCAAACTTATTTAGGGGAGTATAGTTAAGACACATTTAAAGCATACATTCACAAATGGTAAGCCACTCTAGAGCAACAATTTCAAGGCACAGTTCCGTCCATACAATCAACGGTCACTGAAAAGAATCAGTCCAGAGTAAACGAGGTACATAGAAAGGATGTACTGTAAAGCAAATTAGGCATCTGTGGAAAGGAAAGGAATTCCAGAAACCATGAGTGTAGGCACTAAGTACCAGCTGCTGGGAAGCAACACTAAGACGGGGGTCTTGGGGGGCCTCCAGAAGGCATCTGCCAGGCCACCTTTGGTCTTGTCTGTTGTCATTGTGGGCCTTTTTGCTCCACCTCTTCCATTGCTGGCATTCTCAATTTATCTGTTCCACGCATGCCATTTATAAGCTACACACCATTTATAAGCAATTGTCGCAAATGCATTCAATTTAACATGAATTTTTTTTCTTAGATCTCATATTAAATCTCCACCAGAAGAAGGAATTTCCATCAATGGAGCAAGTCTGCCTTGCCTCCTCCCTTCCTTCACAGCCCAGATGTCTCCTAATACTAAATGTAGACATAAGGGGACTCCACAGGAACAGAATCGAGGAGGAGGGGGAATGAGGTCATCTATGGGAGAATAAAGGCCATTTCCAGATGCCCTTATAAGTAGAGATGAGCACGAACAGCAATACGAACAAAAAAAGTCACAAACAGCCCAATCTGCTGTTTGCAAACAAGCTGTTCGTGAGGCTCCATTCTAAACAAACAGGTGGTCGTTGCAAGCCTTGTTTGTTGCTGTTTGTCATGCCAGACAGTCTGGCACCTGCAATCAAGTCCCTTGGCAACTCAGGCAGGAATTGTCTGAACTCTGTCTGAACTCCTGCTGTTGCCCTGGAAACCCCAATCTAAGCCCTATTTAGCTTGATAGGCAGGTCTTCCTTTCAAGTGTGGAGCTCCTAATTTGTTACAAGGGAGCAAAGACCAGGGGGGAGGGGGCTTCCAGCTCTGCCTTAGTTTGCAGACAGTGGAGAGGGAGAGAGTTGCTGTTGGCATGTTGATAGAGAGAGTGCATTGGGGCTTGAATTTTCTTTGTGTGTGGTGGGATAGGAAAGGAGTAGATCCCTATCCCAGTTCCAGGGCTGCTGCCAGGCTCTGAGGCCAAGCTATTATTTTTTATTGGTACCTTTCCTGCTGCCTGCTCAGGTAAGGTTTCTGGGAGTGGTGCAGTAGGGATCTTGACTTGTATGATGGCTGGAGGAGAGCCCGCTGGACCCCACAAACAGCCAACCATGAACATGTTCGTGAACAGGGCCATGTTCGTGGTTGTTCGTGAGTCCCTGTTCATGGATAGCAACGAACAACAAACATCATGTTTGGGTTTTTTTCTGTTCATGCCCATCTCTAATAAGGACATCCCTCTCACAGAACACTGGCTTTCCCCCAGGAATCCAGATGTCTCCATTTGCCAAAAGTTTGTGGGCTGTTCGGCTTCTGTTTTTCCAGAGCCTTTTCTGGGAATGCACTTCCTGCTGAAAAAAAACCCCAGAAGTCAATCAGCCTGCAAACATTTTGCAAATGGAGACATCACCAGTGTTCTGTGAGTGAGCCATCCCTATAAGGGTGTGTGGAAACAGCTAGAGTCTCCCTTGCCCCCTTTCTGTTAGCAGAAATTTTCCAGAGGACCAAACCGTTGGGTGTAAGGAAACAAACAAACAAAAAGACTTATAGGTTCCATTTGTATAAGGGAGAAGCAACATCAAAGGGAAGAAAATAGTCAATTGAACAGAGACAAGAATTCAGCAAGCTGAATAATGTGGACCTTTGGTTTGATCCAGTAGGGCCCTTTTTATATTCCTGTGTTCTTAAGTCTATGCTGCACTGAGGCTCACTGATTACAGCAGTGATGTTATAAGGTTGTGTCCATTATGATGTTATATGGATTACTAAGGATGTTATAAGGATTACTGAGATAATGTATGTGAAGAGTTCAGATCGCTTAAGAAAAATGCAAGCCAAATGCTACAGTTGCTATTGAATGTTACCTAAAGTGTAATTAAGGGAGAATTTGGAAGCACCTGGGAGGGAAATCAGGAGTTTTGCTAAACTAATAAAAATCCCCACAAGGATTTTAAATTATTAATTTCAATTAAATGATTATTTAAAGTATTATTTGCTGTTTTTTCATCATTCCATTGTAGATTCTCATTATATATGTAGAATACGTTTCTAGTTCAATTTTAGATTTACAGTAACATCATCAACAACAGCAACAACAAAAACAACAGCCAGGTTTTATGTTTGATCTTGATGACCCTGAAAATATTAATCAAGTGCATCTATTAATTACTTCTAAATTCAGCTTTCTACATGATGCTTATTAACAAATAAGTTTTAAAAGTGATGGGGAAAAACGGAAAAGAGAAATATTTAATTAAGCAAGGCATTCCATGGCCAATCGAAGCAAAATTAAGTCATGCTAATGTGCTCAACAGATTTAATTATTTGTAAATATGGTTAATGAATATTGCTCTGGGCAGACATTTTATAACCCTAAATGTTTTACTGTCATTTTTTTTTTAAGGCAGAGTTCATTCTTGATTCTGAAGATTCTACTTAATTTCTTAATTAGCTAGTTGTGTTTGTAATATTCCTGTCCTTTTAGGTATTTCTGTCACAAACGTCATTTCACTATTTTTATATGCATCCAGGAGGTAAGTAATAGTGAATGTTTCCTTAAAAGAAGAGATAGTACCATCTATGAGATCCTTGCTAAAGAATCTGTCTCTGATCACCACAATCTTAATTAACTATTATTAGGCAAAGAGCTTAACCATATGGAGACCATGCAACTCCAGGCATTCTTCGATGCAACAGATTATCTAGACTAATTTCAATCCTGTCTTGGGGACTGAAACTGCCATTAGTTACTGAGGTCAACCTTTGTTGGGAGAAAGATGGAGGTAATATGTCCCAGTCGATTCTCCTGAAACTTTCAGTGGTTTTCTCAACTGTGCATATCCTTCTGGACCAGTTGACTAAGAGCCAAGCTACAAGTGACTTTTTTCACGTGGAGAACACTTGATCGTTTTCGCAAGTTTTCCTGGGAACTGAAGTCCAAGTGTCCTTCCCCTCTCTGTTAGAATCGCTGCCTGAAGAGCCAGAGAAAGCCAGCTGCAGCAGCAGTTTTTGCAAATCGTTCCTCCAGTCACAAGCCTGCTGGACAAGAGGGCTCTCAATAATCTTTGGGGGCGGGCAGCTGCTACTTTCTCCCTGGGCGCCCTGCTCCCGGGGAGCTGCTCTAGAGAAAGAGCTCATGTCGGTGAAGCTCCAGCCGCAGTGACAGCAGAAGAATCTGCTGCTGCTCTAACAAGCCTTTCCCTTGCTCCTGAGCTCCTGGAGAAAAACTGGAATGAGGGCATGTTAGAGCAGCAGCAGATTCTTCTGTGTTGCTGCAGCTGAAACTTCACCGCCACGACGGCTTTCTCCAGAGCAGCTCCCCGGGAGCAGGACGCCCAGGGAGAAAGTAGCAGCTGCCCGCCCCCAAAGATTGTTGAGAGTAGGCTTGTGACTGGAGGAATGATTTGCAAAAACTGCTGCTGCAGCTGGCTTTCTCTGGCTCTTCAGGCAGCGATTCTAACAGAGAGGGGAAGGACACTTGGGCTTCAGTTCCCAGGAAAACTTGTGAAAACAATCAAGTGTTCTCCATGTGAAAAAAGTCACTTGTAGCTTGGCTCTGAGGGCTCCATCTTTAAAGATTTTTAGGAGGAGCTGCAAGACCATTTCATTTGCTCTTAATGAGGTATAATCTGCAAGAATCTCTTAGGGGGCATTATTTTGTTGAATGGAAATTGTGATGCTTTTAATTATTATTTGTAAGCCTGCTTGAGCCACAAAGATGAGAAATAAAAACTACATGAAGCTGCTGGACAAAAGAGCTGATGTAACACAGTCCTTAAGTGGCTGGGCTGCAAATAAGCACTCTGCTGGTTTGAATCCCATGACTGCAATGAGCTCAGGAGTGGCCTTGGGTAAGCCACTCCTCTCAGCCTCAACTGCATTATGGAGACATTGTTCAATGCTCTGAGCGGGGCACTAATCTGTCTAGAAGAGTGGTATATAAGCACAATGTTGTTGTTGTTGTTGTTATTGATTAGATGTCAACAGCACAAGTACGGCACCCAACTCTTTCTCCTTATCACCAATGACATATGCCAAAACAAGTACCTGGAAGGTATAATGGGCTAGATGAGGGCCAATGGGTGGTATTGTTCAATTATATAACGAATCATGACTTAAGGGGTTAGGTTCCATCTCGACAATGCAGGCATCATGGAGACATTTCTTTTTAAATGACATATTAGTTCACTTAGAAGACTTACCTTGTATATTTGCTGCATCTGGAATCCACCTCAATATTTCTGTCATTTCCCCTGCATGGCTTTTGAGGTTTTTTTAGTTTAAGTCAATTCTAACATTTGCATTATACTCCTAAGAAGGAAGCTTTCTGTGTTGGCTAACCATAGCATTCTGATTCCAAACTGTCTGAAGGAAAGGGGACTATCTAGCCATCTGTGTCTATGGTTCTCCCGACTGACTTCTGCAACTTCTTTTAGAAATATTGCAATGGCTTAGAAGATAAGTCCTCCAGAACTCCTTTCAAAGTATGGACTTCTGCAACTTTTAAGAATATTGCAATGGCTTGGAAGATAAGTTCTCCTGAACTCCTGGAAAAGTGTTTTGATTATAAAAAATTCTTTACACCACAGAATACAGTTAAGGTTTCCACCAGTTCTCGTTCATGTCAATTACTCTTGCCAGACATCATGTCACCTGCCAGGAATATGGTGACATATTGTATAGCCTCTTATGGATAAGGTTATTTATTTATTTATTTATTTATTTATTTATTTATTTATTTATTTATTTTTATTTTCTTAAATTTATAGTCTGCCCTCCCCAAACAGGTAGGCTCAGGGCGGATCACAACAGCTTAAAACACACTACACAATTTATCAACAGTAACCATTAAAATATAAATAATACATATCATTCATTTAGAAACTTATACTCCCACTATATAAATACAGCTATAATAATAAAAGCATAGCAGCACGTTAGACATTCACCTATCACCGTCCATAGAGCATTTGATAGAAACCATATAAAAGATGGGAGGTGACATTGGGCGGGGTGACATTGGGCTTGAGGGCACAGAATTTTACCCCCCCACTAAGGGGGGGAACTGCCCAGCATCACCCATATGCCTGGCGGAACAGCCAGGTTACATGGTCCTGATGGTTGTTGTGGGTTTTCCGGGCTGTATTGCCGTGGTCTTGGCATTGTAGTTCCTGACGTTTCGCCAGCAGCTGTGGCTGGCATCTTCAGAGGTGTAGCACCAAAAGACAGAGATCTCTCAGTGTCACAGTGTGGAAAAGATGTAGGTCATTTGTATCTACTCAGGAGGGTAGATACAAATGACCTACATCTTTTCCACACTGTGACACTGAGAGATCTCTGTCTTTTGGTGCTACACCTCTGAAGATGCCAGCCACAGCTGCTGGCGAAACGTCAGGAACTACAATGCCAAGACCACGGCAATACAGCCCGGAAAACCCACAACAACCATCGTTCTCCGGCCGTGAAAGCCTTCGACATTACATGGTCCTCTTTATATGAACAGATCTGTAGCTTGAAGGTAGCCTTAGATCCATGCCTACAGATAGAAGCTCAGGTCTCCACTGTGACTACTAAGAATCTTTTATCAACCATGGTACGCCTATTGCCAGGGCCGGTGCCAGAGGTTTTGGTGCCCGCGGCGGCATGCGTGCCACGGACTGCGTGATGACATCATCGCAGACATCATCACGCGCCACAGCAGGGCTGGGTGGTGCGCGGAGGACCGCCGAGCGCAGAAGCTGCGAGCTGCTGCTGGAGCGGCGCATGGAGTCTGCTCCGTGCGCCGCCCCAGCAGCAGCTCATGGCTTCTGCGCTCGGCTGGGGTGGAGGAGCGTGCAGCGGAGCTGGCGTGGCTGGCTGCAGCTGCTGCTGCAGCCAGCCAGCCCCGTGCTTCCGCCGCCACCGCCACGTGCCCCAGCCGGGCGCAGAAGCTGCAAGCAGCTGCTGGGGTGGTGCGCGGAGGCTGCGCCTGGCTGGGGCGTGTGGCGGTGGCAGCACGCCGGCCTTGTGCAGAAGCTGCGAGCCGCTGCTCGAGCGGCGCACAGAGGCTGTGCCCGGCTGGGGTGTGTGGCGGCGGCGGCAGCAGCAGCAAGGGGCTGGCTGGTTGGCTGCAGCAGTAGCTGCAGCCCAGTCATGCCAGCTTCGCTGCGCACGCATCCGCCCCCAACACCCCCTCCAGCGCCCCTCCAGTGCCTGCGCGCCCGAGGCCACCGCCTACCTGGCCTCCATGGGCGCGCCGGCCCTGCCTATTGCACAAAATCCAGTCCCAAATTACAAAAGCACAGAGATACTGTTTAGCCAGGCAAGGTCTTCTACATACTGTGACTAGGGGCCAAGCTACACATGACGAATGACACTTGAATGGCAAGTGGATTGAGTGGAGGGCAAGTGAACAGGGAGAAATACACTTGCCGTTCAAGTGTCATTCGTCATGTGTAGCTTGGCCCTAGGATTCTATAGGGGCTGGTGGACAGAGATTGGTTTTTAGGGGTCAGCAGGCTGAGTGCTCAGTTTGGGGCTGACACTGCAAACTAGGTGGCGCTTTTGGAGCACAGAACTCAGTGTACAAAGTAATAGTGGAAAGAAGACAAAGTGGAAACTGCAGGAAAGACTCTGGAGCCCGGCTGCCAATAAGCCCTTATTTTTAAATCCAAGATCTTTCAGTTTCAAGCCCAAACTTTGTGCAACTGGATCAAAATGGGAGATTAAGGGGGAAAGGGAATCCAGGGAAAAGGAAGAAAATAAACCAGATGATTTTAAAAGAATATTGAAAATTTTGTAAAGGCAACTGTTGACAATAAAATGGTCTTCACTTACACGTAATTATTGTATACCGAATGGAATCAGGGCAGGAAGTAGTGAAATACAACAAACTTGCGAAGGAATCTGAACTTCTGGCCCACTGAAAGCTTTGGAGACTTTGCCTCCATGAAATACTTTCCCACCTCATTTTGCAAATCTAGTGAGTTTGGATCAATAGTGAGAAGTTTATAATCTGTTGAGTGACAACCTGAAAATCCCTACTGGTTTTGAGGTTCTCTTAATGACTTCCTTTTGGAAAGGGGATATTGACGACCGACACAATGCAGAAAGACTGTGTGGGGGCAGGGAGAGAAAGTGCTTTCTTAAGCACATATGTGAGTCTAAGTAAATCTGAACGATTGCCGGAGAAATGTTTGCCAATTAAAAAAAGAAAGTCCTACAACACAATCACAAGATGATATGTATCATATGGCCTCCTGGCTGTTGGGCATGTTTTTTGCTTTGCATAACTGAATACATTTGCAATACCTAGTCTGAGCACAGCAGATAAGAAAATCCCCATCTACTGATCGAGAGTCGATTCACACAAACAAACTGCTTCTTGTGTCTCCTTTCCTAAGTGTGGGGAAACCTTTAAGATTTTTATAGGAAAAAAGTAGAAGAGAAAACTGCACATTTAATGATAAGGATCCAAACTGGTGTATGGCAAAGATGTTGCAGGGTTTGGGTCCTGAAAATTCTCATAGCCTGTGAGAGTCTGGGGCTGCATGTCACTTGGTACCAGGCTGCCAAAAGCAATTTTTGCTTCCCACCATACGCAAGTGCTTTCTGCTTGCAGGTGGAGGGGCTGGGCAGGTGCCACGTAGAGTGTGTTTCTATTTATTTCTTTGTAATTTGCACATCTTGAGCCGGTATTACAGAGGTCCAGTAGCTCACAGGCAGGCGCACAGCAACATATGAACAGTCTCCCCAAATCCCCGAATCATCTCTCACTGTCTCTCCACAAACCTCTTAGCCACACAGCCAGCCAATTCCATATTGCTGCGATTCAGTTCTCATTCCTATCCCTGAATAGTTTGAGTCTCACTTTGGCAGATGGGTGTGAATCTCAGACCAGGTGTTTGCAATAGATGAAGAGCCTGTTAGTGCTTAGGTTCACACCGGGTTCCCCTAATAAAAAATTTCTTGTTTATGACACATGGATAAGTTTCTGATGGTAACTATCACACGATAGCATGGTTCTTTATGAAATGTTTATGGGGACACTTGTTAGGGCTCAAACTCTGATGAGTACACCCTCTACTAGTCCAATGCAGCGTATTTTAAACAAAATTAGCTTTCAGCACTCCGGCCTTTCAGGATTCCCTGGTAGACTTTTCTTATCACCTTATGCTCTCTCTCTCCCCTCCTTATCTGATTTTCAGTGCACAGGACTGTGGCTCAGTAGTTGAGCATTTCCCTTGCATGCAGAAGGTCCCGGGTTGAATTCCCATTATTTATAGATAAAAAGATCAGGTAGTAGTAAATGTGAGCTGAGATTCTGGTAAGGTTCTGCTAGTCAGAATAGACCATGCTGACCTTGGGTTGAATCCAGGGGGGAAATTCCCCACTCTGATGGCAGCCCTCAAGTTTCTGTCTCATACTGTTCTGGGGGGAGGGTCCCCTGTCCCACAGAAGCTGCATTTCAGTGGCATTTTGGGCTGCAGAGAAATCCTGCTCTGCAGATGGAAATTCCTTTTGTTCCGTGGAGATTTTGTGTGGGATCCAACTCCTTGGTAGACCACTGCTCTGATCCAGCTTTGCATGTTCCATCAGTAAAAAGAGGCAGAAATATGAGAATTGCTATAATGCAGTGGTTTATGCACCCACCTTTCTCCAGGCAGGACCCAATTTAGAGCATCCTAAGATATAAAAGGCTAACTGTGTTGCCGACAACTCACTTTTTATGCTGGCACAGGCTTACTGAGGGGTCTGTGGGCATGCTTGAGCCAGAATAAAAAGTAAGTCAGCAAGCACAGGCCTCCGAGGGGCTATGGAGCTGGTGGAAAGGCGAAGCACAGGGGAGGTACCCCCATGTGGCCTTCCCACCATCTTGGCAGCAGCTGTGGAGCCACAATGTGCCTCCTCGCTGGCTCTGCAGCCCCTCAGAGTGGGGAGGCACAGTGCTGGGGAAGCCCCTCAGGTGGCCTTCCTGCCACCTCTGTGCCAGCTGCAGGTTCAGGGAGCTGGCAAGAAGGTGCAGCGTGGGGGAGCTGTGCCCCCACCATGTAGCCTTCCCACTGCCTCCGCGGGGGCTGCAAGGTGTTGCGAGGGCTGCACTGCTAGAGCCCATTGCATTAATTTTTACAATGGGCTCTGTTGCTAGTTGGATTATAATCTAAGAGACCAGAAGGCGAATTCCCACTCTGCCACTAACAGTGTTTAGGATTTCACTGTAAATTTGTTAGATGACCTTGGACAGTGCCCCTCCCCCTCTCTCAAGCTACTTCTAAGAATTGCTATGAGGTACAATGAGGAAAAGAGAACTATTCATACTACTCCATGCTCCTTGTAATAAAAATATAGGGGGGGGGGGGGGACACCAACAGAACCAGCCTAAGTTTTCCCATCTCACTCAAAAGAAGGGCTGTTACCTGGATGGGAACTTTCAGGGCAATCCTTCCAGTCCCCTCTTCTCTCAGCAGTCCTGCCTGCCCAAGACCTTACCAAAATGTGTCTTTGATCTTCTGGGTGGAAAGAAGGGAATATAAGTCAGAAATCAAGGCAGAACTGGAGAGTGATTTTAAAAGGAGAAGGAAAACAGCTCAAGACATGGAAGAGTGTTCTTTCAGATGGCAGATTTTGTTTTCCATTAAAATCAAGGTACTCAAAAATGACCCATCATGTCTGTAAATCTATCTCCATGTCCCTTTATACAGAAACAAGAAAGAGAGCTTTTAAAAAAAGAAGGAAGAAAGAAAAGCACCCCCCTGAGCCTCTATCGCTGGGAACATATACTCCTAGCTCTGGAAACAAAATTAAACCTAACAAAATCCATTTCTTTTATTGGTGTATTCATTCTTTTATAGCTTTGGAGCTTATGCTAAATGAATGCAAGTCCTACTGCAGTCAATCTATTGCAGTTTGCTAATGTGGGGGGACATATTGAGAAGATTATTGGCAAGCCTGTAAGGTTCTTAGATTCTGTTTTTAGCTTTATATTAACTACTCATAACTCCTAGAATCCTTAAAAAAATAGGAACGGCAAAATGTCAACTTGGAAATTAAATAAGAGGGCCTTCTGTTCAGTGAAAAGAGTATAGGGTTGGTAAAGAAGGGCAATGAAGTTGCGGCCGTCGAGAAAGAATTTCTCACAGCCAGACTCCAAAACTGGGGCTAAATCGGCAGAACTCACGCAACATGTGCTTAAGGAATGTAGTGAGAGCCTCTAATTCAGATTACTTTTAAAGGGGATTAGGAAATTCACAGTACAACAACACTTTCCTAGGAGTAAGCCACATTGGATACAATTCTAAGTAAACCTTCTTAGGATTGCTCTCTCAGAGAAGATAGATCAATATGGTCACTACCTAGGGCATCCAGGCCTCCTGCTATGGTAGGAGATCTCCGAATAGCATGTTTGTTTGCAAGTTGCAACCACTCAGAGTAGTGATGATGGGTGGATTTAAAAAAAAAACATAATGATGTCAGCCATGTCACAACATCACTTCTGGGCAGCTCTAGGAATTGCTGGAAACTCTATGGTCTTACCATAGAGTTTCTGGCAATTCCTAGAGCTACCCTACATCACATCTTAGTTTTACCCGGAAATGACATCGCACCATAGTACCTGTTTATTGCCCCCCCTATTCCCCCACTCCCCAACGTTTGCATTGGTTGCCAAGCTTGATACTGACTCATTTGCCCCTGCCTCCCCAAATTGTCTTGTGAGTGCCTGCTATGGCTGGCAACTTGAAGTGGTGTCTACTCTACTTGCCTCCTCCTCTGACGGCGATGGTCAGGAAGAATCTCCTGGTTAGTGGACACAATTAACTGTTGCAGCTGAAGTGTTACAGTAAAGCAATTCCTGCAGCACGAATGGAGTCACCGTGGGCTTCACTCTACCTGTTCCTGGCCCCTGGTTCAGCAATCCATCAGGAACTTTCCCTGTAAGTTAAATAACCTATTTACCCCTGCAGTTTGACATCTCTGCCTTGAGAAAAAGAAGAAAAAAACTACTCTGGGAATTTTAAAAGAAAAAAAGAATCAATTTTAGTCCCTGACTGTTTTCCCCCTCTTGGTCCAAAGTTGCATTGAATGAGCCATCCGCACGGCTTCTTCAAATACAATGACATGATTCTGGAACACGCAGGAGAAACGAGGAGCAGCAGATGGAGCTGGAAACAGACTCTTCAGAAGAAAAGATGGCACATTGCTAGCCTCTCCAGTCGGAGGAGAGAGATGAAAGGGAAGAGAAGCTCCTGTGTTTTCTGGACCCGATGCTGCTGCCATTAAGACATCTGCTCGTTTAATAGGATTTTCAAAGTGTTCCATCTCGACACTCTTGCTCCTTCTTTGGCCTCTTCTTCCTCTCTTTGCAAACTAGGAAAGAAAAACACAGCCTGGATTTTTTGGGGGGGGGGGAGTTTGATAATTGGTCAGGTATGGATGTGGAAGAATTCGGTCATTTATTTATTTGGCTTAAAATTATTTCTTTAACTTAAAGTATTTCTGGGAAGAAGCAGCCCGCAAATGGGTTACAGTGTTAAAATAAATAACTTTGGATGCCGTAAAAATGGCAAAAACGGCAGTTTAAAAGACAAGGAGAGGTATAGAAACAGGTCCCGTAAGTTCCAAAACGGCTGCATTGTCCACATTCATTTTCAAAATATTTATATCCTTCCTTATCTCCTTAGAATCAAGGTGGCTAACAAAGTAAATTGCAAACATATCAAACATGTCCATCAACACAGCAAAATAGAAATAAAACTAAACTAGCCTCCTTGATATTAACTTGGGCCAAAATTCAACTAAATCACTCAACTTTCTAAAGTTTAACTGAGATGTAAGTATGCCTTATGGGGGAGGTAGTTCCAGCATTTTAATACCACCCTTTAACAGGCCCTATCCCAAGTAGCCACCTACCATGTTCTAAATAGCATGGAGAATAGGAACAGATCATCCCCAGGAGATCAAAATGTATTTGCCCCCTCAGTCGGAATGAAAGGCAGACACAGTATTTGGGTTCTAAAATGGACCGCTTTATTAAAATTACAACAATTAAACCTAAACTATGGCAAGGGCCTAACTAGCGGTACAGGACAGGCCCTGGGGTCACTCCTGGACCCCGCCCTGACCTGTCTGGGCGAGACACCCACTGCCCCGGGTGCAAGCCATCCATGGTATGGCTGGGACCCAGCCTGGCCAGGCGAAGTGGTTCACCCCTGTAAAGCTCCCCCACCCGGCCGTACGGCAGCGGGGGGAGACTGGCTTGTCCAGGGGTTCCCTACCCAGGGCGTCTGTCCTCGCAACTGGGCCGTACGGCAGCCAGCCACTCCTGACAGACCCCAATTCCCCACCAATGGGGAGGTGCCAAGGGTGCTCACCGGCCCACTCAAATTTCCCCCTAACTTAAATCCTGCCACCAAGGAATTACCTCAGTCCCACCATGCCAATTACCTTCCTCTTCTCTCAGTGCAAGGTAGGCGAAAAAACTCCATTCCCAAGTGCCAATCCAGGACAAGGAGAAGAAAAATTCCTACCTGGCCCCAAAAGGCGACCGGCTAATCCTGCACTGCAATAGGGTGAGGTGGGTGGGCCGAGCACGAGGCACAACTGAAGGCAATGGGGTGGAGAAGCCAGCTAAGGCTACAGACTCCGCCCCCAATGCTAAGCCCTGGATGCCAGGGTGTGCCTTCTGCTTTCCTCCTTCCAAGGAGGCAAAAGCAGCCACCGGCCCGAGTGGCTGTTGCCACTGGCCGGGATGGCTGAAATGTGAGTTTACGTTTAAAGGATTCATAAAGTGCTCTTGAGTGTCTATCAAATTAACAGCTGCTTTGAAAATAAATTGAATGTTCTCTAAGCTGCTGTTTGGACTTCTTAAACTTGTTAAACACTTTGTAACCTAAGTACAAATTCTCTTCATGGTCAACACTTCATTATATTGGCTAAGATATCACCAATTCAGATATCACAGATTCAAAATTATTGGAGGCTATCTCGGCAAAGTCTTTAGCAATACTAACTTGCTCCTAGGCTGAGTACAAAGGTCAGTGCACAGGCAGAAATACAGGTGAGAAATTTAGGCTTGGATTCTACGTAGCGTAAGCAGAGCTACGCTGCATAAATGTAACTTTTTTATTGATTAAAATTTTTATTAAGGTTTATAAAATAATTGTAAAACATACAGACAAAAGAAAATGAAGGAGGAAAGAGAAAAAGGGACAGATAAGAAAAAAAGAAAAAGAAAAAGAAAAAGAAAAAGAAAAAAGGAAAAATCTATATAATAGGAAAATAATAGAGTCCAGTAGCACTTTTAAGACTAACCAACTTTATTGTAGCATAAGCTTTTGAGAACTACAGCTCTCTTCATCAGCGCTGTAGTTCTCGAAAGCTTATGCTATAATAAAGTTGGTTAGTCTTAATGGTGCTACTGGACTCTACTTTTTTGCAAGTATCTATATAATAGGAATCTATACAAATTTCCATTTGAAGAAATCCAAAAATAATACTTATTGGACACCAGCTTTAACATGACTATTAATAGAAATTTCCCCGTTGCATCTAAATATTCTTTCCTTCTCCCCGCTCAAAAACACTTCATTAGTTCATCTTGTTCTGTTTTGTGCAAAAAGTCTACGAGCATACAATTTAGTGTACAACTAAATATTAATCTAGAATCTTTTCTAGATGCCAGTTTAGCCAACATAAATGTAACTTTCTCTTCTCCCCCCTCCCCCTGTTGTCTTGTATACCCCCTGAAATTGTGCCTCCCTGTGTCAGTGGATTCTCAAGGAATATCATGTGAGTGGAAGGGAGGGCTGTGGAGAGGAGGAAGCAGTAAAAAAAACCCTCCACTTCCATGGGGGAAAGTGCCTATTGAGGTTAAGATCCAAACCATAGATTCTAGTCCTCATTGATGTGACATACAACCAATGAATTCCAGAGCATCGTTCTTGGCTCGTTCTTCAGCAGTTATCCAGATCGAGAAACCATACCTAATCAAAGGCTGGAGAAAGCCCCGCTCATGTTTTTTCAACCAGTTATCAAACAAACCACAAGACTTTTTTAAAAAATTGTAAGCTAGAGACAGGCTGTAAAGTTGTTGCCTAATAATGAGCAAAATAAAGAAAAGGACACCCCTGCCGTAAATTTTCAAATGGAAGGGAGCCAAAAATCTTATGCATATGGTCCTTTCAGAGGAGCTAGTAGCACAGAATGGGACAGATTTATCCCTGCATTGGCACAGATCCTGAAGAAAAGACACAGGAGAACTTAAGGATGTTTTGCTGTGTTGAAGGATGATGTTCAACTCAGCTAATGATCATGGCCTCCTGGCTCCAAGAAAAAGACAATTTAGAAGGAAATAAGTGGAGGGATGCAAATGTAGGCAAGAAGAGCAGAAATGTTTGTGCAAATGGATCCCGGGTAGGTACCATAGCATTCAAGTCTTGCATTACTTTTTGGCCCATATTTTCTTAACTGCACCTTGTAGATCAAACAGAGCAGTGAGGCTAAAATGGCAGATCCCCCAAGGTATGATATTTCTATCACTTACATATTCCTAGTAGAGATGGGCACAAACAGCAATACGAACCAAAAAAAGCTACAAACAGCCCAATCTGCTGTTCACAAGCAAGAGGTTTGTGAGGCCCCATTCTAAACAAACAGGTGGTCATTGCAAGCCTTGTTCATTGCTGTTCGTCAAGCCAGACAGTCTGGCACCTGCAATCAATTCCCCTGGCAACTTAGGCAGGGATTGTCTGAACTCTGTCTGAACTCCTGCTGTTGCCCTGGAAACCCCAATCTACGCCCAATTTAGCTTGATAGGCAGGTCTTCCTTTCAAGTGTGGAGCTCCAAATTTGTTAAAAGGGAACAAAGACCAGGGGCAAGGGGGGCTTCCAGCTCTGGCTTTGGAGAGGGAGAGAGTTGCTGTTGGCATTTTGATAGAGTGCATTGGAGCTTGAATTTTCTTTGTGTGTGGTGGGATAGGGATCTACCCCTTCGAGTTCCAGGGCTGCTGCCAGGCTCTGGGCCAAGATATTATTTATTATTGGTACCTTTCCTGCTGCTGCCTGCTCAGGTAAGGTTTCTAGGAGTGGTGCAGTAGGGATCTACCCCATCAAGTTCCAGGGCTGCTGCCAGGCTCTGAGGCCAAGCTATTATTTATTATTGGTACCTTTCCTGGTGCTTGCTCAGGTCAGGTTTCTGGGAGTGGTGCAGTAGGGATCTTGACTTGTATGATGGCTGGAGGAGAGCCCGCTGGCCCCCACGAACAGCCAACCATGAACATGTTTGTGAACAGGGCCATGTTCGTGGTTGTTCGTGAGTCCCTGTTTGTGGATGGAAATGAACAACAGACATCATGTTCGATTTGTTTTCTGTTCGTGCCCATCTCTAATTCCTAGTAGAGCAGGACAGCTTGCATCAAGTTGTTTCTGATTATCCTAAAGCCCCAAAGTGGTGCTCAAGGACATGCATCAAGCTTCATGGTTGATTAGGGAAGGGCGACCATAGTTTCATATGCTAGGCATGATATAAAGTCCCAGGTCCCATCTCTACTATCTCAGGCCATCGGGTACCAGGTTGCCAGATGGCATGAGATCTGTAGGCATGGACTACCATCTTAAGTTAAAAGAATCTCAGGGCCAAGCTACAAGTGACAAATGACACTTGAACGGCAAGTGGATTGAGTGGAGGGCAAGTGAACAGGGAGAAATACACTTGCTGTTCAAGTGTCATTTGTCACTTGTAGCTTGGCTCTCAGATTGCAGGTCTGGAGAAGAACTTCTGCCTGAGGGATTGGAGAGCCTCTACCTAGAAGACCCAGTAAAAGTCCCATTTCACCCAAGTCTTCCAATTGCATGCCTAATATTCTGTCACATTGTAAAGTTGCTAGGCTGCAATCCAAAGATCGTCCATGTGACAGGAGCAATGTAGGGCCAAGCTACACATGACGAATGACACTTGAATGGCAAGTGTATTTCTCCCTGTTCACTTGCCCTCCACTCAATCCACTTGCCGTTCAAGTGTCATTCGTCATGTGTAGCTTGGCCCACAGTGAGTGTTGGGGTGGGGTGGTGTCTGCACCCCTCTGCCCTCTGATATGTCCCACTCATTCTCTATGGCCTGGCCTCAGGTTAAAAGAGGAGTCAGCTTCCTTTTGATTACTCTTATCCTGTAAAGCTCAGATGCTTCCTCGTTGTCCACAGCCCCAACTCTTTTAAAGAGAGTGCAAGTCATGCATGATTCCTTGGGGTCTCCAGGAGACCTCTCATTCTCACAAGAGGTTAGACTCTTTCCCTGAAGACTCCCTTTGTCAGATACGAGGAGTGGGAAAAGGGAAGGAGTCCACAGCTGTGGAGGTGGCAATGCCTCAAAAGCCTCAGTTTCTGCAGCCACCTACTCCTCTATCTGGAGCAGTGGAGTCCTTCCACCCCCAGACAGTGAGCCATGCTACTTGCTGCTCAGTTCATTCTCAGGAAACATTGTGCAAACTCCTCATCCCTCTGTGAGCGAGAGGACCTGGAAGGAACGGGACAGGGTGCATGCTAGCAGCAATCTCTCCCACTGCATTGCACGAGCTAAAAGGAAATCCTGGACTGTGAGATACTTGAAAGGGGGACTGGGCAGATTAGGGAAGGATAGGTCTATCATTAGCTTTGAGGTTCAAAGATAGAACGCCTCTGGCTTTCAGATGCTAAGTCAGGAAGTGAGCGCCATCGTGTGAAGGCCTTGTTTGTGGGTTTCCCTGAGATGTCTGAGTGCCCCCTGTTGGAAACAGAACAATATGTCTGATCCAACAAGATTACTTTTATTTTCTTATGGAATGGACTTTCTCCATATTGTGATCTGGTCTACCTACTGATCTGTCCTTGACACGTTACCCCAGTATTCTGCAAAGCTTGAACTGAACGAGATCATTGGGCCTGGTGCACAGGAAAATCTTAATGCGGAGATGTTGTACAAACAGAACGGGAAATTAGTTCCCTGCAATCAAAATCAGTCCCGACACACAAAGAGAGAATCTCAACACACGAAGATACATAACATTGTGTTAGACAGCTTCTTACCCATAACCAGAGCTTTTTTTCTGGGAAAAGAGGTGGTGGAACTCAGTGGGTTGCCCTCAGAGAAAATGGTCACATGGCTGGTGGCCCCACCCCCTGATCTCCAGACAGAGGGGAGTTGAGATTGCCCTCGGTGCTGCTGAGTGGCATGGAGGGCAATCTCAACTCCCCTCTGTCTGGAGATCAGGGGGCGGGGCCACCAGCCATGTGACCATTTTCAAGAGGTTCTAGAACTCTGTTCCCCCATGTTCCCCCTGCAAAAAAGCCCTGCCCATAACTCTCCATGGGTTTGGGCAATGCAAATGGTAGACATCAGAGGTGATTGCAGAAATAGTTATTCAAATTCTCTATCAGAAGAAAGATGTTCTGGACCACGATTTTGAGTAGATAGACATCATTGAACAATCCCTCAGGTATGTGGCTAATTGTTGGCAGTACCGTCCCCTTGGGAGCTTTTGAGCAAAAATTCAGTCCTAAACCGCACAGCTTTTGATGCAGTTCTTTTTCATTCTTTTCTCATTTATAAGACAAATAATTTTGAAGATGTATCTAAAATTACTTTACTACCTTTTAATCACTGGAAACCGTTATAATTACTCTACCTGCACTCAGGTGCCAAGAGATGCTGTGAAAGACTTGGCTGCTCAACTTGTGCAGAGGGGAATGTTTCAATTCAAGATTAATTAAAGAATTTCTCCCCCCCCCCACACACACATACCATTTCTGTCCATTAAGAGCCTCCATGCTTTTGCCATTGATGGTCATTATTACAGACAGAAATAGGAACATAAATTTAGGGATAATGAAAACGTCAGCCAGCGGAGCAGTCTATCATAGTGTGTGCTGATACGGTCAGACCTTTTTCTGCTGTCTCGCATTTTTGTCTTGTTTTGGAAAGACTAAAGTGGAAGTAAAAAGTATCCCCCAAAGCTACTATTTATTTGCAGAGATCTAGGAAATATACTTCGAAAGGATGCAGGGACAGTTTTTTTATAGTCCCATTGATTGTGTGACTGTTTCTTCCTTTGGACACACTAGGACACTGGAAGGGGGAGCTTATTCACAACATCAGATGCACAGTTTTGCAATTTAAATTGGAATTCTTGAGGTTACTTGCATACTTCCAATTATTCATACTCAAACTCAGGCATTTTAATGTGGCTGTAATTAGCACAAGGCAAACCTGGAACACTGTGGTGTATCACACGCATGTTGTTATCATCAACGACTGGCTTCCTTGCACATCAGCTTGCACTTTCACACATCCACATTTGTCACAGATCTGATGATCATCTTGTCAACCCTGTTGGTTGTTCAGGAAACTTATCCGCCACACTGAATGCACAGTTTTCACATTGGAGGTGGAAAACCATGGTTATTTGTGACATCCAGAGTTCATTGTCTGGAGTGCAATAAATTAGGAAGGTATGAATATGCATGATTTCATTTCTTTTCATTTTCGTATGGAAGACCATTTATTTTCTTTGGCCAAAAAAAAATCTGGCTTTATATTACACCGTCTTTACTCTACTTGCGTTTCATAGGCCTTTCCTACAATGTTTCGCAACATTTATATATAACTGATGGAAAACTAGACGTTAGCTTTACTGGCAAGGCATTTTTATTGGATTTTATCGATATGATTCGGGGGGGAGGATGGCCACAGTTTTATTCCAAATGTGGAGAAACTAATAAAAGAAACCTGTACCTTCAAATGGAACCAGAGTTGTCAAAAAAAATAAAGTCACACCCCCGCAGTAAATATTGCATTGATTTCCAAATGTTTCTCCTTAATCCTAATCTTTCCAAACCCAGGGCAGACAACCAGTCAGTACTATGTTCACCAGATAGTCCTCTTCTAGTTTTTGTTTAAACCCCTGAAATATATTCATGGATGCTCCCAAGCTCCCCTCATCATGATAGTACAGCCCAGCTTTTCAAACAGATACGCCCAACACCTTTAGAATTCCATTCCACCTTAATACTGGATATTTACTGTGCCTTGGTGTTTAAATGCAGGTAGAAAACCTACCTTTTTTGATTTAAATTTTACTGCTTAATGAATTTAGTGTTTGGGTTATAAGCTCCAGTAGTGTTTCAGCTGTTGATTAGTTTTATAAGCGAAAGCACCTCTCGATGCATGCTTTGAAAGGAGCTATAAAGATAGTCTATGGTACGGCTGCACAACGATAAGCCAAGCCACATCGCTTGAATATTCATTAAATCATTAAGTAATAAAATGATATGGAAAGAGATATAGTTATGAATAATCCCCCCAGGGAGGAAATCTTCACTTTGGGAATTGTTGTTCACTTATTTCATTTTTTTTAAAAATCAAAAGCTATCCAATACACATCTACAGTGACTTTCTTCATTCATGCCCAGGGAAACAACAGGCTGAAAGATATTTGAGGTTGGAAGGGGGAATGCAGAGAAAATGTGCCTTGCTCTGAGCATATAGGTGATCATTTTTTGGCACTCAGCGCCCGGCGCACTTAAAAATGCAGGTTTTGACCTTCGAGTAATTGCGCAGGTTTTTTTTTTTTAAAAAGTTGACTTTTCTCATACCTCTGTTTGATTGCTGTGCAATGCATACTTGCTCTTCTCAAAGCACAATGCCTGTATGCTTCTATATAAAGCAAATTGCCCATTTTTCTTCTTAATCAGGTAAACAATGCACAGCCAAACTCATGTTTAAAAGATCAGCCGTAAAAAACTGTATTGCCTGCACACGTATCTATTTTTCTGAATTAACCACTGCCTCGATTCTTCTTACATGGTGCTTTATCATAATATCAACTCCAGGCAGGCAGAATTTCTTAGCTACCTTAAAAAAAACTCAAACCCAAATGGTCAGTTTGATTTGGTCCCTATGATAGGCAGGAATGTAACCAGGGCGTAGCCAGTGGGTGTGTTGTCTCAACAATGAAGTTTAGTTGCCCCAACTAAGAACTTGAGTTTGTATATTAGTTAGTTTGTTTTTGTTTTTAAAGCAGGCTTCTTAATTTGTAGGCTTTCTTTTAAGAAAAGGAAACTTGTTTTAGGAACAAGAATGCTTGGGTTTAAAAAAATAAATGGACGTCAACTGGTACCCTTGCCTAAGTGGGAATATATTAAACATGACCCACCTGAACTGACCAGTTCTGCTCACCGAAGAATCCCTGTAGCTTAAGTGACATGGAAGAAAATTCCTCTGTGGCTGCTATGATCAATTGTGGCCACATGCCACAGAGGGATAAAGGATATCCTAAGGAAGTTATTATTGATTTAAGGAAGGTGTTCATTATAAACTGATAAAACCTTTTATACTTAAAGATGTCTTAAGAATAATTTATCATTCTACAGCTTCAGTCTTAATACACATTTAAAAATTGCAATTTGTGATGTCTGACCTAGGAAAACAAAACAATGGTAAGAATCTGAAACTGGGGACACTGCCAAATGCATCTTGGTTCCAAAACCTCATCCAAGTTTTGGAAAATCGAAAAAGAGTCCAGTAGCACCTTTAAGACTAACCGACTTTACCGTAGCTAAGTTTTCGAGAATCACAGTTCTCTTCGTCAGATGCCGCATCTGACAAAGAGAACTGTGATTCTCGAACACTTATGCTACAGTAAAGTTGGTTAGTCTTAAAGGTGCTACTGGACTCTTTTCAGTTTTGCTACTACAGACTAACACGGCTAACTCTTCTGGAGCTATGATCCAAGTTTTGGGACAGATTTTGAACTTCCAGATCATCTGGTTTCCAGCGCTGAAACAAAACATTCAGAATCCTCTATTGCTCTACTTCACCCCCCTGGATTTTGTACCAAGCCCCACACACTTGCACTTTGCTAATCCTTCAGTATTAATTGATTAAACATCACAAAAAAAGTAGTTTTGATATGAGTGTATTTGTGTTAATGAGTGGGTGTTTTATTTATTTGTTATTTTACCAATGTGTTCCATACATGTGAGCATGTAAAAAAACAACCCAGCATTATTAAGGAGAGGGGAGTTTCTTTTTCTAAAATTCAGGGGGTTTGGTCCCCCTTTTCGTCTTTTGAAAGAGGGCTTTCTCTTTCATTTCTATGTGCCCCTTTGTAACTTCAGCCCCTACGGAGTTGTTGTTGTTGTTACACATGACAGGGTGGGGCTCTAGGGCCGTTTCCAGATGGCTTACCTGCCTCCGGAACGTTGCACCATCTTGCGGGGAAAACGCGAAATATCGTGTTTTCTCGCGCGAGTTTTGCGCGATGTCGCGCGACGTCGCGCAAAACTCGAGCGAGAAAACGCGATATTTTGCGTTTTCCCCGCAAGATGGCGCAACTTTCCGGAGGCAGGTAAGCCATCTGGAAACGGCCCAGGTGGATGATAGGAAAGTTGGAGAAGACATTGCCTGCCCCTGAGCATCTGCAGAATGAAATTCTTAAGTTTTTACAGAAACTCCTTTCCTGCCAGTCCTCTCCAAATTTCTCTTTTGATCCCAATGGACTTGATTTGAAAAAGACTCCAAATTCTTAAAAAGAGGGAAAGAAATTGATGATCGGATTTCAGGGGGATCTGGGTAGGGGGATTAAGAGGATTTCCCTAACAATGCACACAAACAGAATCTGGATGCTGTTGTGCAAATTATCACATCAAGTCAGTATCTTAATTTGTAGATGTGGTTTATTAATGTGAAGTGTGAAGAAATAGAAGGAACAATAGATGCCCCAATTCTGATAATAATTTTCAAAATTCTCCTAGTTAACCCAGGATTTAAAAATGACGGAAAACTGCGCAGAGAAAACCCAGAATAATAAATAACAGTAAAGGACAAGTTTCTTCATCCTTAGTCAGAATTCTTACGCAGATTGCAAAAATGTTAATCTCCTGCCATTTTGTGGCTGTTTTCCCACGTTCAGTGAAACACACACACAAGTAGGTCCCTCAAACGAATCCAGTGATAATGTTATATTCCTAGTAAAACAGTGATACCTTATGCCCACTGGTGTTAAACTGATCTATTGTTCAGTTACTGAAGTCATTTCATGATCACCAGGAAAGAAAGTATATTCATTTAATAGCCGCAGCAAGGTCAACACCATTGTTCCCATTCACTTTGATGGAATCTACATATCACATGAATAGGTTGCTATGCAGAGGCACTGAACCCATTCTCAACTAACAGGACTTCTGTTTTAATTGAAACAAACATTGCTATCCTTTTTGAAGCTAATGTAGATATTTAACGTATATGCTATATGAGTTCCACAAATGATGGCAACTGATCAGACAGAAAGCAAAAGATTCATCATTCCTTACAATTGCAATATACATTAGATAAACACAACTTTCATTACTGAAAAATGATCACATATTATATGAAAGACAGACAATTCCTCCAGCAGTGGGGAAAGAAGTTTACATTCAGAATTGTAAGGAAAGGGGCTTGCGTGGGTCTCAGAAGGTGGAGTTCACCCCTCAGAAGGGAAGCCCAATCAGCAATTTGCTTCAAGAAGGGTTAAGTTAGCCCCTTTGTATCACTGCCCTGAGCAGGAGAATGCAGGCAAGCCCGATCTTGTAAAATCTTGGAAGCTAAGCAGGGTTGGCCTTGGTCAGTAACTGGATGGGAGACCCCCAAGGAAGACAAGGGTTGCTATACAGAGGCAGACATTCTGCTGACCCGGAGTGGTGAAGATGGGGCAGCTGAGTGGCTGGTGTAAGCTTTCCTACAAGTGCCATGGTTTAACTCCTCCAGGTTCCTGCTGTGCCTCCCATCTCATTCTCCTTTGTCACACGGACCCGCTGTATGATGCCATGGCACCTCCTGATACATTGCCTAGCGCCCACTTGCTTTTTGTTCGAAAGTCTCTTTCAAGCTCCTCCCAGTTCTGCTGTGGCAGTTCAACGTCACTTCTGGCTTGTCCCTCTTTATATCTGGGAGAGTTGACTCTGACACAAAGCCATCTTAGGGTTCTGCTTGTCACAAGTGGTGGAAAGTGCAAGAAATCATAACTGACTTATGGTGACCCCTGGTGGGGTTTTCATGGCAAGAGACTAACAGAGGTGGTTTGCCATTGCCTGCCTCTGCAACCCTGGTTTTTGTTGGAGGTCTCCCAACTAATTACTAATGAAGGCCGATCCTGCTTAGCTTTCAGTTTGCTGTCGTGCCAGTTTGATGTAATGGTTAAGAGTGGCAGGACTCTAATCTGGAGAACCAGATTTGATTCTCCACTCCTCCACTTGAAGCCAACTGGGTGACCTTGGGTCAGTCACAGCTCTCTCAGAGCTCTCTCAGCCCCACCCACCTCACAGAGTGATTGTCGTGGAGATAATAATGACATACTTTGTAAACTGCTCAGAGTGGGTGTTAAGTTGTCCTGAAGGGTGGCATATAAATTGAATGTTGTTGTTGTTCGGGGTATGAAACGTTTATTGTATTTAGCCATAGGCCATTACAAGTCACAAATAACAAGAATAAAAACAGAAACATATGCTTGAATGAAATATGTTGTTATTGTTGTTTTTGTTGTTGTTGTTGTTGTTGTTGTTGTTGTTCAAGATCTGATGAGATCAAGCTTGCCTGGGCTATCCAGGTCAGGGTATCACAGTATCACATACTGTGACAATAATTAAACTCCTTTCCAAAATTTTGAATGGTCTAATAATATTAGCCACTATTGTTTACCTCTATGCTAACAGCATCATGTACAATTTAAACGCTGAGTACAGTATCTAGGATTGTCAGGTACATTTACCCTTCCGGCAGAAGAAAGGGGACCAGGCACTTATCTTCTCCCTGTTCCTTCAATATAGAGGAAAGAAGCTTACATTTATGCTTGTAAGGAAAGGCGCTTGTGTGAGTCTCAGGAAGTGACGTCATTGCACAAGGCACAGGAGCCCATTGCAAAGTGCGCATAAAAATATATAATAATAACATTTGATTTATATACCGCCCTTCAGGATGACTTAACACGCACTCATGGTTTACAAAGTATGTTATTATTATCCCCACAGCAAAACACCATGTGAGGTGGGTGGGGCTGAGAGAGCTCTGAGAGAGCTGTGACTGACCCAAGGTCACCCAGCTGGCTTCAAGTGGAAGAGTGAGGAATCAAACCCAGTTCTCCAGATTAGAGTCCTGCACTCTTAACCACTACACCAAACTGGCTCTCTTGTGCATGTGCTCTCGGGGTGACATGATGACCCCACTGGCAAGGTAAGCGATGGTGGGAGGTGAAAGGTGGGAGCAAGGGATCCCCCACCCCCATTGGAAGAATGAGATCCCTAACTGTTTCTGTATGACTTTTAGGTAAGGATAATTTCTTATCCCTGGTGTTTTGACCCCAAAATATCCATTACAATTCAGCTTCCGCGTTGAGTGAATGTAACCCCTGTGAGGTAATTGGTTTAGCCCAGTAGGGTGGAGTCAGTAGCAAAGGCAGGCTGCTGAGGAGGAGGCGGCTGGTTGCTGGGGAGCTTAAGAATAATTTATATGCTTTTATCACCTTGAACAAGGTAATCAAATATTGTATGTAAACAATATGACTTAAAGTGGTGTTTGTGTATTGTGTTTGGTTGGTGTTATTGGGACTGTGTTATTTTTGCAGGGCTGTAATTCCCCAACAAAAGGACAAAAGCCGGGGCTACAGTTGCTTCGAATTAGTGAAAAAGGACTCACGACTTCATGGCAAGTTGGACTGTTTTACCTTTTCAAAGACATTGTTGGTTTAAAGTTTTCTGTATGGTTGCGCTTATGAATTTAGTTTTAAAAAATAGTTGTGTTATATTAACGGTTGCGCTTATGAGTTAGTTTAAAAAATAGTTGTATTTTATTAATTTTTAAAAAGTTTTTTAAAAATTCTTTCTTAATTTAAATTTGGGCCAAGCTACACATGACGAATGACACTTGAACGGCAAGTGTATTTCTCCCTGTTCACTTGCCCTCCACTCAATCCACTTGCCGTTCAAGTGTCATTCGTCACGTGTAGCTTGGCCCTCAGTGTGAAAGTTTGCTTCCTAAGTCCCATAGAACCCATAAAAAGAGAAGTTACATGAACACCTGATGTTAGAAGCAGGACAAACATACCCTGCCCAATTTTTGGTCTTTAAACGAGTTATTTGAATGCTTTGTCATAGTTTGATGATATCTATGAATCATTTTCCTTTACTTTGCTGAGCTCCCCAACTCTGCATTTGCAAATGAGCTTAATTCTGAATGGCCAGCCGGTACCACTCTAGGGAGCAGTGCTCTGCTACGGGAGCTTTTTACTTGGTTGACCCAACCCATGCAATTATCCGTGGCAATGCTTACTTCGATCAACGGTACGTACAAATTGACCCATAGGTACACAGGTAAGATTTACGGTTGATTATAATGTGAACTATAGCACAACAGCTATGCTTCTAAGCCCAACTTTAGAAGTGGACTTTCTACAGGGCCTTCAGTTCTAGGAAAGGCCTTCCTAAGGGGAATTCATTTTTATTACTACATTTTTTTTTAATTCCACCATTCCTTTAAGGAGTTCCAGGTGCTATGTAAGATCTGCCCCTCCTCTATTTTATTCTCACAACAATCCTGTGGGGCCAGCTAGGCTGAAACCAGCAACAAATATCAAAACAAAGTGCTGAAACTTGCATGCCGTCCAAGAAGACCCAAGACTCCAAGACAGCAAGTTGCCCCCGTTTGATAAGTTAAATAAAGGACTTTCAATGCAATGTGAAAAACACTTTTGAATAAATCCCATTTAATAGACCCAAGTAGACCTGCTTTCTTTGTGATGGAAGGCTCCTCTGTTTGCCTGCATGTAGAAATTTAGCAATAGATATCCCTATATGGGTAACTTTATATATTTGTTTTGTCTCAGTGGCAAAAGAAGCAGATCCAAGCTATTTTCAGCAATCACAAACGAAAAAGAAAAACCCCTTGAGAAACCGTGTAGTAAAAACTGCAGTGTGTTAAAAAAAAGGAAAACCTCGATATTTTTATTTTGTTCCATATCAATTTACATTGTAAAAACATCTCATGTATATAAAAAGTGGGTTTTTATATTGCTGGAATTATATTCCATACTGCTTTCCCCCTCTGTATAAGTTGGTCGGTACGCATTTTTAACCATGTAAAAAAGCACCCAGAGTTATGTGGGGGGCCCGCTGAAAAAGAAAACACACGGTAAATGGTTGCTTTAATAAGTCCTGTTCCATTGAAAGGAAATAAAACCTGAGTATTAATGAGATATAATTATATATTTAAAATCTTTTTTCCCTTGTGCAGGATACAGAATTAATGCCAGTGAACTCACAAACTGCAACATTCTACTCCATTACATCTGCAATGATTAGAGATAGTTTGAACATCTGGCATATAATCTGTGATAGAAAACAGCATTCTGCACTTTAATGGACGTCTGGAGGCTACACATATCTGGTTTTATTTCTCTCGCTTAACTCTTTCCTGGGAAGAGGAGATTTGATGCCTCAGCACCTTCTTTGCTGGGTTTCTTTTCCCTCCTGGCAAGTTTATTTTAATTTTTAGGGGGCATAAGTTTCTAGACACCCAGAGAGTCTGACTTTCCTATTAACTTTAGTATAACCTCGAGATTTGATTATCGCTTGTAGGTCCCCCTTGGAAAAAAGCAACCCATCGTCAGGAGGATGCAATTGACATTCTGCTCTCCCCCCCGCCCGTGTATCTAATTACAATTTGAATCTTCCAAGCAGCACATGACAGCATACATGAGCTGCCTCGCCTCCATTTTTTAGCCTCACATGACAACCCTGTGAGGTCTTTTAGGCTGAGAGAACCTGAGTGGCCCAGTGAGTGTCATAACTGAGCGGGGAATCTGAACTCAGCTCTCTTAGTCCAACCTTCAAACTACTATACCAAAATGCTCTCTCCTCATGCTATCATATCAAGAACTCCATTTCTTTTTTATTATATTCTTTAGTGCACTTGTTCATATTTGTTGTAACATTCATATAGACCTTCTTCTCCTCTATCCTACTCTTGAAGTGGGAGCAAGATAGAGAGGAAGGAGTGGGGGGGGGCATATAAATATCACAAGCAGTTGCTAGTAGAGATGGACACGAACCGGAAAAATCCCGAATCATGCAGTTTGTGGTTCATCAAATCTCAAGAACCATGAACTTTCACAAACCTGCCCCTGGTTCGCAAACTGGTTTGTTTGGTTCGTAAAAACATCACATCCGGGTCAGAAAATCATCACCTGGGTCAGCAGAAGGTCACTTCCAGGCCAGCAGAAGGTCACTTCCGGGTCAGCAGAAGGTCTGCAGGAAGTCCATCCCCTGTCGCCTAGGAAACGGATTGATTGGCACCAGGCTGCCTACAGTCATGAACCAAAAAATGAACCAAATGAACCAGCCTAATGTTTGTGGTGGTTCGTCAGAAATGGGATCTGATGAACCATGGTTTGCAAACCACAAACCGGCCTGGTTCATGCTTAATTTTGGTTTGTATTTTGGTTCGTGCCCATCTCCAGTTGTTAAGCAGAGTGAAAATGTACAGGGCAAACACCAGAGATGGATTAGCATTAAGGTCATTGGACAAAGTCCTGGTGGGCTGATGGCCTGGGGGAACCAGATCCCTCACTTCAAGGGGAGACCCTCACCCCATGTGAGACAGGCAGGAACTGCCATTACCATGAGGTGATAGCCTGAGCCCCACATGGGGCGGGGAAGGAGGCTTATAGCCCAGCTGAGCCCAGAATGGAAAAAGTGGCATTGGCCAATCTCAAAGACAGGCCTTTTCTTTCCCCCTGTTTTTTTTTGGGGGGGGGGGCGCGGGTGTGTGGGATAGGCTGAGGGCAGGTCCCTTTCAGAGGGCCATTTTTACCTCCCTGTCTGCCCTTGGCCAACCTGATGACAACACTAAACTGGTAGGTGATTGATAGGAGATAGCCAACTGCAATTCTTAATTGGTGATAATAGTGGCTAAGATTATCTGCTGCCTTTTTACCCTGCCCTTCTTTCAAGGAACATGATGTAGTATATGTGGCTGCCCCCTCTGCCATTTTTTCCCCTCACAACAGTACTTTGAAGAAAATCAAACTGAGACTTGAGGCCAAGGGGGACCAAGCCCAACAACTAAGCATATAAGAGCTGTGGTTATGCATGCACAGACAGGACAAATACCACTGGCTTAAGGGTGGGCATGAGCTTAGTGGCAGAGCACATCTTTTGCATGCTGAAGGTCACAGGTTTGGTCCCTGGCATCTCCAGTAAAGTATCTCTGGGATCAAGGCATCAAGGAAAGATGACTGTCTGAGAATTTGGAGAGCCACTGTCAATAAAGTAGACCGGCCAACATTCAGAGTATAGAAAAACTTTTAAGTTGTTACATCCATTAAGCCAGAAATCACATGTAGAGCCACTCAACTCATGTAGCCACCATGTTGTGAAGAGGAACAATGCACATATTTTGCATACATGAACCAACCACTGGATTTTCCAGAATTCTGGTTTATGCATACATTCATGAAAAATTCATGTGGTGCCACTGTCGAAAGAACATGGTAACCATGGGTATAGGAGGGCAATGCTGATAGCATGTGTTTGCAGTATGCATGGTTGCAGGACTCCTAGTATGTGTGTGTGTGGTGCCCTTAAGTCATAACTGACTTATGGGAACCCCTGGTGGGGTTTTCATGGCAAGAGACTAACAGAGGCGGTTTGCCATTGCCTGCCTCTGCAACCCAGGTCTTCTTTGGAGGTCTCCCATCCAATTACTAAACAAGGCTGACTATCCTTAGCTTCTGTGATCTGCATAATGGCCGTTTTCACACTACTAACCTGCTTCTGTAATATTGTGCAACGTTGTGCAAAAAATGCGGAAGATAGCATCTTCTTGTGAGAGTTTTGTGCAACATTGTGCAAAACTCTCACAAGAAGACGCTATCTTCCGCGTTTTTTGCACTACGTTGCAGAAGCAGGTTAGTAGTGTGAAAACGGCCAATGTCTGAAAGGGCTATAGCAGGAGAAACACATGTACATGTAGCTGTTTGGAGGTGTAGTTCCCCAGCCAGCCAGAGATACCCAAGGAGAAGTTTGTTTTGGTACTTGTCCAGTCTTTAGCTTGTCCAGTCTTTAGCTGGTTCCAGGCAGTAGTTTTAAGTTTTCAATTCAAGCATGTTATTGTAGTAGGAAACAGTGGCCTTCCCTTAGATCTCTTCAAGCTTCTTATACCGAAGTTTTAGGGATGTGTACATTTGTTTACATTTCACCAATTCATCACTCAAAAGCAAATGATTCATTAACTATAAAACATTTTACTCTGTCAACAGAACATAAAAGCAGGACTTACTTGAATTCCTTAAACCTCTCTTTTGTAAAATAGAAAGAACTGGGAAATATCAATATTTATAAAAAGCTTAACCCAGCGGGGAGGGGAGTTTATTTTGTTCATTGTTGGTGGAGTGAGAATTTTAAAAGGAAGCCCCTTTGCCTTTTCAAAAGCAGTCTCCATACATTCATTCTTAAACTGGTTCCCTTTCGGAATCTCACGCATGCTAAACTTGCCTGTCTCCACTCAGGTTTTCAGTAGCTGCACATTTTTGATGTCCCTGAAGTACAGCTACACAAGAGCTTGACTGGCATCAAGTTTCATTGAAAAAATTAGATTAGTTCTCTGCTCTTGTAGGGTGTATGTTTTGCCCCAAGCTAAACAAGCTGGGCTTTAGCCCTGCTGTGTTCTAGGGGGAACATCAAGAGCCTTCAATGAGAACGGAAAGGAAATGACAGAACTCGCTTCCTCCCTCCTTATTTATCAGACTATTATCTCATGCCAGAACCAAGGAAGCCTTGAACTTGGACTCTCTACGTTGTAATGAAGACTAATTGAAATACTTGCATCAGTAAAGGTTGCTGCCATGGTTGAAATCTCTTGAAAGTGTGTGGAGGGGCAAACATGGAATATGTTTTATACATTAACCCTGGATGGGGAGGGTATAGGCCATCTGAACAGCATTTATATGTTCACTGGGATTCCGAACTGGAAATGATCCACTCAGTCAGCATCCTTTTTTTTTTAAGTTCTGTGCATGTGTAATTAAAGTCATCCATTTGCATTCTTCTGCAAGAAATAACAATAACATTTGATTTATGAACCACCCTTCAGGACAACTTAACACCCACTCAGAGCAGTTTACAAAGTGTGTTATTATTATCCTCCCAACAATCACCCTGTGAGGTGGGTGGGGCCGAGAGAGCTCCGAGTGACCCAAGGTCACCCAGCTGGCTTCAAGTGGAGGAGTAGGGAATCAAACTCCAGTTCTCCAGATTAGAGTCCTGTTGCTCTTCCACCACACCGAGCTGACTCTTGGTGTAGCAGATTAGAGTTTAAGAAATAAGAAGAGTACTACTGCATCGGACCATCTCGTCCAACATCCTGTTTCACCCGGCTCTCTAGATTAGAGTCCTGCCGCTCTTAACCACTACACCAAACTGGCACCAAAGCACATTGATAAAACACAGGGGGAAAAGCAATCCTTGGTACATTTGAATGTATGACTCCATCAAGATTATTTTTCTCCCGTGTTTTGATGGCGCGCACATTGTTAAAACGCTGCATTAAATTAAATCAAGTGTGATATGATTGCGTGGTTGGTTATATCAAGAATCTTTTTGCAAGAGGTTTTGCCCCACTTCAGTGGCACTTGTGCACAAACAGGAAAACACCTCACAAAAAGAATCTTGATCAAGCAACAGATGCTTTCACATCGATTGCTTTATTGCAAGTTGTCATCTCTGCACACATACATTTCAGTAGTGATGGAGAAGAAAAGATGCCAATAAGACGAAGGACCTGAAAGCTGCAGCCAAACATGAAGGCTCGCAACTGCAGAATTTGCTTTAGACATTCTCTGAGTTAAACCGGAGTTCAGAAGTGGTAGAAAGCAGCAGAGAGAGAAATCACAGAGCAATGAAAGAATGGAGCCAGGGAAATCCACTCATCCTTAGGTTAAATGAATCTCTGTAATATAATAACCTAAGGACTTAGTCAGCTATAATGAAAAGTACAGTTACCAGCCTTCATAGAATGGGGAATGCTTGTAATTACCCTAAGTGCAGGTGTAATATGGCATCCTTTGAGCCTGTGGGCCTTCTTGGATGGTTGGCGGGGGATTAACAAGTTTTAATGGGTACATTGCTATACCAAAGCTACAGAGCTCACCCCACACACACACAAACACTAGTTCAGAAAATAAAGTAAGCATAGTAACCAAAAGATAATGACTGAGAACTCACACTGTCTAAGTAGGGAAACATGGCGCCCATTAACAAGTTAACTTGACTTGGTAAGTGGGGTGGGGTGAAAGAGATCAGTTGTGTGGGAAATAAAAGAACATTTGACCCTGCACCGACACAAAAAAAGAAGACTGAACCCAATAAATCAAAGATTTGGAAGATGGTGGCAGGGATATGAGCTAATGTTACCTGTTGAGCTTCCTCTAGTCGAGGGCAAGTTTATCAGGACCATTGTGTGATTCGGAATTATTTGAAAGTGCATGGATACACACAATGTGACCATTAGGGTTGCCAGACCCCGGGGTCCAAACCGGAGAACTGAGAGCCAAGCTACAAGTGATGCCTGACACAGGTTGGACACGTGTCAGTTTCCCTCAGGGCCAAGCTACACATGACAAAAGACACTTGCCTGGCAAGTGGATTGAGTGGAGGGCAAGTGAACAGGGAGAAATACACTTGCCGTTCAAGTGTCATTTGTCACTTGTAGCTTGGCCCTCAGTCCTGGTCTTGCAGCTGTAATGGAGAGTTCCTTGGAGGGTGTGCTCAAGGGGTACTTGCTGTATTGGCCTGATTTTAAGGAAAATACTCCCCACGGGGAGGAAGGCGCTCTTTTGTTGTTGTGCTGGGAATAACTGTAAACAAGAAGGCACCACCTATTGGAGGGATAGCAATATATAATTCATACAATTTTAATTTTAATTTATACAAAGTGCAAAAGTGCTCAATAGTGCAATCTATCACAATGATTATAAATTATAAATTCATATAACACATTCAATAAATATAACATGCAATAAATATATATATATATATATATATATATATATATATATATATATATATATATATATATATATATATATATATATATATATATATATATATATATATAGGAGAGGTCCAAAAATCAATCACACTACTGGTTTAAAAGTTAAGTCTGCAGTCCTATAAATATTGATATTATCTTTGTTTTTCTTCTTGCAGATATTGAAAAGTGCTTCTGTAGTCGGGTGTTCACAGGAAGGCCGGCAAATTCACCTTCTGGTCAAGATGTACACATAAGTCAAGTGCTGGGAATAACATCATTCCCGGCACGTCTACTAAGGCTCTGGAGCTCGTCTCCTGGGCTCATTCCCCACACCTCACACACACACACCACTGGCCAGGTAAGAGGCAGCAGGGACTGGGGACCCTAGAGACCATTGAGGATAAACGGGCCCTGCTCAAAATAACTTAAATTGAGTGAGACTATTTTGGCCCTTTGGGGATCGATGGTTGTAGATTTTGGTAATTCAGGATGCTTGAACATTTGCTGGTTTGGCTGAGAGAGCTATGAGAGAGCTGTGACTGACCTAAGGTCTCTCCGCTGGCTTCAAGTGGAGGAGTGGAGAATCAAACCTGGCTCTCCAGATTAGAGTCCCGTCACTCTTAACCACTAACTGGATCACAAAAAACAAGGGAATGTGGTCAAACATAAAGTCTGGCATGATAGTTCACAGACTAGGGATCCCATTCCCTCAGTTGGGGTGGGAGATCCCCCACTCCCAGCCTCCACTCCCCGCCACCTCCTACCTGGCTGGTGGGGGGGAAAGGTGTTGGAAATGGGCCTGGGAGCCCCTTCAGCGCGCTCCCACATGCTCCAGAGCACTTCTTAGGGCCAAGCTACAAGTGACAAATGACACTTGAACGGCAAGTGGATTGAGTGGAGTGCAAGTGAACAGGGAGAAATACACTTGCCGTTCAAGTGTCATTCGTCACTTGTAGCTTGGTCCATAGTCGGACCAGGACTGATGTCATTCCTGGCATAACAAGGAAATGAAAGCCCCCGCGTGAGGCTGATTTGATAAAAATCGTCTCTCAATCAGCACCACATGGAGGCCTTCACTTCCTTGCCATGCTGGGAATGACGTCGTTCCCGATGAAACAAGGGAGTTCTCTGGAGTACTTCCTGATGCATGTGCGCTCCCCACTTCCCCCCCTCCTCATCTTCCAGTTTGAGCTCTTGGAGACCTGGCAACTCTAGACAACAATGACAGTCCCTGAGATTGGAATGAGGCTGTTTTGGCCTTAAAGACAACCCCCTAAGATAGTCTACTCAGTCACAAGTCGCCTTTTATTGTCTTTGTGGCAGGGTAGGAGCTTTCAGATCTGAAGAAGTGAGCTGTGATTCACGAAAGCTCATACCATGCCAAAGTTTTGTAGGTCTTACAGGTGCTACTGGACTCTTGCTCTTTCGTACATGGTAGCCACTCATTTATCACTGATAGAGTGAACAAACCAACTGGTCAACCGCTGATTATAAACAAACACTGTTTTAAAAAACATTTTCGAATTTGGCGTTCATCTGTCAGATCACAGTTGGCTTAGAGTTTTCAAGGCAAGAGACAAACAGAAGTGGTTTGCCATTGTCTGCCTCTGCCTAGTGACTTCCTTGGTGCCTTCCCCATACAAGTACTAATCAGGGCCAACTCTGCTTAGTTGCCAAGATCGGGCTACCCTGGGCCGCCCAGGTTGGTGTTAGTCTGTGGGCCAAGCTACAAGTGACGAATGACACTTGAACGGCAAGTGGATTGAGTGGAAGGCAAGTGAACAGGGAGAAATACACTTGCCGTTCGAGTGTCATTCGTCACTTGTAGCTTGGCCCTCAGTCCATGCTATTCATATTATTTTGTGCATGAACATATTTGCACAGCCTCATCACAGTAAAAGTACCCCCCCCCACACACACACATTAATTTTCAAAACTAGTGGGATTTTTTTCTTTTCCTTTTAACAAAAGGCAGTTTCAAATTGTAATTGCTGCAGTTAGAGTCTGAGCATTCTAAAGAAAAAGCATTCTATTTAAAGAATATTAGCCACGGTTTACTTCAGAGGTCCTCAAGAAGCAGCCAAGACGCCCCCACAGAAATGTATCCTCCTGCACAAAGCAATATTCTTCCAGTGTTCGAACGATATTGTTGACAATAAAAATATTATATTAAAAAGAGATACTTTAAACATCCAGTAGCTGTGTCTGAAAATTAAATATCCCAGCCATTAATTTTTTTCCGTCTCCAAATTACTGAAAAGCAACAGTCCACACTAAAGGCTAACCGCTTGTAAAATTGGATTTTCGAAGATTAAGTCTTTTTAAAACTCATGCTGGCCAAAAGGAGGAACTGGAAAGGGAGTGGAGAATAATGCTTTATTTCATGCCCATACCACGCGACCAAGCTTCGGATTCATGCAGACCACGTCAGAGTTTTCAGCCATCGTGATTTAAAAGGACTCAGGTAGTAAAACCTGCAAAATATAGAGCAGAGAATGATTCCGCCTATTGGCAACGGGATATTGATCTTTCTGCTTCTAGGTCACGGGTTTCAATTTGCATAGACTGGAATGGCACAAACTTCATGATGTTTAGGGCTGCCTTTTTAATGCATTAAGATGCATGCAAAAGTCATGGTGGAAATCTCTATAAGAATGATGCTCGTTCTCCCATCAGACTCTCTCTCATGTTGCCGTGAGACAGATACAGAAAGATACATTTACATCAGAGGGGACCAATGTGCTGCCTGTGGGCACCAGGTGCCCACTAAGTGTTTTCAGAAAGTGGTTGGCACCATGTGAGCTTCTGATTGACCACTAGAGATTTGATTGGCTGTGCACATTATAATAATGTTGTTTCAGTTGGAGCTGCTCCCATAGTGTTTGTTTGATTCTCTCTCACTCCTCTTTCTAAGAGCATTTTTAAAATTACCCCCTCTTCTCTTATACACTTGAGCTTCCTATCTTTGTGTGGCTCTGCTTCCGGTGACTGCCATTTTGAGGTTGGTTCCACCTCCTATAGCAGCCATTTTGTAGATGTGCCCACCATCTTGAGTCAGTTAGATACTGTGTTGAAATTTTTAGTAAAAAGATGCTGTGGTGTCCAATATATCCTAAACATAATTTTTTGCTGAGTAAGACACAACTTAAGATCCATAGCAGCAACAGGTATATGGCTTAAGGCCTTATCCCATTGCTTTAGCAAAATTGGAACTGTAATCAATTAAAAACATATCACCAACATGGGTCTCAAAGCCTACTTTTTAATGAACTAGATGACTGGACTCTCTCCAACACCTTTGGGAAACCCTTTATAGACATCAATTCGACCCTACCTCCGTGCAGCTGCAGCTGCTCAAGGAGGGGGTCGGCATTTGCTCTCCCGCAGGGAGGGAGAGGAGACTTTTCCCGGGCATCCGGGGCTTTGCAGAGTGGGCGGAGCCAGGAGCCGTTTTTTCGGCGGCTCTGCCCACTCTGTTGCAGTCGCTTCCAGAAGCTCGGCCCACCCTCCTCACCCTGTTTTTGGTGTAGGTTTAGCCGGTTGCCGTAGGTCGGAGCCAGGTAGGAATTTTTTCCTTCCATCCTGATTGGCCTTGGATGGGGGGTTTTTCGCCTACCTTACACCATAGCATGGGCTGAGGAATTGGCTTAGGGTGGTGCTGGTAGGAGCCCTGGCGGGATTGAGTTGGGATTTAGGCAGCGGGCTGGTGAGCACCCTTGGCGCTTCCTTTGTGGGAAGAGGGGTCTGCTAGGAGCGGCTGGTACTGCTTGTGACGGCTGCCAGCGCGCGTGGGCAGGCTGCCTAGGTAAACCCCATGCGCAAGTCCTGCCTCACTGCTGCACGGCTGAGGAGGGGAGCTTGGAGGGGGAACCATGTTGCCTGGCTGGCCGGGTATCCTAGCCATCTAGTGGGATGGCTTGCACCCGGGGCTTCGGGGCTCGCCCAGACAGGTCAAGGCGGGGGTCAAAGGGTGACCACGTGGCTTGACCTGTACCGCTTACCCTTGCCGCAGTTGGGTTGATGTTAATGTTGATTTTAATTAATAAAGTGGCCCTTAGATCCAACAACGTTGTCTGTCTCTTCATTCCCAATGGGAGAGCAATGGAGTTCTCTCTTATGAAATCTGCTTTTGCTCCATTTCTTCCCATTACTGCTAGGTCTACTTCCTTCTCCCATGTAAAGCAATTCTCCCCCACTCAGTGGGGGCGGCTAACTTCATACACTTCCAGATGCCAAATGTCCATATCACTGCTGTAGCTAAGTTACATACAGTTAACTTTAAAAAATAATTATCATTATAGCCCTTGAATCCTTTTAATTAAGTTTCTTTATCTTTCCCAAATTTACAGTAAATTTGTGAGTTCTGCATATTATTTTTCAGTTCTCAGCAGTGAACCTCCCAATCTTTGCTCTCGGTCTAATAACAGCTTAAAGGCCAACTAGATTTGCAGGGTGTGAGCTTTCGAAAGTCAGAGGTCCCTCCGTCAGATACTCCTCATATCTGACAAACTCTGAGTCTTGAAAGCTCATACCCTGAAAATCTAGCTGGTTTTTAAGCTTCTACTCAAATCTTGCTCTTCTACTACAGATCAATATGGCTACTCACCTGAAACTATTTTTGTTCTAGGTACCAGAAAACAACTATTGTGGTACAAAGTTCCATGACTGTCCCAGTGTACATAGACAGTTTCTGAAGATCAGATATAGAGAATAGTGGTCACTTTCCTTCACGGAAGATGAATTTGGATTTTGTTGTGGTAGTACTGTGACAACCTTTCATAATATCTTGCTTCACAATGTGAGTTTCCTAATTTGCAACATTACCCTTCAATGTAAGGCAAGCATGTACAGCTTTGTGGTTCTCCTTTGACTTTGATATCTGATTATGACAGTCTCCTAGGGCCAAGCTACACATGACGAATGACACTTGAACGGCAAGTGAATTTCTCCCTGTTCACTTGCCCTCCACTCAATCCACTTGCCGTTCAAGTGTCATTCGTCATGTGTAGCTTGGCCCCTAGTCTGATACTTGGAACAGATGTTGCTATGACAGCATCCTAGATGTCATTTTCCCAGAATACTTAATATCTAAACTAAGAACGATAGGTGTCCTTTCAAAACTACATTTCCCAGGATTCCTGACACCTGTGAAACTGCCATAGCAGCATGCGTTCCAGGTGCCAAAGAAAGGAAAGGGATAGGAGGGAAGAGAAAGAAAGAGAGCGCCTTGCTTCTACCACTACTGGAACTGCCACAACCATCTGCCATTGCAAGAGCAGCTGCCTCTGCCACAAGGGGATTCAGATGGAAGGCAGAAGGTGGAAGATTGTGTTGAGTTGGATCTGCTACTATCGATTGCCGCCATCTAAATATATATCTGAATATATATTTTTATATGTGAAATATGTGAAATATGTTATAATATACTATTTTTATCAATCTATGTGTGGTTTTTAATTATATAAATTGATGTGTTTTAATATGTTGTAATTAGAGATGGGCACAAACAGCAATATGAACTTTAAAAAGGCCACGAACAGCCCGATCAGCTGTTCGCAAACAAGCTGTTCATGAAGCCCCATTCTAAATGAACAGATGGGCATTGTAAGCCTCATTTGTTGCTGTTCAGTGCTGTTTGTCAAGCCAGACACTCTGGCACCTGCAATCAATTCCCTTGGCAACCAGAGGCAGGGACTGCCTGAACTCTGAACTCCTGCTGTTGCCCTGGAAACCCTAATCTAAGCCCAATTTCACTTGATAGGCAGGTCTTCCTTTCAAGTGTGAAGCTCCACATTTGTTACTAGGAAGCAAAGAACAGGGGGGAGGGGGGCTCCCAGTTCTGATTTTGCAGACAGTGAGGGAGAGACAGTTGCTGTTGGCATTTTGAGAGAGAGACAGGGAGAGTGCATTGGAGCTTGAATTTTCTTTGTGTGTGGTGGGATAGGGATCTACCCTTTCAGGTTCCAGGGCTGCTGCCAGGCTCTGGGGCCAAGCTATTATTTATTATTGGTACCTTTCCTGCTGCCTGCTCAGGTAGGGTTTCTGGGAGTGGTGTGGTAGGGATCTTGATGGCTGGAGGAGGGCCTGGTGGCCCCCATGAACAACGAACATATTCGTGAGCAGGTCATGTTCGTCAATGTTCATTGTTTGTGGATGGCAACGGACAACGAACACCATGTTCGGGTTTTTTTCCTGTTCATGCTCATGTCTAGTTGTAATCCGCCCTGAGCCCTTCGTGGGAAGGGAGGAATAGAAATCCAAAGAAAATAAATAAAATAAAAGATAGCACATGAATGTTGCACTCTAATGTCCCTCATAACTTGTGTATACTGCTGCTTGTGCACCTTAAACAGAGCACAAGCTTCAGACTGGTCTCACTTAGAATGCTTTTCATGCTTCAATAGTGCACCTCTATCTTCTAGATTCCGCATCCCCGGTAGGCTTACATCCCTGATCAAAGATCCAGAGGAGTGAGCTGTATTAGTCTGTAATAGCAAAATAGTCAAGAGTCCAGTAGCACCTTTAAGACTAACCAACTTTATTGTAGCCTAAGCTTTCGAGAGCCACAGCTGCCTTCATCAGATGCAGCATCTGACAAAGAGAGCTGTCGCTCTCGAAAGCTTAGGCTACAATAAAGTTGGTTAGTCTTAAAGGTGCTACTGGATTCTTTACTATTATCCCTGATCAAGGTGACAGAATAATATTGCTGTGATCCAGAGTTCCGTAAATGTTCTGTGATGGACTTCATTTATTTCAGATGAAATTAACTTAAAGCTATTGCGAACGGTGAGGTGTCACCCACATAGCACTCAGCTGGACAAGCGATTGAGAACAAGCAAGATTGGTCCACTCACAGGTACTTCAGGGCCATGAAACAGAGTTCTATGGTTCACATCTGCACATTGAGAGTTCAGCAAAAGAAGGGGATATCCAATGGTACTCTGTGTGTGCATTGCATCTTATTTGACCACTGAAGTCATTTCATCAGAATGAAGATAACCCTTCTTTTGATATGGTTCTGCACCCCAGCATTGGCTTGCATCCATGCTCCGTGTGGATCCTTCCAGTGTGGATTCTTCTGTTATCATTTTCTCTCCGTTTCATTCTCCAACATGTGGATTGAATTTGTCTCCCAGTTGTCTTTAATCATGTTTATCTCCGTGGTGTTATATTCTTAATCCCTGCCCATTTTTTCTAACCTCTCTGCAATCCTTTGTGCTATTACTCTGTCCTCAGCAGCACTTGCTACACCTCCTAATTTACCATCATCTGTGAATTTAATTAATGTACAGTTTCCCCTGTCCTTCAGATCATTAATAAAGATGTTAAATAAAGCCGTGCCTACTACTGATTATGCCTTTGAAGTAGAGAGGAAGTTACAATAGGATGCAAACTCATCATAAATTACTGGTGGGAAATTTGGGTTGTCGTCATCATTAGCCTATTTGTTATGGGCTGATGAGAGACAAACACAAATCAACAATTCGGCTTCTCAGTTAAAATGTTTGATCGTGTCTTCTGCTTCTGTTGACTGGAAGCAGGGCTGGTGCATACAGGTATTTTGCCCAAGTGCCAACACAATTCGATCCAAGCAGAACGCTTTGCATTTTAGAGGACATAGGAATGCCCTCATGGGAAAGCTTAATAACAGGGTTAGGATGACTTTTCATGCGTCTTCAAATGATTTCTGTAGCTTTGGTGAACGGCTCGACAGGGCATACTGAATATTGATACTTGAATCTGAAAACATCACTTGTCTATCATGCACCATATGCAACCAGAGCTATTTATGTTGAGATCCAGCCTGCTAGTTAAGATCTGTGTCCAAGTCCTGCTCCATGTGCCTCCTGGGGTTAGCAGCTGGGAGGCATGGGGTCATGGGGGGTGAAAAATAGTTGCCATACCATAGAGTTTCTGGAGATTCCTAGAGCTACCTCTTGTCACTTCTGGGTTGTACCGAGTGTTGTACCCAGACATTACATCAATGACATGACTGTTTTTTAAAAAAATGATCTCCCATTGCCACTTGGAGCAGCAGATGGAAGGCTAGCAAGCCAAGTGCTGCCACCTTCTAAGGTGAGGCCACGTGTCAACAAGAGACCAGGCTATTTCAGTGGTGGCATCTTGGATTTTGGAACACCTTCTTCCTTGAGTCTTGCCTGACATCTATCATACTGTCTTTTAGGCACCAGGCTTTTGACCTAGTTTTTTAATTAAGGGATTTTATCTTTTTAATTGTTTTATGATCTGCACTGATCTGAGTCTCATTTTATGCATATTTTAAAGAGTGATTGTTACTGTATTGTGTTTACTTGAAAACCACCTCAAGGAAAACTGTGGAAAAGTGGCATGTAAAATGTGTCAGTAAATGTTGCCATATGGAAGGCAAATCAGCCCATGTGCTGTTGTATGCAAAATAGTAAAGAGTCCAGTAGCACCTTTAAGACTAACCAACTTTACTGTAGCATAAGCTTTCGAGAACCACAGCTCTCTTAATCAGATGCATCGAGAACTGTGGTTCTCAAAAGCTTATGCTACAGTAAAGTTGGTTAATCTTAAAGGCGCTACTGGACTCTTTACTATTTTGCTACTACAGACGTACACAGCTAACTCCTCTGGATCTGTTGTATGCAGTAAGCATGTATGTATTACAGAGAGAGGACATACAAAAAAGCCCTTTTGGCATCCTTTGTGAAGATGCTCCAACTTAATAAACAATTTTATTCTCTCTACTATCCTCTTTTCGGTTCATAATTTGCACTGAGACACAGTCTTTCATCTGACTAACGAAGATTTGCCACTTAGCTATATTAAAAAGATGACATTCGACCCAATATTTAGAAGTAATAAATCTCTTCCACAGATGGAAGAGAAGAGAATATTTAGTGATTTTTCTCTCACGAAGTGGTAGGAATCTACTGAAATTGGTTGCTTTAAAGATTCCATTGAGGTACAGCCTCTTCAACCTATATTGTATCAGCAAAAACATGTCTTTGCAGTTTTTCAAAGTGTGTTCAGGACGAAATCCTTCCTATGAGTGAGGTTGTGTTATAGTTTATGGGTTGGATCCAAAGCTGTTCCATTCTACTAATGGGCCGTTTCCACACGGCTTACCTTTTGCCAGAACACAGCGTCTTCATGCACAAAATCGCACCAGGAAAATGCTGTTATCGTGCAATTTCACATGAGAACACATTGTTATTATGTGATTTTGCACTAGAGCATGCTCTGTTCCTGCAAAAGGTAAGCCGTGTGAAAACGGGTTGAGCCTTCCTCTGGTGCAAGGAATTTTCCTCTGGGAGAAGGCTTCTTGCATCAAAGGAAGGCTATACCTGTAGCAGAATGGAACCTCTGGACACATAGCATAGTCACTTACAGACTCTCTGTACAAGACTCCTTGGCACGTGTTTGTCAAGTACAGGGAGATGTAATGTTAGCTGGGAAGTGTACTTTAAAAAGACATAGACAGAGGAGATCGTTCCTCAGAGGGTTTGTTAATTTCATCTTCATCTCCCTGAAGACTCTGTCAGCTTCACTTCTCCAGTCTAAAACTGTGTGGAATTGCAACCAGAGGACAGTGAGGAATGGAAATGGGCTGCAGCTTCCAGAGCTGAGCTTGGACCTAGAGAGGTTCTAATGGCCTGTAGTTTCCCTTCTGGCATTTCACAGCTCCTTCGCTCAGCTCCAGTGTATAGCAAAGCCTTTGCCCTGCTGCTGGCTCTGTCTTTTTTAAACTACCCTTCCTGGCTACCACTGCACCTCCTGACACATGTTCTTCACGTGTCAGATGTCTCATGTAGAGAGAGTCTTATACTTTACCTAGATTGAGGTTCATCAGCAAACTGCAGGAAATTTTCTAGATATGGGCAACGTTTATTTTAAAAAATAATCTTATGTTACTGTTTGCCTGAATGCAAAAACCTTTTGAGTTGGATCCAATGATTCCCTTGTGTTTGCTGAGATTTCTAAACAAGGGAGACTGCATGGTGAGGAGTCATTGGATTGAACCCATTTGGTCAATTTCAGGTAGATCGGCATCCCATTACTTAACTCAGCAAAAGCCAAAGTCATCAGACATTGAGGGGGGGAGAACCTGTTATCTAAATCCACTGACTTACTAGATCACTGCCTTAAAAGGAATGTATTACTGAAACTCACAAATGTCATCTGAAATTTTTAAATGCCAGGAATTCTACATGCTACTATGACAAATGAAGGCAACCATTTATCTAGTAATCATAGTCCAGCTTTGAGATCCATATTGGTGTTATGGTTTTAATTGATTCACTTTATTCCTATTATTATAAGTTGCCTGTAAGTTCTTATAAACAGAAAGATGATTCGGTATTCAGTGACCCAGATCCAAAATGTAATTCTTCAGCTTATGGAAAGGATGTTTAGTATGTTGCACTAGAACCATAAGCAAGCAGGGCTCACTTTGAGAGGGAACTGACAAGAATGCAGTTCCAGCAGTTCCTCAAAGAGGTCACATGTCAGGTGGCCCCACCCACCTGACTCTCGGCCATTTTGGGCCTGTTTTGGCCTGGATTGGGGCCAAAATGACCCAGATTGGGCCTCTGACGGGTGGTGGATCACTCTCCCGCTCAGCAGGGGCCTGATCCTGACCATTTTGGGCCCCTTTTTGGCCATTTTCAGCCCCTTTTTGCCATTTTGGGCCCAGTTTCAGCCCTGAATGGTCAGGATTAGGTCCAAAACAGCCAGGATAGGTGATGTCAAGGGGTGTGGCATATGAAAATCAGTTATGCTAATGACACACTACTGGTGATGTTATGACATATGCTAATGAGTTATGCTAATAAGTTATGCTAATGAGTTCCTCCAGCTCTTTTTCTCTGAAATGACCCCTGTAAGCAAGAACCAAACAGAACCAAACAAAACTGCATCCCCTAAATGTTCTTTCCGTTTCCAGCTTATTCACAAGCAGTCAGAAACTGACAGATGTGCTTTCAAGTGGAATCTTATGCACAAGCCTTTGTGGAACAGCACTGCTTTCCTTCTGCTCACAGTTCTTGGCGTCCATTGCCAAATAAGCCCATACAATCCTGGGCTGCTGCAATCTGACCCTAAGGAATTGCATGCTTTAAACTTGTGAAAGTGGATATTCTAGGCAGGCTCTGAACACAGAATCCATTTCAGTGACCAGGTGGCAGTTTGTACAGTGTTCTGTGTTTAGAAATGGGCCTTCATTCATCAAAAGCTGTTGCCCGCCAACTATGTAGCCTAGGATTTGTAGTTTCACCTCACAACATGGCGTCTCTATGCATAAATAACCACGTGCTGCATAAATAATTACACGGAGGAAAGGCAATAAAACACAGAAGATATATTAGCACTTTCTGACGTTGGAGAACAAAAACCACAGCCTTATCCTGCCCGGGGTGGGGGTGTTATATGTTGAACGGACTCCCATACAGAATATTTGCCAAATTTCCCCCCCTCCCCCTTCCTTCAGGTCACTCTTAACATTATAGTTAGCAAATTGATAAGGTCCCTCTGTTAAGCTTTATTACTTCTGACAGGAGCCTATGACACTTTATAAAAAGAAGTAATCCAGAACAATCTCTAGGTAATTAACACCTAGATAAACAAACATAAATTTCTATATTGCATTTATTTGGACTACCACTCAAATATGCGTGAACCATGCTTTTTTAATTAAAAGATAAATCTATGTGACACTTAGCCTCAAACTTAATTATTCAGCATAGTATAATAAAAAATACAGCCCATTAAATGTGTCTTGCTCTGTATTTCTGTATTAACAGCAAAACAGTTCACTCTGGGATCATTTAAATTTTCTTCCTCCTCTTTTCCTGTGATTTCCCTGTTCACCGAAGCTCGCTCGCTCGCTCTTTTATTTATTTTTTTTAAAACATGACTTTAGCAACACCAACAGGTGATGAAATGTAGAACTTTTTTTGTGACCGTCATAGATGCTCAATCGTCTCCCTCCTTTAAATATTAGAACACAACAATAGTTATACTTTTCTCCCTCTACACCTTTCTACATAGCCTTCCCAGTGGAAATATATTTCCAGTTGACTGGATCTAGATTCAGAAATGGAAACAACAATAGCTAAAGAATTGCTTTTGCTGGGATTGTTCTTACAATAGGCAAGGTAAAGTTCCCTTTTTTATCTATATCTATATATTTAATAGATAGATATAGATAGATGAACTGTGTGGGTAACAATACAGATGTTGAACAGATAGGAGAAGTATTCAGTTCCCGAATGGCAATAGACAGAGAGGTTATAGGCCTTATAAAAGTTTCAACAAGAAACATTATCTTAAAGCTTGAGAGCAGCTTTTCAAGGTTAGGTAGAAAACATCTTGTCAAGACATTCACCATCTGTACTGGAAGGCTGCCGGGGTAGCTGAAATCTTCCTAAATGGGCTTTTTTTGTGAGATAATGGAGTTTAATAATATTTGTATATATTCTGCTTGCTGTACCAGAGCTGAACTCCAGCTGCCATGTTCCTTGATGGACGGCCTCATAGCGCAGGGCTGCTTCCAAAGGCCAAATGGACAATTTGATCCTAGGCTCCCACCGTCCATACAGGGACGTTGAAGAGATTGTTCACAATGATTTCAATCAAGCTGCATACAGACCATCTGTCCACGCTTTTACTGGCTTACTGAGCCAAAACACATGCTTGAAAACGTTAACTTTCATAGGTTCCTGGAAACCACAAAAGAAATTCTGCCTCTAGTTAAAGTCAATGGGAAAACTATCTTTGAATCTCACATGGAGAATATTTCATTCATCAGATTCCAGGCTCAACCACATCACATGCAAGGCAAAAGAACAACTCATACAGCAAACTGAAACACACTTCACCCTTCTTCCCAAAATAGTGCTTCTTAAGTGTAAGGCATTCAGAAGACAGCGTTCACCTGTTCCGTTTGATACTTAAGACAAGGTTAGCTTTATAGTTCCCAAATGTATCCCGTTGTTAGGTAATTGTGTGAAAGAAGCAATGGTCTGTGATACATGTTCCGGTTATCAAGGGATAGCAGCAATTATCACATGTGAGCTTACCCAACTGTTAATTAACCAAGAGAGACTATAGGCCAAGCTATGAGTGACAAATGACACTTGAACGGCAAGTGTATTTCTCCCTGTTCACTTGCGCTCCACTCAATCCACTTGCTGTTCAAGTGTCATTCGTCACTTGTAGCTTGGCCCTATGAAACACCAAACCATAAACCATTGGTGGAACCTAACAAAACTTAACTAACAGAGACTATGAAACACCAAACCATAAACCGTTGCTGGAACCTAGCAAAACTTAGCCATGCTATAGTATTTAAGTGAGCAGTCTGATTTAATTGGTCTGGCCAGCTTTGCTAGATGACATATCTATTCGACTCCAACCAAATGGACTGAAAATACTTGATTGCAGACCACCATCAAGAGGGGGAGGAGAACTAGGGAGGCAAGGCAACAAAATACACAGACAACTAGGATGGAGTTAAAAGAGGCCACCACTTTATTGAATTACAGCTCATGGAGTATTGGCGCTGCATAGGGCACAGATCCAAGCATTGGCTGACCCATCTGCCAGCCAATGAACTACTGTGTCCCCTCGGACCATGGATGAGAATTAGGGGGATATCACATGGGTGTGCACCCCTGTGTGGATCCCCTGCCACCTGGGAGTGAGGCGGACCTGACAGCCCCCGAGCTGGGCATGCACCTGCCATGCCGCACTCCCTAGACCCCTTAATGTGGTGCTTTCCATGGTCATAGATCCAGAGGAGTTAGCCATGTTAGTCTGTAGTAGCAAAATGGCAAAGGTGCTACTGGACTCTTTGCCATTTAGACCCTTTAAGGGGATCTCCATAATAAGGAAAATGATCTTACGGGCCCTGTTTTCCTCCACACAGATTGGTGCCTAATGCCCCAACCGCCTGTTCCACTCCAAAGTTGTGAGAAAAGGGAGAACTGGGTGGGATGTTGGCCACAAGCCAAGTGCTGAGGGGTGGGGACTTGCGCCAATACTCCCTTTACGAGAGCCAGCAGTGGACCTGAAAGGAGACTGTTCCTCCTACGTCCCCAGCTTTCGCCCCACTCTGGTCAGCCTGCTCTGATTAGCCAGCCACAGTTTGAATCTGGGTGGCAAGGGCTGACCTGCTGACCACAGGGAGCCCACACTGCCTTCCAATATGCTGGCCGCCATGCCATTCTGCACACACCCAGCCTGCAACTCAGCCCCCATGGCATTTCTCTAAATGGTGGGATGCAGATCTGGCTTCATATAACTTTTTTTTAACCATATATTCAAATCACAGATATGAAAAGTTGGGTGCTGCCTCTGATTCAATGCTAGAGAGACAGCCTGCAAGTAAGAAAGTTTCCTTCCCAATTGCCGACGACAGTTTGACCAAAATAAATAGAACCATATTGGTCAACCTGAGTTCCTTCAGAGAAGAATTCTTTTAGCCTTTGCTGAAAGAGTCAGGAAATTGGGAACAGCTGAGCCAGGTGAGGAAGAACTTGGGCTGAGGTTCTGTCCCTCTCCTTTTTGAAGGTAGTTGAAACTTGGGCTTAACAGAAGCATGAGCCTTTGACATGAGTAGAAGAGATCTTGGCCTTTGGATCTTAGCTTTTGACTCACAGTCTATGGTCCCATGCGAGCCATCTTGATGGAACCACCCAATCCACAGGGTTCACGTGATTCACCATGTGCTGATTTCATTAAATAATACACTTTAGCAATCCTTTGCGAGTGGATTTTCCCATTTCACATATTAAAATCCAGTTGCAAAGTGCATTGAAAGTGGATTGAAAGTACATTATTTGGTGTGTGTGAAAGCAGTGTGTAACTGGAACCTGTTAAGTCACTAAAAAAACGGGCATTTCATTTTGTAAGAAAGTGGCTTACAAAATGAAATACTTGTATATCTTCAGTGTGGTAGAAAGTGGGGTAAAATATATAATCAGTCAAAGAATTTCTTAGCCAGTTGTGAAAAAACACATTATTCCATTTCAATGGGGCTTAAACTGTGAGCCAAGCTACAAGAGATGAATTATACGAGGAGGAGCACGTGAAGGGAATCACAATGTTGGCTGAGAAGCTGAGTTTTAAAAGAGATCGAAAGGCTTTGCCAATTTCCTCTCTCTACAGAACCAGGGAGATCGCTGCTCAGAAGGTTTGTTAATTTCCTTTTTGCCTCCAGAAGGCTCTGTCAGTTTTACTTGTCCTTTTAAGAGGCAAAGAGGAAATAAACAAACCTCAGATCACCCTGGCTCTGTAGAGAGGGGAAATTGACAAAGTCTTCCGATCTCCTTTAAAACTCAGCTCCTCAGCTAACATTGCTACTCCCTTGATGTGTTCCTCCTCATGTAATTCATCTCTTGTAGCTTAGCGCTGAAGTAACTCTGTATAAAATAGCATTGAAAGGTATTTCCTGAATAAAGTACCCTTTCAAGGATGTTTGAATTAAAAGGTATGCAACCTTTAGGACAGAGCATGATTTACATATTGATTATCAATTTGTATCCAGCTTTGAGAATTTTGAGGATATTTAGTGTATTTATCTAAAAGGAAGCATGTGAGGCAATCCCAGGTTTTTTTTTAAAAAAAATCATACTTTTATGCAAATTTAAGATGCCCCCCCCTTTTTCTTGATGGAACATGGGAAAAAAACCAAGAACCTTAGTCTTCCTTTTGGGTAAATGGTAGTTTTTAGAAGCAGATTAAATCTGGACTGCAATTTGGTCTTCGTTAACTTGAAGAAATATGAAACATGTACGTAATTTTAATATGCAATCTGACCATTGACTCTCACACTCCAAAGCAGATTGTAAATCAATGCCAGAAATATGGCTAAGCCAGCCTTCCTTTGCAAAGGATTGTTTTGATTAAAGTTTACACATCTTTCTCTGAACAACCTTGAATCTCTGTGTGTTCGTTGGAATTTACCGGGATAATAAGATGAAAGGCCTGAAGATCCAGTATTGAGGACTGTGCCATCTTCTTAGTACACACAACATTCAATATTATTATAGGGGCAGTAGATATTGCAAAACTCTTGTGAATCTTCTCCAGAACTCAGCTGTCTTACACTTACCTGACCTTTCCAGCATTATGTGTATACTAACCCACTGCTAATGAAATGTAACATCAGAAATGGCCCTTAGATGATACTTTCATTTTGCTGATCACCAAAGTGAAAACCGAGCCGTTGATGTAACATTAGAACACTCATTAATTGAGAATTATTCCTTTTCTGCTCTTCAGCTTTTAAGCGTATTGTAATTTCATACCACTATGAATCAGACCTTCAAATGCTGAGGAATCAGTTTAGCAGGGCACCTGATCAGAGCAATTGGACGGAGCAGCTTTTGTAGTTCTGCTGCTTCAGATTGTAGGCTGCGAAGTCCCATATTTGAATATTCCTGGTTTTTTTAAAAAAAACAAACACTCCCTGTAGCCTTCTAAGAAAGTTAGACATAGGTTAGAACCCTTTTTTGCAATTACAAAAATCATATAGGGGTTTGATACCCATTAAATGGACAAAATCAACAGCTGCCCGTACACATGCACTCTTTGTAGTAGACCCGCATTACGGTATAGCCGGCCTAAAGAGGTCCGGAAGAATCCTGCTATGTTGGCTTTCTGCAAACCATGCAAAATCAAATTATTCAGGAGGTCTTTTAAAACTCAGATAATAAGTCTGTGCTGTAAGAAAGCGCTCAGGGAGTTGCTTTGGTTAAGAGACATAGATTGTAGACTATACTACTAGGTACTGTGTATTGATGAAGATATTCTCCTACTGGGTATTTTCTGTATCATTTAATATGGCTTGTCAAATTGTTTTAGTTATGTTTCATCTCTGTATTTGGACTTATGTTTGTTTTCAAATTTCTACAATCCACACCCTATTGTATTGTTTATTGAACTTCCCAGCCACCGGTTGTATTGACTTACACTGTGTCACTTGCCTTGAGTCTCAGTGAGAAAGGTAGGCTATAAATAAAAATAAATAAACACTCTTTATTTTATTTGTGTTAATGTATAGGAGAAGTGACACTTCCCATTTGAAATGGCAGTACGAAACACCTAGCAAAAGTTGTCCTAAGTGACTGCTGTGATTGTCGGTCCTGACTGATTTCTTCTCTGTTTCTGTGTTTGTCTTTTGTTTGGTCTACTTCTTTGAAATACCATCTCATGGAAGTAGTCAAGAACATCTGATCCTTTACTTGCTTCTGGATAGAAAAATCCTTAAACAAAAAACAATTCCCTCAGACACGAGGAAACGGCATGCATCCAATTGGACACAATGACTCTCGTTCTTATAAAGGAAGCTCACAGACTCACCGTGGCCTGGGTTGCTGCCGAGATCTAGGCTGTGGTGGAGGCGAGGTCCAGTGCCGGAAGTGGAGGAGCAGGCAGGAGGTCCTCTTCCGAGGGCGACGGGTTGGCACCACTCCAGAAGTGCCTCTGCAGGAGCAGGACGCTTTTCCACCCATCCACTACTCAACCCAAGTGGCCATTGGGCCAGTCACAACTTTAAGGGTTAGTTGGTTTTGATGCACTGGGCCAGATCCTGAGCGGGTGAGTAGAGCATTATGGGTGGCTCGCCTCTGTGGTTACAAAGGGAGGCAAGGGCTGGTCAGCACCTGCTGGTGGTGAAACACATTTTGCCAGCCCATGGAGCCAGCATCAGGGCTGGGGAATAACTCACTGAACAGCAAGGGGGCTCTCAATGCCAAAAAGATCCACTGCCCATATGCCTGGCCAATGCCCCCAAAGGCTGTAATCAATAAAGTTGTGGCATTCCAACCAAACGGAAGTGTCTGTGTATCATTTGATGGAACCCAGCCATAACATATCACATAGGTAGCAAATTCCTTTAAAGGGGCATGCAGACTTTGCATGTGGTCTTCGAGCGAGCCCCCCGATTTTTTATAGTCAAATACTTTATACAAACAAATGCTTCCTTTTATGTGAAAACATGACTTTATACATTAGAGTGTATGATACACACTTGGATAAACCCAACACTTTTTTTTCTATAGTACATTGACATTATTATAGAAAACAATTATTACTACATGCTAAAACAGATTTCAAGTCTTTTAATTAAGCACAATATAATATATATATATATATGTATGTATATACTGTTTATAGATTTGTTCAGAATAATAAGGGAATTGAGCAAACACCCAGTATATTCCACTCCAGTAAATGCTTAACAAGTGTGACTGATATTAAGATTCCCCCCGCCTCAAATCTGACAAGACTGCAGGGAAAAAAGATATATTCGTAACTGTTCCTGATAAACATAAGCAAGTAGGGAAACTTCTCTTTCTTTTTTTCTCTCCAGAGGTAGAGGTTTTATTGCGTAAAACACTGGATAAAACTGTACTGCTTCAAAGACATTTTTTATTCTAACAGCAGAAAGAAAACAATCATTGCTTGGGGGATGGGGGTTAACAACTTTTAATACTTCTATACCAGAATAAAGTTCTGTCAACTGATGTATTATAATAATAAATAATGACCAAGAATAAATTTTAAATACAAAGTTTTTTTTTCCTAATCGTTACAAGCATAGCAACAAAATCCTCTACTCTATTGATCTCAGATTTTCTCCAAGATAGATTTTTTTTCTCCTTTGTGTAGGAATGTAGACAGTATCTTGACCAATATCACAGACTACAGAAGTTACAGAGAAAAAACTTGACATGTTTAGAAGCATGATGATATTCAGAAACTGACAATGTATCACTGCTCCCGCCACTCGTTTGTATTCCAAGTTACAAATGTTGTAGGGAAAAAAAGGTTGATGTCAGAGGTGAAGAATAAGGACAGTAGCACCAGACCAAATGGATTCAACACACACATCACAAAGAACGGGAGAAATGTTTCCAGTGTCACAAACGGAATTATTGCCTGTCGTATCTGAAAATGCTCAGAAGACACAAAAGAATACTGAAAAGAGCTCAAAAAAGTGCAAGAAATGGAATGTGGGATATTTTTTCCCTCTCTTTTTTTTTCTCGCTAAGATACTGAAGGCGCCGCAAACACACAAAAGCAAGCGACCGACACAGTCACCAAACACAGTAGTGCAGTTAAAATCCTAAAGCTTACTACAGTCAGAAAGTCTTCAATTACATTTCAATCCTTTACCAAGGATTGTAAGAAAACACTTGCATTAAGTTTATCAACTCGATTTAAGTAAGGCAGTGAGAACTATACTAGGGGGTGGAAATCGAGAAAAAAGCAGCTTGCCCTCTGCCAGATGGGGTCCAAGTTACACAGTTGAACTGAAATTTCAATCGGATGTTACCATTTTTATTTTTTCTGACAGCAATATGCAAACCATATTCCTTATTAGCCTGAGAATCATTTTCCCCCTTCTTCTTCTTCCAGTCTCAGGGTAGCGCTACGAATTTTATTTACATTGATTGCAGTTTAGTGTTTTTTGTAAACTGCTATAGGCAGAGCTGAAGTTTTTTAAGGCCCTGGGGTTTTATTCTGTGCTCCCAGCCTGTAAGGGTATATTGATTTTTTTTCTTTTTTAAAAGTCTGAATGATTTTGTTTTTAGAAGAAGTTAATACTTCTCTATCGTAAACAGCACCAATTCTGCTTCTCTCTAAGGAAGTACATGAAAAGGCTAAAATCTTTTTTTTTTTTTTGCCATATAAGAATAAACCATTCGGTGGCATTCTTACATTTTTTTTCTTTCTTTAACTCCATGATGTATTTCATTATTATCTCTCCAAAGGTTCCTATGTGGGAAACAACAGAATCAATTTGGTGGGGGCCAATCCGTAGAAAAGCTAAAATCTGCAAAAATATAGAACACACTTTTCTTCTCTTACAAAACCAAAGAAATATTAGCTAACACTCTGTTTTGTTTTTTGTCCTTCATCTTTTTTTTCCACTAGAGGCAAAGAACAGGATGTCTGCATTCATATTTTAGGTCGAATTGCTTTAAAAGAGATTGCACCAGTTTTTAAAAAAACCCTCCTGCACGTTTATTACAATTTATTCATTTATTTAAAAAAAACCTCTAATAAATGAAAACTAATCTTGACTGGGGAATCCTTCATTCAAGAGTGTTTTTTTTCTTTTTGCCTTTGAAAATGAAAATGAAAAAAACTTGCAAACTCATTTTTGCATCATTATCTCCTCTGGATAAGGCTAACTAGTTTCCCTACCTAGCACTTAGTTATACACCTCTAACATCCTACCCCATTTTTTTAAAAAAAAAGAACGAAAAAGGAAGAGAGAGCATTTCTCTCAATACTGCAAGTTGGTCTGTTTTTAAAAAGTCCCCCAACCTTTAAAAAAAATACAATAAATCCACAGTCTATCTCATTGATCTGTAGATTTTTGTTTCCTCTAAACCTTAATTTGTTTGGCCGTCTCTCTATATTTCTCTTTATATATATGTGTGTGTGCATGTCTATATATATTTTGTTTTTTAAAAAACATTACAATGTAATAACACAACCCTTTTCAATATAGGTCAGAACTGACCATAGCTCATGGGCCATCTAAAATTTCTTCTATAGTGCTGTTGGAGCACCACTCAAATTGATTTTCTTTGCAATGACAGCTCCAGTCAGTCTGGCTCCACATCAGCCTACTTACACATCTCATTGCTACACTAGGCAAATGACAGCGGTTGGTGTCACATTATAAAGGTGTTCTCAACAGTAACAATACAGACCTCCCTCCCTCCCCCTCACAGCACACTCTTACTATCTTCAAGGCCATGTTTTCCTAGTAAGAGCATGATTTCTGGACAAAGACCACTTTAAACTTGGAAATGGCCCCTTTATTTTAATATATTTTCCACACACAAAAAAAAAATCTTACAACCTCCTCACGTACCAGGGGGAAAACAAAAAAGGCCCCACTTGATTTATCCACACCTACATTGTTTGGAAGTACTTGTTGCCAGGTAACAGTTTAACAGCCATTTTCAAGGACTGGGATTTTTCTTCTTCTTTTTCAAATATATAACTATATATCTTTAATGTCTTAAACATCCTGTACACATCTGGGAATTTGCAACACAATTCTTTTTTTTTCCCTCAGAAGGCAGTTAAGCAAACTTTCTTTTACCCAAATGCATATCTAAAAACTGTGTAAAATAATATTACAATATACAGATTGATTTGTTCGGTTGCATTACTCTTGGGCCTTGCTGCCCTCTTCCGTTAACTCTGTTTGGCTCCCAGGTTTGACAGTTGCAGGTTCCTCTAAATTCCCAGAAGCCTCAGAGTCAACTCTGGAACGCTTGAACCTCCGATCTGGATACTGGCTGTTATCAAAAGGCATGCGATGGACGCAAAGGACGTGGGTCTTCAAATTTCCCTTCTGAGAGGCACTATAAGGGCAGTATCTGCATTGGAAAGGCCGGTGACCTGCACAAAAGACAAGCATTAAGTTAGTTTTTCTTTATATCTTGGGTTTCTTTTTTCTACAGAGTGTAAGAATGTCAAACAAATCCTCTCCTTCTTCCATATGTGGACTGACTTGTACATCACCTTTTCTGAGGTGATACAATCTGTGCCTCAGCATCATACTACCTCCGTTTCATATGATGTGTTGTCAGTCTGAAATCATCCCTACGTGAAAATGGTGGAAATTTCTTTGACAAGCAAAAGGCCTTCACTCTGACATTATCAAGCCCTGAAGTTTTCAAAGGATAACGGAGCAATAAAGTACAAATACTGTTCCCCATAAAATATTACCCACATATCTGAAAGACTGTCTCTCTCCATGCGTACTTGGTGTGCCAACTGTGGTCTTTTACTTGCAACCTTCTAGAAGTTCCCCTACTTAAGATTAACTGCTTGTCATCTACTACTCCCCATACCATTTTTATAGCAGCTCCCACCTTTTGGAATATGGCCCTGTATGACATAACGCCATCTTTAGAGAAAAATTAGATATTGCTGTAAGGTTGTTTCATTTGTGAGGATTTTTAACGAGATTTAAGCTGCAGGCATTTTGGTGAGGGGGTTAATCGAGTTTTATCATATTTGTATCTTTCTTTTAAATTTTAGAAGTGTAAGCTGCCTTGAGCCATAAGTGAAAATCAGGGTATAAGTATTTAAACAAATAAATAACCAGCCAACAGTTTGGTGTTTCGTGGAAAATCTGGGGTGATGCATTCCATCCACCACAACCTTCTTTTCCTCATGAGGTCCAAATCCCTTTTTCACTCCCCAGTTTGTCGCAAACGTAAGTTCTCATTACATCTAAACCATAATTGTATGCTATTCTGGATTCATGGCTTCCTATTCTGGATTTTAAACGAATCATAATTTGTTCAAATTATGGTGTATTTATTTATTTATTTATTTGCTTCAATTTATATTCTGCCTTCCCCACATCAGCAGGCTCAGGGCGCATTACACTGCATAAACATTTCAATAAAACATTATATTTCAAAAGATTTAAAACCACAAATAAATACAATATAAATATTTAAAAATTAAAGAATTACAAAATTACACAATTGTAATTGTGTACCTAGTTGGGTGGCAATGTAAAAGTCTGGTTTTATTGCAAAGCAGGGAGGAAGGGGAGAAATTAGATGAAGAGAGGGGAGGGAAGGGGATGGAAGGAGAAGGGAGGGGAGGGAAGGAGAGAGGAGGGGAGGAGAAGGGAGAGGAAGAGAAGGGAGGAGAAGAAAAGAAAGGGCAGGGGAGGGGAGAGGAGAAGGGAGGGGTGGAAAAGGAGGGGAGGCGAGGGGCGGGAGGAGAGGAGACAGGACAAAATGGGAGGGGAGGGGAGGGAAAGGGAGGGGAGGGGAGTACAGGGGAGGGGAGAGGAGGAGAGGAGAGGAGAGGGAAGGAGAGGGAAGGAGAGGGAGCATAATCATAAGGCTCATCATTTTAATGCCGAACCATAGCTTGGTATTTCATTTGAACCAAACCATAGTTTCTGTGAGTGGAGTTCCCTATCTCAGAAAGGTATATAGGAATCAGTTCTGAGATAGCAATATAATTTAGAAACATTTTTTTGAGCAGGGGTAGTGGCTCAGTAGTAAAGCGTCTGCCTAACATGCAGAAGGTTCAATCCTTGGTGCCTCCAGCTGAAAGGATCAGGCAGTAGGTAGCATGAAGGACCTCCACCTGTGACCCTGGAGAGCAGCTGCTAATCTTGGCTTTGACGGATCAATTGTCTGATTCAGTACGAGTTTATGCTGTGGCAATGTACAAAAAGGGAGTAACAATTCCCAAGATTCTATTTTATTTAATCTCACCATTCCTCTAAGATTAGTACATGGTTATCTCTGCTCAACCTGAGTCTCCCCCAGTCCTAGTCCAGCTATGACACATAGGCTATGATATATAACCCAGCCTTTGTTTCAATATAATATTAAATCACCTTGTTTATATTTTGTCAATTATAGCTAATAATGGATTAACTTTCTGGAGCCTATTCAGCAAAGTAGTTTGATGGCAACACCAAAACTCTCATTGTTCCCCTACCCTGGCCTTCAGAGGGGAACAATGGGGCACTGTGGTACTTAAATCTCAAATTCTTCATATTTGAGAGGAACCAAATGGAGTAAGAATTTTACCAATTCACTACGATTACCTTACAAGAAGCTGAGGGCAACAGACAATAGTGTCCCTCCATTTTATTCTTACAAAAGTCCCATGAGGAAGATTGGAGTGAGAGATACAAACTGGCCCAAGGTTATTCAGTGAGATGGTGGTGGATGACCTAATGGCACAATACATTTATCCTGAGAACATCCCTGGGTTGGGTCAACAGACGTGGTATGGGGGTGCTCTGCTTTGCAGGAACAAACAAGCCTGATTTGGACTGGGCTTAAATTTCACCACCCTCCGGTCATTTTCCATGACCTGAAATGGCCCTGGAGGGCTGCTCTTTCCCCACTTGAAAAATGTAACATTTACTGTTGGGCTACAAATCGGATTGCTGTCCAAGCACTGGCAAATCCCAGGAGATGTGGGCTGGTGGTGGATTTGCACCGAATGACAACGTAGTAACTTCTGGTACTAACCCAGAAGTGAGATCATTGTGTTGGCATGACGCTCTGGGATCCATCGAATGAATCCTGGAGCATTGCATCAATGCAGTGAGATTACTTATGAATTCATGTCAGAAGTGACATCATAGTGACATCAATTTTCCCCCATTTGGCTCCCACTGCTGCATCAAACAGTTGCACGAGTAATAAGGCCTGGCATGGGAGGCTGTCTGCAAAACCGGGAGCCCTGGTTAGCCTAGCTACAAGTTAAGTTTCCCCCGTGGGACAAGGCAAGGCTCCCCAGGGCCATTCCAGGTTGGGAATGGATTTGTGACCAAAACATCATAGCCTAACAGTAGAATACTAAAGAGACTTACTCCAGTCTAAGCCCATGAAATCAATCTAATCCCTTTGAAGCATGTGGGCTGTTCTGCTGACTTCATTTCCATCCAAATTATTCTGAGCAAAACTTCATGCGCAATCTGGTTTGAGAGGTTATATTTCAGCAATCACATTTCAACCTATGCTGGGAAGTTGTTGATGTGTTTTACTGGAACTTTATGAGGTTTGTCTCTCAAATTAACTTAAACCCGGGCCATCTGAGGTCAAATGCACTTAGCTTGCTTTAATTTGCTGAAATAAATGAATAAATAAATGTGCCTGACCATCTACATAAAAAGTCAAAGCGACGGGAAGACATAATCTAAGAACCACACATGAAGATCAAGGATTTTCCTCATCCCCTTGTAGGTTTTTCTTTTGTCATCCAGATTGTTGGGTGTGAACTGGCTTCAGCATCATGAGGTGTATATTGCCAAACTTGGTCGCTGTAATCTACAATCTAGCGGAAAACAAATTATGCTTGCCCACTGCAATCAGTAAGCTTAAACACACACAGTGCCTTGCATGATACATGGCGTCTGGTGACAGAATAGTGACAATGGAAGCATTTTGAGCAGAGATTCATCCTACCTAAAATTCTCAAAAAACAGAGTCCAGAATAATGGGGCCAAGCTACACATGACGAATGACACTTGAACAGCAAGTGTATTTCTCCCTGTTCACTTGCCCTCCACTCAATCCACTTGCCGTTCAAGTGTCATTCGTCATGTGTTGCTTGGCCCCATGGAGTGGTTAGAATGTCAGACTAGGATCTGGGCAACGTGGGTTCAAATCCCCTCTTCTTTCTATTTGCTATTTATTTGAAAACTAATAAAAATACTGTTTTAAAAAATCCCCTCTGTACCATGGAAGCATGCTGGGTGACCTTGGGCCAGTCACATATTCTCAGCCCAACCTACCTCACAGGGCTGTTGTGAGGATAAAATGGAGGAGAGGAGAACTGTTTAAGCCACTTTGAGACCCCCCTGGGGAGAAAAGCGGGGTATAAACAAGGGGAGTAATTTGGTTGCCACAGAGTGGGTCATGCAAAAAAGAACGCACCTATGAAAACTAAGCAATAAACAAAAATGTATATCCACTAATATGTGTGTATTATTTCTCGGGACTGAATAAGTAGAAGGCTATTTAGATACCTCTTCCATCTGGAAAAATAGAAGTATGTGTTGAATCTAAATAGTGTTCTACTTACTCATTTCTAAGAAATAATACACACATTTTTGGATATATGTTTTTGTTTATTACTTAGTTTTCACGGGTTCGTTGCTATTTGCAGTTTTTTCCGTGATACCATCTTACAGAGTGGGTCATGGCTGCTTACTCTTTTGTTTAATGGCATCAAACAGCACTTATCACTGGATGGTTTTAACAGATAACTGTACTGAGAATCTCACTGGTGGCTCTACATCTACTTCCTCATTGGTACGTTCTCTTCTTTGCAACTCTCCATCCCTCTACTACAGGTGCCTGAGATCTCCGTCTGAGAGTGTCTCTTATGAATCACTCATTTTGGTACATTTCTGTTGCCCGAAAACATATTAATACGGGGGTGGGTCCTACCCCTTCCATTGGAGGAAGAGCCACTGAAATTGAAGGAAGGCTTCTTGGGACTTATGGCATGGAGGAAATCACTGATTTCCCATTCATGTCTTTAAAACACCAACTGGAAATGTGGCAGACCCTCCAAATGAGCATGACACTGTATGGATTATACTCAGCTATGCTAGTGTGTGGCCCCTGAGAAAAGGAGAACATGTAGCATTAAATTCACAGGCATCGGGTCCAAGCTTATCTCTCCAAAGCAAAGATAACCATCAATCACTATTTGCATTCTTTGCAAGACCAAAACTGTCTGCTTCTATGTGGTACTATATGGTACTGCTACTTAAAGACCTGAAGATTATAATAACATTTGATTTATATATACCACCCTTGAGGACAACTTAATACCCACTCAGAGCAGTTTACAAAGTATGTTATTATCATCTCCATAACAATCACCCTGTGAGGTGGATGGAGCTGAGAGAACCCCGAGAGAGCTGTGACTGACCCAAGGTGATACAGATGGCTTCAAGTGGAGGAGTGGGGAATCAAAACTAGTTCTCCAGATTAGAGTCCCACTGCTCTTAACCACTACACCAAACTGGCTCTCATTATGGGAAAAACACCATCCCATTATGGGAAAAGCACCTCATAATGAGGCCAACTGAGATGTCAGTTTTTACACCCAAAGGGAAAGATACTAAGGAAAGCAGAGAACAAAATTATAAATAGAAGATAGGTACGGCTCAGGAATTTCAGCATACGGATTTTCAACAACCATTAAGGGATAAATTGCACTATTGAGTCTTAAGGCTGAATCTGTTTATTACCTTGTGGGACTGTATAATCTATGTTGTAATGTGCTAAGGGATTTTATCACAGCAACAATGAAGCCTCTGGCACCCATTGGTTGAACTGAAGGGATGCCCTGGGGTGTCCCTGAACATTCTGTTTGCTGAGGGAAGTTGTCAAATGTAGAATGTTCACAATAGTCCAGTGAGTTGAAAAGCAATATAAGTTTGGGAAAAAACACAGATATTATGGATTTGCAGTTAGAAATTTAGTAACCAAGATGGCAAAAATAAGCCAATCCTGTTCATAAAGACAGGGGATTATCCAATTATTTATGACAGCTAGGAACAGTCAGAACTTTTCTCATCGGACAGTTATTCTCCTGTTTTGCTATCTGGTTTCATTTCCTCAAGCACTGGGAGAAAATAAGGGCAGCTAGGAGACAGGCTGACTCAGGACATCAGTGCTTGATAGGGATGTCATCCAACCAGAACTGTTAGTCCATCTTCCTAACAAAGAGTATCACCCTGACTGACATTTCCGGAACAGCATATCCCCTTTCTGCCAGTCACTATACCATCTCACTGGCCATGCAGGAGGTATTTTATTCTCTGGGGCTGAGCCTGCCATCTAGTGGGCAGGAGCAAAATCTTTGCTTGTTTACACTGTAAGGCAAAGTTGGGGGGTGGGAGAAGATGTACAGAAGTTTGACATCAGGATACATTTGTGCCCTTCCCCTAGTGACAGGAAGGCTACCTGCAGCTCAGAAATAGGCAAAGAATTTGCATGCACACACACACAGAGGCTGGGAATAGAAGCAGTGTCCCTGTTGTCTCACCGCCCCCCCCTCCCGCAATAGGCAGAATTGGGGAGCCTGGAGAGGAAGTTAGGACAGAAACTTAGGGATTCTTCTTTTGCCATAGTAAACAGCAAACACAAAAGCACATACATATGCATCGAGAAAGGAAATAGCAGTAGAAAAGTCAAGGTATTATCGCTATGTAAGAAAGAACCACTGATTGAAGAGTGCTCACTAGAGATGGACGCGGACTGGGAAATTTCCAAACCGTGCAGTTTGTGGTTCGTAGTATTTCACGAACCATGAACTTGCCCAGGTTCGTAAACTGGTTCGTTTGGTTTGTGAAAACATCCCTTCTAGGTCAGTAGAAGGTCTGCAGAGAGCCCATCCCCCTTGTTGCCTAGGAAATTGATTGATTGGCATGAGACTGTCTGCAGTGATGAACCAAAATACAAACCAAATGAACTGGGCTAAAATTCGTCACGGTTTGTGAGAAATGAGCTCCCACGAACTGCAGGTTCGTGAACCACAAACTGGCCCATTTCGTAATGAACTTTAGTTTGTATTTTGGTTCCTGCCCACCTCTAGTGCTCACCAATTAACACGTCTAGCATTCCCATCCTGTGTCATACATCACATTCAATCTTGAGCTGTGAGTTCTCCTCAGTTCCTGCACTTGTGGTGCCCAATTCACATCAGGACTGTGGCAGGCCTGAGAAGGGACTTCAGCCTTCCCTCACACCATTTTCCCAACCTGCAACACTCCTGGGAAGGACCTGCAACTCATATCTGACAGTTTCAGGTGAGTAGCCATGTTGGTCTGCAGCAGAAGACATTGGAGTCTTCTCTCCTTACAGATGCCGATTTTCTGCTTTTCATACTCCATCACTATCAAGCTCATTAAAGTGTAAGTAATATTATACCTTACACCCTTATTTTAAATTCCCTTCCCACCTTCTGGCTGGATAAAACCCTACATACTTCCCCCTCTAAATGTAGCTGAAGAAAGCCGTTTTGACTCTCAAAAGTTCATACTCTGGAAATGTAGTTGGTCATTAAGGTGCTACTGGATCCAAATCTTGCTATTATCTGATAGTGACATATGATAGAGGGTGGCGACCCCAGACCCACTCAGTACATTCTGCAATGTGTATACATTTAAAAGTTCTGCACACATGGGGGGCCAAATAGGAATATGGTCCTACCCCCATATTTTCTAGTGGCATTCTCCTGATGGAGGTCAACCTTGCTGGAAAATGCTGGAAGAAATGGAACATAGAAAGGTATGGGAGAGGAGAAGGTAAGGTTGCGTTCCCCTCAGCCACAGACTCAACTGCTCTTTTTTTTAAAAAAAAAAAAAAGACTCTCTTGTCCACTCATTATTTGAGGACCTCTAACAATTTACTTCGCCCTGCTTGCAATACAGGAGAGCATTTTAATTGACTATAGAATGGTGGCAGCATTCCCTATGCGCCTGAAATTTGTGAAGGAAGGTCTCATACATAGGGCCGGTGCCACCATTGAGGTGGTGGCCGCGGGGCCGGAGGGGGCACCGGAGGGGGCGCCAGGGGCAGAGGCACATGCCACGGACCTGGCGTGCCTGCCCCGCACCGCCACCAGCCAGCCCCACACCGCTGCCGCCGCTGTCACATGCCCCTGGGCAGGCACAGCAGCTGTGGGCCAGGGACAGCAGGCAGCCGAGGCAGCGTGCGGCACACGTGCGGCCTCCTTGCGCCACCCCAGCCACCTGCCAGCCAATGGCTCCGGCGTTACTGCGTGATGACATCTTCTCGTGATGATGTCATCACGCAGTCTGGGGCACGCGCACACTGCGCGCACATGAGGCTGGCCACATGTGCCAGAAACCCTGGCACTGGCGCTCCCCATACGTGAGGGGTCCAGCACCTGAAAACTGCATCCAACCAAGCATACGGAAAGAAGGTTATGCCTGGATACCAGTGAGAAAGGTTTGCTAATACAACTAGTTTAGCAAACTCAACACTGTCTGACATGTCTTCCCATACTTTTATTTCTACCTATGCAATGTCACTGATAGTTCCCAAGTATATTAGCTTAATCAAGCAGTAATAATTAAAACATTAACACTAATTCATTAATGAATTTACTAAAATAATTTTTAAGAAGGCGCCAATAAGAGTAAACTAAATAGCACTTAATTATGCCCCAAATGCTTTCTCCCACTTAGTATCACTCTAAGTTCTCCAACCAGGAGGGGAAAAAGTTTGAATATTAATATCCCTGCAAATACATTAAAGATTTTGCTTACATTCATACACAGCCAGTAGAAAGCAGAAACACATTAACAGCAGCTCAATCAGGCATGGCCCACCAACGTGTCACTTTTCAATCGCTAACTTTTGGGGGCCATCAAAATTTCCCATCACTGTCATGCAAAAAGTTAAGTACACAATAAGTTAATTTGTATTGTCACTGTGCGGTACAACGGCAGTAAAGAGCACATCAATTTTTAATCTGGTATGAATAATATATAAATATGTATACACAGTGAGGGTCAAAAAGTGTAAGAGCAAAAACAGTGGTATGTTGTTTACAGCAGCAGTCTTGCAAAAAAAAAAATCCCAGAGATCAGTCTTACAAAAGATAACAACATCTGCAATTTGCTCGTAACTAGGGGGCAAAGCAGAATGCCCATTTCTCTTGGGTAACACCGTCCATTAATTACTGCTCAAAACTGGTTGTGGGCAGTAAGATCTTAAAATAACCAGGCCTAGATAAGCAGGCAAGTAATTTATACATCTTTATCAGATGGTAGTTGGGGAGGATTTGGGGGCTGCAGGCTTCTTTTCAAGTCATAGATCACATATATACTAGCTGGGATGTATCTTCCAGTGTATAATCATTTGAAAGTCATTTTAAAAGAACACTTTCTCATAGTTCAGAAGACAAATATTGTACTACAATACCAGAAAGCAAAGTTATCAGTGGGGTTAGGCTGGTAAGAGCCTGTGCCGCAAGGATTACTTCAAAATAGTCGGACACACATACGAGATGGAGACCTTGCGCTGGAGATCAAGGGGCTTTGGTCACAACATATTTCCATCCTGTTTTTGCCACTGAATGCTCTTCAGGACTGCAATAGCTTTACTCATCTGAGCAAGGCCTTTGAAAGTGCCACTTTGCCCATGGGAAAGATCAACAGCTGTCAGTAGTACTTGGGGTTGGCAGGTTCTCTGGGACACAACCCGGGGGACAGGGGAGGCCACGGTGGGGGGGGGTGTTCACGAGGAAAGCTTACTGTGTGTGCACACAAAGCATGTGAGTGCTCTGGTGCTTTCGTTGTCATGCCAGGAATGACATCATTACTAGCACGACATGGTAGGGAAGGCCCCCGCAAGAGGGTATTTTTGCTTAAAATTGGCCCAAATCAGCTGATTTTGTAAAATAAAAAAATAAAAATACCTCGTGAGGGAGCCTTCCCTTCATTATCATGAAGGTTCTGGAGTGTTCAGGAGCATGCTTTGGAGCTCCTGTTCCACACACCTTCCCCCCTGCCAGCCAGGTAAAAGGTAAGGGGGCGAGGACTGGGGAGTGGGGGATTCCTCACCCTGACCGGGGGACCTGGTAACCCTAGTAGTATCTAAGGATTCTTTATTATGGCCCCCACTAGTGAACTCACCTACCGGAGCAGGGTTGTCAGTCCCCATCACCCCTGGTTCACTTTGCTGGCATGGAGGGGAAGGCGTGAGAAACGGCATGGGAAGCCAGGAGGCTTATGTCCAAAATAGGTCAATGATGTAATTTCCGGTGCAATGTGGAAGTGCTGGGTCACACCAGGGGTTGATTCTCTAAAAATTGGCCCCAAGCACTAAGTTTTGATTTAATTTTTAGACTCGGCCCCCAGCATGACCCGTCACTTCTGCATCATGCTGGAAATTATGTAGACAGCTGGCAGCATGAGAGTATGCAGGAGCATGTGTGTGCTTTGCACACATGTAGGGTAAGTACCCTCCACCCACTACCTTATGACCTCTACTCCCAGTCCCCTGGTTTGGCCCCCAGGGGACCCCAGGGGAGCAGCAAGGGGGCATGCATGTGACATCAGTGACGTCACTATGTCACTTGTGGGTACAACGTGGAAATGACAATGGTAGCTCTAGGAATACCAGAAATTCTATGGTAAAACCACTGGAGCTTGCCATTGAGGTACCTGGCAAGCCCACATTCATGACGCAGAATGTACAGAATTGGACAGGAGTAATTGGATGAGAGACTTCGAACGAAGACCAGGGCCGATTCCACACATCTTACCTGAAGCTGGGACATTGCGGAACATGCCGGAAAAAACACGGAAGATCACATTTTCTCACGCGAGTTTTGCGCGATATTGTGCAAAACTCGCGTGAGAAAATGCGATCTTCTGTGTTTTTTCTGGCATGCTCCGCAACATCCCGGCTTCAGGTAAGCTGTGTGGAATCGGCCCAGGTTTGCAGAGGCAAGCAATGGCAAGGCACATCTGTTAGTCTTTTGCCATGAAAACTCCACCAACTATGACTTGATGTATTGTCAAAGGCTTTCCCGGCCGGAGAATGATGGTTGTTGTGGATTTTCCGGGCTGTATAGCCAAGGCCTATGACTTGATGGCACTCTCTACCACCACCACGCTTCAAAAGCGCACTGGTTTAATAATCCCTTGGATTGTTTGGGGGAATCCATGGGCATTAAACAGTATAAAGTCAATATTTTGTTTCTACTGCTATCATATCACGTTTTCTCCAGGACTCAGTCAACTTGTGACACTTTGTGATTTATTATTCCTCTGTCATTTTTCATTGCACCTGGGTTAGCCCAAACTTCTATCCTTTAACTTGAAAGGATAGGAAAACCTGGAACTGGATCAACCAAATTTCTCCTGCATTTCTTGCCTGAGTGGTGATTCTAAATTGCCAACAAGTGTTGGGGACGCTGTGGGTAGAAAGAAGAAGAAACCCTCCTTTAAAGAAAGATCTCATTTTCTTTTTAATGTTACTCAGTTAATTTAGCCTTTGAGGAGAAAATGCTTTGTTTTGTTTTGTTTTGTTTCAGATTCATCATCTGATATGTTGCTTTGTGACATGGTATGTCATCCTGCATCAATCACATCGCATCACGTTAAGTTTCATGAAATGGTGTGCCTGAACGCTGAACCCAGTGAAGAGCATCAAAGAGAAAAGGTTCTGAAATTCAGTAGCATGTTTTTAAACAGATCTCAGGGGCTGTTTTAATGATTATCGGGTTGATAAAGCTTAGTTGTAGTTGTGTTTATTTTTTAAAAAATACAGTTAATTAGTCGTTTTTTTTAAAGTGATGGTTGCCCTTTTCCAACCAATTTTTACAGGGTTTTTTTATGCACAGCACCTAACAAAACTCAATGGGCAAAATCCTGAAATCAAAGATGTAAGGTTGGCCCATTCAGAGCACAAAATAATGACATACAACTGAGTGTATTTCTCTAGCTCTTGCATATACAGAATTCTGAAACACGATCAATTCCCACATGACAGCCAAAAGGCTACCTCCCATAATCCAGACCCCTCTAATTGTAGCTAATTTATTGATATCAACATGCAGCCATTATTTGAAAAAGCTGAAGTGGAGAGCACAAAGAGGAGAAGGCAGAGGTAATCAATGTTAAAGATGTTTATTTTTATGGTCAAGCTAAATTAATCCTGCCCTTTTATGAATATTTGACTGTTGTCCAAATTCCATGCACTGTTCTACCAAGAAACAGCTGATCTTTATGAGCTAAAAGGCACATATGTAGGGGGTTTGTACAGAAGTGTAAAAAGAGCCATTAGAACAGGCAAGTGGATGAGACATGGAATTAATTCCAGATTGTTACGAGTGTACTAATAGCAGCAAGAATCATGGCTTTCTCCCAATGCAGCAAGAAATGGTAATTTCAAAGAAAAATGCCAATTGTCTATTACTCAAAAGCCTTCTGCTCTTCCACCTATGCTGACTTTCAGCGTTTTGAATATTTCTATGGATATTGCTTATATGCAGATGCAACTAGGAAGCACTTTAAAAAGCTAGAATTTTGGGAAAGTTATCAGAAAAGACAACAAAATAGTGGACAATAAAAGCCTTGTGGAAAGTGTATGTTAAAAAAACCAAGGATGATGTGATGGTAGGGTTACAAAAATAAGGCTCTGGCCTAGTCACTGGCACATGTTCTCTGGAGCACAGCCTGCCGCTCCAACCATGGTGGGCAACATAGCAAATTAACTGGAGATTGCCAGTAATAAATGGGCAAACATGGAACAGATCCATGTGTAAAGAAGGGGGATGTTTCTGCTAATCTAGGGTAACCTTTGGTTTGTAGAAAAATCTGAGAAGTGAAAGAAACAGGCAACTGAGGGCCAAGCTACAAGTGACGAATGACACTTGAACAGCAAATGTATTTCTCCCTGTTCACTTGCCCTCCACTCAATCCACTTGCCGTTCAAGTGTCATTCGTTACTTGTAGCTTGGCCCTGAGACTGACAAATCCCCAAACAAACAAACAAAACCATGAGAATTTGCATCATGAGATCGGCTGCCATCTTGTCATGCATTGGAAGGGGTGGAGATCATCTTGGGACTCCAAGATGACCCCATCTTGGGACAGTTATTATCTGTTGTTGATTTTATGAAGAACTGTTGTTTTATGAATTGTTTGAATATTTGTATTATATTTTTATAACAGGACCAGGCAATCCTAGGGCCAGTCCTCACACCCACAGATCAGGAGTTTTAAAAGTTTTATTAACTTCATGTATATTCCAGAGAACTCAGATATCTGGGAACAATCTATAAGCAGATAGACTTTAGGCAGAATACTAGAAAACAAACAGAGAAGGTAGTTTCTGCATAGTATTACTTATAAGGCTTTCACATCCCTGCCACTAAGAATGGGTCCGGGATTCATGCCTAAGGTGGACCTGCATCATGCCCAACTCTCAACATCTTAGGGCCAAGTTATAAGTGACGAATGACACAGGTTGGACACTTGTCAGCTTCCCTCAAGTTTTGATGGGAAATGTAGGCGTCCTGGTCTTGCAGCTTGGCTCTCCGACTGCTGCCCAATGGACTTTTCAACTGTCACTTGTCCAGCATTCCGCCAAGCTGCCTACATTTCCCATCAAAACTTGAGGGAAGCTGACAAGTGTCCAACTTGTGTCATTCATCACTTGTAGTTTGGCCCTATGTCCTGCCAAAAGAGCTGTACGCCATTCTGCCCTGTTAATGGCCTTTCCCTCTAATTTGGAAGTTCCCTTCCTGGACCAATCAGAACCCATAGTATAGGTTTTTTTAAAAAAAAATCCTCCAAGATGACTTTTAACCAATCACTGCAAAAGTATGGATAGAAGAAACTTTGCACACTGCACCCAAATGTGTCCCACGTGCAACTGAAGTACTGGAGCAAAAGGGTGAGAGGGCCAGAAACAATTTATCAGGACAATTGACAGATTGGTCCGAATGGCAAAAATTGGCATGGTTATTCTGCCATTTCCCTGCTCATCCATCAGAATGAAAGTGTCAGAGCGGAAATACAAGTGACAAAAGGCACAGGTTGGACACTTGCCAGCTTCCCTCGAGTTTTGATGGGAAATGTAGGCAGCTTGGCGGAATGTTGGACAAGTGACAGTTGAAAAGTCTGTTGGACAGCAGTCAGAGAGCGAAGCTGCGAGACCAGGATGCCTACATTTCCCATCAAAACTTGAGGGAAGCAGACAAGTGTCCAACCTGTGCCTTTTGTCACTTGTAGTTCCGCTCTCAGCCCTCTTCCTGGAGTGTAGCTTAGGAACTAATTTCCCACTCCATACAGATATGCCTGTGGCTCCTGCGGTCCACATATTTTATTTAACTTGACTTTGGTTCTGTGCTGTCTCTCTACTCAAGAGTATCCTAGATAGCTCACAAAACAATTCAAAAGTATAAAAACAACAGCAATATTTCATCAGTACGACCAAGCCAAAATTAAATTAGTAAAAACAACCTTGCAAGGCACTATCTGGCACCATCTCATCAATTAGTCATTCAACCATTCAAAGGTCTTCTGGAATAAAAAAGATCCAGAGGATCCAGAGGATCAGCATGCATCTGATGAAGAGGGTTGTGTTTCTCGAAAGCTTATGCTACAGTAAAGTTAGTTAGTCTTAAAGGTGCTACTGGATTCTTTCCTATTTTGGAATAAAAAAGTGGGTTTTCAGATTCCCCTGGAGACGTGTAGAGATGGCACCAAACTCAACTCCTGGGAGAGGAAGTCCAACAGCATGGAGCCATCAGCTAAAAAGGCTCTTTTCTATTTCTATAAAAGTATTTCTCTACAATATTCATCTAACTGCCTTTCTCCCAAAACAAGGTAGGTCCCAAGTTCCAGGCATGTTTCAGATTCCCCACACCCTCTTTTTTAGGAATTTGGAGTTAGTTTTTAATCAATTCTTTTTGGATCAAAGAGAAATTGGAAGAGAGGAGGAGCAGGAAGGAGGGTTCCGTAGAATTCAGAATTTAACTCCATACATGCTCAGAGGCAGGCAGCGCCTTCCCAAGTCTTCCTGCTAGAGCATCGCTCTGGGGTGCTGAACATAAAACAACAGCAAGGGGCTGAAGTTACAAAAGGATGCCTTGATTTCTCTTTGAGGAGAAATGAAAAATAAATCCTGATCTTAAAAGAGAAAAAAAGAGAATAAGAGGGAATGGGATCAATGACTATATCTTTAAAAAAGTGAGTTTCAGAAAAAGAAATAAGAACCCTATTTCGGATAGCACAAATTCCTGGAGGATTCCTGGAGGAAGGCCTCATGTGCTGTCAAGTCAGGCAGGTTGATATGGGAGAACGTATAGCTCCTAGAGCCAAGCCATTTCATGCCTTAAAAGTCAAAATCAGCACTTCGGTAACAGAGTGGAAGCCAATGCAGTCAATACGGAATCAGTATTATTCGCTCATTTGCAGCGGATGCCTATCAGGACCTCCCTGGCTGTCACCATCTGCGTGACGCAGTCTGTTACAACAGCACAAACCACTTTTATGACGTTCAGAAACCCAAGTTTCCCTTGCAGCAGATAGTCACATCTAGGGATGTGCGTTTCGGCATTCAGAATGCCGAAAGAATGCCGAAACAAAAGTGTTTCGGCTTCTTTCAGGGAATGCCGAAACGTTTCGGGGAATCCCGAAACGTTTCGGGTAGCCGAAAGAAAAAAGCCGAAACGTTTCGGGATTCTTTCGTCTTTCATTCGGCTTTTCAATGGGAAAATGCCTCCGTCTTCCCGGACGTCTGGGGGAGGCATCTTCCCACCGAATAAGCCCAAAATTGGTGGGGACCTTCCTCTAACCCTTCTCTAACAACCACCCAAGTTTCAGACAGATTGGACTTTGGGGGGCCATGTTATGGCCCCCCAAAGCAGGTCCCCCCATCCTCCCATAAAGGAGCATCTTCTTCATTATTTCCTATGGGGAAAAAATGAAGAAGCAGGCTTCCTTTGCCAGGGGTGGCATTTTGCATGCACCCTCAGGGGCCCTTCTCCCACCCCTCCTCCCACCCCCCACCAAGGCTCAGCCTGCTCCCACTTGGGGGGGCCATTTCATGGCCTCCCCAAGTAGGTGCTCTAATCTCTACCACTGACAGCTGGGGGAGGCTTGTGTTGCCAGGGGTGGCATTTTGCATGCAAAATGCCCCCCAACCCTCTGGGGCCCTTCTCCCACCCCTCCTCCCACCCCCCACCAAGGCTCAGCCTGCTCCCACTTGGGGGGGCCATTTCATGGCCTCCCCAAGTAGGTCCTCTCAGCCCCTAAATTCCACCCCTTACAGCTCCACACAAACCCAATTCCCCCCAGCTGCCACACACAGACCCAAATCCCCACATTAGCCCCTCACAGACCCAAATCCACCCCCACCTGCCCCACACCCATAACCCCAGGAACAGGCTGGCAAAGGCCAGCCCTCTCCCTTTGTTCCCTATGCTGGGAACTTCTAAACTCTCTTTCCCTGGGCAATTCTGCACAGCCCAGGGGTGCCACAATGGTGGGCACACTTCTGAGTGCCAGCTGGTCCCTGTGAAAGAGCACCTGAACCACAGACACCCTCCCTCAAATTCCCCCACCACCTACAGAGATGGCTGGCCAGCCAGCCCCATTGTTCCCTATGATGGGAACCAACTGCACAACAAAGAATAAAACAAGAACAACACAAAATAAAGTTTTTTAAAAATTATTTTCTCCCTTCCAAAGTACAAGTAGGCAAAGCATTATGACACATAACACCAGCAGTCCCCCACACAGAAAAATAACACAACTCACTTAACATCAGAGAATCACAAAGCACGATTCCTGTCAAAAACACTTTATTTCTTGAACAGCTTTAGGCTACACAGCAGGGGGGGAACACCAAAGGGCATGGCAGCAGTATCTTACACAAAAATAACACAACTCACTTAACATCAGAGAATCACAAAAGCACAATTCCTGTCAAAAACACTTTATTTCTTGAACAGCTTTAGGCTACACAGCAGGGGGGGGACACCAAAGGGCATGGAAGCAGTATCTTACACAAAAATAACACAACTCACTTAACATCAGAGAATCACAAAAACACAATTCCTGGCAAAAACACTTTATTTCTTGAACAGCTTTAGGCTACACAGCAGGGGGGGGACACCAAAGGGCATGGAAGCAGTATCTTACACAAAAATAACACAACTCACTTAACATCAGAGAATCACAAAAACACAATTCCTGGCAAAAACACTTTATTTCTTGAACAGCTTTAGGTTACACAGTAGGAGGGCACAAAAGGGCATGATAGCAATGTACTACAAAAAATAATACAACCCACTTCACCGTTTTTGACAGCAATTGTGTTTGTGTGATTCTCTGATGTGAAGTGAGTTGTGTTATTTTTGTGTAGTACACTGCTTTCCTGCTCTGTGGTGCCTTCCTACTGTGTAACCTAAAGCAGTTACAGAAATAAAGTGCTTTTGACAGCAATTTTTTGGGGTGATTCTTTAATGTGAAGTGAGTTGTGTTATTTTTGTGTAAGATACTGCTTCCATGCCCTTTGGTGTCCCCCCCCTGCTGTGTAGCCTAAAGCTGTTCAAGAAATAAAGTGTTTTTGACAGGAATTGTGCTTTTGTGATTCTCTGATGTTAAGTGAGTTGTGTTATTTTTGTGTAAGATACTGCTGCCAAGCCCTTTGGTGTTCCCCCCTGCTGTGTAACCTAAAGCTGTTCAAGAAATAAAGTGTTTTTGACAGGAATCGTGCTTTGTGATTCTCTGATGTTAAGTGAGTTGTGTTATTTTTCTGTGTGGGGGACTGCTGGTGTAATGTGTCATAATGCTTTGCCTACTTGTACTTTGGAAGGGAGAAAATAATTTTTTAAAAACTTTATTTTGTGTTGTTCTTGTTTTATTCTTTGTTGTGCAGTTGGTTCCCATCATAGGGAACAATGGGGCTGGCTGGCCAGCTATCTCTGTAGGTGGTGGGGGAATTTGAGGGAGGGTGTCTGTGGTTCAGGTGTTCTTTCACAGGGACCAGCTGGCACTCAGAAGTGTGCCCACCATTGTGGCACCCCTGGGCTGTGCAGAATTGCCCAGGGAAAGAGAGTTTAGAAGTTCCCAGCATAGGGAACAAAGGGAGAGGGCTGGCCTTTGCCAGCCTGTTCCTGGGGTTATGGGTGTGGGGCAGGTGGGGGTGGATTTGGGTCTGTGAGGGGCTAATGTGGGGATTTGGGTCTGTGTGCGGCAGCTGGGGGGGAATTGGGTTTGTGTGGGGCTGTAAGGGGTGGACTTTAGGGGCTGAGAGGACCTACTTGGGGAGGCCATGAAATGGCCCCCCCAAGTGGGAGCAGTCTGAGCCTTGGTGTGGGGTGGGAGGAAGGGTGGGAGAAGGGCCCCAGAGGGCTGGGGGGCATTTTGCATGCAAAATGCCACCCCTGGCAACACAAGCCTCCCCCAGCTGTCAGTGGTAGAGATTAGAGCACCTACTTGGGGAGGCCATGAAATGGCCCCCCCAAGTGGGAGCAGGCTGAGCCTTGGTGGGGGGTGGGAGGAGGGGTGGGAGAAGGGCCCCAGAGGGTTGGGGGGCATTTTGCATGCAAAATGCCACCCCTGGCAACACAAGCCTCCCCCAGCTGTCAGTGGTAGAGATTAGAGCACCTACTTGGGGAGGCCATGAAATGGCCCCCCCAAGTGGGAGCAGGCTGAGCCTTGGTGGGGGGTGGGAGGAGGGGTGGGAGAAGGGCCCCTGAGGGTAAGGGGGCATTTTGCATGCAAAATGCCACCCCTGGCAAAGGAAGCCTGCTTCTTCATTTTTTCCCCATAGGAAATAATGAAGAAGATGCTCCTTTATGGGAGGATGGGGGGACCTGCTTTGGGGGGCCATAACATGGCCCCCCAAAGTCCAATCTGTCTGAAACTTGGGTGGTTGTTAGAGAAGGGTTAGAGGAAGGTCCCCACCAATTTTGGGCTTATTCGGTGGGAAAATGCCTCCTCCAGGCGTCCTGGAAGACGGAGGCATTTTCCCATAGAAAAAAGCCGAAAGAATGCCGAAATAATGCCGAAAGAATCCCGAATCCCGAATCCCGAAAGAGATTCTTGTTTCGGCTTTCAGCTTTAACGATAGAGAATTTTCTTTCGGCTTTCTACTTTCGGCTATAGCCGAAAATTTTTGGCTTGCACACCCCTAGTCACATCCATAGATGCGCTTCTGATCTGCAGTCACAACTTGGAAACAAAGAAGATATAGATTCCTGACTGGTAGTGAGAACACTTTCGAGGAAATTGCTGCCATTTGGCGGGGGGCGGGGGGGAATGGTACCACGACATAAAGATAGGTCATTTTAACAGGTATCAATGTTTTTGCTTAAAACTGGCCAGTGGCCACTGCTGCGTTCATTTCAATTCCACCCCACCCCTCCTTGCAAAGAACTCATAGCAGATTTTTTACTATCCATAGCTAACATTCTAAAATACTGTATGCATTACCCAATAGACCAGAATGGCCCTAAAGCAGCCATTCTGACCTGGAACATAATAATATGGATAGTGAAAAATGCTGAATAAATGCTTTGTCCAATAGACAATAATGGCTCTGATGGAACCATTCTGCTTTATGAGTCTCACAATATACATTTTGAAAAACTCCCCTATTGCCGGACCGGTTGAGATGGCTCCAGTCAGCTACATACCTATAATGAAAGTTTGCAGAAACTTTCTGGATGAGCATGCATCCAGATATAGGCACAGGAGCAAATAAAAAGACCCTCTGAGTAAATAACAGAAATCTGCATATTGCTGTTGCCCCATTTATAGCAAATGTACAAGTTCTGCAGAACAAGATTTCTTTTGTGCAACAGGCAGGGAAAGTGGCTAGTCCAGATATTGACCATCCGTCCATCTAACCTGGTCTGGGGGATATAGACAGATGGAGAACAAATGGGAATAAGGGGCAGATCACTACCCACTAGAGGTGAGCATGAACTGGGAAAACACCGAACCATGCAGTTCGTGGTTCGTTGCGTTTCATGAACCACGAACCATGAATTTTCATGAACTTGCCCCAGTTAGCGAACCGGTTTGTTTGGTTCATGAAAACCTAACTTCCAGGGTAACAGAAGGTCACTTCTGGGGCTGCAGAAAGCCCATCCCCTCATTGCCTAGGAAACTGATTGGCACCAGGCTGTCTGCAGTGACGAACTGAAAAATGAATCAAACGAACCAGCCTGAAGTTCGTGGTGGTTCATTAAAAATGGGCTCTGATGAACTGCCAGTTTGTGAATCATGAGCTGGACTGGTTTGTGATGAATTTTGGTTCATATTTCGGTTCATGCTCCCACTTCTGCTGTCAATCACAAGTGCAAATGAAACAACTCCATAAAGTACAGATAATGCACCATGCAATCTTGATAGAAGCATCTTGAAAACTAGATACAATGAATCTCCCTCATTCCTTTTCTTTAGCATTCCAGAATTTCATTTTGCTGTGTTTTTCACTCTCACAGGTTCCTGGACCATCAGTGGGGTCTCTGGAAAAATCTCTCATTTCCCCAACTTTTTCACATCTTCTAGATTCACTAATCTTAGAGAAATGTGCTCTGCTTTCTCCAGTGTTGTTATGATTGGAAGGGAAAGAAGAGAGCTGTGATAGTGGAATCTGAACACAAGGATTATAACTACCTGGAACCCCTAATGTGTGAATTTCTTGGCAAAGTGGGGATCAGGTAGAGATCAGCAGATTTTCCAAATCAAACTGGAAACGATCCGTCCTCCTGGCTAGCAGCAAGGCTGCCTTGAGCCGGGGACCACTGATTGCCTCCCCAATGGTGGAAGAGATGCAGCGTGCTTTTCCCGGCCACCTGGGGAGGGGGGGTGAGCCAAGGCTATATAAGGCAGTTCCACCCAGCTCCCTGCAGCAGTTGCCTCATGCCCGGTCCACCCACCTGCCCTACATTAGTGCAGGTTTAACAGGTTGCTGGCTAACAGGGCCAGGTAGGAATTTTTTCTCCATGCTTCAATTGGCATACGGAGTGTGGAACTCTTTGCTTACCTTGCACTCCTTGTGTGGGTTGTGGTAATTGGCTTTGTGATGGAGCTGTAAATAGGTTTCTCTCTGGCAAGCTGGTGCGTACTCATTGCACATTCCCATTAGGAGGAATTGGTGTCTGTCAGGATTACCAGTATTGTTTGACAGCTGCCAGCTGAGAGGGCAGACTGCTGCATGGGACCCCCATGTACAAGTACAGCCCCTCAGGTTTGACATCAAGGGGTGCTAAAGGCTTGGTGGAGGTTCCATATGCCTGGACAGCCGTGCCCCAGCCATTTGCCTGAATGACTTGCACCCAGGGCAGAAGGGCTTGCCCAGGCAGGTCAAGGCGGAGGTCCAAGGTGACCCCAGGGTTTGACCTGTACCTCTAGTTAGGCCCTTGCTGTATTATGTTAATGTTTTGTTGCTGCCAAAATAAAATGTTGTGTCTGTCTCTTCATTCTGTTGGTGGAGGGGCAAAAGGGGTTTGTGTTACTCCAGTACTTCTGCTTCTTTGCTTGTTTCCACACTCTGCAATGATGAAATACCACCCTTGACCTCAAAACTATCTCTGACTGGTGATAATCAAGTACATAGAAATAGGTACCAGTGCTTCCTGCTACAGAACTACATACTCCATTTTGTTTTTGAACCACAACATATCACAAAGTTTTTAGTGCAGCACCAACTTGCATAGTCATTATACTCACCTGTGAAGACAAACACAAACTTCTTCCTTCGAATAACAGTTAGAATAACTTGGTAGGAGGTAGAAGCTACCACATGCATAACAAACTCATGCATACAGAAAATGACCCTTAATATACATAAATGTCACCATCCTTGCATATAACGTATACTTCTAAGTTATTAATCAAATGACTCACCAAACCTTGGAGGAAATATCACTAATTTTAAGGTTTTTTTTCTTTTAAAGAACAGCCTGTGAAATAGATCTGTTGATGAGTCATAGGTATATATACATGAATTACTGCCGTATGAGGCAATGGTAGAAGATAGAAAGGGTTTCAAATTGAGTAATCAAAAGTTCCAGAAATACGAAGATGTAATTGTGCCAGTGTCAAATGCAGATTGCATAACACCTGGAAAATCAAATATTTTATACTGTTTGGAACATTACCCAATTATTGATGAGGCATTCAGCTATTCCGCTAAGAGAAAGATAAGTTTGGCTAATACAGAGGAAATGATATTCTCATGGTTAAAAACCAGACACCTGTTTAAATGAAAAAAGTGGTATCACCCATTCTCCTCTTATTTTACACTAGCTGTGTGCAGGTAGAGTTCCCAACTGCCAGTAGAAAGGCTGGGGGTGGGGACATTGGCTGAGCCACTAGGTCACTTCCAAGGACAACCCAGAAGTGACATAGGGTAAATCTAGGAATTGCCGGAAACTCTATGGTAAACCATAGAGTTCCCAGTGAGTCCTACAGCTACTCTAAGAGCCAAGCTACAAGTGACGCCTGACACAGGTTGGACACTTGTCAGCTTCCCTCAAGTTTTGATGGGAAATGTAGGCATCCTGGTCTTGCAGCTGTAATGGAGAGCCAAGCTGTAAAACCAGGATGCCTACATTTCCCATCAAAACTTGAGGGAAGCTGACAAGTGTCCAACCTGAGTAAGGCGTCACTTGTAGCTTGGCTCTTAATCACTTCCAGGTTTTACCCAGAAATGATGTAGCCGTACAGACTGCCTCTCCTAGTCTCTATGGTCTTAACCAGGGAGACTATGGGAAATTTCTAGCGTATCACTATGCAGAGGCCATTTTTCTCCCACTCGCCAATTCCTCAGGGGTAGGAAATAAGGGATGAGGATTGGGAATTCCCCACCCCAGGTGTGTGTGTGTAAATGTGCAGATGAGACATATCAGGGAGAATGGTGACTGGGAGGGGGGAGGAAGAATCTGACTTATGCCTGAGGGCTGTGCTTCCACTGTATGTTCAGTTTGTGTGCATGCACTCTGTACCCTCACAAAAATACAAGGAGCAGATTCTGAATACAGCTTTCTTAGTTTAGTTGCCCACAACTACCCTACATAGGCATAGGGACACAAGCTTGGGTGGGTGGGGGCATGGCAGAATTTGTGGCTCAGACTTTTGTTTTTGAGAGGGGGAATATGATTATGGGCAGACCCTCTCCTCCTGAACACTGAGAGGTGCAGGCTATGAGACATGCAGAGAGACAGGGTAGAGTCACCCAGTCGTGTGGGTAGAGGGTAGAAGACCTTGCACTGGCATTATCCCCAATAGGTTAATCACCAGTCATCTCTCAAATCACTTTTTGTCAATGCGCACAGTAGCTAAAATCAGTTCTTCCCCACGGTCACCAAAGGCCATTTCAGGTGCAATGGAGTGGCCATGAAAAAATAATAATCTCAATAAAATGGCGAATTCTCCTAATTAAAACCAGAATGAAGGAGTGGAATGCCATTCTGAGAAAATAAAGAAATAAAATAAAGACAAATGGGGAAATTTGGTATACCCTGAACACCACACGCTTCTGAACACCTTAGACTGAGATGATGGGAAAGATCTTTCTATTAAACGAGAAAAGACATACTTTCCCTTCTTCCTTCCTGTGAAAGCTTTCCCAACATATACGCACACTCAGAAATGAAAGGTGTCAGCCTTTGTGTTTACTTCTTGACATGATCCAGAATGTATGGCCGAGGAATGACAGATGTCTGTAACCAGCTGCACCGAAGCATGCTAAAGTTTCAGTCTAATCTACTTATTTCACTGCTGTCGCATAAACCCAAACAAATGTGTGCTGCTTTACACTTGGTTCAAAGGGTGTGTGTGTGTAGTAGTAGTTTTGTTACACAAAATAGCTGATCCAACCATCTTTCTTAAAACATTCTCAGGCGGTTTTTCTGTTTAACCGACTCCTTAAAGAATTGTGTTAACCTGTTTACCCCATAGTACTATATTTCCACATTTACAGCCTGCCTGATCCCAGAAAAAGGAGTCTTCTTGAGTAATCAGGAAAATGGGAACATGCTAGTTGTACTTCTCACATCACCACAGTCCACAGCCTTGCTACAGCCTTCCCTGTACCTCTACTGCCATTTTGAGTTAAAGAAAATAGCCGTCAAGATTTGAACAGTGATCTGACAGAACACTATATTTCATAAGTTACTTCAAAAACAGATTCCCCCAAAGCATTTATGAAAAGATGCTGCTGTAAAATAGGACATTGCTAATGTGGAAGTGGGGAGAGATAAGCTTGAGTAGTGGGAATAGCATTGATAGATTCTGGTAGAGAAGATTTTACTTACATCCCACTTTTCTCTCCAGTGAAATCCCAAAGCAGTTTAACAATATCATTCTCTTCTCACTGTTTTATTCTCATAACAATCAGGTAGGTTAGGTTCTGGGGGTAATGTGAGGTTCAGGGGGGAGAGAGTGGCCAAAGGTCACCCAGCAACTTTCCACAGCAGAGTGGGGATTTGAACATGGGTTTACCATGGTAACCGTTGCACCACACTGGCTTTCCACTGAGGAGCCCCTTGTGAAGACGAAACAACAAACGAAGCTTGAAGAATCGGCACGGGCTGTGTTGCTGCCGAGGGCTAGGCTGAGGTGGAAGCGTGACGGAAGAGGAGGAGCGGCAGGAAGTCTCTTCGGAGAGTGACAATGTGGCCTGCCCCATTTCAGAGGTGCATCATCAGCAGGAGCAGGATGCTTTCCCACCCACCCACAGCTCAATCTGGGTGGCCAGTGGGCCTGTTACAACTTTATGGGTTTGGTGGTTTTGAGGCATTGGGCCGGATCCTTAAGGGGTGAGCAGGGCATTTGGGTGGCTCACCCCTGTGGAAAAGGGAGGCAAGGGCCGGCCAGCAGTGCTGGTAGCAGAACACCACTTGCTGTCTCGCGAGTCAGCTTTGGGCTGGGGTGTTATGCATTGAACAGCAAGGGGCCTTTTGATGCCAAAGGATCCGCTGCCCGTATGCCAGGCCACTGCTCCAATCTGACTGTAATCAATAAAGTTGTGGCCATTCCAACCAAATGGAAGTGTCTGTGTATTATTTGCCGGAACCCAGCCAGAGAATAGCACATAGATAGCAAAGAGAATCGTGGCATCTTGTAAACCAACAAATGAATAATCTGTGTAATCTTCAAACTAGGGATTCCATTTTCCGGGGGGGAGGGGGGCTAGAGTTCTTTGAAGGAGGGTGGGGCTGTAAGATATCACATGCCTGATGAGCTCCTTCCCCTCCCCACATCCCACCCTTATTAGACCCCCAAATCTTCAGGAATTTCCCATGTCGCAGTTAGTAACTCTGTTCGGCCTTCATATACACCGAGCATTCTAATTCTTTCTCTGCCTGTGTTCCACACCTTAAAAACTGGAATAACAGAGATCTGAATGAAGGCCAAAAGACGGTGAAGCATATTTTAAAAATTACTAGCATAACAACATTAAAACTTGTTATCAATACACCGTAAATGGCTGTTGTCCAATACCAGTCAATTCAATGGGAGTTTAGCGATTGATTTCAGCATGATGTGGATGACTCTCAAATTGTTTTAATGAAGAATTTATCCACACTGGAAAAGGATACTGAGTCGCACTTACAAGTCCAAAAGCACGATCCTTAGTATATTTACTTAAGTTAGAAATAGGCAACTCTGAGCTGATCTACTCAGAAGTTATTCCCATTTCATTCTGTGGGGCTTACTCCCAGGAAAGATGGTATGCATCTTTGATAGATACCTACGTATAGATTCGCCAACAGTGTTTTTGTAGCCAGCACTGGTTTCTTTCTTTTTTCCTTTTGTTTGCTTTTTAAAACATGTTTTTGTACTAATAAAATAAAAATAAAAAAGAGGATGGTAGGCATAATGCAGTTGATCTTTCATACAATCATCCCATTTTCATTTTTCGTTTTATCTCAGTGTTCCGTCAACCTCACCCGCTGTTGACTCATGACTTAAGTTATGATTTGGACTTTTCAAGCTGCAAATAACTTGTGTGTGTGTTATGTGCTATCAAGTCACCTCTGACCTACGGAGACCCTATAAATGAAATACTTCCAAAATGTCCTATCATTAACAGATTTGCTCAGGTCCTGCAAACTGGAGAACATGGCTTCTTTTATTGAGTCAAGCCATTTTAGGTCTTCCTCTTTTCCTACTGCCTTCTACTTTCCCCAGCATTATTGACTTTTCCAGAGAATCTTGTCTTCTCGTGATGTGACAAAAGTACGATAGCCTTAGTCTTGTCATTTTAGCTTCTAGGGAGAATTCAGGCTTGATGTGATCTAATACCCACTTATTTCTCTTTTTGGTCGTCCATGGTATCTGCAAAATTCTCCTCCAACACCACATTTGAACTGATCCAATTTTCTTCCTGTCAGCTTTCTTTACTGTCCAACTTTCACATCCATGCATACACCAAATAACTTAAGAATGTCAAAGTTGAGGGGCTGCTTCACCCACGCGAAGCCTTTCTTTGCTTGTATGCATTAGCAGAGATGATTGAGAGCCAGGTTGGTGTTGTCTAAGTAGCAAGAGACCCAGGTCCAACTTCCTTGTCTGCCATAAAGCTCACCTTCTTGCAGCTGTACTCCCTCAGCCTAAAACATCTCACACAATTGTTGTGAGTATATAATGGCAGTGGAGAGTGCTGCCAAGTCATAGCTGACTTACAGCGAGTCCTATTGGGGATTTTCAAAGCAAGAGACTAACAGAGGTGGTTTGCCATTGCCTGCCATTGCATTGCAACTCTGGTCTTCTTGGAGGTCTCCCACCCAATTATTAACCAAGGCTGACCCTGCTTAGCTTCTTAGATCTAATGAGATTGGGCTTGGTTGGGCTATCCAGGTCAGGACAAGTAAATAATAGGGAGAGGTTAATCATGAATGCCTCCCCAGGTATTTGGAAGAAAGGGTGAAGGCAATGGAATGAATTAATGGAGGAATGAATGGATGAGAAGTGCTGCTTACTCCACATTGGTGGTCATTCCTCCTTTTGCTGCTACCTTTGTGCTGCTTTCCTCTGGGCGGTGGGAAGAAAAAGGGGGGGCAGCCTCATGTGCTTTGCAAGGTTACTTCTAGCAAAAACCTGAAAATGACATCACAGCCACCCCACAGTGCTCTGGGAATTTCCCAGTGGCTGTAATCTCACTTCCAGGCTTTCACCTGAAGTGATGGTGAAATGTTGGGTTTTGGGATTTTTTAAAGAGTTTCACTGCCACCTGAAAGTTCTCACTATTTGTGGGCATCAGGCTCGCAAACCTAGGATGGATTGCTAGTTGTGGGGAGGGACAAACAGACAGAATAAATGAATAAATGACTGTATATTTTAGTCTACTGAAACTTGAGAAAAGGATTTTATTCCAGAGGGCGTTTAGTGTTTTTTTTTTCAGGGGAGGGGGTGGGGGTGGAGAGCAACTGCTGATTTTACAGCTGACTCTTTCTTTCTCTCCTTTTTTTCCTGCCCAAGTTTTATAGATTTTTTTTTGCTGATTTTTTTCTTCTGCTTTTGGCTGTTGTCTTAAGTCTTTGAGATTATGTTTAATTGTTTTGTAATTTTACAATGTTTTAAGATCATGCCATGAACGTCTTTGTGTGCCATTCATGTGACAAAACAAATGGACTCATGCGATGTCTGAATGTGTGTGTGTCAGACACACTGAAATTCCACAATTTTCAGAATTTTCCAAGTGCAAGGAAGAGTGCAATGCAGTGCAAAGTGAATTTTCTGCAGAATAAAAGACTGGAACCAGGGAGATTCACTCAACTTTAATTCCTTTCTAAGATGAATAGGAGAGAACTCTGCACGATTTTCATTCCATGGGCAGATATTTATCATGCACGAATACGAATTTCTGATTTGTGTAAGTAGCCTCATTTCGGTACAAGTTACCTGTAACTTCAGTCCACTCTAAAGCTAAGCACACTTAACTTCCATTGAAATCAATAGAGCCTAAGCACTTAACTGGATGCATAAATCACTTTGATTTCAGTAGGTCTTGTGCTTTAATATTCTCTGGATTGCATCCGTAGCACGGAATTTTTTCCCCCAACTGCCCCTTGCATCTCCATGGATGGAAAGCTTGAAAAGAAAAGTCCTTCCTTATTTTGTCATGCCAAAGGGAGTGTAATGGAACTGAACATGGCATTCCTTCCTGGAAAGAAAGACCCAGCCTCCCTTTAAACATGTAAGGCCACGACCTTTCGAACCCTCCCTCCTTTAATCCTTGTAAGGCAAGAGAAATGATAAGAAGTCATGTGGCTCCCCCCCCCTTTCCCTGCCAGCAGTTTCAACAGCTGCGGAGCCCTCTTTCAGCACAATTCATAAAAAGAGAAGACGCGTCAGATTTTGCCCGTGGCAGAATGGCACACAATTTCTGGCCCTTCAGGCTAAAACAATAAAATGCAAAGAGGAAAACGTGAGGGTTTTTTTTTTTGGTCCCCCCCCCTTTAAACTTCCCACAACAACCTCAGCAAAACCACATGACTTGTCTTGTACTATTTCCCTTGTGTTTTCAGCACTACTTTGGCAGGAAATCAGAATTACTGTTATATAAATTCCATCTGATGCCAGAGCTACCATCTGTGAGTAAAACTGTTTCACCTACGTCTGCCGGCAAAGCCACTCTCTTAGAGACAAGGGAGAGGGGGGGGGAGGGAAAAAATTTGATTAATTTGCAGAATGCTCGTGATTTGCTCATATATTATTATAACTGTTCATCAACACATGACAAATTCCCCAGCACTCCGCACAGGAACCCGTTCAGTTTCAGCAATTTCTTTGCATCGGCACCTGACAGACTGCGGAGCCCCTAATGACTTTCAGATGCTTTACAAACAGTAATTCTATCTTCACAATAAAAAAAGAGGGGTGTGTGTGGGGGGAGAATCCGTAGGAAGAAAAGAGTTGAGAGAGTCTGTTTCATTTCCTTCCTATATATCAATGTGATTTAACTCTTGAGGGCACCGTCGGTTTCAAGATCACAACAATACCGCCCCCCCCCCCCAAAGAGACAAAGGCTGCCAGTCTATGGAGAAAAGGTGAAATAAATAATTCCTTTTTTCAAAAACATAGATTCTTAATGTTTTCTTTATAGCAATACTAAAAAGAGGCTAAACAGTCACTCAGGAGTCCTACATGTATCTGGGAGGAGTGAAGACGATCCTTTTGAAGATCCCTAGTTTTTATTTATTTGCCCCATTTTGATATTTCCGATAACCTTCTTGCATTTCCAGAAAACACATCTGCTTCTTAACTGCAGACGATTCTCTCTCTCTCTCCCCGCACCTCCGCCTTTAAAGCTATGATTATGCTTTCTCAACCACTGTCTGTGTGCTTGATTGCCTGTTTTAGATTAGAGATTTTAGCAAGGAAACAAAGACTTCAGAATACACATCAGTCGTACATATGAGAAGCCACAGAAGGAATAAGCAGTAAAATGCGATGCACCATCTGTCCACAAACAATAACCTGCATGTTCAGAAAGGCTTACAAATTATTTAGTGTGCAACCTCGCCGAATTATAGGACCCTTAAATAGAGCGATAGACTGGGAATGAAAATCTCTTTGATGCCTTGGGGGGGGTCCTTTGGATTGCCCCCCTCCCACGACCATCATCCCAAACTTGGGCTCAATTGATTGCTAAGACTGGAAGAATTTCCCAATGACTATCTGTACAGGTTCATTTTTATTAAGTAGGTCTCTGTAGAATTTTGTGGCACTGATTTGAACATATATTGCTTCTCCGGCAATAGACTGCTCCAAATGTTATATTCAACAAAAGACAGTCTCAAAATAATCACCACTTGGGAGATGAGCTTCTAAAAGACCACCTTCGGCAGCCGATGGGAATGCGCTATTGATTTCAACCTAAAACTGTGAACTTGGACTTCCTTAAGATATTTAGAGGTTATTATGGACGGGCTGTGTTTTTGGGAAGTCATAAAGCCTGTCGTAGTCTGGAAAGCATTAAAAAAGTAAATTGACTCTACCTTATTTTTTAAAAAATATATCAAATAATATTTTTCTTTTTTATATTTATACTTTCCTTTTGAAAATGACTTTGATCCAAAGATGGCATGAGGTTCACAGGAGTCCCATGGAATTGGCTTCCATATCCAGAATTTGAATTACGTCCAGTACTAAATTTAGTGTCTTTGGATCTTCTACTTTATCCAGTTGCCCTTCATTTTAAAACTTCCCATCAAGCTTCAGGACTTCCATTCACAGGTGTAAATATGGAAGCAACATCCTACTTTTTACTGTGGTGAGCACAGGCCATCAGCCATTTCAGTCTTCACTGGGAAAATGGAAAAAAGAGCTCTTCTGGGCTAGAGTTAGAGGATCATTGGTCCCTTTAAGAAATCCACACATTCTCTAATTAATTTGTGAATGCTGGTTATGAAAAAGATTGGAAAATGAGTTATTCACACTCCCCCCCCCGCCCCCCAAAAAAGTGAACATGGAAAGGACTTTCCTTTAGAATAGAGTAGAATCAGAGAATCTACATGGATACTCTTAAACTTCCATACATGGTGGCTCTAGCTGCCACCTAGTGGTCATCTGTAAGCTTTGGTCAAGCATATATCGGAACACTCCCCTAAATGTCAAAGCTTTTGCACCACTCTGGTGACACTTGTGACAAAGCACCACCCTACAAGCAAGCCAGGGTTAGAGCTGCCACAAGTCAAGTTTTACAGTGGCAGCTGTGTGGTAAAGCATTACCAGGATTCAAAGGGAACAGAAAGTACAGTAATTTTAGTTAAAAATTTGATACTGTCCTTCATCCAAGATTATTTTAAAAAATTGATACAGAAACTCTATGTAAAACATTCCCTAGGAACAGTAAGATCAAGGGGAAGAACAGTAGAAAAACAGTAACATCAGCTTCAGAGTCATACCAAACTTTAAGAATCAGGTTTGGACCTTTACAAAAGCAGGATAATAAATCAGCTTTTATTTTTTCCACTGAAAGCTGATTCCAGAGAATGGGGAAAGCTCTAGAACTAGGCATCTTAGACCTTATCTTTTGGGCAGAAGCTGTCCTATTATTCTAATTCTTTTCATTCTGCGTAAAGGGAATAATTTACTTTTCCTCTTTAAGAAGATCTATTCATTTACTCATTCATTTCATTGCATTTCTTGCCTGCTTTTCTTCCCATACGGAATTCAAGGCCGTTGATATAGGTTTCCCAGACAGTCTCTCCTCCAGTTCTGTACAACTTGCAATGCAACAAACTTGCATTGGGTGTTTTAACTGCTCCCCATCAAAGAAAGCCCTGACCTGGATAGCCCAGGTGAGCCTGAGCTCATCAGATCTCAGAAGCTAAGCAGGGTCAGCCTTGGTTAGTAATTGGATGGGAGACCTCCAATGAAGACTGGGATTACAGAGGTAGACAATGGCAAGCCACTTCTGTAAGCGTCTTGCCACGAAAATTCTGCCAGGGGTTGCCGTAAGTCAGCTGTGACTTGAGGGCACTCTCCAGCACCACCATCAAAGAAGAAGCAGAACTATTTCACATGAGCAGGTACTGGAGGATAAAAAGCATTAGCCACTTGTACTCCCTGTCCAGCTGCCTTTGCACCCTCACAATTTTCAAGGCTACCATCAGGCCCATCTTCTTGTGTTCTTCTAGGGAGGAACATAAACAGTATTCGTTGATGATGAACCTCAGAAAATGGCACTGAAGTAGAATCTCTTACAACCAGAACTGCAACAATCCCCAACTACGAATTGTTGTCTTCCATGTAGGGCAGGGGTGGGCAAATTGCAGCCTGCGGGCCACATGCGGCCCGCTACAGAGTTTTTTGTGGCCCGCCAAGACAGTCAGAAAAATGCAGCTATAGATGATATGAAATTAGCACAATAAATAAATTGAATAAAACTACCACTATTTTATTTAATTTACAGTTGTTGATTTTTATGATACAATTTATACCTTTTCTGAAATGCAAAGTTAACTAATGAATGCAATCATTTTAAAAGGTGCGGCCCTCCGCTAACCTCTGCTCCCACAAAGTGGCCCCCGAGCCAAAACAATTGCCCACCCCGATGTAGGGCAAAGTGATAACATTTGCCCTACATATGATAACTCCTTGAGGGTCACCATTCATGAAGTATTCTGACCAAGGTTCGAGTCCTTGGTATTCTGGATTGCACCTTCCCCTTCTTGCCTTCCTTCCTTTCCCCTCCTCATCTTTCCTTCTTTTAAGCCACTCCTTTGACTTGCTGCCTCCCACAAAAGCACTCCATGAGGACGGATCTATCTCAGACAGCCATTTCCTCCCCTTCCTCTTAGCTTAGTTCCTCTGGGATGGGGTATTCTGACCAAGGTTCGAGTCCAGTAGCATCTTAAAGACCCATGAGATTTCCAGGGTATGAGCTTTTGAGATTCTGATATCCATATATCTGGCTAAGAGAGATGGACTCGAATATTTCTCTTCTACTGAGAACCAACATGGCTGCCCAACTGGAAGTATTCTCAGTTTCACTGAAAGGAAAATGTTCCTTGTGTTGCCTGCTGCACAGAAATACAGAAAGATCCTCCTTCCAAAGGCAGAATCAGTATTCTTGATGGGACTGATAACGGCTTTAGTGAAGCAAGAGATACCCAGGTATCTCAGAATCCATATTCTGCCATGAGACGTTGCTGAGTGACCCTGTCAATCTAACTCACTTCATCGGGTTGCAGTTGTGAGGATAAAATGGAGGAGTGTCAATTTGGGATGCCACCCTAAGCCCCTCGGAAGAACAGCAGGATTAAAATGTGATGAAAAGATATATTTTGCTAGCATGTCTTGAGCCGACGTGCCAGAGCACATTAGAACAAGGTATTGCAGAATAAATGAATACATCATATAGGGAATGAGTATTGATGAGGACCACAGTTGTTCAATCTTAGATATCCACAAGGCTGAATTTAGATCAGGTGGTATTTTTTTTGGCAATAAAAGATCTCATACACTTTTATTTTCATTTCAAAAAGAGACAATTCCTACATTAGCAGGGCCTGCCCAAGGACTTTTGATACCCTTGATACCCAAGGGTTTGGTTTTTTTGATACCCTAGGTGAACTATGACTGGCACCCGTTCCACTTTCAGTAGACAGAAAGTGAGAAATCTAGAATGGGCCAGTCACTCGTTCTAAAATAACAACAACATTTGATTTATATACCACTCTTCAGGACAACTTAATGTCCTCTCAGAGCAGGTCTGTCTGTCTGTCTGTCTGTCTATCTATCTAGTACTGCTCATACGGCTATTGCCTTAAGCAGAAATTAAAATGGGAAAAACCTTACTTGATATTATGTCTCTGATGTTTTAGTTATTGCCCCTATATATTTTGCCACCGAAAGAGTAACGGAACCACGTCACTTGGGCTCTCATCTTAGGTAATTCCATATTTTTAAGTAGAGGGATGATTAAGCTAGCCCTCAACTCATTAAATATGGGACCCTCTATAATCATATGTTCAATAGTTTCAGTTTTATCATACGGGCATCTGCATGTTCTGGTAGCATATGGTCCTTTCTTGTACCTCTCAGAGCAGTTTATAAAGTGTGTTGTTATTGTCCTTACGGCAATCACCCTGTGAGGTGGGTGGGGCTTACGTCCGTATATAATTGTTGCAAGGATAAAATGGAGGGAAAGAATGAGGTATTCTGGATTGCACCTTCCCCTTCTTGCCTTCCTTCCTTTTCCCTCCTCATCTTTCCTTCTTTGACTTGCTGCCTCCCGCAAAAGCACTCCATGAGGACGAATCTATCTCAGACAGCCATTTCCTCCCCTTCCTCTTAGCTTAGTTCCTCTGGGATGGGGCGGCAGGTGAGTGGGGGTTTCCCGAGCACAAAAGCACATTAGCCTGTTCTCCTTGCAGATGGGCACAAATGGGCAGTGAGAGGGAGGCAGATGAGAGGCTCTACAAGCTAGAGGCCCTCGCTTTCCACCTGCTCTTCCCATTTCCTTCCCCTCCTCCATCACAAGGTGAGTCTAAGGCAGGCCCAAGGAGTGGGATGCTTTTCCAGTGTCAGGGGCTGTGAGACTCTTTTTGTGTCCCACCAGCTCTGGTGCCTCAGGTGATTGCCCAGGTACACCTAATGGATAGGCCAGCCCTGTATATTTAGCAACATTACACTGAGAATATGATTTGAAGTACTGCCAATGACTTAGTGGAAATGGTTGGGAGTGGCGGGCTACCATGGTCTCCACCAAAGACATCAGAGCTGTCCTTTCCAGTATCCTTGGGCTGAGAAACATAGATTTTCTTGGCAATTTGAGTTCAAAGCAGCCTTCTGAGTGTCTGAAGATACCTCCATCCACTTCCTTCTAACAAGGCCTAGTGCTTCTAACTAAGGGCCAAGCTACACATGACGAATGACACTTGAACGGCAAGTGGTTTGATTGGAGGGCAAGTGAACAGGGAGAAATACACTTGCCATTCAAGTGTCATTCGTCATGTGTAGCTTGGCCCTGAGTGCTGCAAGTGCTGCACATTGATTAAGAAGTTCCGATTCCCATCAAACCGTCATCTCCTACCAACATGTTTGGTTATTGCAGCCCCTAGTCAGGGAGGGCCCATGGCTCAGTGCTTTGCCTTCAGAAAGTTCAAATTCCACCATCTCCAGCTAAAAGGATCAAGTAGTAGGTAAAATGTGAAAGATCTTTCCTTGAGATCCTGGAGTGGCAGCTGCCAGTTCTGTAGACAATACTGACCTTGATAGACGAATGGTCTGACTCAACAGAAGGATTCATGTGTGGTTTATATGTTCATAGATCCATACCAAAGGGAGGGAACAGGAGATCTCGCTTTTGCCAAGTTTCAGAAGGAGATTACACTGTTGCAGGGGAAAGTCCACTGATAATTATTAGCCAGGGTGGCAGAAGACCCTGTGTGAATGCCAGTTGCTGGGTAGCAGTTGCAAGGAAACTAGTTGGCCACTGGGGGAGACAGAACGCTGTACTAGTCGGCCTATTGGTTTGATCCAACTGGAGTCTTTTTACCTGATGTTCGTATGAAGCTTGATCATTTCATCATCTGTTTCAAAGGTCTTGTTGTTTTCCTCTTGGGAATTATTTCTTACATTCTTTGAATAGTAAAGGTGCAATAAGAATACGGGAATTGTCTTGTTGGATCAGAACAAGTCCCATTTCGTCCAGAATTAGAATCAGAGACTGGGAAGGGTCCTTACAGACCTTCTAGTCCAACCCCCTGCCCAATGCAGGAACAGTCTAAAGCATTCCCAAGTATTCATCCAACCGCTCACTGAAGACTACCAATGAGGAGGAACCCAGCACATCCCTAGACAGCCGATTCCACTGCTGAATTACTCTTAAAGTGAAGAAGTCTTTCCTAATGTCCAGCTGGTACCTTCCCTCCTGTAGTTTAAACCCATTGTTCCAAGCCCTTTCTTCTGTTGCCAACAAAAACAACTTCCTTCCTTCCCCTGATAGCCTTTTAAATACTTAAAGAGAGCAATCATGTCTCCCTTACCCTTTCTATTCCCACAGCAGCCAGGCAGATATCTCTGAGAAACTCCCAAGAAAATGGTGAAGGAGATCGTCTTTCCCTACTGGTTGGGGTTTCTTTTGGACTATGCCTTGTATTCACAGGTACACTACTTCTAAACACGGAAGTTCTGCGGTTACTTATTGGCAAATCCCACTGACTTCATTTATGCAGTAAACAAGTGAAGGTTATAACCAACAATAAACGTGACAACAAATATGAACTGCACATGGCTTCTTGCAGCCAGATATTTCAAAGCTGGTTGCGTTTAACAATCAACTTACTGAAGTTTAAAAGATGGTTCAGTCCAAATCCAATGCTGAAATCACTAAAAAGGAAGTGAAATCACATCTATAATTACTTTAGAAAATGTTCGGATACATCCTCCCCAATGCTATTTTTTTCCAAACAATAGTTCAATTGGTTTACAAACTAGTTTGTTCCTATTTTCATGAGATACACACATTGACAGTAAATAGACCTTTTCTAATTGAACTGATAGGCTGAAAGTGAACATGCCCTTGAATTTACACCGAAAGATAGACGGCGATTATTTATAATAAGAAATATATCCAACTGCCTTACTGTTTGTAGCGCAAGGACTTTATCATAAGACTCGCGTTTAGGTAAATAGTGCCAATTAAGATACATTTGGCATTAAAGGACAAGTGTATTTTTCCCCCTGTGTCAGATGTACAGAGAAAAGAGACATTTCCTTGATGGCCTGTCCTGTAAAGGAGTGTTTAAGATAACATTTTTTTTTCCTGCCGCTAATATATCAAACTTTCTCATACTGACCATCTTCATCTCCAGCCACACATCCAGGATGCTTTTAATTTATATTGCAGATTAATTTCATTTGAAATGCATTTGGCCAGAGGTCCCTGCTTTGTGTATGTGTGTGTAGCTTTCAAAAAGAACTGCTGGATTTGCAGAACTGTGTGTGTGTTAATAAACGGACTGTGTGTCTAAGCGGAGTCGAATTCTTTCTTTGAAATCACACACAAACTCTGTCTCTCCACCCCCCGCCCAAGCTTCCTTTGCTCCCAATATTAGTGCTCAGCTATCTCCTTGCTGAAGGACCTATTTGTCTACTTTAAGTGAAATCACTCAATTCTCAAAAGTCAGTGGAGGACTTTGGAAAAGGGGGAGGGCTGGGAGAGGCCACTCCAAATAAGTTCCATTAATCAAAAGACACAGTCTAATGTAACTAATATTTTACAATTAGAGAAGACAAGATGGAACTAAAAGCCATCTATCTCCCTTACACCACATGATCATCGATTCATAATCAGAAGACTGAGAGTTGCACAAAGATGCATTTACAGGGGGTTGTGGGGGGGGGGAGAGACAGAGAGGGAGGAGGGGGAATTGGTCTGCGCTGGAGATAATGAACACGATGAGAAGGCGCACTGCTGAAGGCTGGGGAAAAGATGACAGAGTGGTTCAATGGTGACGGATGACACGGAGATGAGTACTGATACCTGACAGGCAGCAAATGATGACTGCGGTCTTTTCCCACCATTATGATACTCAATTATCTTGGTAAGGACTAAAAAGGGGGGAGAGGGAGGGACTCAGAAAGGCTCAGCCCATTCGTTTATTTAGAAAGCTTGTTGGCTCAGGATAATCCTTGACTGTGCCAGGAGCTGCTCTTGCTGTTGGGGTGAGGGTGAGGGTGGAGAAGGCCACCATTTCACAATTTCATCAGCGGCACTTTGAGAGGGCTAAGGTGAAATTTCAGGGTAGCTGCACATGGGCACAAGGGGGAAAGTGGGGGGGGGGACCGCTTGCCTGGCTATGTTGCACACTTTAAAAAAGGAAGGATTTTTTTCTCTTTCACTGCCACCTTCAGGATAAAGAAAAAGAAAGAAGGTGGACCAAACAGGGCAGAAGGTCTCTTCGTGTATGTAAAAGCTGGCAATTCTAAAATAATATTCAGAGTGCGGTCCAAGCGAGGGTTATCTAGTGAGAAACAAGCCAGGGTGGGCAAGAATCAGACACAAGGAATAGAGGAGGAAGCAATGGAAGAGAATTTTTAAGGGCTCCCTCATTGACTTAGGGAATTATTAATAAAAAAGGAGGAAAGTTACAGCAAGAGAGCTTTGTAGTTGTGGAAGATGCCACAGGCTAACACAGTTCTTCCAAAAGTCAGCGCCGTTGAGCTACATTATTCATTTTTAAAGACACAGATATCTCCTACATTAAATGATGTTATAATCAGAGCTTTGGAACAAAGTCCCCCCCTCCCCTTAAAAATGCTGCAAACAGGTTGGAAGAGAGGATATATATTTTAGTTGGCTCAAATTTTGGCCAGTTCCAAACTCTACAAGTCTTTTTTTCTTTTAAAATCTTACGTTGAATAGGAATTTTCATTGTGAAACATACAAGTTATAGTAAGGCAATCGTAATAACAGGTAGATGGTGAGTGGTCATTTAGTAGCTATTTTATAAAAAGAAAAATTACAAAAGGTTCCATGTTGTACTCTGCTCAGTAGCTGAGAGCCAAAGAGCATTACTAGTTCCTGATGTTCATTACGAAAAAACAAGGATTAGAAGCACAAGCTATTCCGCTGTAGCTAACGGAAAAGGTTTGGCGTACCTGCTTGCTATGTGTTAAAGTAGAATTGCCAACTCCAACCTGGGAAAAGCCTGGAGATTTGAGTGTATTGCCTGGGGACAGGGGAGTTTGGGGCAGGACTTCATCTAGAATCAATCTCATACCATTGAGTTTGCCCCTTGAAGCTCCTATTACCTCCAGGGGAATGCAGAGGAATTAGCCGTGTTAGTCTCTGGTAGCAAAATCAAAAAGAGTCCAGTAGCACCTTTAAGACTAACCAATTTTATTGTAGCATAAGCTTTCGAGAATCAAGTTCTCTTCATCAGATGCATGGTACAGAAACTGGTCAAATATAGAAGAGGAGGGGGGAGGGGGGAGGAGAGAGAAGATGCAGTTGGGGGGGAGAGGGATGTAACCAAAACATTCCTTTGCTAGTAAATGTAAACATCTCATTTTGGTATGGAGATTAATTGGCTTGTGTGAGGCTTCAAAGGAGTTTGCCCTGTTGGTTTGTAGCAGCAAAACAACACGGCAAACTCCTTTGAAGCCTCACACAAGCCAATTCTATATTTGACCAGTTTCTGTACCTTGCATCTGACGAAGAGAACTTGATTCTCGAAAGCTTGTGCTACAATAAAATTGGTTAGTCTTAAAGGTGCTACTGGACTCTCCAGGGGAATGGATCACCATACTCTGGAGATCCACGGGTTAAGAGCCCTGTGGCACAGAGTGGTAAGCGGCAGCACTGCAGCCCAAGCTCTGCTCACAACCTGAGTTCAATCCCAGCGGAAGCCAGGTTCAGATAGCCGGCTCAAGGTCGACTCAGCCTTCTATCCTTCTGAAGTGGGTAAAGTAAGTACCCAGTTTCCTGGGGGTAAAGTGTAGATGACTGGGGAAGGCAATGGCAAACCACCCCATAAAAAGTCTGCCAAGAAAACATCGTGATGCGCCATCCCCCATGGGTCAGTAATGACTCGCTGCTTGCACAGCGGACTACCTTTGCCTTTTTACTCTGGAGATCAGTTGTAATTCTGGGAGAATTTTAGGACCCATCTGGAGGTTAGTAACCCTAATTCAGAGCCAGAATATGCTTGGCATGTCTGTGGTTGAATCCCTGGCATCCCAATTGAAGAACCTCAAGAATCAGGTGTTTGGTAAGTCCTTATGCTACCTGAGACCCAAGACAGCGGCAACCAATCATACAAGACAATACTGAACTATGTAGACCAATGGTGTGACTCAGCATAAAGCAACTTCATATGTTCCTGTGGTGGTGAAACACAACTGCATGTGCTTTTCTTCTTGTGATCATATTACTAATCACTGCACATATATTGAATATACTATGAAACTTTTGTCTTCACAGCAGTGCTTTAAGTTTAGTCTCTATTATTTCCATGTTGTAGATGGGGAACCAGGTTGCTTCAAATTGCTTAATGGGAGAAGAATGTACAAGGTCTACATACTGTAATTCCACTAGCAAGCCGTCTCCAATCGCTTTTAGTGGAGCAGGGACCTGATGAGATGGTCGCACATGATTCTACATCTATTTACGAACACACAGAATTTTGGAACTCGGTAAGGAATTTCAATCTATATTTCCACAGACTTTGATCCAAAGCAAAGCTGGGGGTAGTGTTTGGTGTGTGCGTGTGTGTGTGTGTGAGAGAGAGAGAGAGAGAGAGAGAGAATGGGAGGGAAGGGATGTAACTCACATGTATACCAAAGATAATCATTGTGGCATTTTAGACCATCTACACATAATGCACCTTACCTCTCAATTTCCCCAGGGCTCCAAAGAAGATCTGCTACAAAGGTGAAATGTTTAATTTGGGGAAGGCAGAACCAAAGTGGTCAAAGGGCAGAACCTATATGATGCCTTCTCCATAGCAGGTGACTAATCAGGGTCAGAAGTGACAGAACTGGTCCAAGAAAATGAAATGTCGCCAACAGCTCAGCTGTACAAAATAGAAAGCGGGACTGATTCCGAACATTTGAGTGTCCAGGAAGAACGGCTGCAAAAATAAATCCTTGTTCGACTAGTAAACATCTTCCAACCCTATGTGCAAATCTGCCTAACAACCAGCAATAATGGAAAAAAATATTTTGAGTCAACAAAGAAACACTGAGGACTGGACATATCTATCATGGCAATATTACAACACCGATCATAAAACTGATACAACCAGAGCAACTGTTTGGGATATATCAGCCAGTCATTTTTTAAACAGGGTCTTTTCTTTCAACTGAATATCGCAGTGAGCTTTTGGGTGCTCTCTTAATAACAACTCACTTGAAACACACTGCTACCCAAGAGACAACTGGAAATACAATGGCTTGTGACTAGACAGGCACATAAACAAACATTCTCTAGTTCCAGAAAAAGAGGAGATCAATAGATAGTATTAAGCTAGATATATTTGCAATTGCTTGCATCAGTAAATGATACCTTAAACCTTTGAGTGGCACACTGGACTTAAGAGGCACTTAGGGAATATATTGATTCTAACTGGTAACGTTGACGCAAACAGAACATGAGGAGAGATTATGACATACGTCTATGAATCTTTATGAATTTTAATTGATGGACAAAGAATATTTCCAGGTGGTTGTTAAAATATACAACTTTTGATACATGGTACATTTTATGGTGGCTCTTTAAAATAGTACAACCTTTGCTCATAATATGGCATGTTGTTTTTTTACCACTTATCACTTTTAAAAAAATCCTTACACACAAACAAGTCACAATAGTTAATATAATTACAGAACATTTCTACCATATTTAATAGTGAAGTGTTTAAGTATTAGGAATATATCTGATAGCACACAAGTTCAAAAAATAATTTTAACAAGTTATTGTTGGTATATTATTAGCCTACTGGAAATCACCAAAAAAAGTTTCCTATTGTCTCACATCCAATTCAGATTTCAGAAATGAAATTTTGGAAGTTCTAACCCGTGATCAGTTCACTGATACAGATACCATTTCTAGTAGGTACCCTGCATCCAACCAAGTCTAACCAAATACTCAACAGGTTACAAGTTTTTTTTTAAAGAAAGAACGTGATTGCATCTACCTGCAAAGTCATGTACCAAACCCTCTTTCTTAAAAAGCAAACATTCACTAAACAGGAATGTGAAGAATGTTCACATAACCACCATTGATCCAGTGAAGTCTTTACCAAGTTCTAGTTTATCAGCTCAGAAAGCCGTTTGTCTCTATGGAGAATTTTACATCAGGCTCAGAATTGTGTTGAAATGTGTGCTAAAGTGGTTTAGCACCCAGCCAGTTATCTCCAAAAGTGGCCGTGAGTTCAAAATCTGGTACTCTTCGAGGTTTTCATGAGCTCATGAATTAAGCTATGGTTAGTAACTTGGATGTCTATTCAACACACCTTCCCATCTGCTGCTGTTTACCTAACGCATTGCTCCCAATTCTTCTGTGCGCTCCAAATATTTGTTTTCCAGTCTTTGGAAGAGGAAAGGTAGGGGTGGGGGATCCAAGTTCAGCAAATCTGTAATATCATATAACCAGAATTTTGCAATATTATTTGCAACAATGTTTCTTTTAAATTCTTTTAAAGAATTTATTTTCCGCCCGTCAAATCTGGAATATTTTAGTTGCTGATCAATGCATCACCAATAGTAAAATACCATTATTGGTACTTATAGAGCCATCTACCTTCTACACATATCTGAGTACTTTAGATTTTTTAATAAAATAGACCAGTCGTATGTTTCCCTGCCCTGTATATTTCACTTGGCGATATTCTAGTGTGACGTCAATATTATCAATCGGAAATTGATAATATTTTGTTATGACAAAAAAGCTTTGAATTCATATGATACATAATTCTTTTTTAAGAGGATATTTCTGCATGGTGAATTGTCTCTAGCATTGTCTCTAGCAATGGAATAATCATATTCAAAGCAGCTAATTTGGCCACACAATCATCTTACTGACTACTTGATCCACAAACTAATTATAGTTGAATTCTTCGTTTTCAGATGATTTTGTCCAGTTTAAATAGACTGCAGGCTGATCAGTGCATTACACAAAACACACAGGTGATGCCAGCAAATGAATACGTCCTTTATGATATCGCAAGAATTTTTCTTCTGGAATACTTCTTTTCTTCAGAATGGCTTTATTTATGCCAAGGATGTACACGTTTGACAAGGATAGAATTTCCCAAATGTTTTGCATCGAAACGACATGTGGTTCACCAGGATCAATTAATTCTCTATACTCAAACTCCTCATAAACTACAACCTGGAAAAGAGGCACATTGGAAGAAGAAAAATCGCAATTTCACATTCTAACAAAATGGATTCTGAACTTCCCTTTGAGAAACATGTAGGAATCTGTTGAATGTTTGGCTAAACTTCAGCAGGACAATTGAAAAATAGGGGCATTCAAACATTTAAGCAGCAACAAGAATCTTCTAGATTTCTGTTTGCTGTCCCTCCAGGTTATATTTATTATAAATAAACCACTGACAGTGAAGGTTTTAGAATACTCACATTTAATATGCTATTGAGGTAACTAAGCTAACACCAAACGTATCATGAATTCAATGCCAATAGTATCCATTGTAATGATTTATTAGCCTCCTTATTTATAAGCTAGTTGTAAATAAGTCTGAATACTTGAAAGTAATAATACTACTATTTAACATTTACTTAGCCCCAGCAGTGCGCAAAGGCGCTACTAATAATTTTAATATAAATTAGGTGGGAATGATCTTCAAAATGAAACCATAATAAAATCACTATTACTGATAGACCTCTCTAACTCCATAATAAGGGAAGATTTCAAAATAATTATTTGGCCAAATATTAAACCTAAAAATCTATCAAATGTCTCATTAAAATGCAGATTACTTAGGGCTTATAACCCATTCATATGCCATTTGACCAAAAAAAAATCCCCCTTTTCTCTATAATTTGATTTTAAACTGAAACTATTGTTCAAAGGCTAAAATGCATATGCCGAACCCCCCAAACTAATGATCTGCCTTGAAATGAGTTTGAACGTTAAAATAACAATCTCTCTCCCCCCCCCCACCCCAAAATTGGTTTTAAAAGTGGTCTTCGGCTCCACCTGGAGGATTTGAGGCAGCATGGCAACTTTTGCCACATGGAGGAAAATTAAATACAGCTGAATAATTGAACACGAGGGCAAGTTCAAACGGGGGTCACCATCTGCTAGACTAGAACTCTTGGCAGATTTCAGCTAAGCCTCACGCGCATCATAAACATGCTTGCAGATATCATATCACACACGCCGCTCTAAAAATAAAAGAAAAATCGTTCTTACAACATCCTTGAGCTAATTACATGTATTCTGTCATGTCGTCATGGATACATAAAAAAAAAAATTGAAGGTCAAACAGATTCCTCTGCTATTAAGCATCCGATGGGCAGAAAACAAAGACATGCTCTGTCTCCAAAGACCAGAGAGTTGACGCTAAACCGGGGTGCACATCTTAGACGGGCGGTACGTTCGGCAACTAAACACACACTGAAAATTTTTCCTACTCTCTATCTTATGCACACGTTCACAAATTAGAACTGTGAGTAATCCGCAGAGTTTAGGGCAGAAATATCAAAAACATTAATACTTCATTTGTCTAACAATATAGGATTTTGTAATGTGTAAAGAGCCCTGGGCAACATAGCCTGATATCTGTCATGCCTGTTACGAGGACAGTTGGGGGGGGCATATCCTTCACCCTCCTTGGGAGAAAGGAAAAGGAATGGGTTGAATGTCCCCCCCCCCCCCAAGTTGCTTTAACTGGTAATATGGTCATATGGAGAGATGTGCTTCCTAAAAGCCACAGAGCCAAAGATGTTGAGGGCTTCATATCACCTTAGATTGTAACAGGAACGTCACAGTGATGCCACATCCAGAGGCAATAAACCTCTGAACCCCAGTGCCAGGAAGCAACATGAGGGGAAGGCCTCAGCCTAGGATTCCCAAACTTCGGGGGGGCCTGGAGTTCTCCCAGAATTACAACTGATCTATAGGCCACAGGGATCCATTCCCCTGGAGAAAATGGCTGCTTTGAAGGGTGAGCTCTGTGGCACTGTACCCCATTGAGGTTCCTTCTCTCCTCAGACCTTGCCCTTCCCAGGCTCCACCCCACAAAGCTCCAGGAATTTACCAACTCAGAGCTGGCCACCTTACTTGATGGCCCTCCATAGTAATTGGTTGGCCACTGAGAGACAAGGTGTTGGACTTGATGGACCACTGGGAGCAGAACCACAAGTGACAAAAGGCACAGATTGGACACTTGTCAGCTTCCCTCAAGTTTTGATGGGAAATGTAGGCATCCTGGTCTTGCAGCTTGGCTCTCCGACTGCTGTCCAATGGACTTTTCAACTGTCACTTGTCCAACATTCCGCCAAGCTGCCTACATTTCCCATCAAAACTTGAGGGAAGCTGACAAGTGTCCAACCTGTGCCTTTTGTCACTTGTGGTTCTGCTCTGGGATCTTCTTATGTTCTTCTTAGAAGAAGACAGTACAATTACGTTATGTTATGTTGCTGTCATCCCACCCCTGACAAGATGCTTTCCTGTTTTCTGCTCGTAGGTCATTCATGATGCTTGGTTACAGGCAGGTGCTCAGGTCCCTTCTCACTATTATAACCTATGACACAGTTTTAAGTTCCCAAAATTGCTACCTTTCTGAGACGGAGAGAGAGAGAGAGGGGGGGGGGAGGAGGAAAACATATTTATTTAATTCCTTTAAAATACTTCACTCAATTTTCTTTCAATCAAAGAGACATGGCATTAAAACCACTTAAAATCTCAGTCCAAAGAAATACAAGAGGCCATTGCTCATCATACTAACTGGCCTCCATGCATGAGCTACCAAAGAGCATGTTGAAGAAGTTCTGTTTTTAAATAATCTCTGAAAGTTTTGCAGAATTTGGGCCTTTCTTATAGTCTCCCAAAAGCCCATTCCACAGAACAGGAGTGGCCACCAAGAAAGCTTGCACAGACACAGTTCTCATTAATAACAACAACATTTGATTTATATACCGCCTTTTAGGACAACTTAACACCCACTCAGAGCGATTTACAAAACATGTTATTATTATCCTCATGACAATCACCCTGTGAGGTGGGTGGGGTTGAGAGAACTCTGAGAGAGCTGTGACTGACCCAAGGTCACCCAGCTGGCTTCAAACGGAGGAGTGGGGAATCAAACCTGGGTCTCCAGATTAGAGTCTCACGCTCCTAACCACTACACCAAACTGGCTCTCATCTCATTGAGATGAGTGGCTAAGCTACTAACATTCCCTAGTCAGATGAAGGGAGGTGCCTTGCAGGGATGCATGGATAAAAGCGATCCCGCCAATATGAGGGTTTTAGCTTAGGAAGGGCTTTGTTAATGTCAACACCTTAAACTAAACATAGAAGCAAATTTGCAGCAGATACAGTGGTCTTAAACTTGGGGTAATTCATTCACCTCTGTCAACAGTCTAGCCAGTGCATTCTATATACCATTTGCAGCATCCATACTTATCTTCAAGGTGAGCCTCACATTACAGTAGATGAGTAATCATAGCACGGATTAGTGTGTCTTGGAGGGCTGAGACTAAAATAGGATAATTTCTGTCCTATATGAAGCTGAAGGAAAAGGCACTTCTGCTACCTCTTGCTGCTTTTTCCAAAGGACCGGATACAACAAAAAAGAGTCTGTTAATGATAACATCACACCATCCAAAGCATAACTCCCTCCAGAATCTGTTTGTGCATACCCTGATATCTTGTGTTTGATCTAATGTTTTTACTCTGCTAACTGTGGGCCTTTCTCCAAAACAAGACACATTCCAAGCAGCCGTAGAGGCATAGACAAACTGGTGCAAGACATCTTGTGCTGTCAGAATGCTCCACCATTAGCAGAGCAGGTGTTGGATTTAACCCCTACCGTATTTGGGATTCAAGCAAATTTGACTCTTTGGGGGGTCCAAAAATTGTTCTAAGTGGGTAGCCATGTCGGTCTACAGCAGAACAGAGGAATTTGAATCCAGTGACACCTTAGATACCAACAAGAATTTCAGGATGTAAGATTTCAAGAGTCAAAGCTCCCTTCTAGGAGAGCTGGGGCTGGGGGTTTCTATGATTCATTGGATGTCTGGGATTCACAGTATGCACAAATATAATATGAAATATATGCAGGGATTTTTTTCAGCTGGAACACGGTGGAATGGAGTTCCGGCACCTCTTGAAAATGGTCACATGGCTGGTGGCCCCGCCCCCTGATTTCCAGACAGAAGGAAGCAATCTAAACTCCCCTCTGTCTGGAGATCAGGGGGTGGGGCCACCAGCCATGTGACCATTTTCGCCGAGGGTGATTTAAACTTTAAAATACTCCCCCCTTGTTCCAGCTGACCCAAAGTGACGTCATTGTGTGGTCCTGAGTTCCACCACCTCTTTTCCCAGAAAAAAAGCCCTGAATATATGTAAAACATACAACATGTGTATAGTGAATATGAATCCACAAAACAAGCAGCAAATACAAGAGAATCAAAACCATTGTACAAAAATAAAAAATGAACATAAAAAGAAGAAATGAGGTGGTGGAACGTTTCCTCAGTTCTCTATAAGAAAACTTTCCAACTGCCTTTACAAAAAAAAAATGGGAATTGTATAGTTGGATAGATCAAAATGCTGGTTTATGCTTTAGAATGTCTGTGGTGGTGTTTGTTGTAATAGATTCTCTCTGCATTCTGAACGTAGAAAGCGAAAGGTTCATTCCTATTTTTTTTTCTCTTTCCACCATAAGATTAAAGCTCATTTTTATTAAGGTGCGTCAAGCAGGCGCTACTCGGGACTGATTTACAACTGCACCACAGGACATTGTACCGCAAGGACACAAACTTAAATATGTTTATTTGAAGGTGACCACAATATGCAACCTAAAGTTTTATTAAAAAGAATATGTTGCATTTTTCTAGCCCTAGCAACTTTGGCAGGATGTCAGAGAACATTTGTAAACACGACAAGGTAATAACGGCATCTCACAAGAGAGCTGGTCACTTCCTTGGGGAAATCTATCATTCCTGTCCGTAAATGTTGTATCCCCAGGACTATATAGATGCAAGTTCAAGGCATAATATTTATTGACCCCATCAGCTGCATCTAATTCTAGCATTAGTGCAAATAACCTGGTGGCCTTTGCGTGTCACAGAAAACATGGGTATAACATGGGATCTCATATTACTATTTTGTTTTGTCAATGGAGCTGTCCAGAAGGGAGAGAAAGGAAGACTTGATTAGAATCTTCATTCTTTAATTTCTGCTAGATCATTATTCTTAAGACTCAGCTAAACCATCTGTGCATTTTTTAAAAAATTCTATTTATTTCCTCAATTTATATCCTGCCTTGGGGGCCATACACATAAAATGAAGAGACTCAAGGCACCTTAAGATCAGAAGAGGATAGAGTCATCAGCAACATTTTAAACATGCTGGAAGGAAAGAGGGATACTTTCATTTCACAAACGTCATTCATTGCCATTATCTTAGTATTATTGCTATTTGTTTTCTTTATTATATCTGCTTCCATTGATTATAATGGAAGCTACTTTGGGATAGGTCATCTTTGCTGGGACTTGCTCAATTTGAGACAGACAGGAGAAAGTGCTAGTTTTGTATCCAGCTAATTGCACACGTGAAAAATTAAAGGGGAAATGGAACTAAACAAACTGCACTAATTTGTTCATTCGACCCATGTATTGAGATGGATCCAGCGGAGGATTTCTGTAAAAGAAAGGGGGCCACTTTTTGCCAATTTCCTCCTTCTTGTTGCAAACCTCTGACTCCCATCTCATATTTCTAGGTAGTGTTACTAGGTCCCCTTACCCTCCTGATGTCACTTCTGGTGACATCACTTCCAGGCAATGTCATCATACAGGCACAAGAGCGTGTGCATGCTTCGCAGCAGGCTGATTTGGGCTTCAAAAAGGCTCAATTCGGCCTGCTTGGGGCCCAAATCATCCCACTGAGAAGCGCGGCTCTCAGGGCAGCACAATGACATCATTCCCAGGAAGTGACATCGTCGTGCCACCCCAGGAGCACTCCAGGAGGCCTGTTCCCACGCATTCCCCCTTGCCAGCCAGGTGAGTGATGGGGGGTGAAGGGTGAAAGCGGAGAATCCTCTGCTACCACTGGGGGATTGGTAACCTGACTTCTAAGAGAATTTTGGGCTACAGTGGGTGAGAGTAGGCAGGGAAATTACCAATGGATCCACTCCATTATCATTATTCTAATGACTATGAATAATGTGGGTTGGGGGAGGTTGTTGTTTCATTAGCTTAGAAATTAATGTACGTCTTAGAAAGAAGTAGTTTAAATACATATTGCCAGGATTTTAAGCCTTTCTTCTTACAAGTTAGGCAGTAGTTCTACAATCTTTCTTTTAAGTTCTTAACTGAGTTTTTAATCTAGGAAGGGAATGATATAATGCTCATGGCAGATGCTTCCGAACTGCTATTGTTTTGTGTTAATATTTAGTTTGCTGATGGGTTCTAAATTGCTTGGATTTTTATTAGATTTTACTGCTGTGTGATCGAACTGGAAGTCTGGATACAAATCCTTAAGTAAATAAATAAAGGTGACGTTTGTTTCCAGGGCAGAGAATATGTGTCCGGATTCACTTTCACCATTTTTTAAATCATCTGTCCTCACAAATGTAAAAGGTACAAGAAAGAAACCATCAACGGTCAAGAACGAGCACTATAAAACTAACAAGAATCAACAGCAAAATCCCTACAAGCTGATACAGCAGTAAGTCTTCTGGTAGTTTTTTTTTAAAAAAAGATTTCTTAACTAATTTGTTGAAAGACAATGCATGAGGCATAGAAATGTTTCTCTGGAAGAAAATTCTGCATAATGGGTACAAATACAGAAAATATTCACATTGCTCATAGTTGTCATGAACGACACACACTCCTTACGTTCTCTTGTCTGCGCTACTGGACTTCAGCCCAGCCAACACTTCCTGTGGTGAAAGGGCTTGTATGTGGTGGCTCATTTCTGGAGCTGTTGCTTCAAGCAGTAGTCCTCTACTATGCAAAGTGACTTGTTGTACAGCTTCACCCATCCATCCTGGGTAGCTATGGATACCAGTGCACAATGCCATCAACATAGGCCTACACAATATGGCAGCAATCTACAGGATGAGCTGTTCGCCACATTACAGCTGTTTTTTAAAGTTGCCTCTGCAGAGACAACTACACTGCAACCTAGGATTGCCAGGTCCCCCAGCCTTGAAACCAGGGTACAGGGAAGTTTTGGGGGTGCACTCATGGTAGGTTTGCCAGGTCCAGTTTGGGAAATTCCTGAAGATTTGGGGGGTGGAGCCTGGAGAGGGCGGGGTTTGGGAAGGGGCCTCAGTAGAGTATAATGCCGTAGAGTTCACTCTTCAACGCAGCCATTTTCTCCAGGGGAAATGATCTCTTTGGCCTGGAGATGAGTTGTAATTCCGGGAGATCTCCAGCTACCACCTGGAGGCTGGCAACCCTACTGCAACCCCCTCCCAAACACTATTTGTTTGGCTGAAGACATAAAAAAGACATCCAATTTTTTCAGCTAGACAAGAGTATCCAAACAAAAGAAATGAGAGAACCCATGCTGTGTGGAATCCTGCGATCTGTGGACTCAAGCAACATATATCCGGTCTGTGTTCTCATTTTACCAGCAGTCCCTTCTGACCATGGAAAAATTGATCCTGGAGTTTCAGGGCCTTCATGGACTTTAACCAGCTTTATCATCTCGCTGAGGATTTCTTTCCCCCCTTCCTGTTCAGCTATTTGTTCTATATGGCCAGAGGTGCAAGATCTTTGGCTCTTCATCCATGTCTTTTAGTCAAGGGTTATCAACTCTGGATTCGAAAATTCCGGAAGATTTGGGTGTGAAGCCCAGAGAGGGCAGGGTTTGAGAAGGGAAGGGGACTTCAGCAGGGCCTAGTATCATAGAGTCCATCCTCCAAAGCAGCCACTTTCTCAAGGGGAAGTGACTCATGTCATCTAGAGATCAGTTGTGATTCCGGGAGATCTTTAAACCCCTTATGGAGGTTGGTAACCCTACCATTATCCTGTGCCTTTAGATAAGCCAGCAAAAGAGTCCAAAGGAATGGCTTAAGACATAGTTTGTTGTGTTGTTGTTTACTGGTTTAGATACACATTTTTTCCTACTGTAAGCCACTTTGGATCTCTTTGAGGAGAAAAGTGAAGTACGAATAAATAAATAAATAAACAAAGGTTATTTTATACAGGGGAGCACTTAAACACATGATTCTCTAATTGCATTTCCAAATGGTACAGTCCCACAAGGAAGCACTGTACCATGTGATAATTCTGAACATGCATATCCCTCCCTCAAAACCTGCCCACAAATTAGGGCTGCCAGACCCCCGGTGGGGGCGGGGGATCCCCTGCCCCCACCCTCCCACTCCCGCCCCCACTTACCTGGCCAGGGGGGCACGCACCTTCCATGTGCACCCCCCTGTGCACAGCAGCCCCAGGATCAGGCCTGTTTTGGCCTAGATCGGGCCCCCTGTGGAGCGCAGGAGCATTCCTGCGCTCCACAGGGGCCCACAACGGGCCCAATCCGTGCCAAAATGGGCCCAATCTGCGCCCGTTTTGGCATGGATCAGGCCCATTTTGGCGCGGATTGGGCCCATTGTGGGCCCCTGCGGAGCACAGGAACGCTCCCACGCTCCACAGGGGTCCAAAATGGGCCCAATCCGCGTCAAAACGGACCTGATCCATGCCAAAACGGGCGTGGATTGGGCCCATTTTGGCACGGATTGGGCCTGTTGTGGGCCCCTGTGGGGCATGGGAGCATTCCTGCGCTCTGCAGGGGCCCACAACAGGCCCAATCAGCACCCAAATGGGGGCTGCATGATGACGTCACTCCCAGAAGTGAGGTCATCACGCTTGCAGGAGTGCGCACGCGCACTTTGCATGCGCGCACAAGAGCTCCTCTAAGGTAACAGCCAGGCCCCAGTCTCCCACTGGGAGATCGAGGAGGCCTGGCAACCCTACCACAAATCCATTCATAAGAGCCTTATCCCTATATTAAAAGTTTGTTCCTCCATACCATCAACCTCTGCTGCAGCTTTATATTTTTTCATAATATTGCAGGTGTTTGAAAAATATTTGTCTTTATCATTATTATTATTACTATTAGTAGCAGCAATAGCAGCAGATAGCCTGTTGGCTACTTCTCTCCTCTATTACACTGTGATGTTCTTTTACTACAGTTTATTCTTGTACCAAATGTCTCATTTTATGAAGAATTATCCCTATGAATAACCCATCAATAGAGTAAACGAAGAAAACATTAACATATATGGATGGAAACTTTGGTAGACATATTGCTGTGAAGTCCTACTTAAAAAAAACAACTTTATTTGCAATAAAGTCTCCAAAAATATTAAAAATCATATTTAAAGCATTCTCATAAAATGTGTATAAAGAAAAGACAAGTTTAATTCTCAAAGGCTCCATTATCAGAGCAAAAATTAATATTTGTACTGTTTCTAAATTGGAACAAAATTGCAAAGATGCAAACGCCATCCTATATCATAATCTATAAACCAGTCACAAATGTTAAATCAGCTGTAAAAATGATTTAAAATCTACATGAATAATTTTATTAAACTGATTTAAAACCACATTTTGTGCTACCTTCATTTATTAACAGTTTCTCAGACAACAATGCATTTTAAAAGAAATTTGCATGAATACAGCTACATATAAAAATATAGCGGTTATCTTTCGGGTGAAGGTGCTTACATAAGAAAATCTATACGGTAACAGAAAATAGTTAAGTTGGGACTACAAATACTTGTAGTAATAGAGGAACCAGTGACCCAAATCCATCATGGGTCTTTAAAATTACGAACAGCATGAAGAGAGTGAATAGGGGGCTTTGCTCTTACTATAGAACTGAAGAGTTTGCCCACTAAAACTGATAAGAATCATGTATCTGAAGAGAGCTAAGCTCTGAGTCACAAAAGATGATTGATTGATTGATGACAAATGCTAGATTTTAAGGTGCCACTGGAATTTTGTTTGATTTTGTTTAGAACTAAGTTCACAACTACAGGAAGGAAATTCTTCCTTACAAATGAACGACTGGCATGAGGAATTATGGACTGATTTAGAGCGAGACTGAATTTCTCAAGGGGGTTTGTTTGATTCAAATATCCCCATTCTGAATGTAGTACTCGCTTGCCAGATACAATGCAACAAGTCTTTAATTCGTCTGTCTCCAAACACCAAATATTTTCTGTGCTCGTTTTTCAAGGTCATTTGTGAGTTAATGCCCACAAGAGTCCAGCAGCCCCTTAAAAACTAACCTTCATTCCAACATACGTTCTTGTGAGTCAGAGATCATTTCATGCTATGTAAGTGTGTAACTTGCGTGTAGATGATGTAAACAGGGTATGTGCTTGCAAGGGGCATATAAAATGGCCTAACATTGTGTCAAAGAAAGAAAACAAAGAAACCATCAATGACAAAGAGGTGGACCAAAACCAATGACAATGCCACATGGAATCAGACAGAAATGAAAATAGCTATATATCAGTTCATCCCTATTAGAGTTGGTCTAGGGACTTCAGTTTCACCATGGACTGGAGGTTGGTTTCTTCCTCTCATGACTCTCACCAATCAGCTACATTGCAAAGCAGCATTTCTCATGCTTGCTATAACACAGAGCTTCACCCAGCAAGTAGAATTGCCAGCCAATGGCTAGCGCCCAGCAGGAAGTGGGGGGAAACCAAAAGCGGCATCGTGTCGCTCTAGGAATCACTTGAAACTCACTGGTAAAACCACAGCATTTCCTGAGATTCCTGAAGGGATATGGGCTGTTTCCTTGCGGCCTTAAAATAGTGGCATAATCCTGGAATGCTGGCGACTTCTTTGCGCAATATGTGCTGAAAAATGGCTTGCATTTGTTTTAAATAAACAATCGCGCGAAGAAGCTGACAGCGTTCCGAGAGTGTGCTGCTATTTTAAGGAAGTGAGGAAACAGCCATGGTGTCATTTCTGGGTTTCCTTGGAAAACAGCGATGGGAAGACATGGTTGCTGGCAGGTGGTCTCCTGCCATAGTGGGAGACTTGGCAACCTTGGCTAGCAGTCATTTTTGACATGGTTCTGAGGTAGGGAAAGTACGTCAAGATGATTCTGGCTCACACAAACCTTTGCAACAGTGTCTGTCCTGAATCATTCTTCCTGAGGGAGGATCATTCATAGCGCAAAGAAATATTCTGGGATCCTCCCAATATGAAGTCAGTTTCTAATGCCTGTGGCATTGTTGCTCTATGCTCCAAGGAGAGGGAGTGAGCTTGACGTTACAAAGGGTTATAAAGGCAGAAGACATCAAGTTGCAGCTTGCAATTAAAAGGGAATGTACAGTAAACATTGGTGGTGGAGGGTGCTGATAAGTCACAGGTGATTCATGGCAACCCCTGGTGGGATTTCGATGGCAAGAGACTAACAGAGGTGGTTTGCCAAGACCTGCTTCTACAACCCTGGTCTTCTTTGGAGGTCTCCCATCCAATTACTAACCAAGGCCAACCCTGCTGAGAGCAAACGAAATTGGGCTCACCTGGGCTATCCAGATCAGGGCCCAGTAAACATTGCAATATGTATAATACTATCCTTTATAGAAGCAGCCTCCGTCCTGAGCTGTGCCATTATATGATCGTTCAAATCAAGAGCCAGTTTGGTGAAGTCATTAAGAGCGGCAGGACTCTGATCTGGAGAACCGGGTTTGATTCCCCACTCCTCAGCTTGAAGCCAGCTGGGTGACCTTGGGCTAGTCACAGTTCTCTCAGAGCTCTCTCAGCCCCACTCACCTCACAGGGTAATTGTCGGAGGCTTTTACGGCTGGAGAACGATGGTTGTTGTGTGTTTTCCGGGCTGTATTGCCGTGGTCTTGGCATTGTAGTTCCTGACGTTTCGCCAGCAGCTGTGGCTGGCATCTTCAGAGGTGTAGCACCAAAAGACAGAGATCTCTCTATTCTTAAATTAACTGATTACACCTTACTTTCTTTTCAACCTTGATATCTGGTTGATGAAGCTAGCAGAGAAATCACACACTCACCAATATAATTTATCCAAATAAATATTCTCATCTGTTTAATGAACATGTATGTAAGTGTGTGTGTGTGTGTGTGTGTGTGTGAGTGTGACTCCTCCAAGTCTCTGACCTTTAGCATTATTTCCCCCAAAAGTTCATTTCTGTGATTAATGCAATATACTAAAACTCATAAATTTGATCATCTGAAAGATTCAAATTAGGAATTATTGACAGTTGAACAGAACAGAAATGCAGACAGGAGGCAGATTTTCTCATCTGTCCATCTAAATGCTGGAATATGTATTGATTAGAATATGACATGGTAGAGAACTGGCCATAAATCTAAACTCTATTAGATTAACACAGGCATTCAATTAACATAAAAACGACAACCTAAAAGAAAAGCTTCAAATGTCGGTCCAGCTCGCCATTTTGAATGTTCAAGCCAACTGTATTTGTTTCCACAACTATCATTTTAACATAGGCAAACGAATTGGGAAAGCAGGTTTCTTTTAAAAAAAACAACTTTCCACATAACAGTTACCACACTGCATAACAATCTTTGAGCGAAAACAGACCATCAGCAGACTTAGACAACTTCACAATGGTATCGCTATCTTAAGATAATATTGAGAGGGACGGCTGATATTGAGAAAAGAGCTACTCAAGAGGCCTCAAGTAAGTGTGTACAGAAGTACAAGTGCTAGGCAAAGTTAATTTTTAATGTTTATTTTGATCCTGTCCTGACCTGGATAGTCCAGGCAAACTTGATCTCATCAGTTCTCGGAAGCTGAGCAGGGTTGGCCATGATTATTAATTGGACAAGATCCTTCTAATGAAGACCAGAGTTGCAGAGGCAGCCAATGGCAAACCACCTATATATCTTGCCATGAAAACCCCGCCAAGAGTTGCCATACATCAGCTATGACCTGATGGCACTCACTATCACCGGTTTTATCCTGCCGTCCTCCAGCATGGTTACTTTCCTCCTATTTCACCTTCACAACAACCTGTGAAGTAGGTTGAAGTAGAGACAGTGAGCGGTCCAAGATCAACCAGTGAATCAAATTTTAACACACAAGCTCTCCAGTGTGAGGATTTATTTATTTACCTTATTTATATTCCCCCTTTCTCTTCCGGGAGCCTCAAAGCGGCTTACATGGTTCCCCTCTTCTCCATTTATCATCACAACAACCTGTGAGGTAGATTAGGCTGAGTGTGTGCGACATGCCTGAGATCACCTAGCAAGCTTCCATGGCCGTCAGAATTCGAACCTAGGTCTTCCATAGCCTCATCCAGCACTTTAACCATTACATCATACTGGGTCTCCAAAGTGAAATTGGAGCCAGGGATGTATCTGATTTACATGTGAAGCCAAAGCCTTATGAACTAACGAAGGAACGTTCTGGTATCTGGAAATTTCTTGTTACCAGCAAAGATTTATACAAAGCACCTCATTTCTAGGCTGCAAAGGTAATTCCGTAGGGCATACGGTGGGGCTCATTATACACCTAGAAAGAACCTGAAACAAGTCACGTTAATTAGGAGCAGAAAGGTTCAAAGCAAAGGGGCAGCAAAGGGTATTTCATAATAGCACTAAGTCACTACTTCAGTCTCCAAAGCGGTGCCACTTCACAGAGTCAGAGGATGGGTGAGGGGCACTTTGGACCCCATAAGCAAAGATGAATAAAAATCAATTGCAAAGCCTTGAAGTGGGAAATGCTCATTCTGAAGGTGATTAAACATCATCAGATGCTCTCTGACTCCAGAGGTATTAGAAGTGGGTGATTTTTTTTAAAAAGGAAATGAATGTGGAGGATTTAAAACACACTACACCCATGCCTTTGAGATTTAAAAAGACATTAAATAGTTCCCCCTCCAAAAACAAACCAAGTTTCAGTTAAGTTTTATATTGCTGCAAAGACAGAGTTATTATTTATTTATTTACCAAGGATGAGCAATTTTTCCCTGTTCCATTGCTTTTTTAAAAAAAATATTTTTGTCACTGGCTTCAGTTTTCTGCTTTCATTGTAGATTAATTTGTATTACATACATATTTTCTATAGTTTTAATGTGTTAATTTAGTGTCACTGTCTCTCTGTCCTGTGTAAGGACACCCAATGTGGTATGCAAAAAGATACTATCATGTATAAAAATAACATTATCAAATCTAGAAATTAAGGATTACAGAAAATTATCAAAAACTTGGAATAAAACGCTAATAAAAAGTGATCTATAAAATAATGTGCCATATGCATCTCAACCCTATGCATGTTTACTCAAGGCTTCCCACTTACCCATCTGGAGTAGAGAATTACCAGTCCCCCAAATCCAATTTCCTGCCCCTGGAGAATTAAGAAGTGTGGAAAAGAATGGCCTCCACATAGTGATGCTCTGGCAATTTGCTCTAGTCTCCATGGTAAAGAAGAGTGTCAGGCATGAACCAAAATACAAACAAAAGTTCGTAATGAACCAGGCCAGTTCTTCGTTCCCAAACCGGCAGTATGTGGGGGCTCATTTCTCATGAACTGTGACAAATTTTAGTCCAGTGTGTTTGGTTCATGGTTTGTTCATCACTGCAGACAGCCTGGTGCCAATCATGTAGTTTCCTAGGCAACTGAGGTGGTGTGTGTGTGTGTGTAGGGGGGGGGGAATGGGATCTCTCCAGACCTTCTGCTGACCCAAAAGTGACATTTTCATGAACTGAATGAACCAGTTCTTGAACCAGGGCAAGTTTGTGAAAGTTCGTGGTTTGTGAAACCCGACGAACCACAAACCACATGGTTTGGAATTTTCCAAGTTCATGTCCATCTCTAGTAAAGATCATGGATTCTAGGGAAGGCAGCCTCATACCATCCTCACATTCTATCCTCCCAAGTACAGCCCCCCCCCCAAATCTCCTGGGCAAGAGTTACTCCCTAGTAAATGTACTTAGGACTTCATCCTAATTGATCACATGGACAATGGACCACCAAACGGCAAAGCTAACTAAACAACATACATCAGGGGCCTGCAACCTATGGCTCTAAAGCCAAACATGTCTCTTAAAAAAAGAACATGAAATCTTCAGGTTAAGGTATCTTGGAGGGGTAGATAGGATGCTAGAATGTGAAAGGAATGGCTGGCAAAGATGTTGATGGGACAAATGGGCTTCTTGGAGATGGTTTACAGAAGGGGAAATTACAGAGGTACAGATTCATGCCGATATACTAAAACAAATGTGCAGGGATGCTCCTTGGTATGTTACTTAATGCGAGACCTGGTTAGTGCCACTTTCTAATAAAAGATGTGCAACAGCCATAATGGGGGATACAGAAATTTTATGGAATATTAATCTACAGGTTAATTTTCAGTAATGTTAATTGATGTGTTTTCATTTCTGAAAATGGGCTTTCTTATACCAGCTCTCTGTTGATCTCTTATTCTAAATATGGATGAAGTTTGGCTACAAAACTGTAAAAGGTTGCTGACCTCTGCGATATATAAACCTCTAAAGAGGAACTGGGGTTGTTATAGGGCAGGGAGTTTCTTTTCCCGAAATTCACTTTTATTAGATATAGCCACTGATGCTCTTTTTTTCTCTTTTAAGAGCAGAATTTCTCTTCCTTGAAGAGAAATCAAGGCACCCTTTTATAACTTCAGCCCTTGCAGTAGTTTTATATTATACAGCCCAAGGTGCTGCTCTAGCAGGAAGACAGGAAAGCTTGGGAAGACATTGCCTGCCTCTGAGCATCTACAGAGAGAAATTCTGAAATTTTGCAGAACCTCCCTTCCTGCCTCTCCCTCTCTCCAGGTTTCTCTTTGATAAAAACGCAAATGATTAGAAACTGACTCCAAATTCCTAAAGAGAGGGAAACAAATGGATTGTGGGATTTCCGGGAGAAACTGGATAAAGAGGAATTAAGAAAAGTTCTTTTAACCACCCCCAAGAAAGACGGTTACTTTCTTCAGTAAGCTAGCCACACTCCATCTTGACTGAACTCTAGTGTCAAATTTCGGCTCAGCAACTTTACTCTGAAGTTTCGCTTTGGAACTATTTTGTCGAAATAATGCAGCCTGTAATTTCACCGAATGTGGTTTTTCAGCCCCTCTTTTAACATTGACACGTCTATAAATAGAGAAAAGCAGTTTAAATTTCAATGTGCTTTTGTCAGGTTTTAGGATCAATTAATATCTGCAACTCAGCAAGAAGAACACACCTGTCAGGGTTGGAAGCAAACGCTCCAAGGACCGCCGGAGGACTTGCCATTTGCAAAGCTCCCACAATGGTGGCAGTAGGTAACAGGTGTGAAGCGTTCTCCAAGCAGAAAAAAGATTGCTTGGGGAAACTAAACAGAAAGTGGGTAGAGAAGAGCAGCTGGGAAGGAGGAAAAGATAGCCTTGAAAGGAGGGAGGAAAGACGACATAGACTGCATTGAAGTTATTTTGGCATAATGGCAGAGTAAATGAACACCATGTGGTCAAAAGTGAGGAAGAAAGAACAGATGACTGGAAGCCAAAAGGCAGAGAAGTATAAGGAAACTAGGGCAGGGATTAATTTGTGAATTTGACTGTTCTGAGGCACTCAGCTTTGTGGAATCCTACACCCCTATGCTTCAAAATGTACAGTACAAAGATGGATCCTTGGTCTCTACCATTCCAGACAATTCCTTCCTTCCTTTTGCTCCATCCACAGTCTTTCTTTATCAGTTTAGAGAGGTGGACTGAAGGATGGTTAGGGGGTGCAGGGAGGCAGTGAGTGAAGGCGAGTTCCTCTGAAGTGGTCTCCGAATACTTCCTTCCTGGTGCCTACCAAATGTACCCTCTACCCGTGAGGTTGGCTCTCTGTCCTCCAGGCCATCTTCCTATTCCTTTGAAGGTGACTGCCTTCACAGTTACAGTCTTTTGTGTCAGAGACAATTGTCAGATAGGTAAGAGTAGGCCCCAAATTAGAAATCGACAAGAGTGTAACTCTGTCAAACTGACCGGTTCTTAAAACACAAGCAGAATATATTTTTCTCCTCATACCGCCAAATTAATTTGCCCGTTGGACGTAAGAGGCACACGCATTCTCAGTTGCCACATTTGCCCGGATGGTTCATAGAAAGGAACAGATGAAATCTGTGTGAATATGGGCAAATACTCCCTTTTTTGTTTCTTCTTCATTCTAGTCCACTTTTTAGCTGGTTGTTATTTCTATAATTTTGTTCCCATATCCCACCACGGCCGTTTCCACACAGCTTACCTTGTTGTGGAAAATAGCAAAATCTTGCACGAAATCACACAAGAAGACGCTGTTATCGCGTCTTCTTGTGCAATAACAGCGTCTTCTCGCGTGATAACAGCGTCTTCTCATGAGATTTCGCTATTTTCCACCACAAGGTAAGCTGGGTGGAAACAACCCATGTCTATGAATGTTGTATGCTCCCTCTTTATGATGTTGAGGGTTATTGATTTATCTTCTTTATCATTAGCTGCCTTGAGCTTTCTGTGGAGAGATGGCAGAGAAATATTCCAAGCAAATATACAAATAATTCTAGTTTCTGTATGCTGTCATTGTGAATTATTTCAGTCCACTCATTTTCATTGCTGGTACTGATAATCCGTTTGTTTCCTTAACATGTTTTTACGCAATTTATACAGTAGCTGTATGTATAGGATAAGCAAATGGGGAAACTCATAGAAGGAGATAACTCCAGTTGTGATGACAACAAGCTCTGGCCTGAACTCTGCGTGCTCCATGGTGGTTCTCCACAAAGTTTAGGTGTTAACAACTTGAGAGTCTCATCACACAAACAGGGACAACTTCTACACTAACAAGCTCTGTGGAATGTGGCCAAGAAACAGAACCCAGGATGGAGTTTACACAGATGACAAGAGGGCACTAGGCAGGTTAGATTTGGTAGGATTCCCAGTAGAGAAAGTGACCAGGAGGAAGAGGCTGGAGGAACCACCACTACAATTGTGTCTTCAGAAGTACATCTTGGTACTTTTCTTCGTGTTTGGGAGGATTTTGCTGCAGAAAACGCAAAACCTGCTGTCCATTGACAGGCATCCCGTGCACTGTGCGTTTGTGTAGAGAACTCAAAGAGATGCAGTGCACACTAGCTCCTCACACACTTAGAATCAAGCGTCTCCTGCTACCAAGAAGGAACAAAAGTCTTCATAAGTAACGGGAGATGCTTTTGGGCACAGTCCACCGTGCTGATATATCTCGTGGGAACAATATACTTGATGCAATGTAGGAAAGCATCTTCATTACATCAAACAAGACCCTTCCAGTGTATGAACCCAAAAAAGCTAAGCTCTTTCAATTCATAAACTGTGAGAAGAGATACAATAACAGAAATCGAACAAAACAGAAGTCCTGATAAGAATGAAAGATGTACAAAAGCACGCAGTACACTTTATTCCGGTCACTACCTTATCACCTTACAAATGATTTCCGTATCATTACATCAAGATCAAATGTCCTTGCATGCATTTGCTTGGCGTGCCAAAGGTAAAGCCCCCAAATTTTGGTGAAGAATTATCCAAAGGCTTTGATGATCTATATCCAGTAGACTATAAATAAACTAACAGGACTCGTGGAACTCATTTCACACGGTAACATTATAATTCTTTCAAGGCAGTGAAATTTTTTTTAAGAAAAATTATTAGTGCAAAACAGAAAAATAAATAAAAAGCAAACAGAAGGAAAAAAGAAAACAGATCTGGCTACAAAGACACTATTGGCAAAACTATGCATAGGTATCTATAAAAGATTTCCAAATATCTAAAAATAAGTCCATACGCAATTGCCTTCTATGTGCCATACGTTCAAATGTTGCTAAGTTCGTAAGGTCTTCAATTCAGTGATTTACAGGAGGTGGGCTTTTGTTTTTTCAGTGCTGAAGTACAAGTCTTTTAGCAATTGTAAGGGCACAGAGGGTCCGTTTCCATTGACCATTGGTTAGATTCCAAGAGACAGACAAGTTGTTTAAGAGTACGTTAACGTCCTCATTTCTGACACAAAATTAATACGACTAATATAACTTCCTGCCCAAAGGGCTGCATGACTAAACATGTCCTAAGCATATGCTTAAGAGATGATCTTGTGAATTACACCACCAACAGTTACACATTGTGCTTGCACCTTTAGTCATAAAGACGCTGTGGTGTTTTAAAAGCTCTGGGAACTCAGCCCACAGATCCTGCAGTTGATCCCTTTGATCACGGACTCAATCTCTTGTCAGCCAAAAAATATTTTTTGCAGAAGGAACTCTGTCCATCCAACTGCTGACAGTCATTTTCTTCCATATGTAATGAATTAACATCATACAAAAATTATCTCAGATCTCATATACCTGTGATTTTCAGGCTTTTATGGGGCTGGAAGAGATATACGACTATGCAGTTTATTATTCAAAGACTCCGAGCTTAATTTTATAGAGCTGGTTCTCATAGGACCATGTATCACTTGATTTTTTCTCGTACTTCATTACTGCGAACTTAACTCGCCACTGAAAGTGTGAACCAGCTCCAAGAAGCAGTGTTGTGCTGGAGATGATATTGATAGATACAGAAGTTCTCTACAGGTGTTATACCCAAAAAGGTGATCCAAAAGTTACCCATGCAAACAAGCACACATGGATGAATCACTTCATATATACAGATCTACATTTGCTTATGGAAACACAAGAACTACAGTATCAGAATAACCAGATAAAGGTCTATTTTCTCCAACTTTTCATATGCATTGGGAAGGGAAAGAAATCTCTGGTTGAGAGACATGTGTAGAGAACTCTATACTTAATTTACGGCTTAGTCTTGTGAATGTCTACTCAAAAGCAAGTCTTGCTGGTCTCAATGGGATGTCTTGAAACCAGTGGACCATCTTTCCAAATATGAAATCTTAGATTATCTAGTGGGCATCTGGCAGGTCCATTCAATGCAGTTAGGATGAGTAGGTTGTTTTTTTCTTCCAGCTATCACAACCTCCCAGTGGAATAATTTTCTGCAGGTGGTCTAGGGCTTTTATTTTCTGTGATTAATGGTGATTTGGGGTGATAATGAGGTTATAGCCTCAGTCGGGACATTGACACAGCATGGTCTGGTTTAACTATTTAACAGTGCCATACTATGCAGAACAGTAAAGAGTATAGTAGCACCTTTAAGACTAACCAAATTTATTGCAGCATAAGCTTTCGAGAAGCACAGCTCTCTTCGTCAGTCTTAAAGGTGCTACTGGACGCTTTACTACTTTGCAACTACTGACTAACACGGCTAACTCCTCTGGATACTAAACAGAGATATACCGGTCCAAGCCAACAGGCTTAAAAGGGTGTAACTCTGTTTAGGATTGCAATGTAGCTGTTTTAAATGGGTTAACTCTAATGACTTCCTTCCACCATGTTCAATTCAATGATTCCCTTCTGCCAAGGTTTCCTATGACAAGTAAAACACTTCCTCTGTTGGAGGAAAGGTCTTTTTCTATCAGAGAGGGAGTGATTTGATCCAACTTTTTAAAATGTTCCTGGTGGTTTTTAATTTGTGAATGCAGGATTGAAAAGTAAATACATTTTAAGCAAATAAATATATAAATGTTTTAAAAAATATTTAAATATTTTAAAAAATGAACTATGCAGCAGGTGTTTGTAACATTTTAAATGGCAGTGGCTATTTCCAGATTACCCAGATGTTGGCATCTCAACATATTTACATTATAGTCTGCCTTTCTTGCTGAGACTCAAGGCAGATTACAAAACATAAAAATGATACAATCAAACAACATGACACTCAACATGGCCAGCAACTTTTAAGAATTCTCTCTTTTCGATAAGAGGTTCAATACACCAGTGGAGGCTCAATTCTGTATTGTGTGCTTTTGCAAAGCAAATACACTTACAGTTCACTCATATATGCATTGGCAGTGCAATCCTAAGAAGTTACTCCAGTCTAAGTTTCAATGGGCTTAGACTGGAATAACTCTTGGGACTGTACCAGGGCTTTTTTTCAGCTGGAACATGGTGGAACGGAGTTCCAGCACCTCTTGAAAATGGTCACATGGCTGGTCGCCCTGTCCCCTGATATCCAGACAGAGGGGAGTTTAGATCGCCCTCCACACCACTCGACGTGGAGGGCAATCTAATCTCCCCTCTGTTTGGAGATCAGGGGATGGGGCCACTGGCCATGTGACCATTTTTGCCGAGGGCAATTTAAACTTAAAAAAACTCCCCCCTTGTTCCAGCTGACCCAAAGTGACATCATTGTGAGGGCCTGAGAGCCACCTTTGCCCAGAAAAAAAAGCCCTGGATTACACCATTAGTCAGAAGTAAACCACTGCATTCAATGAGACCTTTCTGAATAAGTATACATTAAGATTGTGCAATCCTCATGTAATATATGGCAAAGTTAGCTTTTCTTAAAAACAACTTTAAAAACCCCATATTTATATTTCAACTTGCAAAAAATTGCAAGGTTTTTTCTAGCCTGTATGCCGCTTCTTCCTTTTTAAAAAAAAATGTGCTGTGTACAGATTCTAACTTTTTAACCCTCCATCCAGTTTTAAGCCATTTTCACAAAAACCTGCTTCTTTGGCTTGTTTGTAGGATGTGAGCTCCCTCATGTGGCTATCCAAGGATTTCCAGCTGTTCAAGAAAATTATTTCAAGAGGCAGGTTTTATTGCATTCATTTCAAAGGAACACCCACACTCGAAATGCCAGGGCGGCCTCTGATAAATGCATACATTTGACAGAAAGCTGCATTTTGTTCATTTTAGTCTCCCAATGTTCCATAGTTTCTATCGCAATGGTAAATAATGTAAATGCTGAAGTAGCCGAGTTTGCAGAAGAGTTACTCAGGACTGTGAGATCCAAAGTGGATTGTAGGGTAGCCAACTTCCACGTGGGTCCCAGAGATCTCCTGGAATTACAACTGATATCCAGACCACAAAGATCAGTTTCCCTAGAAAGAATGGCTGTCTTGTAGGATGGACATCTTGGTATTATACCCTGCCGAGGTCTATCTCTTCCCCAAACCTTTTCCTTCTCAGGCTGCATCCTGAAATCTCCAGGAATCTCCCAACCCAGAGTTGGCAACTCCAGTGGTTTGTACAGAGTTGCAAGAGGATCCTTCTAAACTGGCTGAGTAGGCAACAACATGGCCAATGTGATTCAGTGCAAGTAAGTGTAAAGTGATCTCACTTGGTATATGCACTGAAGGCTCTGAACTGGCAGTGACTAAATAAGTAAGAGGTCTTCTTGGGTTTGCAGTGGGATAGCTCAATGAAAATCTTGAGTCTGTGCCGCAGAAGTGGGGGGAAAAAACCAATTCTACTCCATGTATTTATGAGGATATTTATTCAATGCTCTGCTTGGAGTCACGGATGTCATTATAGCGTAACTAGCTGAGCTGTGCTCCTGGTTCCCAGGTGTCCAACCAGAGTGAAGGTCCCTCCCACCCTGTGTTCTGTTTCCTGCTGCTGCTCCAGCTGCCAGTAGTAGAAGAAAATAATAATAATAAATTGCTATCAAGTGACGGCATGACATCTCTTCTGAGGAAAACCCAGAAGTGATGTCAGTCCGCTCTAGGAATTGCCAGAAACTCTGTAGTCTTACTGTTAAGTTTCTGAAGATTCCTAGAGCAGATTGTTGGCATTTCAGGGGTTTCCCTGGAAGTGATTTTATACTGTTGCCTGATGGAGCCCCCCCCCTCCATTTTCCTACCCCATGCACTGACTGCCAGTCCATGAGTGACAACCATAGCTGGGCTCTGGAAAAGGATCTTTGTGTTTTGCTTGCTTCATGTTGCTCCTGGGGTGTGGTGTTATAAATATGCTTGGCCTTGTGACTGATTAGGCCATAACTAGGGATGGCAGGAATATGGCAAGTTGCTAGAAAACAAGTAGGGCTAATTGACAAGCACCCTGAGGCACCCAAAGATGAAGAGCTGTTCCTAAATCTATTCACTTACTAAAGCCCATTAAAGGAGGAGAGTGAGAAGTGCACCTCTCAACACAGTTAATGCTCAAGTTGGGATAAGCAAGGCCAAGTTGTGAGCCAGGATGTTGCCAACTAGGCTGTTAGTCAGTGCCTTAGAGCTTAAACACACGAGACAATTACATGAGGACATTCAAGTGAAGGGAGATGCAATGTTAGCCGGGAAGCTGAGTTTTAAAAAGCGGATTGGAAGGTTTTGTCAATTTCCCCTCTCTACAGAGCCACTGACATCACTCTTCAGAGGGTTTATTTCCTCTTCACCTCCCAGAAGGGGAGGTTAAATTGACAGAGCCTTCTGGGAGGTGAAGAGGAAATAAACCCTTTGAGGAGCAATCTCGGTAGTTCTGTAGAGAGGGGAAATTGACAAAATCTTCTCATCTGTCTTTTAAAACTCTTAGCCATGAGGGCTAACATTAACAATTATATGTTACCATGCGAGCACTGCCTTGGATAGCCCAGGTCAGACTGATCTTTTCAGATCTCAGAAGCTAAACAGGGTCGACCTTGGTTAGTAATTGGATGGGACACCTCCAATGTAGATCAGGGTTGCAGAGGCAGGCAATGGCAAACCACTTCTGTTAGTCTGTTGCCATGAAACCCCGCCAGGGGGGTTGCCATTAATCATTCAGCTATGATCTGAGGGCACTCTCCACCAGCAATAACAGTGCAAAACACCATATTATACACCCAACTGCACCAAGATTCTTTTTGTGTGGTGTTGGCAAATGAAAAGCAACTTTTATGGGATTGTATGATGATTCGTATAATTGTTTCTTTCCTGTGGGATGTTTTACCAATACACAGCAGCATAACTGCTTATCAGTAATCACACAGCACATAACTAGATCCCACTGTACGCACGATCACATTGAGAATGCAATTGCACATTAGTAACAATAAATCAGCTGAAGAAACAGAGAGGACTTTAAAAGCAAGAACCAGCACTTTGACTTGTGCCCAGAAACAAATGGGCAACCAGTGCAGATCTTTCAGCCGCAGAGAGATTCGATCCCTGTATCCTGCCCCTGAAAGTAGCCCGGTTTGGACCAGCTGAAGTTTCTGGACCATTTTCAAAGGGAGCCCCTGTAGAGCACATTACAGTAATCTAATCATCAGAGCATGGGTCATTGTGGTCAAATCATACTTCTCAAAGAAGGCCCATAGCAGGTGAATCAACCAAAGCTGGTAAAAGGCACTACATGCCAAGAAAAAAACCTTGGCTTCTAACTGTAGGCCAGGATCCAGCAGCATCCCAAAGGCTATAAATGTGCAACCCCTTTCAGCACCCCTTTGAGCAGCTTTGTAATTGACCGACAGTAACTGAGCTTCAGTTTGTTGGCCCTCTCCAGACATCTGCTCAGGAACTTCACTGAGCCACCTGATGCAGGAGAAACAGAGCTGGGTATAATCTGCATATCAGCAGCACCTTATTCCAAAGCCCTAAATGATCTCTCCTAGCAGTTTCATGTAGATGTTAAACAGGATGAGGAACAAGTTGGAACAATGGAGGAACCTGTAGACAGAGGCTGAGGGACCAAGCAACAGTATCCTAGCACAATCTTCTGGAGTTGGCTGGTCAAATAATAGTGGGAGTACCAAGCATGGTATCTCCTATTCCCAACCCAGTTAGTCTCTCCAGAAGTCTACCATGGACAACTATCTAATGCTGTTGAGATGGCCAGGAAAATCAACAGGGATATGCTCCCCTATCATTCTCCTAGCAAAAAATCATCAGTTAGGGCAACCCTGGCCATTTCCATTCCAAACCCAGTTCTGAATCCAGATTGAAATAGGTCTAGGTATTTTGTCTCCTCCAAAATGGCCTGAAGCTGCTCCTCAAGTATCATGTTCATAAAGGGAATGTTGGCCAATGGGTGGTAATTGCGAAGCTCAGTGGGATCCAAGGATGTGGACCACTTATTCTCTTACCCAACCACTGTGGTCATCTTCGAAGGCCCTGCTTAAGGTGCCCCTGTCTTCTGACATAAGGAAGGTGGCAACCCAGGAGACGGCCTTCTCAGTAGTGGGGCCAAAACTCTGGAACTGTCTCCCCTTCTATTGCCACGTCCCACCAGCAGATGAAGATATTTCTTGTTTCGTTTGACATTCCCTCAGTGATCTCAATGTTTTAAAGGTTGTTTTTATCTTTTCGTATCTGGTTTTAAATTGTTTTAGGGCCAAGCTACACATGACGAAAGACACTTGCCTGGCAAGTGGATTGAGTGGAGGGCAAGTGAACAGGGAGAAATACACTTGCTGTTCAAGTGTCATTCGTCATGTGTAGCTTGGCCCTTAGTGATGTATTTTGTGTTGATCTTAACGGCTTTTACGATGAGGTTTTAATTTGTATGCTTGTTAGAACAAATAGAACATATAACTTCATATAAAATCCCACTAGATCCACAACTAATATTTCTAGATCTTTGGCAAGCAGTTCAGATTCCAAATATACACCGACATCTTATATCGTCTCTTGAATGCAGCGAAGTCCCTGCTAGCACTCAACTGGAACAAACACACCCCTCCATCAGTAACATAATGGTATTCCTGGGTCTGGGATCAATTTATAGTTGAAAAAATTACTGAAAGGATTCAGTGTTCAAACTCCCCTAAAAAAAAACAAATTTCTATGAAAAATGGATGCCCTTTTTCGAATTTATTGATAAAAATGGCATGCAGCCTTCAAGTTTCCTATATTGAACTATTTTAGAACAATGTTTTATATACAAGTTTACTACTTATAGTAGCAAAGCTTTTCCAAAACAAGGGTTACCTACTTGTAACGATATAATTTGTCAAAATCTACGTGTTCAACATTTTGTATCAGTTAACCTCATGTTATCATTGAATGTTATCATTATATGTATAAGGATGTTTTATTTAATTAATAAAGTCTGTTTGAATTTAATTTGTATGCTTGGATTTGTTAGCCACTTTTGGTGGTCCTCTGAGGCCAGAAAGGTGGGATAAAAATCTTGAAAATAATAAATAAATGTCTATCTCAGGAGGAGGTCTCAGTGCTGCCTCTTCCAAGGTGGCCAAAATGACACCTTCCCACAGAGAGGCATTTATTACTCTCCAGACCTGGTAACAGAGTTAGGCCCGGCTGTCCCATCACTCCTCCCTCTTTAACTGAGGCTTCGGGTGTGGAGATCTGAAGGGCAAACAGGCAGGGGTCTGTACACAGCATATGATGGTACTCTAGATACTTTGTTTTTAATGGAATAAAATGCATGACAGTACTTCCATTTCATCATGTAGGGTCACATTAAATTCAACATGTTATCTTTTCTACACAAAGAAAGTGTTGTTCAAGATGGCAGCCCAATTTCTATTCTTGTAACAGGATGCTTGTAGGGGAAATCCAAGAACGTTTGTTTAGGACAATGCAACTGACCAATTTCTTGGGCGATTCCTTCCCATACATGGCTGGATCTTATTAATAATTATAATAACACTCAATTTATATACTACCCTTCAGGATGACTTGACACCCACTCGGAGCAGTTTACAAAGTATGTCATTATTATCCCCACAACAAATCACCCTGTGAGGTGGGTGGGGCTGCGAGAGCTCCAGAGAGCCATGTGGCCAGCCCAAGGTCACCCAGCTGGCTTCAAGTGGAGGAGTGGGGAATCAAATCTGGTTCTCCTGATTAGAGTCCCATGCTCTTAACCACTGCACCAAACTGGCTATTAAAAAAAACCCATGGTTGTTCAAACATCTATGAGCATAAGCCTTCCTGACCACAGGATTGCAGCATGCGTCCCACAGGTGGCTGGAACAGGAAAATCCAACCCTTATTAAAAGATCACTTAGAGAGAAAGCATCTTAAGTATATTATTCCATGTTTACCAGCGTTTCCTCATGAATTTCTCTAATATTTTAGTTTTCCACCTTAGTACTTCGTTATCTGTGCAATTTATTAGAGCTTTGCTAAGATGGGGAAAATTGTGAAGGTTCTGCTTTGTTGCCAAGAGAAAATATATACCAGCCAACCAAAGCCTCAGGGGTTGCCAGACACCTTTGAGAGTCATGTCCAGTGACGGCATACTGTTGAACCATGGCATGTTCTGGATTTTTTAAGAAGAACCTCTCAGGAGGAGCCACTGAACAACGGTGCTTTTAAGCCCTCGGCTGTGACAAAGGCTGCCTCCTCCCACCTCAATTTAATACTCAATTTGCGTGAATTTTAATAACCACTACCACTTATCAGCCCATCTATGATCTTATATCTTTTGCAGCTGTTGAAAGACAATGTTGGGGGGCTTTTAAAGCAGTCTCATCATAGATTCAAAAAGCCTAACTCGCACACACACAAAAATTGGCAAACAAAAAGAGCCATATGCCTACTTGACCTGGGATACATAAACCTGTTGTTCAACCCAGAGAGACGGATTACAGCATTACTTTTTTACTAAGTTGCTTTTCATATGGAAATTTCTTTTCACAGCAGAGATCTGCATTGAACATCATCCACATTAAAAAAAAATCCCTATTTTTAGCTCACTGATCATGGACATATAGATTTTTATTGCGTCTGCAAGCACGCATTAATGTTAATTTCACAATTCTCCTTTGTATTTTGTTAATGTCACAATCTGCTGTAAAACCTTGCCAAGTTTCTTAACTGTCATGTTAATTCCAAGACCTATTCTGCACTCTTTGACATTTCAGGACAGAACATGGCAGTAAAAATAGATTAAAAACAGCTTATAAGTATTATAAAATCAAGAACTTTGCAGATGGTGGAATTAGATCTTCTCAGTAGAAATCCAGCAACTCAAAGCACAATAATATTAAAAAATGCCTATTCATTTGGAAGGTAAACATTTCTGCTACAATAACGCACCGCTGTCGAAATGGGGAAGAGGATCCTCCTCTACTGCCCATATAAGAAAGCGATTTTATGTATACTCTATCCATGTCAGTATTTGGTTTCAAATAGTTTCTGTAATGTATAAATAAAGGGTATAATAAGGGTAAGATTTTATTTCTGGGAGGTTCAAAGTTCACACAAATTATTTCACACTAGGGATTTGTCTGAGCAGTACTTTTTTTGTGCGTGTCAAAGAAATGCATTAATGTTCTTTAGATATTAAATGACATTGTCGCACGGTAAAAAATTCGTACTCGCGGACAGGAAACTAGACACTTAAAAAACTGATTGCAAAAGAATGCATGCTGTTTTAAATGCATACGATCCATTTCAAAGGGAGGATTTTTCTTTCTTGCTTTCTTTCTCTTTTTTTGTCAATTTCAGGAAGTTTAAAATAGGCTAATCAGAAAGTTCTACTAAATTGAGAATAGAATATGTTGGGGGGATGCTTTGTACAAAACTCTGTCATAAAAACAAAATCCTTTCCCCCCTTTTTTTTCTTTAAGGGGTCCTTATTAATTCCATCATCCTTGTCGAGTTGTTGATGAATAGCTCACATCGTTTGCCAAACTCCACCCACTGTCTTTTTTCCAAATCCTTTCCTCATTATTTACTCAGTCTTTTTCCCACAGCCTAGACAGCCCGTCAAAGGCAGCTTAGAGAAAACACTGTATTAACGTTAGGAAATAGCATTCAGTCCCCAATTGATCTCCTAATACTTAATGTTGAAATGATAATTGGTGGAGTCTTCATTGAAAAATAAAAAGCAAGGGGATGATTAAAACAAAACAAAAAAAAGAATTCAACTTTTTTCAGTCACCACAAGGTATTATCTAAGTCCATGCATTCAGAGAAAACAAACAGATACTTTTTTATTTTAATTTTTTTTTAAACTCTCCCATCTGCTGGAGATTGCAGTCCACAATTCTTTTCAACTGACATAATCCAGATTGATTCGTTCAGCAGATAAAATTCCGGCCACTTCTGCCCTTTATAGGAGCAACATAATACCAGCCTTTATACAGCAACAATGTAACATAATGGGATCGGAATGTGCAAAATGGCTGTTCTTATATTACGGCGACACACAAGGGTTCCAAAGCAAGCAGGGATTTAATGTAAAAAATCATTATGCACAGATTACTGAAGTTGTCCTGCATTAACAAGGTCAAACCAAGACTATTTTTCTGCTGTTCTTAAAGAGCAGAAAATACAGATAAAATCCTCCCCCCGGTTCAACCACCACCAAACCCTGTTCAGCTAATATCTTGATTATAGTTAATGTTTTTCAAAAGGGGACCAAAAATGCAAAAGGTTTTGTAACAAATGAAAATGCCCATTGTTCAGAAGAAGTCTGGTGAGAAAAGAACTCTTCCCCCCCCCCCAAGAGAGCTAAGTTAAATCTATTATGCGCTAAGAGGGCAAACTTAAGCAGAGTTACCCCCTTCCAAACCCACTGACTTAAATGGGGCTTAGAAGGGTGTAACTGTGTTTAGGATTACACTGCAAAGGAGACTGAAAAAGGTTGCAGAGACATTGCCAGAGTGAATTCTTTCGCTTCCATGCAACACCACAATAAAAATTTTAAAAACTTTCAAAGAAAACTGTATCTTTCCTCTTTTGATCTTTCTATAGACCAGGAGCTGTTAGATAAATTGCTATAGAGATGTAAGATTTTATGTGCAACTGTCCTCCTTTTTTTAAAAAAAAATCCTTCCCTCTGTAGCTCAATTAGGAACAGGCCATAATATTTTGGCTCTTAGACTTGAGGCAGAAACACTGACATTGAATGGCATTGGTATAATTACTTGAACCATCTAGTTGTTTTTGTTACATGAGTTTTATTTCGACAATAATAGCTGGGAGAAAGGCCGCCTTCACAGAACAGAGATTCCGTATTGCAACAGAAATGGAAATTAGTAGTCAAGAGTTGCATGCCTTTTTAGAATACGTCATCAGTTTAGCACTTTTAAAATGCCACTAATGCAATTGTACGGGGCAAATACCTATATGAAAAAGTCAGGTACTTGATTAGTTCCTTGTGTAAAAATTTGGTGGTGATGCTTATTGATAACCAGATCCAATGGTAGAAAGTCACATGAGGGACCGAACTCAGTTTCCCTGTGTATGTGCAATGCAAGATTCCAGCACATATTAAAGGCTCAACACAGAGAACAATGGAACGTAATTTGGAAGGTTATCCTGAATGTATAGTAGTAGTAGTAGTAGTAGTAGTAGTAGTAGTAGTAGTAGTAGTAGTAGTAGTAGTAGTAGTAGTAGTAGTAGAAGAAGAAGAAGAAGAAGAAGAAGAAGAGCAGCATTTTATAGGGCTTCCCACATTCAAAACACATCACAAGCCAAGCACAGTATGGCAGACCAGGATTATTATTGGTGTCCACACTGCAGATGGGGAACTAAGAGAGAGTGAGTTGGTGGAAGACAGAAGATTTGGGCTAGACTTTCTGGATCACAACTTATTCTTAACTTATTCCATGCTACACCAGAAAATATTACTCATCTCAGTATGGACAGCCAGGATAGACAGATACACGTACGAAATTCATTGTGGAAGAAGTATGATGGCTGCTAGCAAAGATGGACGTAGCTGTCTTCATGTAACAGCAGTCCCCCAATGAGTATTAGCCCTGATAGCTAAAGGTAGCCTCCAGATTCAGAGAGCAATATACCTAAGACACAGGGGGGAGAACACTGTGGAATGGTTCTCTGTGTTCATGAACTTCTTGGAGACATTTGGTTAATGCCTGGTGGAGTCAGAATGTTGGCCTTGCTAGTCCTTTGGTCTGTGCTAGAATCAGCTGCTCTTACTTTAACACACAGAGGAGAAGAAACAACTACATCTCACCTAGAACTTTCTGTGGTGTAGTAGTTAAGGGTTCCGAACTAGGTTCAAATCCTCATTCTGCCATGGAAGCTCACTGGGTGATCGTGAACCTGTAACACACACTCAGCCTACCCTACCACTCAGGGCTGTTGTGAGTACAAAATGGAAGAGAGGAGAACAATATATGCTGCTTTGGGAACATAAATTAACTAAATTTGCACGCTTGTGAGGGTTCTTTCACCAGCTGGCTTGGGACCACACTTCAGAAACATAATGATCTTAAAACTGATTGTATCTGAAATATCTCCCTACTCAAGTGGAGCGTAGATACCCAACTGTTCAAATCCAATAACTAGACATATGGGCATGTAGCCTTCGATCAATATAAACCTTTTAGAGACCGACCTTCCAACACGAGTATCAAATATATATTTGATGAGAAGAAGGTTAATTGAATAATTGATTCCTTTGCTAAAATTAAGTGTTCTTCAGATAACTTCAGGAAACAGTGTGCAATAATAGTGAAATAAACACTTCTTAATTTATCACTCCTCTCGAGTTTGATGATGTAATTATTATTTCTGTTTCTAATGTTTATTTTTACACTTGTGTATTTTAATGATATATGTCTCCCTCAGTGAGAACCAGTAGAGAATGATAATAAAAATCCCAGCAGAAATCTGTAACTACCGAGGAAGGCAGGGTCTATCCAGTTTCCAAGATTCTCAGTTAGGGAGGCCTCCCAAATTCTCCCCATCTGAATTTTTCTCCATATCAAAAATAAACACGAGTCTATCGGCACTTGTAGGATTTTTATTCCAACAAAAACTTTCATGGGTGAGAGCCTGCTCTGTCATCTTCATCTGAAGAAGTGGGCTCTACTCCACACAAGCTTAAATTGGAATTAATGTTTTAAGGTGCCACTAGACTCTTGTTTAATTTTGTTTATATGGTTGCCCCTCTAGCATGTTACCCAGTTGGAGGTGTTCTGAATTACCTTGTTTATTTTCATTGTGAAAGTGATGCATTGGAAAATTTCCCTTGTTCCTACAGTTGCCTGGGGTCTAGGGGCCCAATGGGGGTGCAGGGGGCTGAGGGGCAGTGGACAGTGGGGTACCCACCTCCTGCACATCCCCGTTGTGCCAGAAAATGATGTAATTTTTCAGCACAATAAAGGAATGTGTGTGGTTGTGAGCGCTGAAGTGGAGCTCACTGAAAATTGCCTCTAGAAGGGCGGTTTCCACAGCACTTGGCTCCAGGACACACCATGGTTCCTCTGTCACCAGTGTGCAGGAGGAGAACTGCCGTAGTATAGTGGTTAAATGGCTAGGATTTGAGCCAGCACTCTTCTGGTTCAGCTCCCACTGCTGCCATGAGCTCTGCCGGTGGCCTTGGGTAAACCATTCCTCTTAGCCCCAGTTCCCCAGCTGTACTTTGGGGATAATAATAACACTGATTTTGTTAAACACTCTGAGCATGGAACTAATCTGTCCAGTAGGGTGGTATATAAGCATATGGTTATTATTATCATTGTTGTTGTTATCCTCCCCACCTCTATGTTCCCCCCACAGGTCAGGTGAATGGGGTGGAGGGGGCGGGGGAATAGCAAGTCTACCTGTTCCCATTTTTTAATTTTACACAGAGCACTACGTAACCGTTTCCATACTACTCACCTTCATCCGGAATGCTGTGGAATGTTGCAAAAAAACCCACAGAAGATAGCATCTTCTTTGTGCGAGTTTTGTGTGCCATCGCACAAAACTCACGCGAGAAGGCGCAATCTTCCATGTTTTTTTCGCAACGCTCCGCAGCGTTTTGGGTGAAGGTGAGTAGTGTGGAAACGGCCAATGAACAGTTTGTTCTAGCTTTCAGCTTGTTTGGGTCTTCTCTCCCTACATTGCAAATGTGCTTAAGTGTTGTTTCATTACCGCCTTCCCCCAAAGTTATTTTTGATGTGACTGTACATACAGTTGTATCAAGATTCTTCCTGCATTTTATCACCACCCAGGAGTGCATGTCTGCTTCAGTAAAACACTGCACACAAAGTATTTTTAGTCTATCATAAATACGATCACATCACGATTGCTTTTTTGAAGGGGGGCAGGGTTTTCTCAGTGCAAATGTCTGCAGTGGTAATATCGGGTGCGGTGCAAAAGAACAGAGATTAGCAACAAACTGTGCAAGCTCTAATGCCAGGATTAATTTTTGACATTCTCCTAGTTAAAGCAACATTCAGGAAGAGTGGAACACAGTAAAATTATGGAACAGAAAAGGAATGAACTGGAAGAACATTTCTCATCCCAGCTCAAAAGACCTTCTGCATGATCTAAAGCTCGGCAAATTTAAGTCTCATGGATTTCAGTGGGAAAATTAAGAACTTGCAAGAAAACTGTTTAGAACTCATAGATTAATAAGTAGTATACAAACATTAGAAACAAATAAAAGTAATAATGTCTAGATCGCAGTCCTGATGCACTTCCATATAATTTATTCAGATGCAGTTTTATCTCCAAACTTGCAAAGCCACACTTTTTTTTTTTTGCCACATTCCTAGGAATTAAAGTCTCTTACAGACTTCCCAATTAATCTCAAGTGGGATTCTTGCTTATAAGTGTGGGGAGGGATGGTGACAATACAAGCTGAATTTTGGCCTTTTCAGACATCCCGAATATATAAGTCCCATCAGAGAAATTCTGTACATATAAAGAACAGAAGATAAACCGTAATTAGCTGCGAGAAAAATGTTTCAGCTCCTATTTGATTGGGGCTTCAGATTACAAGATGCGTTGATTGATAATGATTAATATAAAACTTTCACCTTTTCATTGAACAATCAGAATGTTTCTTTTTTTGTGATTGCCATCTTATAATTAAGCATTAAAAATTAGTGCGGCAAGTTATTGTCACAAATCAGGTGTACTTTGAGGCATGTGGAAGAGGCTGAACAGGGAAAAAATGTTTTGTTTTTGTGTGTGTGTTTAAATGGCAAGTCAATGAGCTACCTTCACCAGTGCTATGAATTTTTAGTAGACAATAGAGTTTTCCAGATATTATTCCAAATGCCATGATCTTCCCTGAATGTTTAGTCACCATGTTGTGCAAATAGGAACAACACACTTATGTATCATGCATATACAGCTTCAGTATGCATGAACTGACTATTGGTTTTTCAGCAGGATTTAACTCCAGTGGCACCTTAGAGACCAACGAGATTTTTAGCGTATAAGCTTTTGAGAATCTAAGTTCCCTTCTTCAGATACAGGAAGGAGTGGAGATCCCTGAGTCTTTATATCTCTTCAAAACTTGCTGTTCTACTGCTAACTGACATAGCTACTTACTGACATAGCTACTTATATAGGGCTCCCAACCGCCAAGTGGTGGTTGGAGATCGCTCAGAACTGGTCTCTAGCTGGCAGAAATCAGTTCCCCTGGAGAAAACGGCTGTCTTGGAAGGTAGACTTTATGGCATTATACCCAGATGAGATCCCTGTTCTCCTCAAATGCCCATATTCCACCCTCCAAATCTCCAGGACTTTCCCTACCCAGAGCTGGCAACCTTTTACCTGCCAGTAACTATCTTCGTGAATTTTTCAGGGTTCACATTCATATACACCAGTTTCAAGGTTGCCATTCTCCAGATGGAGCCTGGAGTTTTTCTGAAATGCTCATTCATGTCCAGACTACAGAGATCAGTTCCCTCCTGGAAGAAATGGCAGCTTCGGAAGGTGGACTCTATGGTTCCTCCTCAAGCTCCGCCCTCACCAGGGATTGCCTCCAAATCGCCAGGGATTTCCCAAGTTGTAATTGGCAACTCTAGGTTCTCTGCACATGGTAACTATGCTCATTGCCCATTAGGATGATATGGCTATTGGGCATATTGGTAGGATCATGGGTAGCATGAGCTTCTGTTATGCATAGTACGCGTCTAATGAAGTTCCAGTGCGAACAGTATCAATTTTGGGTGGCACCAATAAAAGCCAATTCGATTTTAGTTTCACCCATGACAACAGCAAAAGAGTCATGGTTAACTTGGGGCAAATAATACACTTGATGGATGTTTCATAGGTCTCTTACAAATATCTACTTGCCCTAAAGGGAAAGATGTTTGCAGCTCCTCTGAGCAAATACTGCTTATTTGGGTTTTCTTGAAAATGTCTATATTTTGATCAACTGTTTTGGTTTTCCGTTTTTCACTGCGGACTCTTGTAGATTTGTTTTTATCGTGTATGCATATTGGACAGTTTCTATGAGCGATTTATATAGTATGTGTATGTTTTAGTCATTTTAAAGTATAATGCTGATTTACTAATGCTATGAAATCTTGAGCACAACTTCTTAAAGAAGAGCAACTCCCAGTCCTAACAAGTGGTAGAAATCTCATCCTGTTAGAGATACTGGTTTGGCTCCTGTGGATCTATGCTGCTGATGCTGGCACTTCTCTCTGGTGCAAGGAGCTAGCCACTGAGAGCTTCTTGGGTCAGAGAATGGTTCCTTGTGGCACAGGAAAATGACATGTGTAATAGAACAGAGTTCTATGATCTACCCCCTGTCCCTTAATGTCATATGCATCTAATAAAAGATGCTATGACACGCAATGGATGTTGTAATAAATGCCTCAATTGCACCACTTTGAATTTCCCCTATTCTCTTCCATTTTTTTTGTCCTGAATAAATATTTTAATGTTTTTATTCAGAGGCCATATGCTTAGCCTTAGGCTGCTTTCACACATGTTGGATAATGCACTTTCAATGCTCTTCAGTGGTCGTTTACCACGCACTTTAGCATTCATTGTGTGCAACAGGAAAATCCACATGGAAACGATCCCTAAAGTGCATTATCCAATGTGTGTGAAAGCAGCCTTAGTCAGCAGTGAAGCTCCCACTTCACGCACGGGATAGGTTAGATCCAGTACAATTGTTAAAAGCTTCTCATTCATGATTCATTTCACTCTTTTTGGGTCGCAGTGCAAACACTGCTCCTTTCCAGGATAATTCTATAAACAGCTGGTGCTACTAAAGTCTGGCCCCACTGCGAATCCCAGAGTGCAAAAACAAAGAAGCAAATCAAACAACCCTGGTTGTGTGTAGGTAGTTTCCTCAATAGAGGAGAAGACTCTCCTCAGGACAGACTAGGGACTCCTGCAAACCTCCACCCATGTAAGTGAGAAAGTAAGAAGACATCACTTCACATCAGTTCTCAAAACAGAAACCTTTGGAATCTGCAGGGCAGCTGAGAGAAACTTTTTTTTAAAAAAACAGCTCCACTGTTGATATTGTGTCAAGGGGATGTGTGCTTTTATGTTCGGTCTCATAACAAAATGACAGGAGGTGCTGTCCACTGACAAAGCCACATGACAGGGAGGTGTCACATGTCAAGAGTACACATGTATTTATCACCCCGCCACTTAGACAGGAGTGACATCTTCCGAATCTCAAGAGACAGCCTTGTGGACGAGCTAACCTGGAGTGTGCCGGCAGTGCGCTTAACAATATTGACAGTCAACAATTCTACAAACATCAGGGGTAAATGAACGCTAAGGCCCACAGACAGGAATGCTCCTTTCTACATCAAAGACAATGGTAAGATACAAACAGAAGGCTGAATGAAAACAACACAGGGTGCCATCGACTTCTCTCTGTCTCCTCACGCCAAAAGGAACAGGAATCACTCGAGGAATAAATGCTCGGTCAAATGCCATCCAGTCCGTTCAAAAAGACTGCTGAAATTGGGCTGCTAATGTTTAAGACTGGGTCGCTGCAACAAATAAAGCTGCATTTCAAATAAAGTGATGGTGCAAGCCCAGATTTATCTTTGTTCAAGAGAGACTAGAAGATAATGCTGATTGACCGTAATTGTGCATCAAGGTTGCTTATCAAAGTAAATAAGTGTTTTCTAATGGATTGGATGATTTTGGTACTAACTACGAAGGCCTTACCAACACCTTGGGCCTAACTGGAGTTGCCAACTCCAGCTTGGAAAATTCCTGGAGATTTGGGGTTGGTGCTTGGGGAGTGTGAAGTTCTGGGAAGGGAAGGAACTCAACAGGGAGGATTATCTCTGTAGTCTGGAGATGTAATTCTGTGAGAATTTCCAGCCCTACCAGGAGGTTAGCAACCCTTCCTGAGAAGTTTCTGGATAAGGTATATGTGAAATATCCCTGAATATCCCTGAAAGCAAGACATCCTCATTCATTTTAATATTATGGGATACACACACATTGCTTGTTTCCATCTTGCAAGCTTTCCTGATCCCTGTTATGCTCTTTATTGCACATGTTGATTTTTCAATATTCATTTATATTTGTCTCGATGGGGTTTTGTTTCACCTGTTTCTACAGTAGGAGACGTGCTAGGGAAACTTCCAGACCTACAATGAGTTGTAGACAGGCTAACAACACAGGTGGATTTATGTACAAGCTAAGTAGGTACAGTTTAGTGCCTCTGATTGTGAGATAGTAAAGAGTCCAGTAGCACCTTTAAGACTAACCAACTTTATCGTAGCATAAGTTTTTGAGAACCACAGCTCTCTTCGTCAGATGTATCTGACGAAGAGAGCTGTGGTTCTCAAAAGCTTATGCTACAATAAAGTTGGTTAGTCTTAAAGGTGCTACTGGACTCTTTACTATTTGCGACTACAGACTAACACGGCTAACTCCTCTGGATCTCTGTGAGGGCCCGCTAAATACAAAGACGTAACGAAATTTCAAGCATTGCACAGTTGATTTAGGATGTGTATTTGGGGAGGGGGGTAATGCTATGGAGCCTCTTAACCTTGACAGTTTGGTATATTGGTTAAGGGCAGCAGGACTCTGATCTGGAGAACCGGGTTTGATTCCCCACTCCTCTGCTTGAAGCCAGCTGGGTGACCTTGGGTCAGTCACAGCTCTCTCGGAGCTCTCTCAGCCCCACTCACCTCACAGGGTGATTGTTGGTGGGATAATAATAGCACACTTTGTAAACCACTCTGAACGGGTGTTAAGTTGTCCTGAAGGGCAGTATATAAATTGAATGTTGTTGTTATTATTGTTATGTAATTACGTGCCATCAAGTCACAACCGAACTAGGGACACCCCAGCAAGGAGGTAATTGAGAAGCAGAGCTAGTTTGCCATTGCCTTCCTCTGCAGAGCAGCCCAGGTTGTCCTTGGTAACTTTCATCCAAGGTCTGACTGGAGCCAACCCTGCTTAGTCTCTGAGATCTGGCAAGATCCAACTATACCATGCCATCTTTCTTTCACTAACATAGTTTAGGGCCTCAGCATCCGAATCCAGTTCTGGCTAGCAAAGTGACTCTCTCCTTTGATAGCTTCTCCTCATCTCAGTGTGGGGTGCCGCAGACCCCTTTGAGATTTTCCAAGAGAAGGGAAAGCACAGAGGAATCAGCCTGGCCAGCCTAAAATATCTAGATATTTTATATCTAGAACTGGCGTTGGGCTGCTACTACAACTTTCAGCTTCTAAATGGCTAGGAGAATCCAGTGCCAGCTATCTGCACAAGGGACTGCTAGACATTCAGCAGAAGTTTGCCCTGTAACAGCATTTCCAGTGCCAGCAGAAGGCAGCTGAGTGGCTTGCTGTGTTCCAAGTGGGTCTGGCCAACACCCAGTGCTGCTAGCCATTCAGGACCAGCACTGTAGCAGGAGCTACACTGGTACTTCTGATGAATCCTCTTGGGATGAGGAGAAGGCAGAGATCATGGATCTGCTACTCTTGGGGTACATGGCTGCTTGCAGAGATATCAATGATCACTGAAATCCCACAGAAAACAAGGGCCAATTTTTTTCTGAAATAGCAGAAACGAATTAGAAAATCAATTCGGAATGCAATGAATTCCAATTTTTTTCTCAGATTCAGTTAAAAAATTCAGATTTACCAAATTTTTGGCAGGTGCATACTCCCTAATCATTGGTGGCTCAACAAATATGGGCAAATGTACATTCGTTCGTTCGTTCGTTCGTTCATTCGTTCATCCTTCCATCCGTCCGTCTGTCCATCTGTCCGTTCATTCATTCATTCATTCATTCATTCATTCATTCATTCATTCATTCATTCAAATAAGGCTACCAGTGGAAGGCTTCTTGCCATAGCAAGATGCCTTGCAGCCTTAGTTTCAAGGTGAGAACCACCTGCGAACTACGTACCCCAAATATGCAATGGTCTTGCCCTTTTTCCTGAAATAGAAGGTGAATGCCACCTTAGGGAACAGTGTTTACAAAAGCCACCTACCGCACTTCGAAGAGCCATATGTGGTTCCCAAGCCACTGAGTGTCACTTTCCTGAATTTATCTACCTTGGAGTGAGGCTTACATTTAAGGTGGCCATCCTCCAGGTGAGGTCTGAAGACGTCCCAGAATTAACAACTGATCTCCAGACAACAGAGATCAGTTCCCTTAGAGAAAAATGGCTGCTTTGGAGGAGGGACTCTATGGCATTAAACCCTGCTGAGAGCCCTTCACTCCCCCAAACCCCACCCTCTCCAGGCTCCATTCCCAAATCACCAAGAGCTTGCAATCCTATTTTGTACTTCATAAACTTATTCTACTTCTTGTGGTGTCAACCGTCACACTGTATTTTTCAATCAGGAAAAGCACGACTAGACAGAATACCACTCCAATGCATTCGAGTTGTGCAATGCAAACTAAACTAATTTTAACTTTAAATGTGGAGAACAGAGTTTGATGCCACAAGAAACGGTCTGTGTAAAACAATTTCAACCAACCTGTTTCCTCTCATTAGAAAAGATTCTGCATAACCGATTCCTGATTCTACTCTTGGCTGCGTTGCTCATCATTCGGCAGGTTGCTCTGTCCTGACTCATGATAATAACATCTCTGCATTATTGTGGCTCAAATGCATTCAGGACTTTTAAATTTGACAAAAACCTGTTTTTTGCAAAGAGGTGGCAGGGGCTGAAAAAGAGGGTGGCTGCAAGAAACAATCACACTGTGAGCAGGGCCAGCACCACCATTGAGGCAGTGAGGCAGGCGCTGTGGGTGCTGAGGTGCTGAAGGGGGCACCAGAGGGGGTGCCAGGGGTGGAGGCACGCACCACAGAGCTGGCATGCCTGGCCCGCAGCTGCTGCAGCTGGCCAGCCCCATGCTGGCACCACTGCCACTGCCACATGCCTCTGGCCGGGTGCAGTAGCCATGGGCCAAGCACGGCAGGCATCCGGGACAGCATGTGGAGTGCAGGCAGCCTATGCATGCTGTCCCAGCCACCTGCCAGCCAATGGGGCCGGCTTTTGCCCCATAATCACGCAGTCCGGGGGCGTGCACGCGCATGTAGGGGCGGCCGTGGGTGCCAGAAACCCTGGCGCTGCCCCTGACTGTGAACAATACTGGCCGGGAAGCTAAGTTTTAAAAGATGGATCGGAAGGCTCTGTCAATTTCCCCTCTCTACAGAGCAGCAAAGATCGCTCCTCAGACAGTTTATTTCCTCTTCATCCTTGTCTAATTCATCTCTTGTAGTTCAGCTCTGTGTTCCAGAGGCCAATCACACAGCTCTCAAGGCTTGGTGTGTCTGCACTGCAGGGTTGTTGCACCCCTGCTTTATTGCAAAGGGAGAATCTGTAATGAAGCAAATGGGTTGGATTGAGCCAACTCCTTTCACTCCATCTTGTTGACTTCCCCTCTTTATCCAATTGCTCCTTTATTGTCAGAGAATTCTAGGATCCAGTTTTGGATCTATAAATACGTGCACATTATATCTAACTTGCATGAAATCTGTGGGTAGGATCCAGACAGCTTTTGCACTCAATCCTGCTCAATCCCTCCCCCCATCCCCAATACAGTCACCAACTCACATGGCATTTGTCCATGCAACTCCCATTATTCCCAGTAGCGCTTTTCTTGGTGATCAAAAGGAACCCCTCCCTTATTCACCAGCAGGCAAGCTGGCTGTTTTCACCCCAGTGATTCCTCTTTACATCTGACCTTGACACATTTTTATTTAGTTAATTATTTGAAACTGCTCTATCCCTCCTTTCCCTTTTAAAAAGGCTGCTAACAACCATTAAGTTTATTTATATTACCGCCTTTTTGCCCAGGAAAGGCACTCAGGGGATTTCACCAAAAATTAAAATATTAAAGCGTATAAAAACAGATTAAATACATTTAACAATAGGCCTCAAACCGCCTGCATCCTCGAAAGCCAGTGCTGTGCAAAATGATACAAGCAGCAGATCAAAAAATGGAAGTAGTAAAAGCAGCCATCAGATTAAAAACTAAATCAATAAAACAGCCCTCCATTAAAATAGCAAAGCATTAAAAGCAATCATAAGAACCCCTTCAAATGGAAAATTGGTATATATTCCTACTATTTTGATGCTCTTTTTCTTTTTTTCTTTTAGTTTTTCATCTGCTCTTCTGTTTTTTTTAATTTCTTTGCTTTCCCCCTTTTACCTTTGATTCTGTTTTTTACTTCTTTTCTTTCTTCCTTTTTATTTTTTTGTTTTTTTGATTATATGTTTGAAATATGTTTGAAATTTGAATGAAAATTTAATAAAATAAAATTGCGTTAAAAGCAATAGAGAAGCAATAGAGAAGCATTAAAAGCAATAATGACAACTATATATATAATTAATATTATATATATAGAATCTACTTTGGAAGGCCTGAAGCAGTGATACAGGTTTCTCTCTATGGTACTGGTACAGGAGTCCCCAATGTGCCAGCTGAAGTGATTAAAAAATCTCTTGCTAACATGAGAGATTTATGTACCACCATGGAGTTGGTAAAGGTGTGAGATCCATATCTTGGGACAGCTGCTGAGTAGGTCTTCATATGATTCCATGACAGCCTATCTTCTGACAAGCTTTGTGCCTACAGAAGAACCTGAGAATAACAAGAAAGGGACAGCCCTCTCTTTTTCCTGTTTTTTACTTGGGAGATCCAACTTTGCTGAAGGAAAGAATGTCTAGGTCTGGTCGGTGCTTGGATGGAAACTTCCCGGGGCTTGTGAACACAGCATCTTCAGTTACATGATGGAGAAATGGCAGGATAATATATGCAGTAAGTAAATAACTAACATCCACTTTTTGCAGCTTGTTTTCCCCAATCCGATTTTGACCAAAAGACCCTCATGTAAATCACTGGACCACCTTTGGTACAATTTAAATTGCAGGTGATGTGCAGATGAGAAATACCTAGAGGAACAGACTGATTATAAATATTTCATTTCCTCTGTCCGCTTTAGTTTTGCACAAGATATAGTGTCATATACATATACAATTATATAAAAATCTGTTGGGGTATTTGCTCCTCTATGCATACACCGTTTATTAGTTGTCATTCTAATCATAAATACAATTATTCTTGAGTACTCGATTGCAAAAACCAATAAACTAGGCCTCAGCAGAGATCCTGAAATTGTTTAACTTTTCTCTAGAAAAATATTAAAACACTATTATCACATCAATGAGAAGAAAAGACAGGAAGATAATAAAGTTATGTTAAACCTCCCTGTATGTACTCATGTGTGAAACAGTTATGTCTGGTCACATAATTGCTATGGTTCTGAGAAATATTTCATATTTTATAATGAACATTAAAAGAGTTTGTGGATCATTACTTTATATGAGTTCCAAAGTTATTACATAAAACCCAACAGGAATGGTTATAAATTATTTGATCCTCCAGTCTAGCCTTGGTAAACATAACATGAAAGCTAAACCATTGCACAGCCAGCAGACAAGTTTCATGTCAGTAAGTAAAGTAGATTTCTTCTGCTGGAGGAGAAAAGAATACACAATGCAAGGCCTTCAGACATTTGGGTGTGTGTGTTGCTGTTGGTAAAGAAATGACTGGTGAAGTAAACCTGACAACATGATCCCTAACACATTACTTGGAATAATGGTACTTATTTCCAGACAAATATATTTCAGTATTTAAACCGAATCCTGAAGTATTATTTGTTATTTAGTTAGAAAATTTCTATGCTACTTCTCAAGAAAACCCGCCCACTCTGGTTTGGGGAAATTCCTGGAGATTGGGGTGGCCCCAAGAAAGGGTGGAGTTTGGAGTGGGGAGTGGGATATAATGCCATACAGACCACCTTCCAAAGCAGCTATTTTCTTCAGGGGAACTGATCACTCCAGCCTGAAGATTAATTGTAATTCTGGGAGATGTCCAGCCACTGCCTGGAGGCTGAGCAAGATTCGGGTCCAGTAGCACCTTAAAGACCAACTACTGGACCCAAAACTTACTCTCCTACTAATAACATGATGATGATGATGATGATGATGATGATGATGATGATAACATTTGATTTATACACAGCCCTGCAGAACAACTTAACACCCACTCAGAGCAGTTTACAAAGTGTGCTATTATTATCTTCACGACAATCACACTGTGAGGTGGGTGGAGCTGAGAGAGCTCTGAAAGAGCTGTGACTGACTAACCCAAGGTCACCCAGCTGGATTCAAGTGGAGAAGTGGGGAATCAAACCCAGTTTTCCAGATTAGAGTCCTACTGCTCTTACACCACTGCACCAAACTGGCTACTACAGGCCAGCACGGCCGTCCACCGGAAATTACATGGAGACAACTCAAAACACAAGATGGATGTTAGGTCTGCAGACCTACTCCAGGTGAGTGCTCCCAGGTCCCAGCTGCCTTTAGGAAGGCCAGTGAAGCAGCAGTTTCATTATATCTGGATCCAGCTACACTCCTCCAGCTTTCCAACTGCCGCTAGTAAAAGTTCTGCAAAAGAAAAAGCTGAATCCTACCACTATTCTTTATGCCACTGAGAATGTTCCCCTCAGCACCTTTTAAAAATTATATACCTAAATTGCTTAAGGAGATGATTTAGGGCTAAAAGGCAGGGTAGAAACACAAGAAAGGTTGGTTCCTAGGAATCCATTCCCCTAATAAGCGGGGCCTTCAGTTAGGGCAAAGCATCTTCCCCAACAGAATGCACCTCTGTTTCCCCTGTGCTGCACAAATGCTCAGCCATTAGCAAATGGAAACTTAGGATCTGGCCCCAAATAAATGCATGAATATTGGAATGCCAATCCCACTTGGGTCCAGTAGCACCTAAGAGACCAACTAGATTTCCAGGGTCTGAGCTCTCAAGAGTCAGAGCTCCCTTTGTCAGATGTGCCTGATGAAGGGAGCTTTGACTCTCGAAAGCTCATACCCTGGAAATCTAATGGGTTTCTAAAGTGTTACTGGACCCAAATCTTGCTCTTCTACTACAGACCAACACAGGGATGGATTGAGGGGGGGCAGGGGGGTAGCCTGCCCCCAGTGCCACCAAAGAGGGGGCGCTGGGCATGGCTGTCAGCCACCCGGGTGGCTGAGCGCTGGGCTTGGAGGTCCTGCGCGTGCGGCAAGCCAGCCAGCTTCCCCAGCGCACGCCCACACTGCCACCAGTTCCACGGCTGTGCACACGCGTGGAGCACCCGGGCAAGGTTTGCCCCGGGTGCCCATGCACCTAGATCCGGCGCTGGACCAACATGGCTACTTGCTGAAACGACCATCAAAATCAATGGGTGTTACTTCCAAGTAGATATTATAATATTACAAAAAAAAAAAATCTGGAACAAACCAAGTCATACTATTTTGCCTCCCCGCTCGATCTGATTATTAACTATAGCCCCAAAGTCACTGTCATCATTCTTGAACTTACTCTGTGGTGCACATCTAAGATAGTGAGAAAATAATATTGCAAGCAATTTATCTGATTTTTCAAAAGGACCCTGAAGAGCATCTCATTGAAATATGAAAAATACAGTGTACTAACAAAAATTACATACTTGACACAATTAACATGGAATTTTTTTGTCTCCCAACTATAGTTAGCTGGCAGCATTTTAATGAATAAATGATCATTTGTGTCAGAGATAAGTGTAATTCTAGATGTGTTCCGTGTGACATACGGCTTGTTCATCGTGCTATGAGTCTATTGCCCTTTTTGTCCACATACTTTTGTGAATGAATTTTATTGTTTTCTTTCTTGTGAAAGAATTTTTTTTAAAAAGATGGATTCCACTCTGAATAACAGTAGCATGACAAAATCTCTGGTTGTATGAATTCAAGAATTTGCTATAGCTGTAGTATGCCACCCCTCCAACACCCTAATGTAAATCATGGGTTGTGTCATCCATTTCAGTGGAAGGTAAATGGTTTCCAACACTATGCTATACTTGTTTACTTAGAAGTAAGTCCCATTGTACTCAGTTGAGCTTATTCCTTGAATTGGATTGATGCCTCAAAATTGGATTGTATTTTTATGGTGTTGGTAGATTTATACAGCACCTTTCTCTTTATAATACCCGTAGGCAATTCACAACTCTCCAAAATAAAATATTTACAAGATTATAATTTTAAAGCATGGACAGAAAATGCAAACCACACTTCTCAGGAGAATCTGCTATCAAAGGTCCACTTAACCCGAACGGTCCAAAGCACTCACAGCTAAAGCACACCTATTTCACCACTACTCCATGCAGTCCCATGAGCCATTATCCTCAACCTAAAGGGCGTGCTTAAGGCACAACTCTTAATCCTATGTTCCCAGTAGAAACCAACATGTGTGCCAGAAAACACATATCTCATCCCACACATCCAGGTGCATGAAATGACATACCGTATCATCGGTTTATAGCCCAGGCCATAGCCTCTAGACTCTCCCCAGACCCGGTAAAATACGTCCATTTCCTCTGCACCAAACTTAACATGCAGTGTATCCTAAGCAGGGCTACTCAGAACCCTACTCCAGTTTATTCAATGGGGCTTACTCCTAGGAAAGTGTTCTTAGAAGTGCCCTGTTACAGATGCTCACTATGGCGACCTTAAAGAGTCCTTATCTATCTATCTATCTATCTATCTATCTATCTATCTATCTATCTATCTATCTATCTATCTATCTATCTATCTATCTGTCTGTCTGTCTGTCTGTCTGTCTGTCTGTCTGTCTGTCTGTCTGTCTGTCTGTCTGTCTGTCTGTCTGTCTGTCTGTTATATTTCTAATCCCCTGTCCCCACAAACGGGCTCAGATCAGAATACAACACATATAAAATATATAAACATGTTAATTTAAAACCGGATTAAAACGTCAATAAATATATAATACAATTAGGGCAGGATTGCCTAGCTATGATGGTCCCATAGTACACTGGCTAGCATAATTTAAATTAGGCCATGGCTTCCCTATAAGGATTTTTAAAAAAAACAACTATGAACAATGAATGAGGAAGCCCTATTTCCAACCATCCTCATCCTCATCTGTTGGGATGATCTAATTGTCAAAAAAAATAGCTACTATATGGGAAGTATTAGGGGCCTACTATGGGTGTGTGTGTGTGTGAAGGAAACTGCCAAATTTTCCGTTATCCTCCCCTTTCTGATTGTGTAATGCTGAAGGTGAATGCATGTTTGATATGCACAAGTAGGACTCATTCTTATCAATTAAATGTTTGTTCCTCTTTGGGGCCAATCTCAGAGCAGCATACACATTTTTTCTCCTCACAACCACATGAGGAAGGTTAGGCCAAGACCACGTGCCTGGCTCGGGGTCACCCAATGAGGTTCAAACCACCATAGGTATTTGAAACGGTGTCTCCTTGCCTTCAGTCCTTTGTTGTAACTTGCTATGCCCTACTTGCTGTCAAGAGTATGATATGGGCAGCTGTGTTCCCAACGAGATTATTTTACCTCATCAATTTCACGTAGAGAGTATTTCTCATGAACGCACCCCCACCTAACATGATGACAACTGGTAGTTACCACATCGGGGAGCCTGTTAGCTCCCAAGCTTTTCACCTGATGTGGTAAATACCAGCTGTCATTATGTGGGGGCGCAAGCATAGGAAATATTTTTCCATGGGTAAATGCGAACGTAAAACAATATTAGGTGGCTTTGAAGTGTCAAAAAAGGATAGTCAAATCATGTCTCCAAGTGCTGCTGGGAATCCATGCATCACTTCCTTGTTGTTACTGGTTCTGTCTTTAATTCTTTCCTGGAGAGTTCCATTCAGGAACATGTGGTATATAATTTAAATTCTGCCCTGTTATTTGCCTTGAGGACCTATTCGGGTGGAAAGATGTCATATAAAAGCACTAAATAAACAAAATAAATAAAACCCTATTCTCCATTTTATTCAAGAGCCACTATCAATTCTGGGGAACACCTTAGCTACCCTTTATGTCTTTCAAACTCTTTGTGTCTTGGCCTGGGGAGAGGTGCTATGGCCAAGCTTTGAAAACAGCTGGCCGGAAATCTTAAAATTCCAAGTAATAGATAAGGGGTTAGGTCCAATTATCCCTTTCTGCTAAGTGAAAACTCTTCCTCCAAGAGAAGAAACTTCTGTACGATAGCGGATGCTTTACACTATCTGAAGAAAACTTCTGCCAGTGCAGAAAGAATCCTTTCCTAAGTTAAAGATCTATCACTTAGCAAAAGTATGTCAATGGTCATTTTCAAGACCTATGGCTGCACTGGAAGGCAGGAAGACCACTCAAACATGTAATTCCACCAAATAAAGCAGACAATCTCAAAACAGTTATTTGAGAAGTGTCTTTTCTATGTATTATTGGATGACAGTCTTCAGTGACCTTCTTGGAAATTTTCAGGTTTAAACAAATCTCAACAATCTGTTTTCCACTTACAGAAGGAAGTTTTACGGGAGAACTTTTTTGGCTTCAAGAAAAGAAGTCTTTCTATACCACAGGCATGATACTCTACTTATAAGCAGGATTTGTTGATTGTGTTGACTTTCATAGAAACTCCAAAACTACCGTTTCATATTTTGATGTTAAGCAAAACCAGTTTCATTCAACTAGACTTAGCAAAAAGAGCTGGTGTTTTTTAGTGTTCGGTGATGGCTGGTCTCTTTACAATTGTAAAGGTAATCTATTGATCATTGTTTCCTTCTTTTTTATCCACAAACATACACACACACAAACACACACACATTTTGTTAGAAATATTTTTTTCAAATGCCCTCTAGGTGGTGCTAAGACTGCATAGCTTTGGTGCTTCAGCACAATGAAAACATTAATTTCCTATGAGATAATTTTTGACGTAAATGTAAAATGGTGCCCATTCGAACTCAGTAATGAAGCATAGTGCATTTCTACAGCTCCTAATTTGACTAGTTAAATGACTCCATTACGTGTCTAACAGACAGAAGCAAATAATTTCTGGTCAGTTGACGCTCACTTATCCGTATCATTTTACCCTGAAAATAAAGTCTCTAATCTACAGTTTCTTTGTCTTAGTTTTTAATATTATTAAAGCACACATGCTTAAGTCATAAGAAATGAAACCAACACAAACTATCTGTTAATGAAGACAATTAGATTTCAAATGCATATATTCTAGTAGCATTTTATAAAAAAAAAGATTGAAATAATAAATAAAAGGGAATCGCATCTGGGTATTTTCCCTGTGTTTGTTGGAAACAATGTTCTTTTCTATATTAAAAAACCCTCTTTATTTCAGATATATGACTTCTGAGAAAACAATTAGAATAATTAACAGAGCTGTATCCCTCAACTTTATACTCCAAGTTTGAAAACATTTCAATAGTTCTTTTATGGTACATATTGATGCAGTATATAGGCAGTCTTAATAAATAGCAGGTGATGAATAATTTTGCCTCCAGGAACAAAAATGGTTAATGCTGAATCTTTATGTTCCTTGTCTAAATGCTTCCCCCCCTTCCTGCTGAAAACAAGTTTAGAATTAAAGCATATCACTTTACACATATTGCATGCATATTAGTGAGACACAGCTGTTTATCCCTCACTCTTAAGAGCCATATGATTAAGTTATGGGATATCAGATAATCCAAAGTCTCCTGCTATTGGTCACTTCCACAGACAAAGGCTTTTTAGTTTTAAGTCCATTTAATGACAGAATGTCCAATTCTACAAATGTGTGAGTAATTCCAATGGAACACCTGTGGCTCCCTCGGCTAGACTACAGAACAGGAGATATAAAATGTCATTACAGTAGCATTCGGTGCCCGACTTTATCTGAAATAAGGGGGGGGTAGGATATTCAGACGGCTACTCCAGCTTCAACTCACTCCATCAGGCTTCAGTTTTCATGCATTTCCAGAAAAGATGAATGCCATGTTATCTGTAGCCATTTTTGGCATGTTATGGGTGAATTAAGGACAGATTGGTTTGGGGAGGGGGCCAAATCACCAAATTATGGGGTTAATTTCTATGGCAATTCATAGCGATAGGTACCTGACTTCTTAAAATGGCATAACTCACAGCCCAAACATTGGTTGACCCAAAGCACATAGAATTAAGCTGATTCAGTGACTCCAATGACAGTAAGACTTTCACCTGGGCTTCAACCTGAGCACTGCAAATGTACTTTCAACAACCTCATTTAGGTCAGTGTGAGCTCATAGCATCACTGCAAGAAGCTACATTTTAATGCTTTGGTTGGGTCAAAATTGATACTTCTAGAGCAGCATGGAAAGTGTCAAAACAACACCTGGTGGTGGGTGGATTGACACAGGATTCCCTCCAGATTTCAGCTGACCTTCTACCTACCACCTGGTCTCTCCACCCTTGTTTCACTGCATGGTTAACTGAATAGATATGATATAAATATAGTCTCTAAATAACTGAAATCTAAGTAAACGTAATTTACAAGAGGAGTTGCACTCATCAGCAAATGCACTACCATCTACCCTTTCATGAATAACTTCCATACAATGTTTGCTGCTATATCCAAGATTCCGAATCGATTGCTGCTAGCTGCCTAACATTCTCGTTCCCTCAAGGATACGTGCTCATCTCATGATGACTGTAACCTGTGTTAATTAGCATGTGGGCTCAGGCTGTTACAACTGTAACACCGCGGAAGAGAATGGGTTGGACTCACATAATGGGGTTGGATTCAGGGCTTTTTTTCAGGGGGAACGCGGGGGAACGGAGTTCCGGAACCTCTTGAAAATGGTCACATGGCTGGTGACCCCGCCCCAGCCACCATCTCTACTCCCTGCTGAACAGCGCGGAGGACAATCTAAACTCTCCTCTGTCTGGAGATCAGGGGGTGGGGCCACCAGCCATGTGACCATTTTCTCTGAAGGCAACCCACTGAGTTCCACCACCTCTTTTCCCAGAAAAAAAGCCCTGGTTGGATTCAAAGGTGTCCTTCAGCTCACAGAGCAAATCCTTTGGGAAGCAGAAGAATAACTCTATGAGTATAGCAACATGGAAAGTCTTCCACGACAGGAAGGGTTTCTTTAGATCCAGCCCCATACTCTGTATCCAAACCAATACTTTCAGCATTGTCAGTTATGACATTCATTTGCCAGTCTTCAAGGAGTCTTCAAAACCGTAAGCAAGACTACACAGAAACCTATTTAGGTCCATTCAATAGAGCTTATTCATAGGAAAGCGTTCGTAGGCTTGCACTGCAATTGCCCAATCATCAAGCGTAGATCAATTAGGTGATGGGAATGTATGTATGAATCAGGAGGACTCTGACTTCTTGCTAATGCTGTTTGCTCGACATCAGAAATGGACTCTCATCTTGGAATTCTTAGGACATTGGTCCTAAGCAATTGGTCAATTGAAACAAAATGTTCATGTTTTTTTTCAGCCTGTGTTTCATGAAAAGCACATAATAGTATAACAGGTATACTCTCCACTTTCTGGATGATGTCATCAATTTGTGTGATGTCTGGCAGCTGCCTGAAGACCCAGATGTTTCAAGTGCCCAACTGGTCAAGTCTGGATGGAATTCAGTTCTTAAAGTATCGTCACTAAATCTCTGGAAACAGTCTGTTTAATCCCTCTATAGTAGGGTTGCCAGTCCCCCGCTGGGGGCAGGGGATTCCCACTCCTGTCCTCCACCCCCGCCTCCGCCTATCTGGCCGATGGGGGAAAAGGCGGGGGAATGCGCCTCCAGGCACATTCCTGGGCAGCATGGTGCAATCCTACATGCTGCAACTGCCCAGATTGGGGCTGAATTGGCCCCCTGCAGAGCCAAGAGCTCTCCCAGGGTGGCCTGTGCAATGATGTCACTTCCTGGAAGTGATATCATCACGCAAGCTGGAAGCATACACGCCACAGGGCATGGGCAAAGGGGAGAAGGCAGGGTAGGTGCCAGGCCTCAAGCCTTCCACTCAGGGGCTGGGGGAACCTAGCAACCCTACTCTACAGCCACAATTGTGAGGGTCAATTAGGTGATATAAACGCATGTAGGGTGCGCAGGGTGGCTTCCACGGGCATAAATAAAACACCATCCTATGAAGGTCTGATGAGCTGAGCCTATTTGGCTGCTGCAGGACAAAGGCAGCCGTATAGTAAGAGTATGATGGCTTGTCCTGTTCTATAGCTGGCTACACGGTGATTGGGAGAGATTCATACCCGTTAAAACCTTAACAATATATTCTATAACTTTTTAAAAATAAGCGTTCTTATAAAATCAAGTTCCTTTGAAGCTGCATATGTGTAAACCATTGAGCTACACTTGTAGACTGTGCAGTTGTGGATGTTTGATTGTATAGCTGTTACCATCAGCTCTGAAGGATTACAGAGAATAAAATATTGATGTAAAGGTGTTTTTAAAAGAGAGAGAAATATGCTCTTTTTTCAAAACGTTTAGGATAGAAACAAATGAAGGCTGCCACACACACTGGCCAGCATTTTAAAAGAAGTAAGATATAAGGAGGGAAGGTAGCACCAGTGAAGGGGCAACACACTTAATAACAGCTCTAGGGAAGATCAAGGAAATTAAACACCAGTAAGCTCAACTTCAGCAGTGGGGAAGATATTGGAAACACTAATCAGGGACAAAACAGGGAAAGTTATGATTTAATTAAAGATATTCAGCATGGATTCACAAAAGGGAGATCATACGTAACAAAAACTAATAGAATATTTTGGGGAAAAAACTCACACACAAAAAAAAGACTTGAGGATGGATGCTGTGAGCATGATGAACAACCCCCCTTGAATTTTGTTACCACCTGAAAACCTTTACCTGTTATCCACATTAAGTCAATGGTAAAATTTGCTCCAATTTCAAAAATATTCTGATTGCTAGCTTTGGAAATCCGACAGAAGAAGCAGACAGCGGGGGGGGGGGGGGAATAAGGTAAAAGTCAAACATTTTCTGTTACAGTGATAATATAATCACAAAGAGACAGAATAACGTGGCGGCAAGAAGGCCTAGCAATTCCAAGACATGTCTGGGGACGGGGCCTAGATGTCACATAAGCTGTGCAGCAGCAATTGGTGCTACAAACGACTGGTTTGACCAGTTGAAATAGTTCCCAGCCAAGAGCCACCAGCCAATGCTTTCTATCCTTGGCCAGACGCTCTTGAAGTAGCTCCTTCCAAGATATCAGGAATAATACTGGCAGCTGTCGCTTCATGGCTGAGCTGTGTATACTGTACAGGCTCCCAGGTGTACTCCCTAGATCATATCAGCACAACAGCACTGTGGATTATGTCCTACGGAAGAATTCTATGTCTATCTCTTCACCCACAAGAGGGCTTCTACAATTCTGTGGGGAGAAATCAAATAATTTAGCCTCATCTGGCACTACCTCGCACTCTGGATCCCTTTCAAGGTCTGATAAGCAAGGTTAAAAACAACAATTCAAGGGGAAAGACTTTAAGAAAGCAGTTTGTCAGAGTTCACAATCAAGCCACACTGGTAGTTGCTCGTCCACAGAAGGAATGCTGAAACATTTGTTTCCATTCCACAGAAGTCTAAAAAACCTTGACTGTTTTGGGATTGCGATTTTAGCCTATATTACACAGATTTGTCTCAGAGGAAAAAAAAAACATACGCACACTTTAAAGGTGAATCAGAACCACAAATACTTTATCAAATAAGCCAAAGCTTGTTTGATAAAATCAGTACCCAGAATTGAAAAATAAGATTCAACTGTCATTATTGTCAAATTTTAGACGGGAAGCTCCTTGGGACAGAGTCATTTCTTCTTGTACTCTGCAAAGTGCTACACACTGATAACCCAACAACAATCATTCTTATTAATAAGATACATCAAGGTGAGTAGCCGTGTTAGTCTATCTGTAGCAGTAGAAAAGAGCAACAGTCCAGTAATACCTATAAGTCTAACAAAACTTGTGACAGAGTATAAGCTTTTGTGAGTCACAGCTCACTTCTTCAGATACTTCTTCAGATACTTCAGGTATCTGAAGAAGTAAGCTGTGACTCATGAAAGCTCATGTCTTACTACAAATTTTGTTTGTCTTATAGGTAGGAGTGTGCAATTCAGGTTTCCGATTCAGGTAAAATACCCAAATTAGACCCAATTCGCAAAGATTCAGGATTTCCTAACCAGGCCCAGCACTCAGGGCCCAGTTCGGAAACCCCAAATCAAAGTTTCCCGAAGTAATCCGGGGGGGGGGGAATGCCCTTTCCCTGCTGCTTCATAGCGACAGGGAAAGGGCATTTAAATGTAAAGTGGCTAGCATTTAAAATGCTTTTTTTTAGCTGAGAGGGGGATTCCCCTCTCATCAGCTGAAAAAAGCCCTTTAAATGCCGGCTGAGCTGACAGGAGGGGGATTCCCCTCTCATGAGCTGAAAAAAACCCTTTAAATGCCGGCTGCCCCCCTCACTTCAGTATGCTTCGAATCTTTATAGAGCATACTGAAGCAATTTAAATACCCGAATCCAAAGCTGCTCGCTGCTTAGGGTTTCGAGTGTTTACGAAACTTTTTCCCGAATTTTTTTCTGGTGTACACCCCTACTTATAGGTGCTACTGGACTGTTGCTCTTTTCTACTATTAATAAGATACTCATTTGCATGACCATTTAAGCTCATAATACCTGTAGGACTGTCTTTTCTATTATCTCAAATGGTTGTGCGAAACTAGAATTGCCAATCTCCAGGTGGTAGCTGGAGATCTCCCAGAATTACAACTGATCTTCAGATGACAGAAATCAATTCTCCTGGAGAAAATTACTACCTTGGAAGGTGGACTCTTCGGCATCATATCCAGCTGAGTTCCCTTCCTTCCCCTAACTCTGCCCTCTCCAAGCTCCACCCCCAAATCTCCAGGAGTTTTCCAACCCGAGCTTGGCAACTCAACATGAAACCCATCTCCACTACCAGTCCTAAACTGAGTTTAGCCTTGCTCAGCTATTGGCATTTGATTACAACACCAGCTTTTAGTAGTCATTTCTGCCTAATTTTTAGATAATAGCCTGCTTCCAATCACCTCAGGAAACTGTATGTTGGGGTATCTCACTTTAACTTTACAACTACACTGTGAGCTACTGTAAACTGAGACTTGCATAAGTTCTCCCAAAATACAATCCTAAACTCAGTTATACCCTTCTTGACTTCAATGGATTTGGTAACAATAATCCAAACACGTTTGTGAGTGTGTGTGTTTGTGCATGTGTAAGATGTTCAAGCAAGAAGCAGACTAAACAGGTTTACCTGGAAGCAAGTTCCATTTTATCAATGGGGCTTACAGTTTTTAAAACTGTAGGTTAATTTTTTGTTTTAAGTCGCCCAAATGCAGTGAAATGGAATCACAAACATTTTGTTGAATGACTAGCCCCAGATTTCCCCACTGGATAATCTGAGTCAAACTTTTTTCCCTAAAGGCTCACGCAAAACCAGAGCCAACCAAGAGCTTCTTGAAAGCATCTTTAAGAGACAGACATATCTACAAGACAAGTGGGAATGAACTAGAGTTTAGAAGAAGCAGCCAGTCTTGGAATGTCAATGGAATTTCTTTACACAGAGGTGATAGGAAAGGTGCGAGAATCAACCGATGGCCACAGAACTGACAACTTGTTGAACGATAAAGAGAGAAGGCTTTACAATAAAGGAACGCCAATGGCATGCTGAGGTATGGAGAGAAATTTCAGCAAGCATTGCCTACTTCAGACCAGATCAAAGAGGGCTTTCTCTTTAAATACAGAGGCCAAAGGGACAGAAGTGATAGAAGGACGAGAGGTTAAGAGGCAAAAAAACATATACTCCAAATATCCCTATTTACCTGGGACATTCTTTTCTGTTAACCATCTCCAATAAACCATTCTCCCTGTCCTGTCCTTATTTCTTATCCTTTTAGGTTATTTCTACCCTACCACTCTAGAAACATCTTGAGGCAGCTGGCAAAAGAAAATATGAAATAAAAATACAAATTTAAAACAAGGCACAGATAAATTTAAGACCAATTTAATAAAACTAATTTATCTTTTGTCTTCTGGGGATTACCTTATTAAAATACTGCGAGCTGGCGTTCTTTGGGGTTCAGGCTCCACCACGGAACCTGTAGAAGTTAAATCTTTGAACAATGTGGGGGGGGGGGGAAACTGATATGCATCTTTTTATTTTATCTGATATGCATCTCTTTATTTTATCTGATATGCATGCCTGAAAGTGGATGAATATCAAGAGGTCATGTAGTGTATTGCTGACCGTTCACAGAATGTTGAGTCTAATTGTTTTATAGTGTATATTTAACTTATGGGGGAAAGACCGTCTTGTCTTGTAAAAAAGCACGGCACTGGTAATTTTAGAGCAAATTAATATCGTATACATCAGAGAAGCAGCACTTTCAGCAACCGGGCAATGGGGCCTGTGTGTAGATGTTAGGCAGTGAATTTCAGTATCAGAATAAATACAAAACAGGTGTCTCTGTATTTTTTTCTTCTTTGAAATCAGTTGCAGGAGGAAGAAGACAATGCATGAAGATCCTGGACACTGGATTCCTGAAACTTATTTTAAAAAATCTTGCCATAATCATTGCTAAGAATGGGGGAAAGGGCTCTCTGAGAAATTTCACTCTTTTATCCAATCTTGTTTGGTTTTCTTCAAAATTCTTCAGATGTTTTGCCTGATGGGGAAACTCCCAGTTGTCTTTTGGCAAAATCCAGTGAAAACTGTATGTATACAGATACCGCCTCCATCCCCAAAATTTTCAGGGGGGAAAATAGTGCTAAAAATATTTGTCCCTAAAAACGACTATTCCAAATTTTCAGTCAGACTCTGCATAAAGGCCAGATAACTGGCATCAATAAATTAAGATCTATCTGCATGATATGCTGTCCTGATCTAAACAAAAAAGTGAGCAAGCACTGATCCTTCCAACCTGAACCAACTTCAGGTTTTTCATACATAGGCCCCTTTCGCACTTAAGGTTTAACCCGCCATTTATGAGCATTCACCCTCATCGCAATGGCTTTGGCATGACACTCCCACATTACACACTGTCCAAGGCAGTTTCGATTTGGGCTCTTGTTTTTCATTTTCTACTGGCTTTGAAGCCTCGGTGCAGTTTCGGGCTTTCGGGGCTTTGCAATTCACATCACTCATTTTTTTCTTTAACTCTGAGCATGCGTAGTAATGTTGCAATGTTGGAACCCATCCCCTACCTGTATTTGCTGATTAGGCTGCCCCATGTCCACTGGAGAGGCAATTGGTGGCGTAGTTCTGGGGGAAAAAATACTTTTCCTGCTTCTCCCATTCTCATTTACTTTTTTAAAAAGCCAAGCCAGGAAAGTGTTAAAATGCTGCTGGTTCATTCCCTCCGAGCAGCTTCCCTGCTGCTTTATTTTGCTAATAGCTGTGCAAAAAGGCTTGGGTTCTTTTATGCTGGGAGGGAGAGAAAAGCAGCCATTTAACCCTTTCCTGGCTTTTAAAGCCAGGAGGAAAGGGCAGTAACATTACAACACAGCAACATTATAACACTTTCCTAGCTTTGAAAAAAATATAAAGAGTGGGCTCATACCACTGAAGGAGGAAGGGGAAAAGCAGCCATTTAACCCTTTCCTGGCTTTTAAAGCCAGGAGAGAATAAGCAGCAAGGTTAGGAATGGTTCCTGGCTTTGAAAAAAATAATAAGAGAGTGTGTGCAAACCCGGGAGGAAGGAAGCCAAAGGAGAAGAAGCCTTATGACCTTTACCTCACTTTACTGATAAAAATGGTGGATAAGGAGTTCAGAGAGCTGAAGAGGGTGGGGGTAGTTAATTCTACACAGACCAATCAGCTCCCAAGGAAAAGGAAAGCGGGGAAGGGGGGAGAAGAGAAGCAAAAAGGGGACAAAAATGTTCACAGTGACATAAATTGGGCCAGCCACAACTGGGCAGCGGCTTCAAAATAACACTGCAGTATGTCTGCAGGGAGAAAAGTAAGGGATGCCACAGATAAAGAGCGGTACTGCATCCCATGACTATCTTTCAAGGGTGAAACCCCTGCAAACGTGAGACATGGAGCAAGTACTGAAACGCTTTAAAGTCCCAGTGTGAAAGGCACCATATAGTCTGTTTTGTACAATGTGATGAACATCCATAAAGCGAACACATGTATACTGTAAGTTCCTAACTACATACAAAGGCTAAGCCACATTGTTGAAGAAGCCCAACAGCAGGTGCTTGATCTACACTTGATGATGCAGGGTGCAATAGACATCCCATTAAAATCTATGAGAAAAGACCCATTTCCTTGAACAACTCTAGCAAAGAAGCTGTGGCGTAGTCACAAAGCACAGACTTTGAATGCCGAAGGTGCCCGGTTCAATTCCCAGTATTTCCAACTAAATAATTGGGGAAGGCTTGCTTTTGAGCCTGGCAGCTGCTGCCAATCAGAATAGATAGTTTTGAGCTACACAAACCTATGATCTAACTCAGTATAATACAGCTTTGAATGTTCATATGTACCCACAATATAAATTTCACAGCAAAGATGCAGAAACAGAATGACATGACCGTTGTATGGGAGAGGGGAAACAAGGACTGGAAGGGGAGGAGTTTGCAAGATAAAAATACATGCAGGGGAAACTAAAAACAATCATACATTAAGACAAACTACATTTGCAGAAATCTCATGCGGTACAGCTCTTTCCAAATTGTACCACTACAAACTGGAGTTCTGGGATAGAGTGCTCGAATACTCCTCAATGAAAGGGAAGGAAACCTTCCTTGATTGAGAAAGCTAGCATGTCAAGAACATGAACTCTGGGCTAGTCATCTCCACATGTTTAGGGAGTTTTTCAAACAGGAAGTCTAAGAAGGTCTGTACCATTTGATATTTCTGAAAGCGTAGTCCAGCTTTCATGGTTGGATGCTGCAGATCCGTTCCACTAGCTGAGGTAACATCCTCTGGCAGAAAAGAGGTTTTCTACCTAAGCACTTCTGCTCGTGGAACTGATTTAAAGGATCCAACCCAACATGAGGAAAGCATAGGATCAGGGCTTTTTTTCAGGGGGAACGCGGGGGAACGGAGTTCCAGAACCTCTTGAAAATGGTCACATGGCTGGTGGCCCCGCCCCCTGATCTCCAGACAGAGGGGAGTTGAGATTGACATCTAAACTCCCCTCTGTCTGGAGATCAGGGGGCGGGGCCACCAGCCATGTGACCATTTTCTCCGAGGGTAACCCACTGAGTTCCACCACCTCTTTTCCCAGAAAAAAAGCCCTGCATAGAATATATCCCTTTTCATAATTTATTGAACAATGAAACCCAGCCCAGAAAATTTGTGTGTCATATTTACCTGAAAGGAGAATGACCCTGCACATAAGTCCCTCCTCCTAAAATCATACTCAAAAAAGTTTATTTAAATTATGATTGAATTTAAAATTAACCCTATTTTTCTTGACAATATTCTTGCGGGGGATGGGGGGGACGGGACTAGTCTGCCTTTCAGGTAAATAGGGCATTCAATTCATTTCCTCCAGTCCAGTTATCTGTTCTGTCTGTAAACCCTTTAAAGCAGATGAAAATTCCATTGCTCATAATAGATTCCCATCCATTTCAATAGATGAACTGAGTTCATGCACATAGGTTCCTTCCATTGGAATCGATGGAAACCCACACTCAAATGCACAAGAGATATGTGTATGCATATGAGCACTCCCTCAGATATCTTCCTTGTACAGTTCAGGGCAGTCTTTATCTGCTTTTCCCCATTTCCCACTTGAAAGGTTTTCCATAAGGGTATGTGTTAAGGAGCGCTATTCATTTATTTAAATAATAGCTAGGTCTCCATTCACAACACAGCCTGAATAATTGCCCCTTTAACGAAAACAAAACCCACAAATACAAGCCATCTTGAATGAAAACAAAATGTTAAAAAATACCTGTCTGGATTTTCTCTTGAAAATCAGTCATTGAGAATCATCTGTCAGTAAGACAAAATTAATTACTACATGTGAAATGGGGGAAAAATCAACATAAATTTAAAATATTGCATAATATTACACAAGCTTAAGTAACCCTAGTATCTACTAGTGATACATGACAACAGTAAAAAAATGCCCCCACCCACCACAGATTACTGACATTACACCATCATATTTCAATAAAAAATGTTTTGATGCCTTAGATTTTAGATATTTCAAGGGAAAACTGTCTATAGAATATAGTAACTTGCAAAATTCAGTCATCTTTTTTTAAAAAAAATTGGTAACAAACTGAGAAACCAACTTAATTCAAGTGTTTCTTTTGATCTACAGCTGGGTTAAAAACTAGGGCTAATTCATACAACAACCTTATGCATTGCTGACCAATACCGTTCATCCCAGATAGTATCAGATGCACAACTAATGGATTTTCTGAATGATTCATTGCCATTTGCAATTTGGCATGCCACCACACAACCCGCACTAAGTAGGCTTGTGGGTGTCGTTCATAAATCACGGTTTAGTGGCTGTGGTGAAGGATTCAGACAACGCATTGCCATGGACACACACTCTGGGAAGAATGGGGGGGGGTTGCCAACCATGTGTAGACTGGTTATGTGAATTGGCTTTGATCCATACTGCATTCTAAATATAACATACAGCTCCCATCACTTCTGTTATTGGTTATAGTCAGGGCTATACTCCCATGTTCCCTCGCAACACCTTAGAGAATGCTAGGATCCTGACATGTGCATGATGGTAGAGTTGTGCCTTTAATAACTTGCCATTTACAATGCCATTGTAAGGCATCTTGGCATCTACCTCTGAGGGCCAAGCTACAAGTGACGAATGACACTTGAATGGCAAGGGGATCGAGTGGAGAGCAAGTGAACAGGGAGGAATACACTTGCTGTTCAAGTGCCATTCGTCACTTGTATTTTGGCCCTCAGATGCTAATTAATCCAATATAGATTACACAGGTTGGGTCCGAGGTTTTCGGGCCAAGCTACAAGTGACAAATGACACTTGAACAGCAAGTGTATTTCTCCCTGTTCACTTGCCCTCCACTCAATCCACTTGCCGTTCAAGTGTCATTTGTCACTTGTAGCTTGGCCCTACCACTCAATCTTCCTCCCTACACCATTTTCCTGACCTGAAATGATCCGGGGGAACTATTTGACCTGTTGGGGAAATCCATGAGAGTACATATGCAGGGGTTTCTGGAGCCTGAGGCTGGGGCAGCTTTAGGGTTGTCGCCGCGCATGCACACCCGGATGACATGATGACATCACTGCGTGTGACATCATCATGGAGCATGCCGCTGAGAGCCAGCCCCATTGGCATGGCAGGCAGCTGGGACGGCACGTGGGTGGCCTCCCAGCCCTTCTGCTCAGTTGCCCCACGCCACCCCGGCCGTCTGCCACGAGTGGCCTGAAGCTGTGTGCTGGCAGAAGTGGCGGTGGTGGTAGCATGGGGCAACTAAGTGGGAGGGCTGGGAGGCTGCCCGCTCAGACTGCCCCACACTGCTGCCACCAGCACACACTCCTGGCTGGGCGCAACAGCTATGGGCCAGGCATGGCAGGCAGCCAGGGTGGTGCGCGGGCAGCTTCCCAGCCTTCCCACTCAGCCACCAGCAGTTCTGCCACCAACTCCGTGGCATGCATCCCCACCCTCAATGCCCCCTCCGGCGCCTCAGCGCTCAAGGCAGCTGCCAGACCCGCCTCAATGGATGCACCAGCCCTGTACATATGAGTTTCCCCAAATGGTTTTGGAAGTATTGCATGTTAAGAAATGGACATGGGTGCAGGAGAAGGCTGAAGTCCCCTTTCCATGTGTGCCACAGCTGCAATTCAAATCAAGCACTGGACACAAAGCAACTAAGAAGAACCTACAAATCTCATATAACTGTTACACAGGGAACAGTGTAGAGACCCTGGACCCAACCTGTAATGAATGAATGAACGGCTGTAATGAATGAACGGCTTGGCATGGTACTCCTAAAACACTACCATCACGTTCAGCACTTGGATCGTTTGTGTGGCTGGATTTGATCACCACTAAGATCAGCATGGTCCAACATGACTGAGGGTGGGGAACTGCCATGTGTTTAGAAATGCACTCGTATTCTGTAACGCGTAAGAAGAAGGCTTGTTAGGACGAATCCCTCGCCGTTACAGCAAGGTGGTTAAGCAGGAAGGAGAAGTACTTAGAAGACTGCTGGGAGATGCCTAACGAGACAGCCACCCATAGCTCAAGTTGCTGACTTCAGTGAGAGCAGCAGCCCCGCCAGTAATTGTATGATTGCAGGATCAAGGAACCCTTTACTCCACCAGTACTTTCCAGTGCTTCCCAATAAAGAAAGCAATTCTCCTCCCCTCTTGCTTGCACTGAATTTTAGGCCTGGCGACTGAATGGCCTTGTGGCTACCATCATTTTATACTGCTTCCCGCCCCTGCCCCAGAGATGGAAAGGTTCACATTGATAAAACGAATGAAGTCCAGTCTGTACAGCCAAGTTTACATCAGATGTTGAATTCCATGATTAGATGTCCCATTTGGCCTTAACAAGATAACCTGATTTAGATAGGGGGCCCTGGCACTGGAGGGATTAACTGCCCCTAAGCATTTCCATGATTGAAACTAGTCCCCATGGCTTTAAGCTCAGCATGGGGGCAGGCACAATATGGATCCCTATTTTTTTTTTCTTTACCAGTGCTCAAAGCAATGGGTGGGGGTGGATTTCCATTAGTAAAATTGATCCATATCAGGCTCCTCCTGTAGTTCATTTTATGAAGAACGAACGAAAAAAATGGAAGGAAGGAAGGAAGGAAGGAAGGAAGGAAGGAAGGAAGGAAGGAAGGAAGGAAGGAAGGAAGGAAGGAAGGAAGGAAGGAAGGAAGGAAGGAAGGAAGATGTCATCATGGAACTCCAACAACACGTGGTCTGGTTGCAACACAGGTTGATTTGGGTGCACATTTGCATCACCAATATTAAAACATCTTCACAGAGAGAGGCTAGAGTCCAAGCTGAGGGAATAAAGAGAAACCCCAACCACTCCAGTTCCATTCAGAGGGGTTATACTGGCACTTAGTGTAACATCTCTGAGCAAACCATACTGTGCTTTCCACAATGTTGGAGTTTGCCTAAACAATTAATTAAATCAATTGTTACAAATATATTAAACCTGTATTTTAATTTGATGGGTTTACTGACTTCTATAAGGCTATATGTCATGGGGCAATGCTTGCTGGGAGAGGAGGGGCAATAACCTTATATTTTACTATGCTTATGAAGCCTCGCCATAAACAGGGAAGGGATAGGCGAGAAAGAAAGACATGAGTGAGAAGGCAGCACATGAGAAAGAGATGGAGAGAGAGACTTCAGAGGGAAAGAGTTTCTCCAAGGAAGAGAATACTGCACAGACTTCCACCCCCAACATTTTTAGACCTTCCTTTGCTCTTAGTGGATACTTGTTTTATAAATACTTCTGTCAGGATCGGGAGGGGGGGCTTCTTCCTTTTTCCCTCAATCCCTGGTTTCTCCAAGTAGTACCCCCCCACCCAACTAAACAGGCTTAACCTTTGCACCAACTGTGGGGAAACTGGTGTGCCTTTGAGCGTGTGCAGAGTTCTGGCAAGTGACTGAGCAACAGGCACACAGGTGAGTCTTGACGTGACTTGCCTTAACCAAGAAAGGTCCTTATTGATCTATAGCAGACTACAGAATAGAGCGAGCACACAGAATTCAGATAGTTGCACAAAGTTTGCAGGCCATGTAAAAAAAGCAAAGGAACAGGGAATTGTCCTCTGACCACATTGACGGCTACCAAATAGCACCTTAGTCATCCCGTTTCTGGGATGGGTGCCCAATGCTTGGGAGAGGGAGGCAAGCCAGCCGTCTGGGGCGGGCCCTTTGTCCCCTATTCCCAGAACCCCATCGGAACAGCACAGACCAAAGGGCGGCACCCTTTTGTAACTTCTCTTCCCAAGGAGGGGGAGGGGGAGGAATTCCCCTTCCTGGACCTAGCCTTTTCCCCACCCGCCATGGCTAGCTGAGTATCATGGCACATTTTTCTCCTCTCTTAGTTCTCTGGTTTTATGATGATACCAAAAGTCCAGAACACCTACAATTATTTATCCCAAGTGGTCAGTTATACAAACATCCCTAGGAAGATGACTGGCTGAGCAAAGAACATGGTGTTTATTGCCCAGCCCGCTTGCCCGCCTGTTATGTCCCCACTGCAGGATTTGAAAAGGTGAATCACCGGCCAATTTGATATAAAAAGGCCTATGCTTGAGCACAACAACTTCTATTAAAATAATATATTTTTTTTAAAAATCCACTAAGCATATTATTTAGAGACGGGGTAGTCATTCAAATGACATTTCTTCAACAGACAAACCACTTCCGCCCTAATAGAAATCCATCATATAGACCTGTCTTTGGCTACACTTGTGGAGTTTCAAACTGTCTCATTTTTTGAGCCGAGGGAACAAAACTGACAACATTGGAGAACATTTGATATGGACCACTTACAAGTGAATTTATGTCCCCACCCTTCAAAAACAAGCTTAAAAATTCTCGCTGCCATTTTATGGATTTATCACCCAGAAGTCATTCTTTTGAACATGGATCTGTCAGCTGCATAATGTTTCTATCTATAAAGAAGGCACAGCATTGCTATTATCTTCTTAAATACAGCTTACTTTCGCCACCTTTAGCTTCATCCACTCAGCAGAAGAATCCCACGCATACAAGGGATAAAATTCAAGCTTGGCCTCAAAATTCTGGCCAGATATTTCAGGGCTTAATGATTTCTACTTTAAGGCAGTAGTTTATAATTTTTTTTAATGTAGCCCAGATGAATACTATCACTTAGGGCTTTTAAAAAGCCCTTTCCTCCAAAAATTCTGGCCCAGCTTTTATTTAGAACGGAATATTTTGAGGCACATAGCAGAAGAGATGCATAAAAAAACACAAAGCAGACTAGCATTTTATTTTATTTTCGTAGCAATATGATGAATATATATATATATATATATATATATATATATATATATATATATATATATATATATATATATATATATATATATATATATATATATATATATATATATATATATATATAATGGGGAGACCTATGTTCAAGTCGCTTGTTCCCTCATGAAGCTCCCTGCATAGTTTTGGACATGCTTTCACACACGCTAAATAATGCGCTTTCAGTCCACTTTCAATTCACTTTAGGATTGAAAGTGCGTTATCCAGAAAGTCTGAAAGCAGTTTCAACATAGCCTGCCAGATAAGGTTGGAAGGACACTATGGGTTGAATCCAGACTACATTTTCTGCTAATGGAAGGGGAGCTGTAACTGTCACCAATTTCCCCTTTCTGCTACAGATCCCCAATTTGCTCTTCATGCCATCCCTGTAGTTCCCCTGTCTCCAAGGGGGATATCTGAGAGATCTCCGGGCTGCATTGGGAAGGGCGAAGCAGGAAAGTTCTGTTCCATTGAAGGCACTTACATCAGCAGAAAATCTACAGTACAATCCTAAGAAGAGTTACTCCACTCGAAACTCATTTATTCAATGGGCTTAGAATGGAGTAACTCTTTTTTTAATTGTTCTGTTAGTCTGGATTAGAGAGGGGCACAAACTAGGAAAATTCCAAATCATGTGGTTCGTGGTTTGTTGCATTTCACGAACCACGAACTTTCACGAACTTGCCCTGGTTCACGAACCAGTTTGTTCGGTCTGTAAAAACATCACTTCTGGGTTAGCCGAAGATCTGCAAAGAGCCCATCCCCCCCTGTCACCTAGGAAACTAATTGATCGGCACCAGGCTGTCTGCAGTGATGGACTGAAATACGAACTAAACAAACCGGGCTAAAATTCATCACAGTTCATGAGAAATGAGCTTCCATGAACTGCCGATTCACAAACCACAAACCAGACTGGTTCATGATGAACTTTGGTTTGTATTTCGATTCATGCCTGCCTCTAGTCTGGATCCAACCTCAACTAAGCAGCTATGAACTCTTCGCAGAAAGCATGGAATATACATGTAATAAATCAAGATAGGTACTGATACAGATGTTAGTCTGTATCAGTAGAAAAGAGCAAAAGTCCAATAGCACCTATAAGACTAACAAAACTAATGCCACTAGCATAAGAAATCCAGGATTTGGCTGTGGGAACAGTATGGGTGAAAAATTAGATATCAACCCTATTTAAAAGATCTTCATGAATTCCAGGCAGGTCGATTTGCCCTTGGTGAAAAAGGGAAGGTCAATCAGCGAATCAAGGTTGAGAACCTATTTCTGGTGGTGGAGATATGTGCTGGTGCAGACCTACTCCCTGTGGTGGAAACAAGCCACAGTAATAGGATCATCTGCGTTTCAACAAATTAAGAATAAGATGTTAGATCTTGAGCAACAGAAGTTATATAGCCTGGCTACCGAAACCTGCTCCTCTCTGAGCTTTGAGATCCCTCTCACCGTAGGGAGGATGGCTCCATATCTATCCTCCCTGCAGTTTCCACACCAAAGTAGAGCATTCTCCCTGACCACGTGTAATGCTATGCCCTCGGCCATATTATATGGCAGATTTAATAGGGCACCCTATTCAACTAGATATTGCCTATGTAAAAAAAAAATGTGTTGAGTTCAATACACTTGTTCTCCTGCACTGTCATTTGTATGCTGATATATGTCACACATATTTGAAATCTCTTCTAGCTAGTATGATGGATTGTCCTCCTGACTCACTCAAAGTTTATAGACTGTTGAATGATTCCTTCCCCGATGTCACCCGGATGGTGGCTAAGTTTCTCCATGCTGCTTTGAAGTTGCATCAAAGGTTATCACAGAAATCAGTTATGATGATATTTATGTTTTTGTAATGCAGTATCTTTTTAATTCATAATAACTTGAATTGTTGATAAATGCCAATAAAGGCTAACTTGACTTAAATAGAATCATCAGGAGGCCTGAGAAATGGGGGCTGAAGTTCTTCACCCGAATCTAAGTTTGCACACCAGCGCTGGGTTCTTTCCAACACATAGCTGGTAAATGCACAGCTAGGCTTACAAACAAAGCAGCAAAACCACAGACAGGTCTAAATGTGTCTTTATAGGCACTATCTTCAGAGTGAGCTCTTGCCAAGATGAGTCTCCGGTTGCCAAACTCAGAAAATGTATGATAATGCAAGTACTCCATTTTAGCTTTCTTGTCTTTTCCCACTAAATACACTTATAAAAAAAGAGAGGAAGAACAACAGCCAAGAACAATTGTAAGCTTAATAACAGTTGAAGAATATTCAGCAGATGGTACCATCTAGACTCAACTAATTTCTGGCCAAGCAATCTAAATCCCAGTTGTAGACGAGGACGCATAAACAAAATTTGATATCGATGGATAGGGAGAGTGGTGACAAATAAGAGAAACTGAGGATGGCATCTGTCTCAGCTGTAATTGCGTTAGTGCTTGTGAATATGGCCAGACCACAAATTCATACTGAGCTAGGTTCAAATAATCCAAAGAGCACAAGCATGCAAGAATGGTTTCTCTGATCTTGCACCCTATTTCCAACAGTGGCCGGTCAGATGCCCGAGGAAGCCGAGAAGAGGGGCCCGCAGTGAGCAGCCCTCACAGGGTTGCCACATTTGACAATCACAGGCATTGTCTTGGAACTTCGAGTCCTCATTTGTCTATCACAGCTATTAGTCACCAGTAGACCAGTCCCTCACCAGTTCATGAATTCCCTTATTAAATCAATGCCAGGCAGCGGTCATTGCCACAACTTGTGGCAGTAAGACCCACAAGTCAAACTACTGGTTCAATGAAACAGTACTTGCTTATGTTTGACTTGAATCTTTTGCCAATCAGTTTCACAGGATGGCGTAGAATTCTAATATTGCAGGAGCGGGAGAAAAATTTCTCTCTATCCCCTTTCTCTAAATCATGCATAATTTTGGAAACCTTTATCACTGACAAAGCATAGTGTGAAACTCCAGCAAGTGTACATGGTGGCGTACTGTTCTAGTACAGCTTGGGAGAAAATGCTCACATTGTGAACCACAGACTCTTCCACATGGTGATTTAGTGGTGAACAGTTCCACATGGTGAACTATATTGGGCTTCCTGCATATTCAACCCATGAGGATTGGATACACTTTATTCATCAGTTCCGGACCCATACTGCTTCGATTCGTTGGCTGATTCCGCACACGTTGGATAATGCACTTTCAATGCACTTTAGCTATTGTTTGGAAGTGGATTTTTTGTTTCACACTCGAAAAATTCAGTTCCAAATGATCTCTAAAGAGGATTAGAAGTGCATTATCCAACACGTGCGGAATCAGCTTTTAATTCTACACTTTGAGGGAGCTGAACCGAAGTGGCGTCTGTTTTTTTTTTATTTCTGCACTAGAAAAATGCCCGATTCTGCTGCGGGCTTTGAGTACTCATCAGTTTTCTGAGGGCCAAGATACACATGACGAATGACACTTGAACGGCAAGTGGATTGAGTGGAGGGCAAGTGAACAGGGAGGAATACACTTGCCGTTCAAGTGGCATTCGTCACTTGTAGCTTGGCCCTTAGTCAATTGGCTGAGGTCAGTTTCTTCAGTAGATTGGCTGAGGAGGACTCCTCAGGGGCCAAGCTACACATGACGAATGACACTTGAACGGCAAGTGGATTGAGTGGAGGGCAAGTGAACAGGGTGAAATACACTTGCCGTTCAAGTGTCATTCGTCATGTGTAGCTTGGCCCTGAGTTTCCTCAACTGACTGCTGAGGAAAATTACAAGGTGGGTTTTTTTTTGTCTTTTTAATGGTACTAAAATTGCAATGTTGCCATTAATTTTTTTAAAAATCAGGAAAAAACATGACTGGTTGTTGTTCAACCAATCAGAATGCAGGGAAATAAAGGAGCGGGTGAAAGGCAGGGCCAGACCTCACACTGAAAAAAGCATTCTGCACTTCAAAAAAAGCCCCAGTTTGAGCGCTGGAGGGAAAAAAAATATTCCAGTATGTGTGCATGGACAAAAGCTGTGGCATTGGCAGCCTTTCTCCGTGGAATGCAAAAAAAAAGTCTGGGAAGCAGTTTGGAGACTGAATTGGGGTATTTGAACCATGTGTGCAGAACTCTTGGGAGAAATCGATGCAATATGGGACCAGAACCAATGAAAAAACCCCATGCAGAAAAGACCCAGGATTGTTCATTCTTTCTCCATAGGGCCAAGCTACACATGACGAATGACACTTGAACGGCAAGTGTATTTCTCCCTGTTCACTTGCCCTCCACTCAATCCACTTGCCGTTCAAGTGTCATTCGTCATGTGTAGCTTGGCCCAGAATTCCTGGTACACACCCTTCTTACAGCACCTCCTCTAGCTCCTGCATTCCATTTGAACTGGAAAAGGCAACAACAACAAAAACAAAAACAGTGTGAGTGATTAAAGGAACAAGGTCCTGGAAGCATGTGGGACACATTTCAGAGGCACTCTCCCCGGTACCCATCATATATATGTGGTGCATCTGCAAGAATACAGGTATTGAGACTGACCTCTTTGTTTTTCTCCAAGGACATCTATCAAATGAAAAAACTCAAGTAATACTGTAGAACCTCTCCACTCCATCAGATAACAAAAGTCCTTCTAGGTTATCCAAACCCTCTAGCATCCCCCCGAAGGTCTGTTTAAGTAACACTGCCATTTTCCTAGTCTTCAGATACCCCAAATGTTTTGGCAGAGGCCCAAGTCATATTATAGGCCTTCCTGTAGAGGCAGATCCTATTTTACTTTGTCAGTTGTTTCACATGAGCTGAAGACAGCTGTTTTAGAGAAAGAAAAACCAGAAGACAAGTCACACACCATCTCTCTCTACCTGCTGCAAAAGGTCGTATATCCTTTCTACCTAAGCCCTGGCTGTACTTTGCATATTGTTCAAACATGCTCATTATTAACTTCCAAACCTGTACACGTAACTAAATTAAAATTGGCTCGATGCTAACGAAACATAGCAAATTGAGACAGAATCAGGTCAGGCTTCTGTTTGAATTATCTCACCGAGTTTCTAACCTAGCACGTTACTTAACCCCCCATCCTACCCTGCAATAAAAGAATGTACAGAGGGGAGGAGAACACCAGAAATACACTTTCACCGAAGTCAATATCCAATTCTTGAACACTCACAATGGATTTTAAAAGGACTAGTGTGGGAAATATAATATGAAGCAGAAAGAGAGAGAGTGAGAGATGGTTAGATGTAACAACAATCAATGGCACAATTATAGATAGAGAGTAGGGACATTTCTCTTTACCATATTTTTATTTCATTCTTCCTCCAAGAAGCTCAGGAGGCAAACCTGGTTTCCCCTCAACCCATTTTTATCCTCTCTATAGCCCTGTGAGGTAGGTTAGGATACGAAATATTCACTCAAGACACATGGTTGCACTGAGCTTTGTGGCAACGTTGCTGCAGCATCACAGGCTTATTCTTTACCATCTTCTACTGCAAAATGCTGACATTTCCATGCAATTAATTAGACTCTGTCTAAATGTATTGACAAACGCACAAACCCTGGATGAAGCATTCTGCTGAGCCGATGAATCAATTCCTTATAATTTCAGAAAGCAAAACTCTGCACAGACCCAATCTATTCTCTATGCGAAATCTAACATTTCACATGTTGGGCTCAAGCTCGTTATTGATTGGTATCATAAGCTTGTCAAGCGCTCGAAAAGAGCGTTCCAAGGAAAGTTTTAGTTAAGCATATGGTAAACTCGTCCGGTCCATATGACTGGTTGAACGCCGACCACTAGTGTTGATACAATCTTCCCTCAATATTATGACAGCAATTGTCAATGGGACTTAAATTGCTGTCAAACTTATCCGACTAACTTACACCACAACAGTCAGAGAAAGCCAACTCAGTGACTCAAGCCAATAAGACCTTTTTTTTTTGCCTTTTTCCTAAACGCTCATTTGTTTTACCCGCTAGCGAAAAGGTCCTTACGGGTTTGTTTGTGGCTTCAGCAATTATCAGTGTGAGAACTCAGCTAGTGTATGCATCTGTAGGATAAATATGCCATACTCCAAGCCAATGTATACGGAATTGTGTTTCTTTTGCAGGTCAATTTTTCAAATATGCTTCCCTGATTTCTTGATTATTGTGTTTGAAACCTGCAAGCATAGCAAGTCGATCTGTCTCCCCCAATTGCCACTGTATATTTGTACAAGTAAAATAACTCTCTTATATATGCCTGCATGGACACAAACACACAGACACTGAACCTTCACAAAGTGAAGCAAACAGCTGCCAAATTCTTCCCTGGCTTAGTTGGCAGATTTCAGGCAAAGAAGGATTCCCTCTCCCCTCCCATTGTCCATCAAACCCCAAACCATATGTGGAGCAGTGGCATGGTAACTTGAGGCAGCAGAGAGGAAGAAAAATACTTGCAACTTCTTCCTTCCTTTCCCTCCTTTTCTCCTTTCCACAGCACAGTGTAGAAAATGTAGCTCCAAGATATTAATTCTTAGTCATTTGGAGAATTGTACTGCCCAGAATGGCACATATCCTGTTTACTACAGTTCCCAGAATGCACTTGGAGGATAAAGGGAGGAGGGGGGAGATATTGCAAATATTTTCATCTCTTCTGCTGTCCCATAGCAGGGAAGCAAGGAGGAATTATGGGCGTACCTGGAGCTTCATGGCACCCAACGACAAAGCCCCGGTTTATTTGCGTCTTGCCTCTATGTTGCCCGGGAGGGAGGGCATCATTCTAATATTGCTATCCCTTTGTGGCTACCCAACAAGCTATAGGATATGCATTCAGATCACAACAAACCACAAAGAACTTATTAAGCTGTCTAATGATCTTAGGTGTGTATGTGTGTGTAACTTTAAATGCTTAGTGTGGTAAGGATGAAGGGTGGGGGTGCAAGAGAGGGATGAGTGTGTGAGATGATTGGTAGATGACTTAGAGTGTGGGTGGAGTGAACTGCAGTTTTTAGTTACTGAGTGGAGAGAAAAGATTGAATCTGAGCAGAGCAGGAAACCTGTGTGGAAGCCTGAGGGGAATCTCATTCTAGTTCATTTAGGCAACCTGTGTGGAAGCCGGGGAGGGGGGGATCACATTCTAGTTCATTTAGACAACCTGTGTGAAAGCCTGAGGGGATTCTCATTCTAGTTAAGTTGGGCAACCTGTGTGGAAGCCGGGGAGGGGGGGATCACATTCTAGTTCATTTAGACAACCTATGTGAAAGCCTGAGGGGATTCTCATTCTAGTTAAGTTGGGCAACCTGTGTGGAAGCCGGGAGGGGATTCTTATTCTAGTTCATTTAGGCTACCTCTGTGGAAGCCTGAACTGTGTGTGTCTGTGAGAGAACATTCCGTCTAAAGCAGGCAAACTGTGTGCGCCTGAAAGAAAATCTATATATATTTGAGTGAGAGATTGATTTATTTGAAGCAGGCAAACTGTGTGAGCCTGAGAAAGTTATATATATAAAGTTGTGTGTGTGTGTGTGTGTGACTGAGCCTATGTGAGGAAAATTTTAAGAACTGAGAACTATCTTTGAAACCATCAAACTTAAGTACTAGAATGAAACCAATACGCTTCTTGTAATTTTTTTAAAAAATCATCCTAGGGTATCAGTCATTCCTATATATCCCATTCCTATATATCCCTCAGGGCCACGTAGTCCCACAAAGAAGCTTGACGCTTGGGCACATTATTAAAAGGGAAATTTAAATTACTTATTTTGGAATATAATTCCTGGTGGGAACAATCTACTCAGAGGGTGTAAGAGAAGAGTTAAAGGAAAAATCTAACTGAAAAAGGGGCTCATAACAAGCTGTCTTATATGAAGTCAGACCACTGGTCTCTCGGGGGTTGGTATTGCCTACTCTGACTGGCAGCAGCTCTCGAGGGTCTCAAGTTGAAGTCTTTCACATCACTTATGACCTAGAATCACAGACTCACAGAATCATAGGATTGGCAGGTACCTCTAGGGTCATCTAGTCCAGCCCCCTGCACAATGCAGGAAATTCACAAATACCTCCCCCCGCCACACACAGTGACCCCTCCTCCATGCCCAGAAGATGGCAAACCACCATCAGGATCCCTAGCTAAACTGGCCTGGGGAAAATTGCTACCTGACCCCAAGGTGGCGATCGGCCTTACCCTGGGCATGTAAGAAGGCGCCACAAGAACGAAGCACTAATGTAACCCTTCCTGCCTTCCCTCTCATGATCTGCCTGGGCTCACAGAATCAGCATTGCTGTCAGATGGCCATCTAGCCTCTGCTTAAAAATATCCAAAGAAGGAGACCTGATCCTTTTAAGTGGAAATGAAGCTGGCATCTTTTCCATGCAAAGCAGATACTCTACCACTGAGTCACAGCCCCTCTGAGAATGAACTATCAAGCCAGTGGCAAACCCCAGCCCGAAGTCCTGGTTCAGTGCCAACCTACAATCGTATCATCTGCACTCAGATGTCACAACTAACCAGGGTCTGATCAAACCAGTTTCCAACACATGGTGTATCTGATTCTGAATCCAGCCACTGTGTTTTTAATGTAGTTTTTTTTTAAAGCTTGTGTTTTTAAAAAGCAAACATGCCATTAATTTCCTCTCTACCTTGTAAATCCAAGTTTACCATTTTATATCAACAATTGGATGAACACCAGCAAATAAAATTGATTTTTTTCTCCCAACTAATGTATGCACTACCCTCTTTCTTCGCTTTCATTGAACAAGAAAACCGTACTGTAAGCATGTCCAAGTTGGATTTTTTTCCCATCACTCTTAAGAATTTTTCCAGAAAGGCACCATTGACATGAGTGAGATGTACAATCAGAAGCATCAAATTTGTGGGAATGAAAGAGGCACAATAAAAAGTAGCCCACTTCCTTCGTTGGCAACCTTCTTCCCATTTTCATCAAGACTGCATCTTCTACTCTGGCATATTATTTTAAAAAATTACTGTTAAAGTAAACCTCACTTAGAGAATTGGTATGGAATTCCAATACCTTTATCATCTCCCTATACGTGTCATAAACAAATTTCATTGTTAATATGAGCAGCATCTTTTTTTATGATCATCAAATCCATTTTCATTGTTTGAACAGGCAGCATTTATTGAAAACAGCCAAACCAAATGTCACCAAATCTGTCGCAGTTCTAGGGAATGCAGACTTCTGTATTATCAGGCAACACACGAGTACTAGGTGAACCCAAACAGTAAAACTCCAGTTTTAAGCTAACTAACATCTTAGTTTTCACGGCCCAGTGTCTTGATGTCTGTATCAACTAGCTAGATTCTTGTGCTTCGCTATGGTATTTAACTACCGCAAACTCAGTTACAATACTAACAGGTATGTAACATTTTTTGGGTTGTGTTACTGGTATGTAACATTTTTTGGTTTGTGTTTGTGTGTGTTTTTGAGTAGGCAACCCTAGTGAACTTTTAGGGGAAGACTGGGAGGTGCATTGTACCTCAGGACACATCCAATGACTCCCAATAGCAACAGCATCCTGTTTAGAATGTGGGGGGTGAGAACCAAATCAGGCTGAATATGCAAATGACCTCTGTATTCCAACTGTCTCTGGGGGAGTGAGGTATGGAATGTTGTGAGCCCCAATTATCCCACATATGCAAATGACTTTGAAAGGCTGGCCCAATCAGGGAAGAGTGACTGAGTCAGCAGTGGGTGGGGGGCGCAAGCAGCCAGCAGCCTGCCAGCCACACAAGGAAGCTGTACCCCTTTGGGAAAACACATTTTACCTCTTTTTACCCCCTTAGGGGATGAATTTCTTAAAATCCCTTCTTAGCAGGTGTTTACATCATGAAAGGAATGTTCTCCCCAAATTTCATGTTTCTAGGTCCAGGGGTTTGGGCTGGGCATTGATGAGTCAGGACACTTGTCTTTATATATATATATATATATATAGATTGGTACACTAGCATCAACCACTGAAGTTTGCAACTGCACCTCAAGCTTTTCTGCTACCATTATGTCAGAATGTACCCCTCTAAAAGAATGAATGAAGCACCCCCTACTAACACAGGTTTCAGTGCTAACACCACAGCCAACACAAACTGCAGGAGAAACACATAGGGGTGAGTATATTCCCATGTTCTATTCCTTCATTGTAAGGAATTTTAAAATTAATTTTCAAATAGGAACTTATGGACTTTCTTTCTGGTTCACATTGCAGACAAGAAGCACGCACGTGGATAAAAACCCTGCAAAAAAGGGGGGGCAGTCTTGATGTGATCATATGCATGGTTGCTTTTAGCAGTGTTTTAGCAACGCACATGAGAATCTCAATGCAGTCAGATGCTCGGTCACACAAAGATTGTTTTAGTAGTGTTTTGCCAATGCACACATTCACATCATTATTGTAGAGAAGGGGATAAATCTCACTAATGATTAAAATATTTTTCTCCTGCCTTTTCTTGTACCTTAAGACCCACAAAGCAAAGGGAACAAAAAGTCACAACAAACCACGCATGCACAGTGCCACTGTTGCGCATTGGAAACAAAAAGCAAAACAACAAGGAATCCAAATGCATTGGTTCCCCAAGGTGATTTGGAATGTCACAATTAGTGTAACATTTGGAAAATCTGGAAATCATCCTAGAAACACATTGAGTAATATGGGGCAGGTTCCGATCACGTACTCGAAATTCTTAGCGAACCTGCACAGATTTGCAAGTACAGACTGAGCTTATTAGGTGATAAGCACAGAGAGGGAAATCTGCAAGAGACGCAGAAGTGCAGCAGGCCAAGTGCCTACTTATTTGGCCAGGGCTAGAATGATGTCTGCCAGGGGGAATTATTTATAGGGATCATGGGAAATGGGAAACCAATTAGGAGATAGGGTCCATTAGTCATAGTTAATCAAGAGAGAAGAGATGCTTGGTACCATTCCAGGTAAGCTGCTGACAAGAGACTAAACATTATGCCACATTCAGGGCAACTTTCCTCCAACTTTTTTTTCCTTATAACAACAACCACAACCACAACAACATTCGATTTATATATCACCCTCCAGAACAACTTAACGCCCACTCAGAGTGGTTTACAAAGTATGTTGTTATTATCCCCACAACAATAATCACCCTGTGGGGTGGGGCTGAGAGAGCTCCTAGAAGCTGTGACTGACCCAAGGTCGCCTCAAGCGGAGGAGTGGGGAATCAAACCTGGTTCTCCAGATTAGAGTCCGGCTGCCCTTAACCACTACATCAAACTGGCCACTGCACCAAACTCTAAAGCAGCTCCTGGAGGCGGCAATCATAAGCACAGAGAAGGGGGTGTTATCCTTTCCCCACCATTTTGCTGTCCCGTTGATAGTGACCCTCCACCATGCTACTCTGAATATTATTGCCAGGAGGAAAAAAAAAACATAGACTCAGCCGCTATTCTGTTTTTGGCTCTCCAGAGTAACTGGTTGGCCGCCTTATGAGACAGGATGCTAGACTAGATGGACTACTGGTCTGATCCAGCACAGCTCTACTTATGTTCTTATGCTTTTCTCCTTGCAGGGGAAACGATACAGGAGAATGTTTATTTCACACACACCATCTACGGTGATGGATCCAACTAGCTTTTTCATTCAATCTTGCCCAATTCCATTCATTACTACACTCCCCACCCTCCATGTTTGTTTGTTTTTGCATCCACAGTGAATGCAACAAATAAATGGTGTTCATTGTAACCATGACATAAATGGTGTGAAAATGAACAGCTCCGTCTTGCAAGCCCAGCGGAAAGATAACAAATCCTGCCAGGCCTTGGTCTCATTAGACAGAGCGTTCCACCAGCCTGGGGCCAGGACCGAAAAGGCCCTTGCCCTGGTCGATGCCAGGTGGGCCTCCCTGGGGCCAGGGCCCTTTAGCAGATGTTTCTCACTAGAGCGAAGAGTCCTCTGGAGTTCATATGGGGAGAGGCGGTCCCACAGATACACCGGTCCCAGTCTGCATAGGGCTTTATAGGTTAATACCAAAACCTTGAACCTGATTCAGTACTCCACTGGTAGCCAGTGCAGCTGACACAGTGCTGGTATTATATGCTCATGCATCGTCAATCTTGTGATGACACATGCCTCCACATTCTGCACCAGCTGAAACCACCGGATCAGGTTCAGGGGAAGCCCTGCATAGAGCGTGTTACAATAGTCTAACCTAGAGGTGACCATTGCCTGGACCACTGTAGTCAAGTCGCAGGACGAGAGGTAAGGGAGGAGCTGCCTGGCCTGTCGAAGGTAGAAAAATGAGGACCTGGCAACCACCGTGATCTGGGCCTCCATTGTCAAGGAGGCATCTATGATCACCCCTAGGATCCTGACTCTTGGGGCCAGCATAATCACTGCCCCATCGAGTGCAGGAAGCCGGGGTCCCGAATCTACGTTTCCGCAACTCGAGTACAGGATCTCCGTCTTCGCAGGGTTTAACTTCAGCCAACTTTATCTCAACCATCCAGCCATGGCTTCAAAGGCAATTCAAAGGCAACTACCGGAAAAGTGAGGAGAAGAATAATTGGATTGGATTCAGAATGAATTGGCAATTTGAACCAGCTCTCCCTTCACGGCTGGTGCCAGAATTTCTGGCACTTGTGGCCGGGGGCAGCTTCAGGGCTGTTGCCTCTCCCACACGCACATGCACCCGGACTGCGTGATGATGTCACTGCGTGTGATGTCATCATGCAGCATGCTGCTGCGAGCCAGCTCCATTGGTGCAGCAGACAGCTGGGACGGAACGTGGGTGGCCTCCCAGTCCTCTCGCTCAGTTGCCCCACACTGCCCCAGCCGCCTGCTGCACCTGGCCTGCAGCTGTGTGCAGGCGGTGGTGGCAGCACCGGTGGCAACTGAGCGAAAGGGCTGGGAGGCTACCCATTCAGACTGCCCCACACTGCTGCCGCCAGCACGCGCTCCCGGCCGGCCGGGTGCAGCAGCTGCGGGCCAGGTGCAGCAGGCAGCCGGGGCGGCGCATGGGCAGCTTCCCAGCCCTTCCGCTCAGCCGCCAGCGCTGCCACTGCCAGCTCCGTGGAGCACGCCCCTGCCCCCGGCGCCCCCTCCAGCATCTCAGCGCTCGAGGCAGCTGCCGGACCCACCTCCATGGATGTGCCGGCCCTGAATGTAGGTCTCCTTCATGTCATTCCTCCAGCATTTCGTGGAGATCAGTGGGAAGATGGAGGGGAAAAAAATTCCAGTTAGCCACTGGAAAACTGGATCCAACCCATTGTTGTGATTATTGCAATTAGGAATAAATAATACCACCCCCATTACATGACAATTTGTTCTATTCGCTGGAAATACAGGAATAGCTTCTGAAATAATGAAATTTCTTCTCCCATGTGTGTACCCAAAAATGAACACAAAATGGATTATTTACTGGATGTTTGTATGTGATGAAAGAATTCCCAATGTGGTTGAATGCATATACATGTTTATGAGGCTATGACATAGTTCGGTATGTCCTTAGACATACCTTCCCCCCGCCCCCAGAAATGATTTGCAAACTTTAAAAAAAGATCCTTGTGAGAAATACACGAGTCAGATGTGGTGAAGCAAAGATTAGCAGGGTGTCTACAACCAAGAAAAACGGAAAGATGAATGGCTTAGATCTCTGCTGGGAGGTGATAATGTCACACCAGCCATCACAATTTCAGCACATTGATGGTGGAATTCTTAGTCCCAGTCTGCTCTGCAATACACAAAGAGGTACGTTCTGGCAGCGTAACAAAAGCCAATGTGGGTGGCAAGGTAGCTGCAAATTTAAGCATGACTGCTCTGGATGAGGGGCCTTGCACCTGATTACCAGATGCTTCAAGCAGATGGCCAGGGAGAAGAGAGAACAGGGCTCCTAGTAGCTTCGATAGGGTTGTAGAAAGCACCAACTCTTCTGAGATCAGCAATAATCCGTCCCTGGCTGCGAATGTAGCAAGGCAGACTACACTATACAGATAACTTAACACACATCCTGCTGATATTCCTTAGCTTCTTTTCAGGGAAGTAAAAGACAACCAATACATATGTACCTGATTTTTTGGGATGAAAAGCAGTTACAGCCTTTGGACAAAATCCAAATGGAGTGCAATTACGCAGCCGATTTTGTCCCTTGATTTAGGGAAAGTAATATGTAATACTCTGGTATGTCCCTCCAGTGTAGATTGCAATCCCAAATGGACCTTCTTTACCAAGAGAGAGGATTAATTACTGCGAGCTCATCTGAGCATTCTCAGAATTTTGGGGCTGGCCTATAGGCATTGCTAGGACAAAGAACTACAACAAGGACTAGGTAAAAAGCCGTCATCAGACGATAATGCAGTAAATGATCTTATCATCTTTCCTGCCCACGAGATGACATTTCCTCCCCTTCTTCTATACTTATAAAATTAATCACTATACCCCAAGTGATGAATTCAAGCTAAATCAAAAGAAAGCCAAGTTATTTGTGTCTGAGCGAATGAGACAACACGTAGGAATTGCAGGAAGAATTATACATTGTGATGGTTTAAAATTGCTCAAAGAACTTTGTAGAAGCTTGGTGCAAAGCTGTTTGCTAAATCTTATTGCATTTTACTAAGTGATAGAGCAGGCCAGACTGAACATCTTTTAAAGACTGGAGATTCCTAGAGCCCGAAATTGCTGCTTCGAATAGAAGTTGGGGTAGTAATTTCATTTTATAAGTTTCCAAAGCTGGAGAGATCAAGCATCCTCCTCTCTTCCTATAAAATCTATGGGTGCCAAGGACAGCTTTTTTGAGGTTATGCTTAACACAGTCAGTAAGGACTATCCAAGAGCATGACTGATGCGCCATTACACTTAAATATTTAAAACTAGAAGCCTGTTCTGATGGTTTCTCATCCATTGTCCATTTATAAAGATGTGCTTGTCTATGAAATACCACGATCTTCGTTTTATTGTAATTTACATTCAGTAGATTTGTTTTACAATAGGAGCTGAACTGTGTATGATGTGCATGCTCTGACCTGGATAGCCCAGGTGAGCACGACCTCAGGCTCTCAGAAGCTAAGCAGAGTTGGCCTTGGTTAGTAATTGGATGGGAGATCCTCAACAAAGACCAGGGTTGCAGAGGCAGGCAATGGCAAACTGCCTCTCTTAGTCTCTTGCCATGAAAACCCCACCAGGGGTCACTATACGTCAGCTATGACTTGATGGCCGTTTCCACCATGATGTGCATAAAGCAAAATTGAAAAGGCCCACCTACTCTTGTTGGGAAAAAAACCCTGTGATCCTCCTGACAGGTTTATGTATAAAATAAATAAAATTGGGGCCAAAGTGTAACTTTGGCTTATCTGTTTTGAGGTTTTAAGTGAGCTAGATAATTGTCTAGCTGGATTGTAAACTTCGGTTTGGGACGCTGCTTCAGTTTGGGAAGCTATTTCCTATCTCCTCACCATCAAAATCCAGAACAGCAACAGAACAGCAGCATTATACTAACAGCTTTGAGCCCTTCTAAGTCCACTAAAGTCAACAGGCTTAGAAAGGATAACTTTGCTCAGGATTGCACTCGATGTTCTTACCAGAAAGAAGAAATAAGATGACCAGTTATTGTGGACTTGTCTCTTTTGGTGTTCTAATCATTATGCCCATTTGGTGTTCTAATCATTATTCCCTGCCCCCTCCCCGAACAAATAATTAAGAAACACCGTGCTCTCTTTTAATTGTTAGGTAAGACACAATTTAAAGAAAACCATTGCAAAAAGCTGAGCCTTTAACAGCAATGGCAGTATATCTTCCAAAACAAAAGGTTTATGCTTCAAAGGTCTTGTCAAAACAGTACTGAACAGGTTTCTTTTTATTTTTAAAGATTTTTTTTAAAAAGCTCTATTTCAACCCTGAAACAAATGCGTTTCAAAATGGCCGGTGCCCCTGTAGAACTTTGAAATCCTGAACAAACTCCTGAAGGTGCTTCTTTGCCAACCTCCCCCTCTGATGCCAGGTTTTTCACAAGCGAACAGCTTGTATCTCCATGAAAACCAATGGATGGAACAAATTGTATTAAATTATGTAAAATGATACTAAAAAGCACCATCGAGTAGTTAAGGCAAAAATATTTAAAAATAAGGGGGAAATATGCTGGGATTTTTGCTGAAATCAGTATATGGTGAAGAGGCACCATTTGTTTGTTTTACTAAATTAAAACGAAAGGAGGACTGTTAAGGCTGTGACCAAGAAATTTGATTTATCCTTCCACGGGGCAGGACGGCATATTTCTTTCATGAATCTGGCTGTGAATTATTTAGTCTTCCCGATATTTTAAGAAATCTCGTCTTCATGAATCCGAGCGTTACCTTTTGACAGTACCATACCGTCCCTCCCTATCACTCCACAGGAGCTGTCACTACAGAACCTATATCCAAACGTCCTCCCTTTTCACATTCAGCCATTTTTTTAAGGCAAGAGGGTTTATAAATAACTGCAATTAGCACCATCTTTGCCGTATGATTAAGTATATTGTAGACACCCTTATGAAATATATCACTGTGTCTGTCTGAGCATCATTCTGGCTGATATTGGCTGATATGTTTAAAATTGCTGATTTTTCACATCCAGCACAATTGATCATAGAACAAAATGCAGCTTTTTCTGCATCATCGCGGATGGCAAAAGAGACAGAGATGGAAACTTTGAATAGTTTTCAAACAACAAGTTGGCAGATGACAAAAAACGAAACTCCCTACGGTGGCCATGATGCCAAACATTTGCACACCTAATCATCATGTATGAGCTGTAAAATCATAGTCTCTGATACAGTTTAAGAATATATATAAAACCAGACCTTGGAAGAATTTTTTTTAAAAGACAGCAGTGCAGCAGCAGCATCTCAATGCTCTGACATCACTTCCTGTGTGCACCCAGAAGTGACATCAAGTTGTGGGGGCCTCTGTGGCCATACTGGAATTTGGCAACATATCAGAGGCAGCATGATGACATTTCTGGGCACATGGAGTGACATCAGTATATCATTGGTGGTGTTAATGATGTTGCCGGTGAGCCCCCTGCGATCAGGGGAGACCTGGCAACCCTTTGTAAAATAGTGATCTGACCTGATTTACTCGGCAGGAAGAGATGGACTGCCCAGTGACCCTCTATTGCCAGTTTGTTAAAAACTTTGTGAATACAGTCTCTTGCATCCTTACTGACTTGGACTCTACATTAGCAGTCTTAAAGATGGTGTTGGGGTGCAAGTTTAGCCAGATGATTGGAATAATTTTCAGTTTATTTGCTCTGAGAAGGTGGACATAAATCTGCTGAGTTGGGGGCTGGTTGACTGGGTCCAAGAGGCAATAGAGAAGTGGTTCCCCCTGACCTTCAGTCCTGAAACAGTCCTGAAACAGAAAATACATCTACTCCTAAAGAAATCTAATCTGGATCCTAGGGATTTGAATAACTATCTTCCAATCTCAAATGTACCATTCTTAAGCAAGGCGAATTCATTGAATCTTGAATTCTTGAATTCATTTTGCAGCAATATTCACAATCTTTTTGGCTGTCAAAAACAAAGTAGGATTCATGGATGAATGGGTGTGACAACGTGAAGAAAACTGTGTTTTATTGGATCCAATCTCCTCGCCTTTTTTCAAAGGAACCGAAGGCACTGCCTACCTGCATAGCGGGAGCAGTCTGGACTTCCATGAATTCCTATTTCCAGCGTCAACCTCCAGCCTACATTCCACACTGTTCCGTAAGTCCCACAAGCAAATTTTGGGGAAACAGAGAAGATACAGGAAGGGAAAGGTAGGGGAAAATCCATTACGTGAGTGGATGAGCCCTGCTTATACTTTTATGGATCCCATTTCTTGCAAATTTTCCAAAAGAGGAAAGCAGCTTTTGCTCTAGTGGTAATGTTTGATGACCCCCTCCCATTTTCAAAAGATGTACATTTTGACTTTAGAAATGAAATTTCTTTCTCTGTATAAATGATTTCTTGGTGACAGTCTGGCCTTGCGAACTAGAGCAGCCGAAGGTTCTAAGCAAGAAATGTCGGCGACATCAGCAAATACAGGGTGTAGTGGGAGGAAACCGTCCTCTTAAAATACGCAAAAATAATCCTCATCTGTTCTTGCAAACAGAGAGGTGTAAAAGCTAACCGTACTGAAAAAAGAAAATGCATCCTGTGAGAGAAACCTATTTTTGAAAAGGCTATTAAGAGGTGTGAAAGTAAAGCCGACTATTATGCTTCTAAAGAAAGGTGCCAATGCTTACTTCTCATACCACCAAATACTGAATGACCATTTTGGATCGTTTGCATAAGGTCAAATGCAGCCAACAGACTGCAGGCTAGAAAAAGCTTTCCCCGTGTCAACTATGCAACTTTCAAACACAGAGTGCTCATACAACTGAGAAGAGAACTGAATTTGCCTACAGAGGATGGGCTCATGTCATCTGAATCCATCTTTATCGTGTTGTTGTTTTGTTTTGTTGCAGTGTTTTATCAAGGTGCATCAACAATGTGCAAGGGGAAAGGGTGAAAATGAATGGAAAGGAAAGATGCCACAAACTGCATGTGCACAAGGCACACAACCATCTGAAAATGGAATGATGGATCAGTTCCAGGTCAACGGGGCAGAACTCTGGCGAAGGTCACTCTACACGCTAATTCTTTTACGAGTTCTCCGTGGATCCAACCCAGGCTCCACACAGTCATGCGGCAATTCTGAGGAACGGCTTCTATTAAAAAAAGAAGAGCCCAAAGGGGCTTGGAAAGCTGCCACCGTAGGAGGGAGAACTCCTGCCTTTCTCCCAAGCTTTTTTTTCCTGTGTAAAAACAGTGCAGAAGGTAGACACTTCTGCATTTCCACTGCTTCACGTGGAGGTATTGTGCACATGTGTGGCAGCACAAATGAGAAAACTCTCCAACCCCGCACTGTTTTTGCACGGTGGGGGGGGGGGAAGGGTTGGGAGAAAGGCAGCTCTCCCATCTCCAGTGGCAGCTTTTTGAACCCATTTGCGCTCTCCTTTTTTAATAGAAGCCATTCCCTGAAGCTGCTGCAACTATGTGGAGCACAGGCTAGCTCCATGGTAAACTTGTAAAAGAAGTAAACTTAAGGCTGGAGCCCTGGTAGAGGGATTACTGCTCAGCACAGACATTTCATCTGTGCGCTGTCACCAGGAATGGATCACCCTACAGCAGGGGTCATTTCGTAGAAAAAGAGCTGGAGGGACTCATTAGTGTAACTCATCAGCATATGCCACGCCCCTTGACAGCACCAGAAGTGTGTCATTAACATAACTGTTTTGCATATGCCACACTCCCTGACATCACCGATCCTGGCTGTTTTGGACCCAATCCTGGCCATTCAGGGCCGAAATTGGGCCCAAAATGGCAAAAGAGGGCTGAAAATGGCCAAAAAGGGGCCCCAAATGGTCAGGATCAGGCTGCTGCTGAGTGGGAGAGTGATCCACCTCCCGTCAGAGGCCCGATCCGGGCTGTTTTGGCCCCAATCCAAGCTAAAACGGGCCCAAAATGGCAGATAGTCAGATGGGTGCGGCCACCTGACATGTGACCTCTTTGGGGAACTGCTGGAACTGCATTCCGGCGCATTCCCCCTCGAAATGAGCCCTGCCCTACAGACTTGTGCAGCATTGAAAGTGTCCAGGACAATCTTGCCTGATGGAATCAACATCTGGAAGGTGCATGGTACTGGTAATAATGAAGACTAAAGGAGTGTGGCAGTGCCGTGCTTGTCTCATTTTTTAGAAGGATGCCCATGTGCATGCTCACACAATAGCACAGCATGCTTAGTGTAGGTTTAAAGAGCACAAAAATGCATCTTACCCAGGAGAATTTTCAGTAGCATGTCTAATGGAATTTGCACTATAACCCGCCACCTGAATGTACAACAGCTGATAGAAATCAGTGTTATTTGTACACTACAATTCTCTTTCATATCACATTTTAAAAAGCAATATATTTGTAACATTAGCCGTGATCATATCACCCATCTGCATTTCTCTCTGCACTAAATTGCCTGGTCTTGTCTTCAAGTGAAATTGAATCTTTATTTATTTAGGATATTTCTATGCTACCTTTTCAGAGTTCTGCTCAAGGCAGCTTATAATTAAAACTTCGTCATTAGGCACTGTCCTTTTTAAATATATATATATATATATCCCAGTTTTGTACTGACCACTATACTTGGTGATCTTTCAGTTCTTTTCCATCTTTTCTGCTCATATCATTATTAATTAATGTGGTAAAACACAGCAAAAAAAAAAGCAACTTTGATATCTCTGGACATTAGTGCAATTGTAGATTCTTTTCACCCAACACCTTACCAATGCACATGCACACAGCAGTAAAACACTGCACCAAAAAGAACCCTGTAACCCCCCATACATACAATCTTGTCAGAGTTGCTTTTTTGCTGTGTTTCGCTAATTCATAACAGTAATGCAGAGATGAGAAAGAGGCAAATAGCTTGAAGGGATTCAAACAGCAGCAAACGGTAAATGCTCCGGTTCTTAAATTTAGTTTTGTAATTCTGCCAGTTATACTGAAATTAAGGAGAAGTGGATTAGATCGAAGAGAGAAATCACAGAATGCTAAAGGATAACACTAGGGAAATCCTCTCATTCCCAATTAGCGTGGAAGACTGCCACACCTGTTCATCCTCAAGTAAGAATATATTCACAGTGGGGCATGCAAGCGCGCATAACTGGACACAGAGTTAACTATCTTAAGACACTGAGCTTTTTGAAATCGGTTGTGTACTTGGGAATGGACCTCACTGTTCTCCCTGCCTAGATCCAAACAGTTTATACTTGGAAAAAAACACAGCCTAGCAGTGACCAAATAAACAAGTAGATTATTTAAGCAATACTCTGAGAAAAAGCAAGCTTTATATAACTCTGGTGGGCAAACGAGAACCTAGCAAATCTTCTCTCACTCCCTTTAGAAAAATAATAAAAACACAACACAACGTGTTGACTTTTTGTCCTTGTAAAAGTTACCATATGCTTTGGTATGTAATCTTTTGCCACAGTCAAAATTAGAAATTAGACGCTGAATACAAGGGATTTCTTCTTTTAGGGCTATGTTATTAAACTTCATTAAAGGAACCTTGGCTGAAGTTGGAGAATCTATGGGCCGGGGGAGCTCGGGAGAGTGAGAGAAGGGGTGAATTTGCTGGCATTTTTCATTCTTTCACCCCTAATCTTTGCTCTGTGAAGATATCAGTGAGGGGAGCTGCCTGCTTTAGTTCCAATATTCAGTTGGATGTTGCAATAGCATTCTCAGAGCTTGTACCTACAAAATGGTGCTAAACGGAGATACCACTCAAGCAATGAAGCATCAATGGCCGCTAAGGCATCATTTATCCTCAGAGCCCCACAGCCAAACATGCAGAGCCTCATCAACGCATTTGAGGTATTCCCCTCATTTTACTGACCTCCACCACCAAACCTAATAACCTCTTTCTTCAAGTTCTGAAGACCAAGATTTTCATAGGAAGGTAAATATTTGCCAAAAATATGCAATAAAAAGTACTTTCAGTGTGTTGTTGTTTGTTCCTCCCCTCCCCCCCCCCCCACATACACACCCATTAGACACATATGTATTCACCCTTTGGACTTATCAAGAATGAAAGCTTATGTTTCCCAGCATGTTCCAGATATCCTATATGGTGGTAGTTGATTTCTCACTGATGTGCAGACATGAATAACACCTTTGATGATGATAACAACAACAACAACAACAACAACAACAACATTCTATTTATATACTGCCCTTCAGGACAACTTAATGCCCACTCAGAGCGGTTTACATTGTATGTTATTATTATCCCCACAACAAACACCCTGTGAGGTGGGTAGGGCTGAGAGAGCTCTGAGGGCCAAGCTACAAGTGACGAATGACACTTGAATGGCAAGTGTATTTCTCCCTGTTCACTTGCTCTCCACTCAATCCACTTGCCATTCAAGTGCCATTCGTCATGTGTAGCTTGGCCCTGAGAGAGCTGTGACTGACCCAAGGTCACCCAGCTGGCTTCAACTGGAGGAGTGGGGAATCAAACCCAGTTCTTCAGATTAGAGTCCTGCGCTCTTAACCACTACACCAAACTGGGTCTCATGCAGAATTTCTATGCATGTGTGTGTATGTGTGTGGGCGAGGTGATTTTTGCCAAATCCCACAGCAGCTCCAAGGGCCCCCTGAAATGCTGTTCCCGATGTAGAGGGATGCCTAAGAACAGTTTGGGGAGACTATAGGAGTGGGGAATCAAGAAAAAAATGCCCCCTCTAATTTGTACAAATTTTATGCAAGACTCAAGACATCTTTTTTTCCTGCACCTTTTTGTCCCCCCTACATAGCATTTTTCTTCTTCCTCCTTGTGCTAAAAAGTGTTCTTCTCCCCCCACAGTGTTTTTGTTTTCAAATGGAGATGCTTTTTCAGTGGGATAACGGGGGGTGGGGCTTCTTATCCACTTTTATTTATTTACGTCATTTATAGTCCGCCTTTCTCACTGAGACTAAAGGCAGATTACAGAGTATGAGATTAGTACAATCAGTATCAAGTACGTTTCAATACAGTATCAAGGACATTTCATAAACAATACCATAGGGTAAATAGATCCAAGTTTAAAGACATAGTATTAGCAAGAATCCAATACAGAAAAAATACTGAAGCAGGACATAATCAGTTCTAGGACTAACATTGGACAACATGGAGCACTGGTGGTACATAAGAGTACATATTTAAAGCAGCAGATAATATGTAAGGCAATATAGTGATGAAATCTATGGTCCCTAACTCATTAGCAAAGCATCAGATGGCCAAGCTACACATGACGAATGACACTTGAACAGCAAGTGTATTTCTCCCTGTTCACTTACCCTCCACTCAATCCACTTGCCGTTCAAGTGTCATTCGTCATGTGTAGCTTGGCCCAGAGACCCCATCCCTACAATACAGCCCTCCCATTTTAGTAAAAAGCCTTTTTGAATAGTTCGGTTTTGTGTCGTTTGCAAAAAGCCAGGAGAGTGGGGGCTCTTCTGAGTTCCTCAGGCAGGTCATTCCACAGGATAGGGGCCACCACAGCGAAAGCCCGTGTATGGGCTGCTGCTGACTTCACCTGTGTGCAGCCTGGTACCTGCAGGAGACCCTGTTCAGATGAGTGAAGCTGCCGTGGTTCCCTGCTGGTTTTCTGTTGCAAAATGCCAAGCAAGAGTTGCTTCCCCCTTCTCCAGTGAAAATGAAAGGATACCCATTTTTTTCCCCAGAGGGAGTAGAAACATCTTAGGGGAGGAAAAGGATGAAAATACTCTCCTCTCCCAATGCTTTCTATTCATTGGGGGTGGAAGTGGGGAATCCATAATGGCTGCATTTGGAACGGAAGACCAGAAGTCTTTTAAAATCTTCATGGAACTAATTCCAAGGTTCCCTAAAATTCCATTGCAATCCTGTGTTTTTTGCTCCTGCCTCTAATGCTGGGTTGAATAATTCGGTTATTCTAATTTATAAAGACCTATTCTGGGTCTTAAGATTTATCAGAAAACAAAAATCAGATATCCAGATGATGCGCCAGCCTCCCTCCTCCATCTGACTCTAGTGGAGAAAAAAAACCACCTGAGCTTGCATATTGTATATGATTCAAAAAGAATAATTAAAGTCCTACACGGACACAAAACTGCCTCCGGGCAGACCTTTTATGTTATTTTGCATTCTGCATGTCACTCAAAAGCATCGCAGCGGAGAAATGATGTTGAACTAAAATAAGGCAAAGAACACATTGGCTAAAAAAAAATTATATCCTGTCCAACTCACTGACGCCCCTTTCGATGGCTCATCACCATTGCTCTCACGCAATAAGCATGCCGTACACGGGTGACATTTAAAACTATGTGGAGCCATATGATGTAATCAGTTAAAGAACTGGGGGGAATACTTGGGGGTAGGGTGAAAGATTAAAAAGCACTCTTTAGTAAAAGACAGGCCTTTTTTATACTTGACGGACAATGGGAATGTTAAAAAGCATTCAGTGGTGACTCTGCATTCAAATCTCTTAAATACCACCCGGTCTTCCTTCAAGGATTTAAGTAACGAGTATCACATTGAAGGCAAGTATGCAGAGCAGTTCATCGTGGAAACCACTGATGGATGACATCTGCGCCTGAAAAATTCAAATCTGACTGATGGTGATCTCGAGATAAATTATGACTGGAGTTAATGCCTCTTTCCCATGAGATGTTTCCAAGAGACATTGAGAACTTATAAAAAGAGCCCTCCTGGATCAGACCAATGATCCATCTAGTCCAGGATCCTGTTTCACATACTGGCCAACCAGGTACCCTGGAGAAGCAGTAAACGGGGCATACAGGCCAAGGACTTCCCTTGAATATGGAGGTTAATGGTCAGAGTAGCCATTAATGGACCTATCCTACTATATAAAAGGCAAGCCGTATTGGCGATGACTCACTTTTTATCCTCGCGCAGGTGCATTGCCGACAACTCTGGCCTTGAGGCCATTGCGACGTGCCTGCTTACCACTGGGAGGGGGCCCACCAAATTGACAGCCTAAGCACTCCTCCCTACGCCTCCCCTCAGCACCCTTTCCAAGCCACTGCAAAGCACCTGCTTGCCATCGGGAAGGGGCCTGCCAAATTGGTTTTCTAGAGCCCGTTGTATTTTTTCACACAATGCACATTGCTGCTAGTCCTCCATAAATCTCTCTGATCCTGTTTTAAAGCCACTCATGTTTTACTGAGGATGGCCAAGGCTCTCAACAGTCCTCGTACTGCTCTCTCTCTCAAACTCCCTGTACTAGAATCACTATCCCTGATCCTAGGATTTGTTGGGATGGGTCAATCTATGGACCAGAGGACTTGGATTCGCATTCCTCCATCTGCCCTGAGCTTCACCAGGCGATCTTGTGACAGTCACCATCTCCCAGCCTAGTCTTATTCACAAGAGATAAACTATTCTGTGAGATAAAATGGGGGTGGAAACAAAAGTATAGCACTCCAAGCCCCTTGGAAGAAGGGTAAGATAAGAATATAATAGATGGGACTTCCTCCTACTTAGGTTTGCCAACTCTGGATTGGGAAGTTCCCGGAGGTGGAGCCTGGGGAGGGATTCAATAACATTGAATCCACCCTCTAAAGCAGCCATTTTCTGCAGGGGAACTGATTTCTATTTCCTGGAGATCAGCTGTAATTCTGGGAGATCTCCACCCACCAGCTGGATGCTGGCAACTCTATGTTAGGGAATTTCTATGACCCCTATTCTAAAAGACCTATGTATGAGCATTTATTGGAGTTGACCTGTTGCACATAAGGCAAAAGTTATTATTTGTAAGCAGGTTCTTTCCTGGTGCTGTGGTTGAGTAGGGTTAGAATGCCCCATTGCAAGGACAGTGTCTCTCTTGTTTTGACTTTGCACTCAAGGATTTAGCTTGGATAAGCACTTTCTCAGGAAGACACCTAAAATTCCTTTGTGGCACCAAACATGGAACATGCTTATATTACAGAGAGAGTTTACTGTCTTGTCAATCAGACTTGTTTTGTGTCATGTCTCCTGAAGAATTTGATACCGAAGAATAGTTTGTATCTAGTTTTGTATAACAATTCTATCTCTTTTCTGTAAACAATTAACTTTGGAAAGTATATAAGACTCTCTGCTTTGGCTGATCTTTATGCATGTGTCGTAACATGGCACTGCATCTGGGTTTTATTGTAAATAAAGCTCATTAATTCTTTAGGGATCACTTTTGGTGTCTTAGTTAATTGTGGGTGATGGCTGTTGGGAAATGTAATCTGGAATGCAGAGTACCTACTCTTTCAATAGCTTCTAAAGACGAGTGTGCTTCCTATTGGTTCTTGACTCCTTGGCTGATTCCAGACGACTAACCTGAAGGCGCTGCATGCCGCCATGTTCCGGATCGCGATGGGGAAAACACGAAATATCACGACGTCACGCCAAACTCACACGAGAAAACGCGATATTTCGCGTTTCCCCCGTCGCGATCCGGAACATGGCGGCATGCAGTGCCTTCAGGTTAGTCGTCTGGAATTGGCCCTTGTCTCTCCAAGCGCTGAGTCTGGCAAAAATTCTCAAAAAATAAAAAGTCACACAGTTTTATTGAAGAGGGAAAAGATCCATAAACCTGGTCAGGCACAATGATATGCTCAAGTATTCCCTTGATCTCAGCGTCATGATGTCAAATACTGCTACCCCAGACCAATCAAAGAATGTTGCAATCCACTACTACATATATTCAATTCAACACCCCTGATATTAGTTGGAAGCTTTGGCATAATTTGAGTAAAAGGGATAATCAATATATTTATCATTCTATTTGCTGGAGAATAAAACTTCTAGCGAAGCATTTGATATATGACTTTCTGTAATGAAAGAATAATACACCTGACCTCCTATTACACATGGAAATATTTAAGTGTTTAACATCAGTGCATAATGGCATGTTAAAAGGAGACAATTCCTGGGGTAACAGTTAATGGGCCGAAGAAAGTAAGAGTTCATCATGTACGGCAGTACTTTCCAAACTTTTGATAGCTGAGAAAAGACCATTCTCCCCCCGCCCCGCCCTCCGCATTATTAAAAACAGAAGAAAGTCTTCACTCAGTTAAAAAAAAAGTTTTAGTCACACAATCACCACCACTTGGCATTTTAGAACATTCAAAACACTTCACATATATTATCACAGCATAACAGCCCTGTAAGGTAGGCCAAGCGTTGTTATTTCCTTAGAGAGCTGAGGGGGGGGGAGTTTTCCCCAATGCCACCAATGGAATTTGCAGCTGAGATTTGAACCAGCAGCCTACTAGGTCAGATCTCATTCTGTTAGAGAGCAATCCCACACAGGTCTACTCAGAAGTAAGCCCCATGTTGCTCAATGGGGCTAACTCCCAGAAAAGCATCCTTAGGAGTGCAGCCTAAGACAATAAGATACACCTGCTCTTTTACTGAAGAACTGCCAGGCTTCGGGGTGGGGGGGAATGTCCACAACTGGATTATTTTGCATTGTTCTGAGAGTGCCTCCTGATTGGTAGAACTTGTATCGTGGACAGTGACATCAAGGGGCATCCTTGTCCGAGGACCAGTAGTTGTGCTGCATCTCTTTATGAAGAACGTCTCCCACCCCGCCTCCTTCAAAGAAGTGATGGACACAGTAAGAATATAACAAAGTAAGAGTAACTATGATAGATGAGCCCAAAGATTCCAAGTCCAGCATTCTGCTTCCAACAATGGCCTGCTAAATGCCCAGGGAAGTTCACCAACAGGATCCACTGGCCACAGCCTTCACCTGTTGATTGCCCCCTAGCATCAGAGTGCCTTCTACCTCCCATTCATGCAGTGCTTGATTCCATTGCTCCATGAATGGATTTTCATGTACAGCAATGGACTGATCTGGCCATTTTTGTTTCTTCGTCATTTTGCATTTTGTCATTGGTAGTGGTTTCAGTTCACCTTTTTTCCCCGCCGCTGTCATTGATTAGTCTTTTATGCCATTGACTCAAAAATAAGAGAGGAAAACACATTGATTTTAATTGGAAAATCTGGCATGAAGAAAAAGAAAGAGATGCAAAAATAAAGACTCAGTCATGGGTTTGGTTCTCAGACTGGAGAAATAAAAGCGAAATGCAGACAGTAGAACCAAAACAGACAATATCCATCCCTGGCCCTAGACACACACTTACATTTCGCATACAGGTCTGTTGCGGTCACTGAACTTTGTTGGAAGATCTCAAGATACGCTCTTTTTTGTTGTTGCTGTTTTATTTTTAAAAAATGTAAATGAGCATGCTCCAAGGCTTGTTTCCCATTAAAAAGAGGCATAGAGGCCACTTGATAGAATTCACCGCACTGTTTTCCAACATCACTGTAAAAAAAATCTTAGGGCCAAACTAGACATTATGGCATCCAGCATGTGAACATCAAAGCCATTTTAGAGAAGAATTCAGCCATTTAAAATTGCCATGCAGACCAGGTGATGTTGCCCCTCCCCCTGAGCCTCCCCCAAACGGCCGAATTCTTTACTAAAATGGAGAAGGCGCAATGGACATGGTAACATTTAGTTTAGCCCATAGAAACAGTTTGTGCAAGCACTAAGAAAACTCTTCTGACAGTCAGGGCTTTTTTTCTGGGAAAAGAGGTGGTGGAACTCAGGACCGAACAATGACGTCACTTTGGGTCAGCTGGAACAAGGGGGGGGGTTAAGTTTAAATTGCCCTTGGCAAAAATGGTCACATGGCTGGTGGCCACGCCCCCTGATATCCAGACAGAGGGGAGTCTAGATTGCCCTCCATGCCGCTGGCAATCTAAAGTCCCCTCTGTCTAGCAATCAGGGGGCGGGGCCACCAGCCATGTGACCATTTTCAAGAAGTGCCGGAACTCTGTTCCACCGTGTTCCTGCTGAAAAAAAGCCCTGCTGACAGTAATCCACTTGGTGTAACACTCAAAAGATTTATTCAGATTTAGGGATGCCAACCTCCAGGTGGAACCTGGCGATCTCCCGCCATTGCAGATCTTCAGACTAAATAAATCAGTTCCGTTGGAGAAAATGGCTGCTTTGAAGTGCAGGATCTATAGTGTTCCACACTGCTGAAGTCCCTCTCCAGACTACAACCCTCAAATCTCCATGTATTTCCCAACTCGGAATTGGCAACTCTACTCAGATTCAAGCTGCTTCTTCACTGCATATTTTATATGTGGGGCTTATAGAAGTAAAGTAAAGGTTCTTGGTTGTTGGTGAGTATGTGTGTGTGAATAATTACTATTTTTCTTGATGTATCATGGAGTCAAAGGTGAAACCTTCCATGCTCAATAATGAAATGTGTTATTTTTTAATCTCAGAGCAGCGGCATTCAGCCTTTCCCCGAACACTGCAACGTACATTTCAATGATGCTTTAGTAAGTATTTTCTTTATGTGACATGTGGAGCATGTTCCCTATAAGTACTTGAGAAGGACAAGACCTGAGCTGCCTTGTGGGTGCTGGTGGAAGTTAGATCTTAGGCCAACAATATATTGCAAGGCCAAGAGTCAAGCAACCCCAGTAACGATGAGAAGGGCCATTATGCACTACCCAAAGTGTCCCCTAGTTGTTATGCAATGTAAATTACTTTTAAAAAAAATAAGGTGAAAGGCTACACCAAGGCATTCCTTTGGCATTATTGACATGGGTCCGACACAGATGGTAACCAATCCAAAAAGCAATTTCATAAACATTGTTATTAAACAGTAGGGTAATTGCTTTAAGTACTAGAGAAATGGCAGGGTCGTGCACAAATTCCGTCGGTGTCATCCTTTCCGATTTGACATCCTGAGGATCAATGACACTGGGCAAATTTATTCGGAAATGTGAGCCATGTCACCAATCTAGAAATTAATCCCTCCCTGCACCAGATCGCCCCACGTTTATAAAGAAATAATTTCAGAATTCATTCCATTCACTAAGTATTCTGAAATGCGACCGTCAAAGCTCTTTACACATAAAAGTATGGAAGTAATTAGGGATTATGTGGTAAGTGTACAAACATAGTTTATATTACTGGGTATTAGAAAAGACCCCTTTTATAGCTGCCTTTGTCAATTTGACAGAGCAAAGGGTTTTAATGTACTGTAATAAGAATTGTAAGAGGGGGCAAAGGACAGCTGGGATGTGATGCCTGAGCGGCCCGGAGGTCTCCTTACTCCTCCGCGGTCTTGTGCTCTGTGCTTAGTCTCTGGTCATATACATTTTAACTGAGTTAATAGCAATCCAAGGAGGGAAACATCCCCTCAGATGTCTGTTGTCAAATTGTCGGCAGAGTTCAAAGCAAGGCCAAAACTAGGGCAGATCTTTATGCTATGATCATATTTAAAAGACAGCACAGCCTATGGAGCATTTTAAAGATGCGCTCGTATAATGAAAACAAGCTGCCATCCGTTCTTTAAGATTTTCCCAGAGCACTACTCAAAAGTCGCCAAACTCTGCAGATGTGGTTTCCAAACTGCATACAGCTGTGTAGTGCTTCTATGTGGGGGTAGCTGATGCAGTTCAATGTACTACAAAAGAGACAGTGATTTAGGGCTAATAACCCCTAGGAGCTTCTTGGGGAAGTGGCTGAGTATCTCACGATGTCACTACTAGTCATGTAATCACTGAGTTTTGGGGGACTGCTAGAGTGTTCCAGTGAAGTGTGATATCACTTCCAGTTATGTGACTGGAAGTGATGTTGCAGCATAGGCACATCATTTTTTGACCAAATTTCTTCCACCGCTGCACTAGGAAGAAGTTGATCGCTGGGGCTAGGACTCTGGAGGTACTGTAATGTATTGACTTGCCTTATGTAATCCGCCTTGGGTCTGAGCAAGAAAGGCAGACTACAAATAACTCAAATAAATAAATGCAAGTAGGGTCAGTTCTTGCTCCTCTATTGGATAATAACGACTAGAGATGGGCATGAACTGAAATACGAACCAAAGTTCATAATGAATCCAGCTGTTTTTTTGGTTCACGAACCGGCGGTTCATCAGAGCTCATATCTGATGAATTGTGATGAACCGCTATGATTTTTAGGCTGGTTCATTTGGTTCTTTTTTGGTTCATTATTGCAGTCAGCCTGGTGCTGATCAATCAGTTTCCTAGGCAATGGGGGGTGGGGCTTTCTACAGACCTTCTGCTGCCCCAGAAGTGATGTATTCACGAACCAACCAAACCGGTTCATGAACCAGGCAATTTCATGCTGATTCATGGTTCGTGGTTCATGAAACACGACGAACCACGAACTGCAATGAACCACCATTTTCCAGGTTCGTGCCCATCTCTAGTAATAACTGCTTTTGGAAAGGCCCTGTTATCGAGTCCCAATCAGCTCTTTCTTCCAAATAAAAGAAACCAGCAGTGAGAACACAGCCTGCATGAGCGCATGCACATATATAAATCTTGTTTATTTTTTGCTGCTGTTTCCACACTTCTATTAATAGCAAGATAGCACCAATGAGCACACCTTACACCTCACTGGTTTTTAAAGCTTTTAAGAGGAAGGGAATCCTGAGGGTTATCATGTTACGGGGAAAGGCAACCAGTGGAGGAGATGGCGGCTCTAGGGAACCCTCCTCATGCGCTCGGGGAACCTTCACTGCCTGTTTTGACTAGGAAGAAATCACTCAACAGCTCCATAGCCCCCATTCCTGTCTTCAACTGCTCCATCAGACATTTTGTTCAGTCAAAATATTGTCCCTGTGCATCTGTGTTCGCCCTTCTAATTTCATTCCATAACACAATTACTTTGCAGCTAGTGACTGGCACAGAATGGAGATAAGTAGTAAATAAAAACTAACCAATGTTTTTTTTAAAAAAAAAATATAAACTTTGGCAATGTCGACAGCCTGAAATTTGAAACTTCTAATATTTTGACTGTGCGCTCGGGTGTTCAGAACAACAGGGCTTCTGTCAGTTCTTATGAGTCCCCAACTCTGGTTGCCACTCACTCGGAGACAAAGGCTAAAGGATGTCGATCAGGAATCTTCTGACAGCTCCCACAAGGCCATCTGGTTCAGTGGGCAAGAGCCAAGACAGCCAGGCAGGCTTGGACTGCCTCCACCCAAATCTTCCCATCACCAAGCCTTCTTTAGTTAGTTCTATTCATACTCCAGCTTTTCCTCCATGGAATTCAGAGCAGCTTTCAGACAAGCAACACTCCAGCTAGGATTGTTATGGAATGGGGAATTTATCTGCCTGAAATTTCACTTTTTAAGATACAGCCACTGCTTCTTCTTATTCTCTCTTTTTTTTCTCTTTTAAGAGCAGGATTTCTTTTTCATTTCTCTTCAATGAGAAATCAAGGAAACCATTTAATAATTGTGTTTATATACCACGCTTCTAAGCAGATGAGTGCCCCATGTAACTTTGGCTTTTGCAGCTGTTTTATGTTACATCCCAGGGTGGTGCTGTAGCAGGAAGACCTGGGAAGATATTACCTGTCTCTGGGCCTCCCTTCCTGCCCCTCCTCTTTGATCAAAAAAGGAATTGATTAGAAACTGATTCCAAATTCCCAAAAAGAGAGGGAAAGGTTTGCTGGATTTCAGGGAGAAACCGGGTTGTGAAAGGCAATTCTGACACAGTTTTTCATGTTAAAAAAACTCAGCTAGAGAGCAATGACTTGAATTGGGGCTGAAGCACAGCACTGTGTCACTGCATTCTTTTCCTGATACCAATAGATCCTCTTCAGATACCAACTGATCTTTTAAAATTAGCTCCAATAGGGGGAAAGATGGCCTGGGATGCAAATACTTTGCTCTTTCTCCCTCCGAGTCAAGCTGGAAGTGACACATTACACTTGAATGGCAAGTGAACAGACTCAGGGCCAAGCTACAAGTGACAAATGACACTTGAACGGCAAGAGGATTGAGTGGAGCGCAAGTGAACAGGGAGAAATACACTTGCCATTCAAGTGTCATTCGTCACTTGTAGCTTCACCCTCACATGTATTCCTTCCTGTTCACTTGCACTCCACTTGCGCTCCACTTGCACTCCACACAATTGCGTGGAGCGCAAGTGAACAGGGAGGAATTCATGTGAGTCTGTTCACTTGCCATTGAAGTGTAATTCATCACTTCTAGCTTGGTCCTACGTGTGCTAAAATGTTTGGCAATTTTTATCAAGAAAATAGCACATGGAAAAGGATTAACCCTGCCCTTTCTCACACCACAGTCCCAGTTCAAACTGAGTGGTCTCTTCAAGGTGGGGCTGCCAGCTCCAAGCGGGGAAATTCCTGGAGATTTGGGGGGTGGAGCCTGGTGAGGGCAGGGTTTGGAGAGGGGAGGGATTTCTGCAGGGTATAACACCATAGAGTCCATCTTCCAAAGCAGCCATTTTCTCCAGGGGAACCGATCTCTGTGGCCTGGAGATCAGTTGTAATTCCAGGATTTCTCTAGTTACTCCTTGGAGGTTTGCAACCCTATTTGAAGGGCTTTTTGACATGGAAAAACATGCCAGGAGATCCAATCACAGATCACCAAGAAGAGAAGCTTGCTGACTCACTGGCGGGCTGGATTGTCGCCGTGGCGAAGGATGCAGTGGAGGCGGGTCAACCAGGATGGGCCCAGCCCACCTCAGATCCAGCCTCATGGGCGATGCCATTCCACTCAGGAGCTTCGGCAGGAACAGCAAGTTTCCCTCCCACCCACCACTATATTATGGGTGGGAAGAGAACTGTCACAACTTTATGGGTTTGGCGGTTTTGTGGCATTGGGCCGGATCCCATTAAGGTGAGTGGGCCACGGGTCTGCTCACCCCGATGGATTTGGAAGAGAAGACCACCTGACATGTGCTAGCGGGGGATGACACTTGCTACAGTGGGCCAGCATGAGGCTGGCGGAGGATGCATTGGTCGGCAGGGGGCCCACCGATGCCAACGGGGATCCGAACCCAGATGCCTGGCCAATGCTCCATCAAGCTGTAATCAATAAAGTTGTGGCCATTTTCTAACCCAAGAAAGGTGTTGTGTGAGTCATTGAGCCAGAACGCAGACTGACATAGCACATAGGCGAAAAAACATGCCATTTGTTCCTTAGTATGCAAGCTGTCCGCCCGCAACATATCATTTGCAGGAAACAGATTCAAGAGGAGGAAAGAGTGATTCAGTAGCATGGCATTTGTTTAGCATGCAGAAGGTTCCCGGTTCAATAGCATCTCCAGTTAGAAGGATCAGATAAGTAGGTGATATGAAAGATCTATGCACAAGAGTCTAGAGAGCTGACATCATTGTTCCCGACAGACCAGATGTCTGACTCAGAGCCAAGCTACAAATGACGCCTGACACAGGTTGGACACTTGTCAGCTTCCCTCAAGTTTTGATGGGAAATGTAGGCGTCCTGGTCTTGCAGCTGTAATGGAGAGCCAAGCTGTAAAACCAGGATGCCTACATCTCCCATCAAAACTTGACAGAAGCTGACAAGTGTCCAACCTGTGTAAGGTGTCACTTGTAGCTTGGCTCTCAGCAGACAGTGGCTTCAGGTGTTCAGAGTACAGAAAAAAACAAGGAAATGGGTGGAACTGGAAGATGACACACCACAGAGAAGGAGACAGAAAGGGGAAACAAAAGGGGGACGAATTACACAGGAGAAAAATCAAAAGCCAATTTGAAAGATAAAGGAGTACAGGTAAAGGTAATTTTTTTAAAAAAACGCTTTAAACAGAAACACCCCACTGTTTTTGTTTCATGCAGTATTTTGATGCTTGCATCTAATTATTCACTGCAGCGTTTTATCTCTACCATTATAGTATCACTAGGGTTTTTTTATTGGCACTTCTTTTATTAATGATTTCAACACCTACGTTTAAGGATCTAAATGAGTTCTCTCTCTTTCTATGCAGAAGAAAGAAGGAGCAGTGCAGAAATAAAATTAGTCCATTGTAACACAGAGGGTTACACTGAATATTTTTGATCACCGAAGTCACTGTCATGAATTGCTAGAAAGTCACTGAATTGTTTAATATCCATCATATATAATCGGTGGAAAATTTGGGATAACCATATACTCTGGTTTCTTTTCAGATAGCATAATTCTTTTTGCTTTTTATTAAAGAAAATTTGGAATGACCAAATGTTCTCCATTTGGTTTCTTTTTTTATTTCATTACCCCCCCCCCCCCGTGGTTTTGGTTCTCTCCTATTCTTTGATGGTTGCATCTATTTGTTTTCAATGTGTGTCATTCCTAAATGCAATTTGTACGGTATTTATATGTACAATGTATGTCATTTACACATTATACTTTATAATGTAAAATATTAATGTACTGATGAATAATGTTGAAAAAAAATTGGGGAAATAGCACAGTGAAACAGAAAATGGCAAAAAAATAAAGAACTGTAATCATTTCATATATAGGGAGAAGTAAAAACCAAAGATAGACGTTGAGTCAAAACAGCAGGATAAGACATCTGAAATCATCCCTACGGGAAATATACTGGAAGAAGGGTTGCCAGGAAGTGACATGAATAGCTCTATGGTAAAACCATCAAGTCTGCCAATTCCTAGAGCTACCTTATGTCACTTCCATTTTTTTACTGGAAGTGATATGATGCCACATGCGACGCCGTGGAGGAACAGGACTACTAATTGGAAGAACCACTTTTCTGTGGTGCTAAATAGTAAGCATTTTCACCTTCAGAAACCAAAGATGCCCAGTCATTTGACTTTTTGACAGCATCACAAATTTGTATTTTCTTATCAAGCAGATAGACTATCCCCTCGATATAAATTTGTTTGGACAGTTTAAATTCCATTAAAAAGGGGCATTCATACCCTAAATCCTCCACCCTCACATCTTTGGATTATGTCGTGTTACAGCAATGTCGTGTTATGGTAATGGTGCACATGTACAGAACTTCCTCCTATGGCTAATAAGCCTCTTCATTTAATCACTCAACCAGAGTGATTTGGAAGAAGTTGATAGGACATTCGAGACTGAGCAAAAATAGCTTGCCATGCTAGCTCTTCTATATAGCCCCATTCTGATATGCAGAAAAGAGGGAACAAGCAGAGATGCAACGCTAAGCAAATTCAGCTCACCAGGACTGAATGTGAGAGATTACCTAATTCTCAAGAAGTCCTCTGTAAATACAGCCTTGGTCACAACTAGACATGGGCATGAACCAAAAAAAAATACCGAACCGAGGATCGTGGTTCAGTGCAGACCATGATCCCGAATTCCTGAACAGCAACGACCATCTCCCGTTCCCGAACCGAACCATGGATCATGGAGGCCACAGCGGAGGGGCACCCCGCTGTTCCCAGCGAACCAGAGGAGATAGATTCCTATCCACCAAAGCCAAGCTCAATTGTACTCTCTCAATCTCTCTCTCCAAAGGCTAGCAAGAGGCAAGCAAGAGCTCTGTCCCACTCCACTGCTAGCAGAAAGTGGAACCCAGCCTGCGAACCCATGGCTATTTATAAGCATGGGTCCCATTCAGCAACACAGGAGGTCTGTGTTTGGCCGTCAGAGCTGCCTATCAGGGTTTGCATGGATGAGACTGGAGTGCCCATGGCTACAGAACACCCCCTTCCCCCTCCCTCTACTGGGTGTCTTCTCCCAACTTGTAACTGTTTTGCTGCTCCGTGGTTGGAAGGAAGCCCTGTTCATCAAGGAAAGCTAGGCTTCCCTTCGGGTTTCAAGGGCGACAGAAGGAGGACAAACAGAGCTCAGGCATTCCCCTGGCTCCGTTGCCAGGGGAATAGATTGCTGGCGCCTGAGTGTCTGGATTCCCGAACCGAGCCCGAATGCCCCGAACCGGGCCTCTCCCGACCGCTGGATTGTTGGCCATGGCCGATCACGATCTGCTGGGTCACGATCGTGCAATCACCATTTTCGTAGGTTTTTGACGTTCGTAATGCGGTTCATGCCCATCTCTAGTCACAACTTCAAACCACGTGGGCTGAACTAGTGGAAGAGGAAAAGTGGCATTTCGTGCCTTCAGTAGGAAGTCTGAACAGAGGGATCATTCAATAGGGCCTGTGTGTATACTGCTATACATATACAAGGCTCTGTTCAGACATTTGGTTGAATTTGAGAGGTGGGGGGAGCAGTGAATATCATCCTGCTTTCCCATTCCATGTTTTTGGCCCACACACTTTTGAACCTATGAGCATTACTCTTCTCTTTGGTTTTCTAGGCATACCTCAGAAACAGGGGAAATAAAAGAGAGCTAGGAATACTACAGCCCTGTAACTGATTTCACACCCAGGCATAGGGTTACCAGTCACCAGGTGGTAGCTGGAGATCTCTCGGAATGACAACTGATCTCCAGGAGACAGAGACCAGTTCTCCTGGAAAAAATGGCCACTGTGCAGGGTGGATTCTATGGCATTATATCATTCTGAGGCCCTCCCCTCCCCAAACCCCACCCTCTCCAGGCTCCACCCCCAAAATCTTCAGGAATTTCCCAGTTTGGACCTGGCAACTCTATCATTGAATGATTCTACATCTCCTGCTATTTCTTTTACATGTAGTTTGATAAGGTGGCCCCTTCTCCAGACTACAGAGATCAGTTCCCCTGGAGAGAGAGTTAGAGAATGAGCAATCTTACCCAGAGTAGTCCACCATCATTTAATAATTGCTTCTGCTTCATGTTTCCAGCAAATTTGGACTCCAAAGAACAACTGCCTCCCCAATCATCTTTACTGCCTTGCTCCTCTTATTTAAACATTCTTCCATTAGTGGAAGAAGTGAGGTTTTTAATGCACTGAACTACAACTCAATCATGTACAGGCATGATAGTGAACTGGGAGAATGCCATTGTTAGCCTAGTAACCAGGGCTTTTTTTTCAGCTGGAACGCCGTGGAACGGAGTTCCAGCACCTCTTGAAAATGGTCACATGGCCAGTGGTCCCACCCCCTGATCTCCAGACAGAGGGGAGTTTAGATTGCCCTCTGTGCCCAGCAGCATGGAGGGCAATCTAAACTCCCCTCTGTCTGGAGATCAGGAGGCGGGGCCACTGGCCATGTGACCCTTTTTGCTGAGGGTGATTTAAACTTTAAAAAAACTCCCCCCTTGTTCCAGCTGACCCGAAGTGACATTATTGTGCAGTTCCACAACTGAGTTCCACCACCTCTTTTCACAAAGAAAAAGCCCTGCTAGTAACCCATGGAAGAAAGATTCTGTCAGAAGGTGGAATAAAAGCAAGACCTCTGATAGCAATGGGATAATTCCAGTCCTAGCCTTCCATCTATTTTATCACACTGTTTATTCACCAGGCAGAAAAGCCAATTCACAGCAGTGTACCCAAATGCAGCTAAAAATCTAGCCAAATGCCAGACATTTTCACACCCAAATGAACCTGGCACATAGCCTATAATCACTTTTTTAAAAAAAAATATTTAATTTTGGTTGCTGTAACTTGTACAAAAAGAGATATATAACAAAGCTGATAACATATTTGCAATGAACTATATGAGAAGAAAAATACTGTTATTTACATATGGCATCAAATTTCTATATGAAGTTCCACCACCCTTCAAACACTGAGTTTCACTTTCAATGCAAAACTCTTTCACACCGCCTTGAAGTATGCAGAGTCTCCGTTATGCTTACCCTACCCTACCCTACTCCATTCCACCCCCAAAATAACTCAGAGATTTAAGTGCAATTTTTCTAAAATATGTCCATTGCGGTCATAAGACATGCCATCAATATCTTAAAACACAGAGTAGAACAGATACCTTCATTTAGGAAAAATGTGTTTGCATATGACAAGAGCATATCTGTGACTGATCACAGAAAGAAGAGGAGTTTTTACTTCTCCCTACACAAAAATATCCTTTCAAATATGACTCCAGTGGGGTGCAAAAATGTTCTCTTGAACATGTGGCAGCTGAGTGCTAAGAGGTGGTTCAAATTATTTGCATTGGGGAAATCCACTCCCTCATTTATGGTCTTCCATAAAATGAAAATCCAATTTTTTTCACTCACTTTTCTTCTACAATTGTGTTTTAATGATTGCAGCATGAACCAAGATATTAGAAAGAATCATGGCTATCAATGTTTCCATACAACATGACTAAACTACAATGTTACGTTTTTGTTCCATGGACCTTATTTCAATTTAGAAAACAAGCACATTGCTATAAAACTTGGTAAATTTACATGCCACAAAATTGGCTTCACTTTGTCCCAGCGTTAAGCCAACAGAAGGCATTTCAGAAAACCAAAGCATCCATAGAGAAATAGTTTGATGGAAATATTTATAATTAGCTAATTTCTTAAGATAGAGAGTGGCAAGACAAATATTCTTTGTTAATATTTATAGAATCTCATTAAAAATCTTTTGTCCTTTCACTGTTTCCAAAACCCAGTCCCCTTGGTATTAGCCATCATTTTAATGTGTGATTAAAGAGATCTAAATTTGCTGCCTTGTTTCACATAAAAATAAAAGGCTGGATCTTGATTATTGAATTCTTTTGGTCAGAGCTTCAAATGAATTGCTCACAGTCCTGCTGAATTCGAGCTGAAGAAGCACAACAGTCGTGAATATTTAAGAGAAGCTAGAACGTTATTTTGAACTGCCAAGTTTAACCTAATATGAATTATTTCTTGAACCTAATCATAAAATTTTATATAAAATACCTTCAACAACAAAAACAAAAACTGAAATGGAAGCATACAATATGGAATTACCCTGACCGGGATAGCCCAGGAGAACCTGATCTTGTCAGATCTCAGAAGCTAAGCAGGGTCAGCCTTGGTTAGTAATTGGATGGCCGACCTCCATCGAAGACTAGGGTTGCAGAGGCAGGCAATGGTAAACCACTTCTTTTAGTTTCTTGCCAGGAAAATACCACCAGGGGTTGCCATAAATCAGCTATGACTTAACGGCACTCTCAACCACCAATATGGAAATTATCAAAATTTCCTGCGAGGATAAACTGTCCCCTTATAACTCAATTCTGTGTTGTAGTCTTTTTCAGAAAGCATTACATGCACAGGGTGGAGGGTAAGGAATGGGTGAATTGGCTTTACCTCTGTGGGACTGCCAGAATGTAAGCATCTACATAGACTCTGTCTCCATGATCAAATATATTCAAACAAGCAGTGGTGAAGGAGCCTGCACATGTACATTTTGAATGTACATAGATGCCATGCTTGCATTTCAGCAATGGTGTATTGGCATAGCCAGTACATTTTGATCCCATTCCCTTTCCACCTGCATAGATTTAACAACATAAGAAGAGCCCTGTTAGATCAGACCAGTAATCCATTTAGGGCAGCTTTCTTTCTCACAGTCTGGCCACCAGTTACTCCGGACGGCCAACAATAGGTCATAGAGTCTGAGGCCTTCCCCTGATGTTGCCTCCTGGCTCAGGTATTCAGAGTTTCACTGCCTTTGAATGTAGAGTTCCATTTAGGCACCATGGCTTGTAGTCACGGGAAGACCTTTCCTCCATGAATCTGTCAAATCCCCTTTTAAAGCTGTCTCGCCTGAGGACATCACTACTAGGGGAGTGCGCTTCGGGTTTCTGAAATTGAGGAAAATGTCCGAATTGGACCCGATCCATAAAGATTCGGGTTTCTGAAATCAGGAAAAATGCCCGAATCAGACCCGATCCATAAAGATTTGGGGTTCCTGAATCAGAGCCAGATTCGGAAACCCTGAATCAAAGCTTCCCAAAGCAATCTGGGTTGCTTTGGGGAGCATTGGGACCTTTTAAAAGAGCTCCCTCCCACCACCCCACTTACCTTGAATCTCAGTGAGAAAGGCGGACTATAAATGACATAAATAAATTAAAATACCCCAGAATTTTTGTTATTAGATTTCTGGGGTGATTCTCTGCTTGATAAAAATACTAAATCTCGGGTTTCGATATTGGTTGCCTCTGCTCGTTTGGTTATCGCTACAAATTGGAAATCCCTCACCAGATCATTGCTCAAAAAATGGTACCAGAAAATCTGGGAGCAATATTTAATGGGTAGGATTATGCATAATCCGTTTTGGGGGGACTGTTACGTACGGTAGTTCCTTTATTCGAGTGTGATAAAATATGGAAACCAGTTCTGGAGTTTATATGTGCTAAAGGTGTAATTCTTTTGATGAAACAAAGTTTAGATGTTTGTTCATTGTGATTCTTATGTTTGTAACAGATTGTGAAGTGTAGTTTCTTTTATTGCTTTCCATGGTTTAATTTTATGATTTTTTCCTCTCTGTATCTCATGATTAGGGATGGGCATGATCCAAAAAAAAATAACGATCCATCTGATCGTGGATCGGCGCTGGCAATGATCCCGAATTAACGATCCACACCGGTCATCTCCCGTTCCCGAGCCATGGATCATGGATTGTGGAGGCCAAAGCGGGGTGCGCTGCTATTCCCAGCTATGTGGGAAGGTGGGTGGTGGTGGCGGCTGCCGGGCCTGGCGGGCAAGGGGAGGCGGCGATGAGCCGCCGTCCCTCAGGTCCCATTCATCAACACAGGAGGTCTGTGTTTGGCCATCAGAGCTGCCTATCAGGGTTTGCAGGGATGAGATTGGAGTGCCCATGGCTACAGAACACCCCCTTCCCACTCCCTCCCCTGGGTGTCCTCTCCCAACTTGTGACTGCTTTGCTGCTCCGTGGTTGGAAGGAAGCCCTGCTGATCAAGGAAAGGGCGACAGAAGGAGGGCAAACAGAGCTCAGGCTTTCCCCTGGCTCCGTTGCCAGGAGAACAGATTGCTGGCACCTAAGTGTCTGGATCCCCGATCTGAGCCCGAACGCAACGATCCAGGCCTCTCCCGATCGCTGGATCATTGGCTGGGAACAATCACGATGTGCCGGGTCACAATCACGTGATCGGCATTATCGTGGGTTTTTTTCGATCGTAATGTGGATCGTGCCCATCTCTACTCATGGTTTTATGGTTCCCTTTGGTTTGTATCATTGTTTGTATGATTAAATTAATTTTAATTAATTAATTAATTAAAATAAATAGCATCTTTAAAACAAACAGGTTTTTACACTAGAGTTGCCAACTCTATGGGATGCAGCCAGGGTAGGGCATGGTTTTTGAAGGGGAGGGAAATCAATGGGGTCTAATTCCATAGAGTCCATCCTCCAAAGCAGCCATTTTCTCCAGGGGAACTGCTCTCTGTAGCTTGGACATCAGTTGTAATTTGGGAAGATCTCCAGGTCCCACCTGGATTTGCCAAGCCTCAGCATAAGTTATCACTGACTACGGCACAATGCATCATTAGGCTGAGAGAGAGACAGTTATACCCAACTTTTTACAAATTTTTTTCTTTATAATCATATATATATGCAGGGGTCATTTCATAGAAAAAGAGCTGGAGGAACTCATTAGCATAACTCATTAGCACATGCCACGCCCCCTGACATCACCAGAAATGTGTCATTGGCATAACTGATTTGCATATGCACACCCCCTGACATCACCTATCCTGGCTGTTTTGGACCCAATCCTGGCCATTCAGGACCGAAATTGGGCCCAAAATGGCAAAAAGGGGCCCAAAATGGCCAAAAAGGGGCCCAAAATGGTCAGGATCAGGCCACTGCTGAACAGGAGAGTGATCCATCACCCGTCAGAGGACCAGTCTGGGCTGTTTCAGCCCCAATCCAGGATGAAACAGGCCCCAAATGGCCAAGAGTCAGGTGGGCGGGGCCACCTGACATGTGACCTCTTTGGGGAACTGCCGGAACTGCATTCCTGTGTGCTCCCCCTTGAAATGAGCCCTGTATATATGTATAACAGCCCTGTACTACACAGTCTGTGGTTCTAATTCACCAAGGCATACACTAGAATAAAAACTTGTTAATTGTCAACGTACCACAAAAATTTTAGTTGATTTTTTGCTGCAGCTGATTAATAATCACATCTCTTGTGGAATTAAAAGGAAGGTGAGTAGGCTACCATCTTGTTCCCCATAGTGGCCCCAAATGGAAAATAAAACAAAGTTCCAGTAGCATTTTAAATATTAGCAACATTTATTTTAGTACGAGCTTTTGTGAGTAATTCATGAAAGCTCAATATTGAAATAAACATTAGTTTTTAAGGTGCTACTAGAACTTTGTTACCCCTTCACAAAAACAGCATGAAGACTCTTTTTGAGGAAAGTGGGCCAAACGACTCAGCTATGGTTTGGATTTTTCCTTCTTTGGAATATTAAAGTACATATTTTTCTTTTCTTGAACCTAAAGAAAATCATTTTGGTAAGCCAAAAATTATCCATCGAATTTTTATGTTCAAATTTTCGCACTTTTCCCCCCAGGTAGGAGGTAGGAGGGGGCGAGAAAGCACAATTATTTTCCGTGAATTCCAGCAAAACAGTTCAAACTCATCCGAGCTGCACAAGTATAATTTAGTACTCCCTCTGACTTTTTGTTTTGACTAGATCTAGATTGATGATTAAAGTGGTAAACAGTAACATTTTTATAAAATGGCTGACTCTGCCAATGGCAACAGAATAGCAAATATGCTGAAATAGCAATGTCGCTCTTGTGACTGTATTCAAGGCTGTCAGCAAAGAATATAAGTATTTGACAAGGTGTTATCTAATTGTGTTTTTTTTAAGCCACGATACATACATCTTTTAATATGTCACTTTAAGCAGCAAGATAATTTCTTTTATTAAAATGTACAAAGGGGGGGAAATGAAGGCTTTGCATCTTCTTTTTTCCTAAGCTCTGCCCTTTTGCCATCTTTCAATGGAGTGGATTTGCTCTTTAGTCAAATTGGTCTTTTTTTAAATGCTTGCCTGAAATAGCTCTATAACATTAGGTGTGTGTGAAGAAAGAACAGTGTGTCCCACAGAAATTTTTGTCTCAGTCCTGGTGGGAATTAACCACTCAAAAGAGAAAAAGCTAATAATAAAATGACACAGGAAAGAGTGAAACAGAAGGTTCTTGGGGTGAAACAAACGGGAGGGGGGTATTCCTTTGGGATTGTCTTTTTTAAAAAAGGGGGGTTTGTGAGATAACTATTAAAAAGCATGGCCCTGCACAAATACAATTTAGTCTAAAGGTCATTTGCACCTGACGGCAGCAGTGCGGAGGGGGGATACTATGACTGTGGAAGAAAAAGATTAGTAACTTATGTAGGGACATGTGAATTGCTGAGAGAGGTATAAGGAGCAAAAGTGTTCTAGCATCCCTAATGAAAACTGAAGCTAAAGAGATGCTTAATGTTGCCTTTAAAAGTGAGGAAATTGAAGATGTCACAAAGAAAGATAAATGTTGCTGATGCGTCCTTGTCTTTGACTATCACAATGCCATCTTGAAAATGCTGGAAGGGGGGAGCGGCAAATTAGCTATTTGGAGGCTATTCTTACAGCCGATGTTTTATTATGATCTCTCTGCAACTAGCCACGAGTTTTTAAAGAGTAACCTCGGTGCATGAGGATTCACAGCGCTGGTATCTCTCTTCTAGTAGTTGACCGCTGTTCACCAGCTCCAGTGATGAACAGCGGTTGCATTACATCACCCAAATGATCTCTTATGATGATTCCTTCAATAAAGTGCATCTATTAATGTGCATAATAATAATTGTGAAATGTAAGATCACCTTTCCATTTGCATACTCAATAAAAGAGGCACAATCTGAAGCAAAGCATGTTTTGGTCCATTGATTCCATTGGGAGAAAGTCAAGCATGTGTTTAACTTTTCCACTGAAATCAATGGGATATATCATGCTTCACTTTCACTGGACCATCCCAATTTTTAATTATTTCATCTATCCCCCTGGTCATCACTTTCTAACAGTGCCTTTGATAGGGTTCCCAGTTTGTCTCTTCAGTCAGGTAATTCACAGAGCAAGATCTGCAGAAGTTCTGCCATAGAAGTTTCTTCAGCCTTCAGTCCAGCCTTCACTAGGATTCAAAAGAAGAAACTAAAACTCTAAAAAACCAGCCGCATGGCTTGATGCAACAAAAGAAGCCACGTCCTCCAGTTTTTGAGATCTGAGCATGTCTGTTAACTTTTTTATTCATAGGGTCACCATAGGTTGGAGGCGACTTGATGGCACATTACACACACATTAAAACAACATCACAGATAACATAAGAACACTCTAAAAGTGAACTATATAAACCTTTTTCTAAATAAAGAAATAAAACATGTCCTTCAACCTTTCACAGAGGGATACATCTTGGGATTCTTTAATATACCTATTGTGCAGTTACACACTTCTAAACACACTGACTTTAATGGATGCAGAGACAGGTGTACTGAAAATCCTACTCAGGTCTCTTTAGAGATGCATTGCTTACTACCAGGAAAGTGTTCTTAAGATCTCATCGTTAGAAGAGTCTAAACTCTGCCCCCCCCCCTCCACAATGCTCTGTTGCTGAAGGTTGCCCTTCTTTGCCTCTTATATATTGAATTCATTTGCTCTGAAACAGTCTGTCCTCTAATACATTATCATACAAGCGCTTCAGCCTGTGAAATGGTTGGGTAGGACTTGTGCAATGCCTTGGTATTCATGAGCATTTAACATACTTGCTCGATAGATTCAAAATTCCCTCATTCCTACTTATTTAACTTCCAAAGAATGGGAATGTTGAAGAATGGACATGATCGTGTAAGTGTATGCATCGTATGCAGTAACATGTTTTAAAAGGCACCTTCCAAATTCTCTTTTCAAGCCAAAACAAGAATAGTGTTCGCTAAGGATGGGCAACCCACTAAATCTGGACTGTTCCTGGAAATGAGATGTGTTGCAACACCAAAGCAACAATAATATTTAAAACACAAGGGACAACCGAAGACATTCTTATCTGGCACGTAGAGCTATTTTGGCCAGTGATGTTGAGAAGGGGTTTCCAAGCCTCCTTGAGACTTGAGTAGGCCTCAAGTTCAAAGGGAGCTTCACTTGATGATTTGTTCACATTTGATAAGTTTTGAAGATTCTTTTTCCTGTCTTTTTTTAAATGACGACCACACTTCCTGTGTGGTCATCGTTTAAATATTTATTATGGCTGGGGGAGGGGGGGCTCGAAAGCTTGAAGTGACCTGGGTCTTTCTGAACCTCTGAGAAAGCTCAGTGCAACCACTAAGGACGTCCTGGACTCAGCACACATGATAGGGTTGCCAGTTCCAGATTGGGAAATTCTAGGAGATTCGGGGGGGGGGGGAGTGGAGCTTGGGGAGGGGAGGGATATAAGTGGGTTATAATGCCATAAAGTCCACCCTTCAAAGCAGCCATAACTGATATATGTCATCTGGAGATCAGTTGTATTTCTGCCCATCTGGAGGCTGGCAACCCTAATGCATAACAACAACAACATTTGATGTATATACCGCCCTACAGGACAACTTAACATCCACTCAGAGTGGTTTACAAGGCATGTTATTATTATCCCCACAACAATCACCCTGTGAAGTGGGTGAGTCTTAGAGAGCTGTGATTGTCCCAAGGTCACCCAGTTGGCTTCAAGCGGAGGAGTGGGGAATCAAACCTAGTTCTCCAGGTTAGAGTCTCATCACTCTTAACCACTACACCAAACTGGCTCTCTTCCCTAAAAGTGGTATCCAAATTAAGTCTCTTTCACAGATCCCCAGGAGGTTTCATAGGGAATAAAACATACCTAATTTAGTTATCGTGGACCATGCCTACTTAGCTGACATACCTTCACATTCAAGGGGAATACAATTATCACCTTCCAAGCAGCTGACTTCCGTCTGTTTATGTGGCCTCAGCCAGTTCTAAGTCAAGAGTTCTTTCTATTCTAGTCAATTGATGTGTGCGTGTGTGCGCGAGCACATGAATGACAGTGGGGTCAAGGAATGGAGGTGAGACCCCTTTGTTTTAACAGCCTCCCCTTTCACTTGTACCATATTCCTCACTGTGTGTGGCCAGTAAGAAAGGGCTTTTGAAGAACTTGTGTGGAATTTGTGAGTTTACTTTCAGAAGACAGATTTTTTTTGTTGCTTACCGAGTGTGAAATGTTTCACTTATTGGTTTCCAAGCATTCACACCGTCTCCTTTATTTGCAAGAAGTTTGGACGCGAAGGATCTTCAGTGCCACGTTATTGGCACATTACATTCTGTTTATGCATCCACGTCCCTTTTAAACTGTCCTAAGTTAGCTCCATTTCAGAGCACTTCCCTCAGAAATTGGAAAGTCGGAAAACAGAGGGTCCCTTCCAAATCATATTTTAAGCATTGTTTAAAGGAGGGTGGGGGGGACTCACAGACAATAAGCTCTAAATTGAATATTCACAGCTTTGCGGCTTTACAAAGTGCGACGATAGCAAAACTCAAGAAACCACATAATTTGTTTGTGAAACAATAAACAAAGATTTGAAAATGTCAGTGGTATGACTATCTAGTGCTCTTGGGCTTGCTTTAAAAAGACCTCGCCATGCTCACAGGTGTGTCTGGAGGAAGAGGGCTCAGTGCTTATTTTTTCAAGGGCTATGGCATGCAGGAAGCTGCCCAGAACTGCAGAAAATATAACAGACCAAATTTTATGATTCCATACATTTTTAGAACTTCCGCAAACCGCAACTATTGTAAGGATATGACTTGCTGAAGGACTGAAGGTCAGCAATTGACAGTGCTGTCTAGAAAAGAATCAATGTGCTGTATTACAATTTAGATATATTTTGACCACATACAGTGGGTTCTGGCCATAAGGAACCACAAGGGGTATCTAGAATAAGACTGAGTAAAATGTCTTACCCTACTGACCGCCATTATTATACTTGCATTGAAGAAGGAGGAGCAGGAGGAGAAGAAGAACAACAACAAAGGTTGGTTTTATACCTCATCCATTACTTCTTTTACTATTCAAAGGGGTCTTGGAGTGGCTTACGATCCCCTTCCCTTCCTCTCCCTACAACAGAAACCCTGTACGGTAGGCAGGGCTGAGGGCCAAACTACAAGTGACGAATGACACAGGTTGGACACTTGTCAGCTTCCCTCAAGTTTTGGCGGGAAATGTAGGCAGCTTGGCGGAATGTTGGACAAGTGACAGTTGAAAAGTCCATTGGACAGCAGCCGGAGAGCCAAGCTGCAAGACCAGGACGCCTACATTTCCCATCAAAACTTGAGGGAAGCTGACAAGTGTCCAACCTATGTCATTCATCACTTGTAGCTTGGCCCTGAGAGAGCTCTTTAGAGCCCAAATGGATTGTACAAAAACAAGTCTTCCATATGATAACTGTTCTGGTAAAGAATTAATGATCTGCAATGGCAGTTACATCTTCTTTACTCAGAATGCTGTACATTGATGCTGCAACCCCAACCACTACCATCATTATACTATAGAAGTATCAGGAAAGTTTATTTCATGGAGTTGATTTGGATGAAGATGGCAAAAGATGATTCAGCCAGTTATGAACCTTAGCCAGCTTCCAGGTTATAGTGTTAGGGTCCTCATATTTGCAAGGAACTAATTTGCAGCTGCAGAACAGGATTGGAGGATAGTTTGTTCTTCTTGCTCGCTATAGGAAGTGTAGCATTGGCACATTGTTGTACATGCACTGCAAGTGGCAAAGTAGCCTAGTGGGCAGATGCAACCACTGGGTTTAAATAGTTCTCATTTCCCTGAAAAAAAATGGATAATTGGGATCGACTGTAAGGAGGAAAAGAAGTGTCTTGAATCAAGAGAGCAAATACTTGTGCAATTCTCCATTCATGAGACTTAGAGCCAAGCTACAAGAGACGAATTACATGAGGAGGAGCACATGAAGGGAGTCACAATGTTAGCCGGGAAGCTAAGTTTTAAAAGAGATCAGAAGGCTTTGTCAATTTCCCCTCTACAGAGCCAGCAAAGATCTCTCCTCAGAGGGTTTGCTAATTTCCTCTTTGCCTCCTAAAGGCTCTGCCAGTTTCTCCTCCCCTTCTAGGAGGCAAAGAGGAAATGAACATACCCTCTGAGGAGAGATCTTTGCTGGCTCCGAAGAGAGGGGAAATTAACAAAGCCTTCCGATCTCTTTTAAATCACAGCTTCCCAGCTAACATTGCAACTCCCTTCACGTGAGCATCCTCGTGTCTCTTGTAGTTTAGCTCTGAGGAATCTGTGGAGAAAGGAAGTCAAGTGTGAACATTCAAACCCTCACAGGACAAAGCAACTACTTCGTCAGAAAGAAGGGTTATTTTATAAAGGTTTCTAATTAGGATATTTACCACAGACTTAGTCGGGTTTAATAGCCATTCACCTATTCTCAGGAAACCCTGGGATTGTCATTCAGTGAGCTAGGGAATCTCAGCAACTTTCACAAGCAATATATCCGAGAATTCTTTGGAAGAAAGCCATGACACTCAAACTCGTAAAAAACCACAGGGTGAATCCAAAGGATGGAGTCGGATTCAAAGGTCTCCTTCCGCAAGCAGAAGAAATCCTTCCACGAGAGAAAAAACTTTGGATCGAAATCCATATCCCGAATCTGACCAAACGGAAGTTTGCAGTAAAGATATATCAAGAAGTTGTGATCTTAGCACCCTTCAAAGTAAGTTCAGGTACAAGTGTATAACAATCTGAGTACCAGACTGCTCCAGAAATGATAAAATATGATGCATATCTTTAGGGTGGCAGAAGGCTTTGCTTTCACATATAACTTGGTCTTCGGCATGTAGCGTCAACATTGTTTGTCACTCCCCAACCTTGGTACGATTCTCTAATTTATAACATTGCGTAGCCAGCGTAGACGATTGTCAAGGTAAGAATATGGATCAGATTTTCCTCCCAAAAGCTTCAAGTCACTTTTTATTCTGACACTGATTGATGTCGATATTTCTGACCAGTTTTGTGTTGCAGGGGTTTTAAATAATATCTTCCTCTGATCTTCTGTGCTGTAGTTATAAATACTTGATAGCATTTTCATAAAAAAGGATCTTTTTACAATATGCTTAACGAGAGGGACTGCTTCAAATACATGAGCAAAAAACCTAACGATGGCACACAGACTGAAAAAAATCTCTGGAGGGGGAAATATATATATATACACACAGAGTTTTTTTCAGTATATATATTCCTCCGGAGATTTTCATTTTATACCTATTTATTTTGCACATACTTTAATGTAACAATTATTCATGTAACATCTAGCTGGAAAATGTGTGATATCTTAGCAATCACTTTTCAGATGCTCTCTAAACAGTACCAGGACAAATGATGTGTCCATCTGAAAACCATTAATCACCTCTCTTTTACTTGCTACAAGTGGGCGGGGGAAGTTAATTTTCTCTTGGGAAAGGAAAAGAAGGAGAAAGAAGGAAAGGAAATATGTATTTATGTGACGTTGGCTTAGAAACACAAGCATCCATATTAAAATCATTAGCGAATGCTACATAATGTGTGTAGGATGACCACAAAGAGGTGTGAACCCTGTATCTTCAACAGAGGTGAGGGCAGACATAGCATCATTTCTTACTCCCCCTCCCCTCACACACGCACACACGAAGTTGAGACACATTACAGAGACGTAGAGTTGGATGCCATGATCCATCCGCAAAAGGTGCTGGGCATTACCTGTCTTCCTGATTTTCCTTGTTCTTCTGAAGTCCTTTCAGAACTCTGGAAAGCTTATTCCAGGGTTTGTGGGAAACAGATGGAGCAACAGCCATGTAGGTCAGCAGTAGAGTTGCCAGACAGGGAGTAACAGTTGCCCCCTGGCAACTGGCAGGGGAGCAAAGATATGGGGGGCACAATATCAGCCGCACTGCTTTGTCATTTCTGGGTTTTCCCTATAAAGGATACAAGGGAGCTCTAGAAATCTAGATGTAGGGTAGAGCTATGACTTTACCATAGAGTTTCCGGCAGTTCCTAGAGCTACTTTACATCATTTCTTCATTTTCTGGAGGTAACATAGTGGCGCAGCTGACTTTAAGAGCCATGACAGCCCTGGTCAGCAGGCTGAAATGGGAAGGGGAAAGGGGGAGAAATTGTTCCATTAACAGTGTTCTGCTAATGGAAAAGGAAGAAGGGAGAGATTTTACCCTCTCCCCACTGCTGCCTCCCAGTCTATATGGCTCTTGTTCTGTGTGGGTCCCCCAACCAGGGAATAAACTTTCCTGGGGCTGGAAATTGCTGCTGAGGGAGGGGGAAAGCTGGGAAGATGGGCGATCTTCCCCGCAGAGTCCTCACGCTGAATCCAACCCATAGTTTATTTTAACCACAGACACTCATTCAAATCCTGAACTAATGATAGTATCACTGGCTTTGCTTTGTAGCCAGGGAAGGTGGCTTTAGAGAAACAAACCAGGAGTAAGCCAGGATGCTTGCATTCACACACCACACAAAAACAATAGTAAAGTCTAACAGTGGTTAATAAATCCCCTTCAAATCATGTTGTCAGAGCCTGCTTTGATAGACACTAATGCTTCATAGTGGAGCAGCCAGAATTCAGCCACACAGACACGCAGGCATGAACTGGGCAGCCAAAGTGACCCTGGAGCATGCCCCCCACAGCGCTAAGGAGAACGGCTGGGGCTTGCTTTGTTTCCTGCTGGCAACCAACAGCCCTCTGAAGCAGGAGCCCACCAGGACATTTCCCTGTAAGTTAAATGGCTAGTCTGTCCCTGCACTCGTACGAATCGTAGTTAGTTTAATTAAAGCATGATTTCGTGCACTGCCTGAACTGAAGAACTCGCATATTGCAGCCTCAACCCATCCCTTTAATCTCATTAATCACAAAAGACAAGTTTTGTTCCTGAACTGATATAAATAGATTGTATCACAGTAATGGGCTTGCAGCTTAGGCCGGACCTGGAATAGCAGCAGCAGCAGCACTATATTGTGTTTGTGGTTTTTTGTTGTTGTTGTTGTTATACATATTTCTACCCAAATAGGGTCTGCAAAGGGGCAAATATGAGGACATTAAAACATTTAAAGCAACATTTTAAACAATTTAAATTTAAAACAACTTTTTTTTAAAAAGAGCCAGTTTGGTGTAGTGGTTAAGAGCGCTGGACTCTAATCCAGAGAGCCAGGTTTGATTCCCCACTCCTCCACTTGAAGCCAGCTGGGTGACTTTGGGTCAGTCACAGATCTCTGGAGCTCCCTCAGCCCCACCCACCTCACAGGGTGATTATTGTTGTGGGGATAATAATGACATGCTTTGTAAACCTCTCTGAGTGGGCATTAAGTTGTCCTGAAGGGCGCTATATAAATCAAATGTTGTTGTTGTTGTTGTTGTTGTTGTTGTTGTTATTATAAAATATACAAATAATTCCATAAAACACACACACACACAAACACCCAACACCAAAGAGCAAGAGTCCAGTAGCACCCATAAGACTAACGAAATTTGTGGTAGGGTATGAGCTTTCGTGAGTCACAGCTCACTTCTTCAGATATAGCTAGGATATGAATCCATCTGTCCTTATATCTTGGACAGTGGAGTGATTTCAGACGCTGAATGACGATAGCCAGTGAATGACAGTAGCAGGCGTGACTAGATTGGGTGGGGTATGCAGAAAGGTGTGGAGAAACCAGCATCTAGCTGTATGTGAAGAAGTGAGGTGTGACTCAAGAAAGCTCACACCCTACTACAAATTTTGTTAGTCTTATAGGTGCTACCGGACTCTTGCTCTTTGCCACTGCTTCAGACAGACTAACATGGCTATCCATCTTGATCTTCCTCCACATAACACCAAGGACAGGGAGGAGGGTCAATAACAGTTACTGGGGGTATCTCAAAGGAAACAAAAAAGTTGTCACCCACTGGCAGAAGTCAGAAATGGAGGGAGAATGAAGAATTTCCCTGGGGAAGAGTTCCAAAGTTTCAGTCGTGGCACAGAGTGAAAAGCCTCTTTCTCAGATTACCACCTGGCTAGCCTCAGAGGGTGGGACCCCTGAAGCAGGATTCCCAAGACAACCAGAATGAATAGGGGAGAAGGCCATCCTTAAGGTATCATTCCCCCACAACCAGTCCATGGTAGGCCATGGGGACAATTTCTCATTCAGGCATGTGAAAATCTCCCCCTTTCTCTTTTCCATAAATCCAAAAGTTACTGGAACCCTCTTCTCTTTGGTATTCCTTGAAATGACCAATTCCTGTACAGTCTATTAGCAAACAAAATCTAAATGTGATGCTTGCTTGATTATCTGCAACTTTCATACATAGCAGAGCAAAGACAGGATTGAACATTAGGTTTGATTTTCTAGCGGTAGAAAGACTCCGCGGATTGCATTTATATAGAATAAATGCATACACAAGACACAGCTTGTTTTCTTTTCTGCAATAAATAAAAAGCCTGTACGTGGAGGGAACACGCTGGAGAACGGCAAAACGTATAACTCTAGAGCAGAATTGCATTGCACTCAGAGGTAGCCATATTTTTATGAAGTTGGTTATTAAAGTAGGACCTCTCTCAGCCCATTTTCCAGCCCCTTTTGTTTCTTCCAAGACACGTTTATTAAAACAGGGGCATATTATTTCTCCAAATCCAGTGCTATTTTTGTGGTACAAGAATTACTACAGTGACTTGCACATGGAAATTATCTCGCACATCTGTATTCTGATTATGATATTTAGTGCAAGGGTCATGAATAATAAAATTGCTAAATATGCTTATTGCCATCTATAAATAAAGGTTATCATACTTGAGAAGGTTTTGTTTCTGGAGTGTCAGAACAAGTACGGCTAGTTGCAAGACAATAGGGCTTTAATTTTACTAGGAAAATAAATACTTACATTTATAAATATTCAAATGATTTTGAAAGTGCAGTAAAACCAAATTAATACTCAGAAAACGAGTGCAACAGCAGAACTCGAGAAGTTCACGTAATGTGTTTGCAAAGTTCAGAGTTCTAGCAGGAAAAAATGGGCTCCTATAATTTCAGTGACATGTGAAATAAGACAATGCAACTTTAAGTGCAGTTTCTGTTGAAGACCATTATCAAACTTTCAGCTCCAAGAGAATGACTACTGCCCTTCTTTCATGACCACAAACACTGGAAAGTCCTCCGTTTCAGATATTAACAAGATCCTCCCCCAAATTCACTGTTGCAAAGAATCTTTAGGGAAACACCATCCACAACGGGACTATCGGGTTATCACTAATGGTAGCAGAGGAGACACTACCCTGACACATGATTCACCAATCAAAACACTGTCCTGAGGTCGCCAGGCAGTTAGAAGTAACACAATTGCCCCCCAAATCACATACAGCTCTATGGTAAAGATCACAGAGATCAGTGGAACTCCTAGAGAGTTGCAGTAGCCTGTGACATAACTTCTGGAGTTTTGCCCAGAAATGATGTCATGATGTGATAACACCATTTTCCCCCCTTGGGCTGCTGCATCGATTGGCAACAGGCAATTCAGTGCTGCAGCTGCAATATACGATTGCCTGCCACTCCTTGGAAGCTGGCAACCCAACACAGTCCCCCAACTATGTATGGCGGCCCACTAGGGTCTTGATAAACTTTTGCTGCCTGTTGAGAATTATAAAACAAGAGTTGTCAAGCACTAAGCGGGCCATAATACACGGGTGGTATTTCGCTTGGTAAATTATAAGGAACACATTGTGGAGAAAAGGTCTATTGACAGCGATTGGCCATTATTGTTGGACTTCATGCTCTGAGATAGTAACGAATAGATACGGAGGCGCAATGGCACAAAAGCTGGTTGCCTTCCAGATATACTTGTAGGCTTCCTATGGTCACCAGAGGAAATGGGATTCTGGCTAGATGGACCATTGGTCCATTCCAGAAAGGTTCTTCTTGTGTTCTTAAATTGTGTAGGCTGGCCTAGAAACAAAGCGTAGCATTTTTAAAGCTTCCTGGAGCGGTGGGTCATAAAAAGTGACTACAAAGCATTTTGGAAAAAAGAAAGTGTTTTCATAAGCACACTTTACAGTAGTTTATAATGAATCAGAGGCCCCCCAATTTAATCTTAGCGCCATTTCAATTTAATCCTAGCCCCGTCTGGGCTGCTTAGGTGTGAAAGGTGTTTCTCAATGAAAAGATGCCCCTTTGCTGCCAGCATTTCAGCCATACAAGAAACCCAGCAGCTGCGTCTCCAGAGCCACTAGCACAGCTGTTTGTGAAGCTCACCAAGAACGCCATATGTCACGGCTGTAAGGATAACGCGCACAGTTAGCATCTGGGTCTTGTGGTATTTAGCTGGGCGCTGTCTCTGCTGCCAGTGGAGTCATCGGGGGGGGGGGGGGGGGGGGAAGAGAGATTTAATCAGATGTGTTCCTTTATTACAGATCTCTTTTAAAACTGACAACTCCTTTTGCTTTATCCTATAAAGGTCTTTACAATCAGGGGCCTAAACAAATTGCAAAGGGCAGAGAGGGTTTCCCCCCTGGTCTCATTTCTTTAGTGTTCCAAAACTTCTCTGTCTGGTATATTTCACTGATCCTTAATTCTGGATTAACCACGGGCATTTCTGGAATTAACTCTGGGACGGGAGCATGTGAAGTCTGCTGCAGTTTTCAGCTCCTTCAGTCCATTATCTTTTCCCTCTCCACACTATATTGCCGATGAGCATGTATGAGTTGAGAAAACAGTGCGGGGGGAGGGGGGGTTAATCAATGTAAATGTATGTACGTACATGTGGTTGCTTTTTACTGTGGTTTAACTAACGCGCAAGGGCAGCCACAGAACCTGTGTTGGTAGAAAACACCCCACTGATTAAATTCAACCTGAAAGAGTCTTGGGGCAGTTCTATGTACGGCAGTCCTAAAGATGCTTTTCTGGGAGCAAGCTCCACTAAATAGCATGGGACTTACCTCTGAGTAGGACTGCTTAGGATTGCTCACTGTCACACCTACTTCCTGCCTTCCCTTTTGACATAATGAGTCTGACAGAGGGGTCCTGGTACCCGTCCCATTGGCACAAGTGACGTCATTGCGCCTGCGTGGGGCCACACACAAGGAGAGACCCTGAGCGCTGGGAATATAAGTGCTGGGTCCCCCTTCTCCCCCTGGGAGGGTAAGGGGATCTGCCAACCCTGATATGGATGCCTGTACATGCAGAACGTTCTCTCCATGCCACTGAGAACCTGATTCCAGCTGTGCAGAGGAGGTCCTCCTTTGTGTGTATGCTCGCATGCATGTAAGTGCTATACACATGTTCTAGTAAACATGCATATTCTAAAAGTGCAGTGTGCTACCATAACTCTGCTCTCTCCCTACACATGTTTATTATTCCTCCCTAGGTGCGTATCTGCCTTCCAGTCGCAACAACTAATAGCGACCCCAGCAAGGGGTTTTCTAGGCAAGTGAGAAGCAGAATGGTTTCCCTTTGATTTCCTCTGCAGAGTTTTGTCACCTATGTGCTATGTCAGACTGCGTTGCAGCTAACGAATCACACCAGGCACTTGTTTGGGTTAGAAATGGCCACAACTTTATGGATTACAGCTGGATGGAGCATTGGCCTGGCATCTGGGCACATTTCCCCATTGGCATCGGAGGCCTGGCTACTGACCGATGCATCACCCGCCAGCCTCCTGCTGGTACCTCGGCACTTGTTGTTCCATCGGCAGCCCTGCCTGGCGACCCTTGCTTCCAGATCCATCGGGGTGAGCAGTCCCGAAGGTCCACTCACCCTGTTGGGACCTGGCCCAATGCCTCAAAAACCACCAACCCATAAAGTTGTGACAGTGCCCCCCAATGGTCCTTAATCAGCGGAGGGTGGGAGGGTGACTAGCTGCTCCTGCGGATGCTCGGGTGCCCCATGCGGCTGGACCAGCGCAGGATGGACACTCCTCCTCCTTCAAGTAATCCCACCTCCACTGCGTCCTACACCCGGTGCCAATCCAGCTTGCCAGTAAGTTGTCAGCTTCCTTTTCCTTGGTGGTCCCCACATCCAAGTACCAACCCTCCTTAGTTTCCGAGGTCGGACGAGATTGGGGTATACCACACCATTCCAGAGCCTATTATTCCCTCACAGAACATTTCAAATGGACCTCTGTGTCTGTCTTCTACAGAGAAGGAAAGGGATTGTGAAGCAGGGCCTCCCATGGACCTAGGCCCTGAGTGTGCCGAGTCTCACATGCTGACTCATAGCAACCAGATAACACCCTGGCTGCAAATATCTAGTCATACGTATTTGTAAACATGCCAGTGGATTCCCAAGCACTCTTCTCCACTCTGGAATGTGAAAGGTTTCAGATCAATAGCTCAATTGACAATAAAAGATGGGCGCTCATGTACGCTGTAGGGCAGCTGTACATTTTCTCAATGGGCTTTGACATTTGCTGGGCTAGAGGGAAATTGGAAATTATGCTACGATCCTAAGTGTCTGGTGGCAGAATGGGTTTGAGCAGGAAGAAGAAGGGGGAAAAAAAAGAAAATAACATAAATTAGCCAAGCTCAAGCTGAAAAACTAACCACCTCTAGGGGGGCAACACTCACCATAGAGGTGTACAATGGATGCTAAGAAGCTTGTTTGCCGTAATTAAGAGTTTCAGACGGAGCAGGAACAAATGACAACTGATCCTGATTTAGTCAAGAAAATGAGTCATATCACTGATTATTAACTATTAAAGTAATTGAAACCCTTTTGAGAATAGATCTAACAAGGCCTGGCTTTGAAGGTTTGATATGCCTTGTAATCCACAGATTATTGAAGTTAATTGATCTACTGAGATCATCAAGGGGGAGGGGAAAAAAGCATGTACACTTGAAATGTATTTTTAAACAAAGACACATTTCAAATTAAGTTTCTATTTGTGGTGCATCCAGTAAAAGGCAGAGAAGCTGAAAAGAGAGTATTGCTACTGAGATCCCACTATACAAAACATATAAAAAAGATTTCATTCACGCACCAATCTCAGCAAACCCTTTAATTTAGGACTTGGGTGTATTTGTGGGGGCACCAAACCCTTTTCTCTGTTCTCCACCTATAATTTTGGCTCCACTTTTGCTTTAGAAATCTCTTACGCATGAGAAAACGAAAGCAATAACAATACGTTGATTTATATCACAGAGAAATAATTTTTCCATACTAAACTTCAAAGTGATTTTAATTGAATTTAATCCTCTTGACTTTCATTTACTTATAAATGAGTTTCAGTTGTAATGTTAGAATGAAGCTGACTTCAGCAGTTCAGGTCTTAATGTTTTGATTAGAGATTATAAAATATTGTTTTTTGTGGGGGGAGGGGGGAATAAAGGCTCTACCAAATGCTATCTGATTTCAATTTGCATTACATCCTGATACTATTTTGCTGATGGTTTAGAAGCAGCCTGGTTTAGATAAGGGTGGGTCAGTTTTAAGGGACAAAAACACATAGAGAAGAAATAATGTGTTTATGAACATGATTCCCAAATTCATAATTAAAAATGGAAAATAAGCATGTTCACCAAACATGCATATTTTGATTGGAATAATTCTTAAATGCATTACATCTGTACCATACCTCCCTGCCATGGAATTCGGGGTGTTGTGCATAGGTTTATATCTGGACCAAGATCGAGTTCACTGCTAGTATTGCCAGCTCCAGCTTGGGAAATTTCTGGTGGTTTGGGGGGCAGTTCACGGTGAGGGAGTTCAGCAGGGGTATGATGTCACTCTAAGAGTCTCTCTACACAAGACATCTTACACGGGAACGCTCAAGTGTAGGGAGATGCAATGTTATCTGGGGAGGGTAGTTTAAAAAGACAGAGCTGCAGAGATCGCTCCTCAAAGAGTTTGTTAATTTCATCTTTGGCCGATTCCAGACGGCCCTCCCCATCGCGAAACGTCGCACGTCGTCGCGCGTTGTTGCGCAGAAAATGCGATATTTCGCATTTTCTGCGTGACGACGCGTGACGTTTCGCGATGGGGAGGGCCGTCTGGAATCGGCCTTTGTCTCCCTGAAGGCTCTATTAATTTCACCTATCTACATGAGGGTAGTTTTAAAAAACAGAGCCGGCAGAGATCACTCCTCAGAGGGTTTGTTAATTTCATCTTTGCCTTCTGGAATAAACCCTCTGAGGAGCGATCTCCACGGACTCTACACTGCAGTTCCAGCAGTTCCCCCAAAGAGGTCACATGTCAGGTGTCCCCACCCACCTGACTCTCGGCCATTTTGGGCCCATTTCAGCCTGGATTGGGGCCAAAACATCCTGGATCAGGCCTCTGATGGGTGGTGGATCACTCTCCCACTCAGCAGCAGCCCAATCCTGACCATTTTGGGCCCCTTTTCAGACATTTTCAGCCCCCTTTTGCCATTTTGGGCCCAATTTTGGCCCTGAATGGCCAGGATTGGGTCCAAAACAGCCAGGATAGGTGATGTCAGTGTAGGGTTGCCAGCTTCAAGTTGGGAAATTCCTGGAGATCTGGGGGGTGAAACCTGGAGAAACCTGGAGAAAGAGAAGTTTGGGGAGGGAAAAGACCTTGGCATGGCATAATTCCATAGAGTCCACCCCCCAAAGTTGCCATTTTCTCCAGGTGAACTGATTTCTGTGGCCTGGAGACCAGTTGTAATTCCGGGATATCTCCAGCCACTACCAGGAGGCTGGTAACCCTATGACAGTGGGTGTGGCATATGTAAATCAGTTATGCCAATGACACACTTCTGGTGATGTCAAGGGGCGTGGCATATGCTAATGAGTTATGCTAATGAGTTCCTCCAGCTCTTTTTCTACTAAATGACCCCTGGGTAGCTCTAACAGTAGGTTGTCACCATATTAGGGCTGATGAAATAGAGTTAACTGCAGAGCTAGAAGGCCAAACTGCAGATAACTGCAGATCTAGAAACCCAAAATAAATAAAAAGGATCCACGGTCCTTCCAGTCTTCTGGATTTGAACTTGCAGTAGTGTGGATTCTTGCAAAGCAGAATCTAGGCATGTCCCTCCCTCCCTCACTACTTTCCTTCTTCTTACTACTAATTATCACGAATTCCAGCTTCAGAACTCAACCTCAGCAAAATCTACAATATAAACTCTTGCTTGTCGAGGTCATGCTACTGATTTTGACAGCCTAAGAGGCATATTATAATATTTTTTTTTCAGAGAAAACAAGTCAGTTTTTTTCCAGACATTATTATAGAGAAACGGTTGCTCCTAACTATCTGAGGTCATTGCAGAGAGTGGGTGGTCTTCACTGTTGGTCAAAAGCAGAAATTATAATCAAAGTGGAGAGTTATGAACCTTGGCACTAACAGAAACAAACCATTCTGGAGCAGTTCTTTAAAGGAAGCCACATGCCATCGGCTTGACCAGCAGTTACTTCACGTTACATTCAGGGCTGATTTGGGTGATACAAAGATGGAGGATGTGGAAGTTTTGGAAGCCAACTTACCCAGTTAGCAATATTGTGAGTTAAAGTGCTTCCTGGATTAGACCGTATGGGGGATCTCATATTTGAATATTCACTAACAATATGGCACTTCCGGCTGGTAGCGACAGCTCCTACAGCTGGGGGCCATGCTTTGCTGCTCTGGAGGAGGATGAGGCAGCACCAGCTCCCTCCCATCACACAGAGGGATGCGTGGGAAGGGCGGAGCTACGGGGGGCTTTTTCATCCACTCTGCTCTTCAGCGCCTCAGTGCATCTCATGCTCAGCCCACCCACCTCACCCTATTTCGGTACAGGATTAGCCGGCCGCCGTTTTTGGGACCAGACAGGAATTTTTTCGCTTCTCACCCTGCATTGGCTTCTGGTTGGGGAGTCTTTTGCATACCTTGTACTGTTATTAGGGAGGTAATTGGCTTTGGTGGGTTGAGTTTATCATCCCTTGGCAGGTTAGGAGTTGGGAAAATGAGCGGGCCGGTGACCACCCCTGGCATCCCCATTGGTGGGGAATTGGGGTCTGTCAGGAGCAGCTGGCTGCTGTGGGGGCCAAGCTACACGTGACGAATGACACTTGAATGGCAAGTGTATTTCTCCCTGTTCACTTGCCCTCCACTTAATCCACTTGCTGTTCAAGTGTCATTTGTCACTTGTAGCT